>NC_081841.1:60670132-61325132 GCF_963259705.1 Myotis daubentonii
TTTTTTATTATCAGTGTTCATCCATCATGTGTCAGAAGAATGGTTGAGAACTGGAGGTTTTTATGTTTCAGGTGACACTTACCAATTACTTTTAGGATGTGACTTGAATGAACAGGCACCTCTGAAATGCCATGAAAGACTCTCTTCACCACTGAATCAGCAAGCTCTACATTTTTGCTTTATAAAATAAAAAATGGAAGTCTACACAACCATAAGGAAAATCCTCCCTATAATTCTTGAAATGTGAGCTATTTATTACTATAGTTGTAAAAGCTCAAATATTGGAAGAAGACCGTCTTTCTTTCCTTGTTGACTATATCACTTACTGTGTGACTTTAAATACATTTTTTAATAATATATTTGACTCTCAGTTTTTCATCTCCAAGATTAGTAAGAATATTTTTTAAGTTTACTGTGATGATTAAATGCATATATATACATATATATCTTCAAATTTGTGCACTTGTGGGGGGTCCCTCAGCCCGGCCTGCACACTCTTACACTCTTGCAGTACAGGAGCCCTTGAGGGATGTCCAACTGATGGCTTAGGCCTGCTTCCTGCAGGGAGTGGGCCTAAGCTGGCAGTCGGACATCCTTAGCACTGCTGCGGAGGCGAGAGAGGCTCCCACCACCACTGCTGCACTCACCAGCCATGAGCCCGGCTTCTGCCTGAGCGGCGCTCCTCCTGTGGGAGAACATTGACTACCGGGGGCAGCTCCCACATTAAGCGTCTGCCCCCGGTGGTCAGTGCTCATCATAGCAACTGGTCGTTCTGCTGTTTGGTCGATTTACATATTAGCCTTTTATTATATAGGATATAATTTGTTACCAAATTGTCTGATATGCTACTAATGCACATTTTAGTTTACATCTTTCCTTCTTTCATAACAAGTCTATTTTTGTTCCCATGGGAAACTATCATAACAGTAGGATAATCGCTATAGTACAGTAATTTTGCCTTGAAATTTTACAAGATGTGCTTACTGTTGAGTGTATTTCATTCATGTCACTGAGCTCTCAGTGGGTCTGGTCATTCAGATGACTGACAGGCTTCAGTTTTGAGAAATTTTCTTATATTTGCTAATTACCTTTGATTTGTGTTTTCTGTTTTATCCTTCTAATATTGAATCTCATAGTCACTCTCAGGTGTTTATATTTTTATTTCTCATAGTTGCTTTCTACTGTTTTCTAAGGGATTTATTTGATTTCTATGTAATCGTTCTGTTGGATTTTGTTTACATTTTAACCATCATATTTTAAACTTCCAAGGGCACTTACTCATTATTTTAAATAGAATTTTTTTAATTTTCTGTATATGCAATTATTTAATAAACTTCAAATTTGCATGAGAATTTGATTTTTTTAAACCATTTGTTGGGTAAAGAGGATGGAAGTTTTTTGTTTGTTTGTTTGTTTTTCTATGAGAGAACAATATTTCTTTCAGGTTCAAATTTTCCTGTTTGTTTATTTTATTATCTCCATTGCTCCTGTTAAAGGGTTTACTCAAATGTCTGGTATTCATTGAGTCATCCATTATACTTAATAATGAAATAGTTAAAAAGCTGATTAAAAGTTCTAGGAGCCTGGTCCCAGAGTGGCTTAGTTGGTTTGGTGTTATACTTCCCACCAAAACGTTGCCAGTTCATTTCTGGTCAGGGCACATACCTGGGTTGCAGGTTCAATCCCAAGTTAGGGCACACATGGAAGCAACCTGATTGATGTTTCTCCTCTTCTCTTCTCTTCTCTTCTCTTCTCTTCTCTTCTCTTCTCTTCTCTTCTCTTCTCTTCTCTTCTCTTCTCTTCTCTTCTCTTCTCTTCTCTTCTCTTCTCTTCTCTTCTCTCTCTCTCTCTCTCTCTCTCTCTCTCTCTCTCTCTCTCTCTCTCTCTTCTCTCTCTCTGTCTCTCTCTCTCTCAGCATATCCTCTGGTTAGGATTTAAAAAACAACAAAGTTCTTGGAAGGCAGGTCTATACCAAGTGTGTTGGGGAAAAGAGTTTGCTTTTTTGCTGGGGAATTCCACATGTCAGTCTTTCCAGAAACTCTGGAAAGAGTAGATACCAGGCTGCTGGTATTTTGTTTAAAGGTGGAGGTTATGGAACTTAGAAATTCACTACTTAATATAAAGATTTTCACTTCATTCTTTATTTTCACCTCCATATTTCAAATTCTGCTTTCAGTCTCTATTTAGTATCTCAGATTTGAGAGCCTCCTTCTTTATTTTTATCAGAGTGGTTCTGTAGACATTTGAGTCTTGTCACTCTGTGAGTGAGGTTAAGGGAGAGAAAACATTGATTCTTCCAAATATTGACTTCCAAGCAATCCGAATATTAAGTCATTTAACTTATCCCTGTTGTCTGTTTTAAGAAGAATCTTTGATGGGAAACATCTCTATGATTTAGTGAATCTAATCAACTTTCATCTCATATGCATCACTGTGAAAATATTCTGTACCTTTCTTCTCTCTCTGCATGCATTTATTTGCACAAAAGTATATTAAGTGTCTTATCTACAGGTCTCTCTTCAATTTTTATCTTTTTAGATTTTCTTTTATATAATTGTGTTTTCCTGAGCATTGTATGTGGTCAATACAATGTATTTTAGATGGCATGTGGTATATTTATACAGTATACAAAAACTATGATTAGCTGAGCTCATACCAAAGGTAGCAATTAGAATGGTTTCCAGAAGGCTTTTCTTCCTATGGAAATGGATTTAGAGTGCTCTCTCAGAAGAGTCAATCCATTGGCAAAAGAAGAGCAGAATAATGAGCAAATATTTGAAAAATATTGCCAATTAGAAAGACTTAAAGTAATTGGGAGCATTTGGCCTAGAGGCAATAAGCTGGCAGTGAGGGATGATTTAAGATTCAGATGTCGTGACTTGCTCTCTTCGTGTCTTCCATCTAAAAAAACATACAAGCAAACGAAATGTAAAATGCTCCCTCAAAAAAAAATTTTTAAGGGTCTTCCCAATACCAACGTACCTACTTAGTGAATTGTGGACTTTCTTTCACATAGACTGAGGTGGCTTAGACAAGTATTACAAATTCAATATTATGTGAAGGAGTGTACGAAAATCATATAGAGGTCTGGATTTAAAGAGTGGGAGACAAAATTACATAATAACCAATATAGGCAGTCCTCAATTTTGCGTGGTACCTTGTAAATGACACTCATTACATGAGTTTCCTATGCCTGCCAAAAGGAATTACTACAAACTTGGTGGCTTAAAGACCACGTTTATCCTTTCATGGTTCTGGAAGCCGAAAGTGCAAATCTGAGCTGCCAGCAGGGCTGTGCTCTAGGGGAGAATCTCTTCTTTGCCCTCTTCCAGTTTCTGGTGGCAACCAACATCCCTTGACTTCCAGGCACATCTCCCCAGTCTCTGCCTCCCATGACCACAATGCCCCTCCTCTTCTCTCCGCTTTCTATTCTGTCCGCTTCAAATTTAATTCTGTCTTTCTCTTATAAGGTCATTTTCATAGGATTTAGGACCCACTTGGATAATTCAGGGTGACCTCATCTCAAGATTCTTCAGTTACATGGCAAAGACCCTTTTTTTCTAACAATCATAGGTCCCAGGGATTAAAACATGGACATACTTTTCTTGGAGCCACCATTCAAGTCACTAAGCTCCTGTATGTAGGAACCATGGCCTCACATTGATCTCAGTTATTATGGAGCTGTGCAAAGTGAGACCTACCTGTAAGTTATATCAACTATCTAGGTTTTCTAGGCAAAGAGTTAAAACCTGGAAACATTTCTCAAATTATCCAGCTCAGCTTAGCATGACAAAAGAGAATGTCATAGAATATCTGGTCAAGAACCAGAATACAGTATTTTAAGTGCCAGTACTCTACCACCAGAAATGTGAGGACGAGGCTAAAACTATGTACAACAGGGCTTCTGTGACTATCCACTAAAGTACAGCCAGATGCCTCAAGATGATACCCAACTTCTACCAAAAAATTATTCTAATTAATCATTTCTCTATCTTTATGAAATCATATCAGATATGAAATATGCAATATAACAGCATTATGGGTATATATGTTTTAAAGGGTTGAATTTATACAGTATGTTAATTATTCATTTCTTTTATATTTAAATTCATGCAAGGGACTCGGCCCTCGCAGCTCCGGCTTCGTCCAGAAGGTTGTCCGGAAGGATGACCGGCTGTCCAGTCTAGTTAGCATATTATGCTTTTATGATTATAGATACAGGGTGGGGCAAAAGTACATTTATAGTTATTTATATGGAAAATAATACAATACTTAATAAATAATATCACAAGAATAAATTCTGTGTTTCATATACTCACAACTGTAAAACTACTTTGCTCCATACTGTATATTATTGAAGTGAAACTATTACTTGTTTTAGCTCAATTTACCTGAATTTTGCTCTTGTTAGTTTGAAAATGGGGCAAGGGAAAAGAATATCAAGCTTTTGGAGAATAGGTAATTAACAACAGAATATGCAATAGTTTAGTATGTTCTTAACACAAATATGCAAGAGTATTTAGATCTAACAAAATGAATGTTTATAAATTAAATCTTTATGTGAATGATCTAAGTATCAATAGGAAAAGTGCACCTTATAGTGAAGACATTAAATGACTGGTATCAAGTCACCAAAATATGAGTATTATGTTTATTATATAATTAGTGCTCTTAAAATGTGTGTTCATTTATATAGCCTTAATTTTATGATTTAATTAAGCAAAAAGGATACAAGTAGGGGAGGGTGTTACTCCACTGGAGCCATTGACCCAAATGTTCCAGTCAAATATCTTCAGGAAATATCAATCTAATATTAACATTTCAATGGTAAGAAGATACGTCTGTGAATGGATCTATTTTACAAGTGAAAAATGTTATTTATTCTAAGGTAATAAGGAGAGAAGTCATAGAGATATAGGTAAATGCATTAATATTAAAATGGGTTTGAATTATGAATTTATTACTTATTAACTGTTACCATTTATAAGCCCTTAAATTTCTCTATACCTCAAATTCCTAATTTATGATAGAGTTAATAATGCTACTTTCATTAGGTTATTAAGATTAAATGAGTAAGCCCTAACCGATTTAGCTCAGTGGATAGAGCATCAGCCCGTGGACTAAAGGGTCCCAGGTTCGATTCCGGTCAAGGGCATGTACCTTGGTTGCGGGCACATCCCCAGTAGGGGGTGTGCAGGAGGCAGCTGATCAATGTTTCTCTCTCATTGATGTTTCTAACTCTCTATCCCTCTCCCTTCCTCTATGTAAAAAATCAATAAGATATATTTTTTAAAAGATTAAATGAGTAAATATACTTAAAGCACTAAGTACATTATGGGCTTTATAAATCTTAGCTATAATAATTATTATTATTTCAAAAAAACCTGTTGGTAGAATTCTCATCAAATATTTTAGCAATATTTTCTTAGGTGTATGCCAGCTAAAGATATCAGTTCTAGTTCTTGGTTATCCTATTATAAGCACTTGAGACTAGAAGTAAACTAAAGTACTGTTTCCAATGGCTTTAACTAACTAAATTCATTCAAAACAAAACAAAACAATAAAACCTAATGCTTCTTTGTGATAGTTATTGAGCTGGAAAGTAATTGAAATACCAAGATTAGTAAATGTTAGTTTGAACCTTCAAAACTTTATAGTTTAGTTAGGAAGCTCAATAATTATATAATAACTCAATATAGTATTATAAGTACTGCTACAAGGAAAGGGTCCAGATAGTAAAGGGGAAGTTAATTTTCCCTGCAGGTTTTGTAGGCCTGTGATAAAATGGATTTGCTGACACTTCTTCAGCTGGACTTGTCAGGTTGATGAGGATGGCATATGAGGTAGAGTGTGTCCACGGAACTGGGAGTAGTGTAATTGGAAGCAAGGGGCATGCATAATGCGATGAGGTAACTAAGGAAGGAGCATTTGCTTAGAGCTTTATACACCAGGATGAAGAGTATGTTTTCTTCAGTGGCAGGGGGAAATTGTTCATGAATATTGTTTTGGTTTTCTTTTTGGAGCAGTAGCAATGTAATTTTGAAGCTACAGATTAGAAAGTTTGATTTAATTTGTAATCTAGGATGGATTAAAACAGGGAAAGAATGAAAGTAACAGAATCAATTACAAGACTACTTATCAACACTAATAAAAGAGAAAAATGGTAATTGGCGTACGAGCTACCCTTTTCATTGGCTAATCAGGGCTATATGCAAATTAACTGCCAACTAAGATTGGCAGTTAACTGACAACTAAGATTGGCAGTTAACTGCCAACTAAGATTGACAGTTAACTGCCAACAAGATGGCGATTAATTTGCATATGTAGGCACAATGCAGGGAGGCGAAAGGGAAAGCAGGAAGAAGCCCCCTGCCACTGACAGTGATCGGAAACCCAGGGGGGAGCTAAGAGCTGGGGGGCAGGGCAAAGGCGGCCCTGGGGCCGCCTTTGCCCTGCCCCCCAGCCATGATCGGAGAATCAGGTGCCTCTTCCGCCCTGGCCAGTGATAGCAGGAAGTAGGGGTGGAGCCAGCGATGGGAGCTGGGCACGGTTGAAGCTGGCAGTCCCAGGAGCTAGGGGTCCCTTGCCTGGGCCTAAAGCGGAGCCCATGATCGCGGGGCCGCTGCAGCTGCGGGTCCCCGCTGCCCGGGCCGGATGCCTCAGCCAGAGGCATCAGGCCTGGGCAAGGGGCCGATCCTGCGATTGGAGGGTGATGGGGGTCAACGCCTGAGGGCTCCCAATATGTGAGAGGGGGCAGGCTGGGCTGAGGGACACTCCCCCCCACACACACCCAGTGCACGAATTTCGTGCACCAGGCCCCTAGTATACAAATATGAGTCTACACAAGAGATTCTGAGAGCCTAAAAAGTGTGTTTGGGAAGGTGGGTGACATATATAAATGATATTATGGAAGTCAAATCATCAGGACTTACTGGTTGACTATAAGGGAGGAAGGAAAAGTAAAAAATAATCCCTGGGTAATGCGATCCAACAAAGAAGAATGAAATCTTGTGAGGAATTGAGGGTGATATGAGTTGAGTATAGAATCACAGAAGCAAAGGCAGATTATTTTCAAAACAGAGAGGTTGCCCGTCACTACCAAGTACCACAAGAAATTTCAGAAAAGTGAAGTCTGAGAAAAGGTATGACAAATAGGTGATTACTAGGAACTTTGAACAGCGTTAGGATTTGTTAGTAAGATCTGGTCTCTTTTAGTAGGCTTAAGAACTCAATGGATGGTGGAAGAAATATTATTTTGTGTCTATAATATGCACAAAATACATGCATACGTTGTATAAATGATGAGAAACCATGAAAATTATTCATGAAAGACAAGGAAAAAATGCAAGTAAAGAGGCATGAGCCTTTGAAGGTGTAATCTGCTTGTTCTAAAAAAATTAGATAGAGAAAAGAAAATTAAAGTTATTTTTAGAAAACAGGATTAAGAGTGAGACTAATTTAAAATGTGTGTGGTACAATGAGATAAGAAGCGAGCGAGCCTACTTCCTAAATAAGAGCTTGAGATTGGAGGGTAGGTTTGAAATAATATAGAATAAGGTTGGGCGAACTGTCACAGGGAATACAATTAATTCCTCATATTGGTCATAAGCAACATGATATACATAAGATAATTATTCAAATATTAGTGAGGACACAATACAATAAACAGAATTATAATGATTTTATGGCCTCTGGCTACATTTATCCATCAAAGAGAAGGGAGATACAGAGAAAGCAACAACAAAATGAGTACCATGGTTGTGTGTTCACAAAGTCTAAATGGTGAGCATTCTGTCTTAATATGACTTAAAGATTTATAGCAAATAAATGTGCCTAACCAAAGCTAGGTATAGAAACAAAAGAAGGTGGAAAAAGTAATAGACTGATATAGGCAGAAGAGTATAGGGGACAACAAAATCAGGCAGAAAATTGGTTCAGCAGTGGTAAAGAAATGAGAGTTGTAAAAGAAACAATCAGAGTTGGTAGGTAGGTTAGATGACCCTGAGGAGTTGAAGCTAGAGATCTTTCTATTGGATCTTTTAGTAACAGAATGTTAAGGATGTTTTCTTTCTGTTTTTTGATAGAAATAAGATATTAGATCAAACCATGGATCAGAAGCAAACAAAGTGCAGGGGAAATTCAGATCAATACTTTCCATAGAATGCATTAAAGATAATTTTAAAACATATCATAACTATAAGATTTACTTCACTTAAATAAATATCTTAATAATCATGTACATTTGTATGGTTCATCTTTCATTTATTCGTAAATTCATCCATCCAAGAAATTCACTATATACCATGTTTAGGACTATACCAGAAAACATGCCTAAAAAAGAACACAGATGCTGTTGTCATAGAGTTTATTATGTAGTTACAGAGACAAACACAAACCAAATGATCGCCCAGCTGGTGTTGCTCAGTGGTTGAGCATCGACCTATGAACCATGAGATCATGGTTTGATTCCCACTCAGGGTGGGCTCAATTTCCATAAAGAGATGTTTCTATCTCTCTCCCTCTCCCTTACTCTCTGAAATCAATACAAAAAATTTAAAAAGAAAAAAACTAAATGATCACAAGCAGAGATAGAATATATGAAATTGCCATTAGAGCTTAAAACAAAAGAAGTTGACTTGGTCAAGACAAACTTTTTTTTTTTTTAGGAAATTGTACTTGCCTTAATAACTGCAGATGAGAGAACAATAAATGCAATTTATGTGTGTTTGTTAATGGGCAAGAGGGGAGGCTGGTCAGAAGCAGTTACGTGTTCTAAAAATAGGCTTCCTTGTTTGCAAACACATGTAAATATAAGAGAGAAGGCATATTCCAAGTACTTGCTTCAAGAAACTGATAATATTCCAGTAGGATTAGAATGTAGAAATAGATAGGTAGGAAGATACAGCAGGTTTTCCTAAGCCATATTAAATATTTTAGTCTTATTCTAAAAGTAATTGGATATCAAGCAACCCAGCTTAGCAAGAGATATCTTAACTAGATTGCATTTTGAGATCACTCTTGCTTCAGGGTGGTGAAGATTATGCAGAAGGCAGTGCAAATAAAGACAGATCACTGGTAAGGTTTTGCAGTAGACTAGAAGATAGGAAGCTGCTTCAATCAAGGGTGGGAAGGAAAAGAATTTGATGAATGTATAGGATGTTTAGGAGGTTCAATTGACTGGCAGGACTTAGTGATGGATGGCAGGGAGGTAAGGTGAGTAAGTTGTCAAGGACATCTTTTTTTGGCACAGGTGTATGAATGATGGTATCATTATCGAGATAAGGAACTCAGGAAGAACATCATGTTTTGAAGCGATGAACTGAAGTGCTTTGTCTTTGAAATATCACATTTGTTTTTTCTTTGAGATTCCATGGTGTCAGGTTAGCAAATGAACATACTAGTGTAGGTCCAAGCTGTGAGGTTTCTAATAGCCATATGAAGAAGAAAAGCTGTGATCAAATAAAGTAGCAGGAAACCCAGGGCACTGAGTGTCATGTAAACAAGGGAAGGAATGTTTGCTTCTGTTCAATTTTTTTCCCCCAAGAAGGATATGATAATAAAAAAAAATGCTTAACTCTGCTGAGAGGTCAGATAAACCAAAAAGTGACAAAGCATATGGAACAACTTTTTCGGACATTGGTCTGCAAGGAAGGTGGCATTGTGACCCTACATTTGCCCTCCTTTTCTGTCTAGAGAATCCTTGACAAGAAGGAATATCCTAAGACATTCATGGAATTCTGGCAGAAATGAGGACATAGAGATGGGCATTCCATAAAGGATGGTGGTGAATTTGCTGATAAAATTAATAGAGAGAAAGACACAGAAAAAGTAAAGAGCTCAGTAAATTGGGTTAAAGCCTTCCTTGAATCTGCTGATGAACTATAAGCCACAAGTGCATAGGTGGAAACCCACAAGTTTAACCGAAAAAAGAATTTCCAGAAAACTTTAAGAAAGACCATTTCCCGAGCAAGTACAGTGCTAGAGGACAATAACATTTGGAGAATAAAGAAGAGGGAATTATTTTAAACTCAGAGGATTCAGTAGAAACACGGAGTGGCACACTTTGCTGATAGAAGTAAACAAAGGCTAATACAGGGGTTGTCTTTAGATATGGGTAGGGGCTGTGCCCTTGGCCCCATGTCTGGGGGAATGGGAAGGGGTCCCAATTATTTTAAAGGAATTCCCCCTCCATTGCCCAAGAACAGCTGAGGCTGAGTGGGATGCCCTTGATCCCTGACCAGAATTTGTGGGTTCTACTCCCCATATCTTTATTTAGGGCTTTCAGAACATTCCCATGTATGAGATACACTAAATGCCCCAGGCACTCATGTTTGCAGAATTGTCTAAGGACTGCAAGTTCATCACTTATGATGACTAGCATAATATTTCTTTCACAGGACTGTGTGAGATTAGAGCACCAAAAGAGGTATGTCCTTGCTGGTTTGTTGTGACTCTCACTCATGGTAAGTTCAATCATTTTTAAGCTGATGAAATTCCACCACTACCTCTTGAACTGAGGAGCTCTGTGGGCTGGTGAATCAGCTCTTCCAACTGGGTGTCATCACCTCAGGTCTTTAGCTGCTGAGGGTAGTGAGACAGAGCAGGTATCCCTTACCCTCTTCATTCCACCATCCCCTCAGGCACCCAAGGCAGTCACTGCATCACATCCACAGGGTTATGTGTCAATCAGCCTTCCAAGATGGCCATGTCCCTATCCTCCAAGAATTTTCAGACCATTTCTCTGCAATACAATGGGATCTTCTGATTATGTTCTTTCTTGACTCTAAACTATATGGTGGTGTTGTGTTTTCCTGCGTTGGCCATGCTGATGAACACTCCTTGAGCAAATGGCACTGCTATTAACACTCCACCCCAGACCCTCCACCCATCCTCTTCATCGATGACAATGCATGGAAGACAAGAGTGTTCTGAACCTTGAAAACAATTACTTTTTAGAAATGCGGTCAGTGCAGCCTGAAGAATTTGAGGAAACAGTTGGAAAATGTGCTGTTCTACATTATGTTATAAAATTTTGAATGGTAAAATGGAAAATAACCAGAGAAGAAATTATTTGAGTTTTTCTGCGTGCTCCAAGTAAGACTTTGATTTGTACTTATAATCAATGAAAAGTAGTAAAAGCATTTGAGAAAGTGATTGGAAACTGGCATTTATAGATGGCATATTGGATGATGTAGCATCATTCATGACTCAATTTGTCATGTACTAAATAATTTTTATTAAATGTTATGAGGGAACTACAGAGACAAGAGATCTGTGTTTTTCAACATAAACAGATCACAAAGACTTGTGACATTGTAACACCAGTACTATCACGTTTTACTCATGATGGGAGATAGAAAATTAGCCAGGAGTGGTGCAGTTGAAAATAAATACATTGAGGAAATGGTTTCTGAATCTGAAAAGAAAGAGATGGTGCCTGTACTAATCAAAGACCTTTATATGCCCTGATTATAAAACCAAAATACATAAGAATCTCTTCTCTATTATTCTAAATATCCATTAATTAATAAATACCACATCTAATATGGCCCCACTAATTTTGTAACATATATTTGAATCTATCTGTTTATATGGACAGTGGTCATACAAAAATATTTTCTTAGAGTGTTACATGCTCTGTAGGCAGCTCTCAAAAAATGGCTACTCTAAAGCTGTCCTAACAGAGCTTTATGACAAGTTTCAAATGGATCAATATTATCTGCAAGTAACTTAACTGCTTGGCAGGGAAAAAAAAGTTTAATAAACTTTAAAGAATGACAAATCTGGCACCCTACAATATAAAATTTACAATAACCCAGAATCAAATAAAAAACTCACGACGTGTGAAGAAGAAACAAAAACAGACACAGAAATAACAGATGATAAAATTAACAGACAAGAAACACATTTTTGAGCTTTATTGAGATATTGATATATAACATATTAAGTTATACAATCTGACTATTAGAGATACACATATATATTGTAAATAATTACCACAATATAAAATCAGTTAACACCTCTATCTCCTCACATAATTACAAATGTGTGTGTGGTGAAAACATTTAATATCTACTTTTTTAACATTAAAGTATATAATACAGTATTATTAATTATGGCGTACATTATATATCTGGGTTTTATTTATATTATAGTTGTGTTTGTACCCTTTGACCAGTATCTCCCCATTTCCCCAATCCCACAGCCCCTGCCAACCACCATTTTAATTTCTATTTCTGTTTCTTTAGCTTCCACATATGAATGAGGTCATGCAGTATTTGTCTTGTTTCTGACTGAATTACTTCATTTAGCATAGGCTTCACATCCATTCATGTTGTCAAAAATGGCAGGATTTTCTTCTTTTTTATGGCTGATATTATTATTCCATTGTACATACACAGTATACCATATCTTCTAGCCATTCATTCCTTTTCTTTTAAAAATATATTTTTATTTATTTCAGAAGGGAAAGGAGAGGGAGAGAATAGAAACATCAATGATGAGAGAGAATTATTGATCAGCTGCTTCCTGCACACCTCCTACTAAGGATTGAGCCTGCAACCCAGCCACCTGCCCTTACAGGGAATCAAGCCATCACCGCCTGGCTCATAGGTTGACACTCAACCACTGAGCCACACCAGCTGAGCCATTCATTCTTTGATGGACTATTAGGTGGTTCCCAGGTCTTGTCCATTGTGAATAATTCTGCAATGAATGTGGGGGTGCAGACATTTCTGAGATACTTTTCATTTCCTTTGGATATATAGCAGGGTGGGCAAAAGTAGATTTACAGTTGTGAATACATAAAATAATTTATTCTTATATTATTATTCTAGAGGCCCAGTGCACGGTGGGGGTCCCTTGGTATAGCCTGGAGGGATCGGGCCAAAACCGGCAGTTCAACGCCGTCTGCCACTCCTGCTCATCTCGGCCCCGCTGTGCCTACCTCCGCTGCCCAGTAGGCTCACTGCCGCTCTGCTGCAGTCTCCAGGCTACAGCGGCCAGCTGTGAGCCCTGCATCTGGCACCCATTGGTCAGCTGACCACCAGAGGGCAGCTCCTGCATTGAGTGTTTGCCCCCTGGTGGTCAGTGAGCATCATAGTGACCAGTCGACCGGTCATTCAGTCGTTCCATCATTTGGGCGTTTGGTCGCTTAGGCTTTTACATATATAGATATTGATTATTGCATTATTTATTTGTATTAAAACTATGACCCTACTTTTGCCTGTCCCTGTATACTCAGAAGTAGAATTGCTGGGTCATATGACAGTTCTATTTAAAAACTTTTAGGTATGTCCATGGTGGCTGTACCAATTCATAGTCCCACCAACACAAGGGTTCCTTTTTACTCCACATCCTCGCCAGCACTTGTTGTTTCTTGTCTTTTTGATAATAATCATCCTAAAAGGTATGAGGTGATAGCTCATTGTAGTTTTGATTTGCACTTCCCTGATGATTAGTGATGAGCACCTTTTCATGTACCTGTTAGATATTTGGATGTCTTCTTTGGAAAAATGTCTACTCAGTTCCCCTGCCCATTTTCAGATTGCATTATATTTGTTTGGGGTGGGGTGGGGTGTTTGTTTTGTTTTGTTTTGCTACTGAATTGTATGAGTGCCTTATACCTTTTTTATATTAACCTTTTATCAAATAAATGGTTTGCACAAATGTTCTCCCACTCCTTTTTATTTTGCTGCTTGTTTCCTTTTTTTGTGCTGAAGCTTTTTATTAAGATTTAGTCCCACTTGTTTATTTTTGCTTTTGTTGCTTGGCAAAGATTTTGGAAAAAAATCTTTGCCAAGACTAATGTCAAGGAGCTTTTTCTGCTATGTTTTCTTCTAGTAGTTTTACAATTTGGGGGTCTTACATTTACATCTTTAATCCAGTTTGAGTTATTTTTTGTGAGTGGTATAAGACAGGGATCCAATTTCATTACTCTGCATGTGGTTATTGAGTTTTCCCACACAATGTATTGAAAAGACTATAATTTTCCCATTGCATCTTATTAACTCCCTTGTCAAATGTTAGCCATATATGAATGGGTTTTTTTCTTACAAACCTTACAGACTGAATTTAGCAGGCAAAGCCCTTTACCAGTCAACTCTTGAGCTTGCTGTTGGAGTCCTTGGTAGCCTTGTCCTACAATAGGTCAAAAGTCTGGGATGGTGGTAGTCAGCTTAATGCTGGGCCCCACTAGGACCTTGGGTTCACAGCTGCTCCCCCAACCCCCACCCCCAGTCAGGTTCCTGAGCATTGATTTGAAGCTTGAGTCAACAAGAGTCACTATGGCCATGGGGACCAGCCCATGCTGAGATGGGCTAGGAGCTTAGGTTTACTGGAGCCTCGGGGAGCTGCCCAGGGCCGTAGGAACTAGCCAGGTACTGGGGTGCACCTGAGATCCTACCAGGATCCTGGTGACACAGGAATGTGGTGCAGGGGTGGGCCACCAGAGGCACCAGAGGCACCAGAGGCCCTAGTAGCAAGCACATGCTCATTGTGTACAGTAAAGCAAAGATAATAATGATCACAGCTTCTCATGTCAAACTGGCAAAGCCAAAATCATTAGAATATTACTAATGTGCTAAAAGAAAGAAAACTACAAACCTGGAAATTTTAAACAGTAAAAATATTCTTCATAAATTAAGGCAAATAATAACTTTTTTCAGAAAAGCAAAACCTGAATAGATATATCACTGAACTACAATTTTTTTTTAATTTTAGTTAGAAAAAAATAATATACACATTTTATATACACTGAGTGGCCAGATTATTATGACCACCTGACGTTTGTAGGCAAATTAGCTATAATTTCGTGCTAAAGTTGCTAGAGGTCCAGACCATTATAAATAGGGAAGCAGGTTGTTTATCACGACAGTAGAAGTGATTTTTTTCTGAAGCTATGGGTAAACAACACAATCTAACAGCCTTTGAACATAGGATATATATATGTATGTGTATATATATATATATATATATATATATATATATATATATATACACACACACACACACTGAGTGGCCAGATTATTATGACCACCCCATCAGTACTTCGTTGGACCACCTTTTGCCTTCAATACTGCAGAGATTCTTCTTGGCATTGACTCCACGAGATGTTGAAAGGTGATGCGAGGTGACACCATACCTGATGAATAGCACTGTCCAGTTCTGTGAGATTTGGTGGTTGTGGAACCAGCTGCCTGATGGCTCTTTTAAATTCGTCCCACAAATGATCAATTGGATTGAGATCTGGTGATTGTGGGGGCCACCTAAGCAAGGTAAAGTCTCCCTCATGTTCTTGAAACCACTCCTGAACAATATGAGCACTGTGGCATGGCACATTGTCTTGCTGTAAGAAGCCATCTCCATTGGAATACACCATCAACATGATAGGATGAACTTGATCAGCAACGATACTTAGGGATATTGTGCTATTCAGATGTTGTTCCACACGAATTAAAGGGCCCAAATAATGCCAGGAAAACATGCCTCAAACCATAACACTGCCCACACCAGCTTGAGGGGTTGTACTCATGCATGTGGGGTGCATGCTTTCATGCTGTTTCCGCCAAATTCTCACTCTGCCATCTGTATGATGCAACTGGAAACGTGATTCATCGGACCACATGACTTTTTCCCAATGTTCGACTGTCCAATCCTTGTGTTCCTTTGTGAATTGGAGACGTTTTATCTTGGTAACTGTAGACAGCAAAGGTGTTTGAATAGGCCTTTGGCTTCCATATCTCATATGATGCAGTGTACGGCTAATTTGCCTACAAACATCAGGTGGTCATAATAATCTGGCCACTCAGTGTATATGTACATATACCCACACATTTTATATACACATATTTTATATATACATGTACACACATACTAACACATTTTATATATATGTATACATTTTATTTATATACATATATACACATATATACATATATATACACATATACACACATATTAATGTTTCGATTATTATATTTTATTTCTTCTGCTTATTTTAAGTAGGTGGAATTTTGATATGGCATTACTACCTTTATAAATATGGTGACTAATGCATTTTTACTGCATTTCCCTGAATGGATTTTCAGATGTGCCTCTCAGTTAATGGGCAGGTCTCAACTTAGTAACCATAGTCTAAGCACACCCATAGTCTAGATGGCTGTGGTTAAAAATGAGTTAATATCCCTCAATTTTTTAAAATTAATTTCTGTTTCAGATTCATTAAGTTATATTGTTGAAGAACTTTACTTTAAAATGTCCAATTTCACTCTTCTAGGTAATATTATTTCTTTGAAAGAGTTCTGTATTCTGACTATATATTTTTTACATTTGATGTATTTAATTTTGTTTGGTAAAACTGGAATTAAACTAGTTGTTTGGTGAAATAAACTAATATGTGATTTATACTAATTTTAATTTCACTTAAAAATAGCTTCAGAATTATCTATTGCACCTTACTTGACCCACAAGAGAGTTAATTAAAATTTTGTAGATTAATTGAGCAAATTTCAAGTGATTTTTAAATGTAATTTATCTTGTGCTATTTTTTACTATTGCTATCATGTGTAAGCCAATTTATTTAATATGCTAAAATATTTATTTATTCTTTCAACCAGTATTTTTTTTAATGAAATATTTTTCAACTAGTAATAAATATACTGTATAGGAAAATTATATCTTCAACAGAGCTACACAGCCCATTCTAGAAGTATCCCATGTTTCATTAGAAACTTAGATTGAATAGAAATCACTTCCTACATTTTCATCCCCCAGATTCAAGAATGATTTTTTATCTAAAATATGTTATCTCATGTGCACATCACTTAAATATAAAGAGTAAAAAAAGAGCTCATTTCATCTATTTGGTTCTCACAGGAAGAATTTACCATCAGCACAAACGGAAATAGCTTAACATGATAAATGTTTCTTAGAATTGAGTCTGTCCACTAAAGGTGGGCATTCTCTCTCATACTGATAAAAACAGACCCAGCATTGCCATAGACATGTTTACTGATATATTGTGGGTAGCATCCATCAATCTATGAGCTGCATTGAGATACCAGTGAAATTTGATAGTCTCCTGATTGCATTTTCTAAGGCCTGATTTTTTTTACTTCTGATCCTTCCCACTTCAGTCTCCAGCCAATTTTATCTCAACATCTTGCTCCATTGCATTTTATAACTACTTGCTATATCATTATGTTTTTTGTTATTTATAATTTAATGTTTCATGTTTTAAGCCTCAAAATGCAGAAAATATAACCGACCCATGAATATAAAGCTTCTACTAAAATTTACTGTTTTTCTCTTTCATTTTATCCCATAAGCTAGTTTCTTTAAATAAAACAATATTTAAGATAAATGTAACTCTTTTTTATTCTTTAATTCAGAATATGTATTTAGTAAACATATAAAAATTATTTCTAGATCCTTTTGCCATTTATTTTTAAATTAAGATTCACCAATTTTGTTTTAATATGCTTTAAAACAAAGTGGAAGAAATGCCAAATTATCTCTAAATTGACTTTTAGTTAAAATTTAATACAAAATATTTGGAATCTATTACAAGTTGAGCTAATATTACATTCAGCAATAAATATAATAGGACAGTCTTTGAGTGTAGGCTAACTTCAATATGTGCCACTCTCAGGATTTTTTGAAGAAGGCACCTATACAAGATAGATTAGCAGTAACTGCAGGGATCCCCTTTACAGTAGGATTACACTGTATTTATGAATATCTACCAGGTTCAAAAATACATGATGCTTTTTACATAATTATCTCTAAAACGTATTCACATACATGCCCATTTGTGAATTGTTACTGGGATGGTAACAGCTAATTCTTACTGAACATTTACCATTTGCTTGACCTATATAGGGACTTCATATAAGTTTTTTTTTTCATCTAACCCATATAACAGCCATATGAAGTAAGCAGTATTATTATACTTATTTCACACAAGAGGAAACTAAAGTTTAGTAAAGCTAGAAGAACTACTCTATTATATGAAGAATATATGGAAATTATTTTGGGGACAGTGAACAGATTAACTCATCTGAAATTGGTTAATATAGGGCAATAGTAAGTGGAGAATTGAGGTGAGTAAATAGTTTGAACAAAATAAAGTTTTTGAGAGCTAGATTAAGGTGTTTATAGAGAAGATAAAAAATGATTAGCAGTTTGATTTTTAAATCAAACCAGGATTCCCATCTTTATCACTTACTTGTTAAATGACCTTGGGCATATTTCCCTGATTGTAAAATAAGGATATTACTAATACTTCATAGAATTGTTGCAAAGATTAAATGAGTTGAAAAAGATCAACAGCTCTCAGTCATTGGCCATGATTTATATATTAAAGGGTAATCATTGAAAGTTTCTGAGCAGGATTTAATATTGCAGAAAAAGTTTTTAATTCATCTCTCTGTTGTAACTACTAAATTAGAAAAGATGTGAATTAGGTATAGAAATGCCTGTTAAGAAGTTGAACTGCATTAATTACTACAATTCCTTCCTTAGGGCCTGGTAATGGCAGTGAAATAGAATATAATGAAAAGCAAGGGGGAAAATAAAGTAAGGTGAGGTAAATTGGAAAGAAGGGGAGGGGAAGGAAGGGGAGGGGATAGGAGGGGAGGGGAGGGGAGGGGAGGGGAGGGGAGGGGAGGGGAGGGGAGGGGAGGGGAGGGGAGGGGAGGGGGGGGGAGGAAACATAAGACAACATTATAAAGACCATATATGATAACCCACATACTCAGTGATCAAAAACTGAAAGCATTTCCCTTAAGTTCAGCAACAAGATAGATATCTCTGCTTTCACCACTCTTATTCAACGTAGTGCTGGAAGTCCTTGCCCCAACAATTAGACATGAAGAAATAAAAGGAATCTATATTGGAAAGAAAGAAGCAAAACTGTCATTATTTGCAGATGACACAATACACTATATATAGAGAGAACCTTAAAGATTCTACAAAAAAATTACTAGAGCTGGTAAGTGATTTCAGTAAAGTATCAGGATACAAAATAAATATCTAGAAATCACTTGCATCTTTTACATCAATAAAAGATTATCAGACAGTGCAACCAAGAAAACAATCCTATTTACAATTTTATCCAAACACAAAAACAAAACTTGGAATAAATGTAACCAAGGATGTCAAAGACCACAAATTACTCAGAAAATTATAAGACACTGAAGAAAGTGAAGAATATACAAATAAGTGGAAGCACAGACTGTGTTCATAGATATAAGAGTTTAATCTCCAACATTTACAGGGAGTTCATAGGACTTAACAAAAGGAAGATAAACAACCCAATCAAAAAATGGGCAACGGACCTAAATAAATACTTTTTGAAAGAAGAGATAAGGAAGGCCAAGAGACATATGAAAACATGCTCAAAATCACTAATCATCTGAGAGATGCAAATCAAAATGACAATGCGGTACCATCTCACAGCTGTCAGAATGGCTATCATCAACAAATCAACAAACGACAAGTGCTGGTGAGGACGCAGAGAAAAGGGAACCCTTGTGCACTGCTGGTGGGAATGCAGACTGGTGCAGCCACTGTGGAGAACAGTATGGAATTTCCTCAAAAAACTAAAAATGGAACTCCCATTTGACCCAGTGATCCCACTTCTAGGAATATATCCCAAGAAAAACTAGAAACACCAATCAGAAAGGATGTATGCACCCCTATGTTCATAGCAGCACAATTCACCATAGCTAAGATTTGGAAACAGCCTAAGTGCCCATCAGCAGATGAGTGGATTAGAAAACAGTGGTACATCTACACAATGGAATACTATGCTGCTGTAAAAATGAAGGAGTTCTTACCATTTGCAACAGCATGGATGGAGCTAGAGAGCATTATACTAAGTGAAATAAGCCATTCAGAGAAAGATAAATATCACATGATCTCACTCATTTGTGGACTATAATGAACAACATAAACTGATGAACAAAAACAGATCCAGAGACAGAGAAGCATCAATCAGACCATCAAACCTCAGAGGGAAGGTAAGGGAGGGTGGGAGTAAGGGGGAGAGATCAACCAAAGGACTTGTATGCATGCATATAAGCCCAACCAATGGACACAGACAACAGGGGTATAAGGGCATGAGTGCGGGGTCAATGGGGGGATAAGGACAAATATGTAATACCTTAATCAATAAAGAAATATTTTTTAAAAAAAATAATTAACATCATTAAAATATCTACACTACCCAAAGTAATCTATACATTCAATTAAATTCCTATCAAGATACTACTGGCATATTTCACATAACTAGAACAAATATTCCAAAAATTTATATGGAACTACAAAAGACCCTAAAAGCCACAGAAATCTTGAGAAAGAATAAAATTGGAGGAATGATACTACCTGATATTAAGCTATACTACAAAACCATAGTAATTACTAGTAAAACAGCATGGTACTGGTATAAATAGAGATATAGATCAATGGAACAGAATAGAAAGCCTAGAAATAAGCCCTCACCTTTATGGTCAATTAATGGTTGACAAAGGAGGCAAGAACATGCAAGGGTGTAAAGATAGTCTATTTAATAGGCAGTAAAATCTCAGACATTTCTCATAGCAATGTTTTTATGATACATCTCCTAGGGCAAAGGAAACAAAAGACACACACACACACACAAATAGCAAATAGGACTGTATTGAACTAAAAAGCTTCTGCACAACAAAGGAAACCATCAACAAAATGAAAAGACAATCCACTGGATGGGCGAACATGTTTGCAAATGATACATCTGATAAGGGGTTAATGTACAGACTTAAAAATAATTTATAAAACTCAACACCAAAACAAGCAAACAAACAAAAAATACTAACTTAAAATTGGGTAAAGGACCTGAATAGACAACTCTCCAAAGAGGACATACAGTGGCCAATAGACATATGAGAAGATGTTTAGCACTACTAATCATCAGAGAAATGCAAATTAAAACCACAGTGAGATATATCACCTCACACCTGTCAGAATGGCTATCATCAATAAATCATCAAACACAAGTGTTGGCAAGGATGTGGAGAAAAGGGAACCCTTCTGCACTGTTGGTTGGAACATAGATTGTTGCAGCGATTGTGGAAAGCAGTATGGGGTTATCTAAAAAAATTAAAAATGAAACTGCTTTATGACCCAGTGATTTCACTTCTGGGACTACACCCAAAGAAACTCAAAACACTAATTCAAAAGGATAGATACACCCCTATGTTCATTGCAGCATTATTTACAACTAGAGGCCCGATGCACAAAATTCATGCAAGAGTAGGCCTTCCTTTCCCCAGCTACTGGCACTGGCTTCTCTCTGGCACCTGGGACCCAGGATTCCTTTACACCCCCGGCTTCATCCAGAAGGATGTCTGGTTTAATTAGCATATTATGCTTTCATTATTATAGATAGTCACGATTTGGAAGAAGCCCAAGTGCCCGTCAGTAGAAGAGTGCATAAAAAAGCTGTGGTACATTTACACAATGGAATACTACTGCATAATAAAAAATGAAGGAAATCTTACCCTTGGAGACAGCATGGACAGACCTGGAGAGTATTATGCTAAGTGAAATAAGCCACTAAGAGAAAGGGAAGCACTATATGATTTCACTTATCTATGGAATCTAATGAACAAAATAATCTAACAAACTAAATAGAAATATACTCATAGATACACGGAACAGATTGTCAGCTGTTAGAGGGGAGGGGTATTGGGGGACTTGGTGAAAAAGGAGATGATATTAGGCAAACAAAACCAAAACTCATATCCACAGACAATAGTATGGTGATTACCAGAAAAAAATATGTATTTCAAAATTATCAAAATGTACACTTAACTATGTGCAGTTTGTGTGTGTTAGATATACTTCAATAAAGATGCTGTAATATGTCAGATGATGGATGTTCTCCATCCGTAGACCTTGATTCTGTGTGTCATAGTACTCACTGATGAAAAAACTAAATTGACATTTTCCAGCAATTTCTCAAGAACCAAGAAGAGAAGGATTATGACTTAGAATGAAAAGCATCTCTTGAAGTCTGTAAATAAGGACTTTGCTAGGAGACCTTACTTATCAACAGGAGGGAAACACTTAAATAGTGCTGACATATTGTAAATGGTATAGTAACCCTCTGTATGCTTCAGTTAAAGTATTTACCCTATTTTTTCTGTTTATTTTACTTATCAGCTTCTTACCCAGTTGAACTTGGAGCTCTTTTATGAAAACAATTTGAGTCTTTTTGTCCATTGCCTAGTACATTTCCTGGCACACACCAGTGCCCAATAAATGTTGGTTGAATGAATAAGTGACTAAAAATGGATAACATCTTGAATGCAAAAGGATTAAAACTCATAATGGGAAAAATACTTATTATTCTTCACTAAAAATAATTAGGAAGATAGTTAGAAATAATACCAGTGACCTCAGAAAATCATAGCTATTTTTATTTGAGCAAATTTTGCTTTCAGGCCACTTTATACAAATCACTTCTAATTTAAAAATAAACATAAAAGATAGGCATTATTATCCTCATTACAAAAATAAAGAAATCTTGTATTCACAGTTAAATGTCTAAAGCCCTGGTCGGCAAACTGCGGCTCTCGAGCCACCTGCGGCTCTTTGGCCCCTTGAGTGTGGCTCTTCCACAAAATACCACATGTGGGCGCGTGTACCGTGCAATTGAAACTTCGTGGCCCATGTGCAGAAGTCAGTTTTTGGCCTAGGCGAGTCTATTTTGAAGAAGTACTGTTGATATTTGGCTCTGTTGACTAATGAATTTGCCGACTACTGGTCTAAAGTAATTCTTTGAGTAATTGGTGGACCTAAAATTTTGGTGGAGTTAGGACTTAAAGCAAGAACTGCTGAGTATAGCCACCATGATTTTCTATTACATCTTGCTGGTGCCTCGTAATTACATACAAATTCACAGTAAGTTGATTATCATGATTTGTCTTTAATATTATAATAAAATATTGTGACTATTTTTCATTTTCCATCATTGATCTAATATGGATGTAATTAAAATATATCTATAGAACATTACCCACTACTAAAGTCTAGTTCCATGAGAAAATGCCAGATATATCTCTATCTAAATGGAAAAAACAAATCATGGCGCAGTGCACTTTAGTTCTGAGACATTAAATAGGAGAGATGGAGAACTTTTAATTCTTCAGATACTTATTCGAAATTGTATTCACCTAAAAACATTATCTAATAAATTCATGACTTTCCTTACTGAAAATGTCATCTCCTAGTAGGTATAACAAGTGATGGTTGAAACCACAAGTGGCATATGGATTCAGATAAAAGGAGACATGAGTAGAAGTGATGTTATTAGTGACGTGTATTACTGACTGCTAGGTCAAATACAGAGAATGGATATAATTCTGACCCATATCAGTATCTAAGTCGGCCATCTCTTAGAACTTCCAATGTGCATGCCACTCCAGATTGATGACATTGGATTGCTTCCAGTGTACCTTCTCTCATTGTCTCCATTTTGATCCACAGGACATGTCAATACTATTATCAGAAGTAATTAGGAAATACAAATGTAGGTTAATATAGCGATGTAGGAATATAGCTAAATATAGCCATGTGTCTGTGGCACTGAAGAAAGTTGATGTTGAAGGTTTTAGAGCCCTATGTATATAAGTAAGACAAAAGCTTTGGAAGTAAAAAAGGTCTCTAAGGGAAGGAATATATGCAGAGACATGGGCAGCAGTCCAATGATGAAAACTAATATCCAAAGATGTAAGAGAATATAAACATGTTTAAGAGAAGTTCAGAAGTTTGCCAAAAAAGGAGTTATCAGGTTTTTGTATTAGTTGGTGTCCATTTTTGAGGTTGAAAATTCAAGTGTTCTGCAAGGCAGTAGCTCACATTACAATGAGATATCTTCTAGTATTATTTTAAATTTGAAGAAAGGTACTTGGAAACAAACATTACAACAGGCAAGAATGGTAAAAAGCAATTTAAAAAATGCGTCTGTGGCCACTGATATCATCTTGGTCAAATATCTTGTATATGATACTCAAAGGAGCTTTGTGGTTCTTTGGAGAAACTCATTTTCTGGTAGAAGTTTGAAAGCATTTCTGGCATTAAAAAATCAATGAGGAAAAAAGCAAGAAGGATGAGTGGTAAACTCTCATTAAAAAACCTGTACACTCCATAGAAAGCCTCTTTGCAACCTTTCAGTTGGACAGGACTTCTTTAATTTGAACTAAAACAGCCTGTGTTCCATATTTCTTAGCTTGGCTGGCATAGAGGTCACACATTCACTGTGGGACAAGTTAGAACTGCTTACATATTGCCCTAAATTTAGATTTGGCCTAGATTTTTTTTTCCCTGAAATGATGAGAGACATGGCAATAAAGACAAAACTTTGCTGCTTTTATCATATTTTTCTTGCAAAGTTAAAAAAAATCACAAAATAGCTGAGACTGGTTTGGCTCAGTAAATAGAGCGTCGGCCTGCGGACTGAAAGGTCCCAGGTTCGATTCCGGTCGAGGGCATGTACCTGGGTTGCAGGCACATCCCCAGTGGGAGATGAGCAGGAGGCAGCTAATCGATGTTTCTCTCTCATCGATGTTTCTGGTCTCTGTCTCTCTCCCTTCCTCTCTGTAAAAAATCAATAAAATATATTTTTTTAAAAATCACAAAATAAATTGTGCTTAAGGAAACCACTGAATTCATCAAATTCTGTCTCTTTAAAATAAGGAAGTCATTTTACCCCAACTACCCTGGAATTTCTTTTTAAATGACCTTGCGGCATTTCCTGAATAGTCATTCTTAGCAGGCATATATAAATATATACAGATGTGAGAATAAGGTTATGTGAATTGAATAGTGCTCAGTTTGAATCTTTGATGTCTTTTTTAAATGTTACCCCAGTTGTCCCCTAAGTGTGCACTATAGTCACTATGTCACAGGAGAATATTGAATCAGTATAGTGTGCATTGATTGATCACTACAAGGTGAAATGCATTCTGTTGCTGGAGGTTTGCCCACCTTCAAAAAATTATAATTGAAGAGGCAAGTTATAATCCCTAAGAATTTTAATAACAATTAAATATTAAAACAACTCAAGCAACAATAGACCAGAAGAAGAGGAAAACATCACTCTAAGCTAGAATGACTGATTAATGGATAATGCCTGTACGAAATTATGCAACAATGCAAATCTGGCCCATCAGGAGCTGCTCGAAGCTAAAGAGTTGATTCATCCCAGCAGGATTTCCCTAGTAACTGTTGCCTCTGTCCCTATTTCAGAGACCTCATTTGCTTCTGCCTAACTACCGGATGCTCACCTTTCACAGAGAGGCATCTCCACAATTGCCTCATAATGTCTCCCAGTGAACATTCATAATTCCCACTAACCCTCCCCAATCCTACATCCTGGATCACACCATAAATCCAATGAGTCATATATACCACTAGATTCAAGCCTAAACATATGCATGCAAGAAGAATGTCTAGAAAAGGCACCATAGAGTAAGTATACACCATCTGTGAAGCTTTAGCCCTGATTAGGCATCTGTTGCTTAGACCAGCCAGCATCAATGTGCTGACCATTCAGTGAGTGAATAGTGAGCATTAGGGACTAGAAGCCAGGAAAAACACAGGTATGTGGGAAGAGCTACTGTGCTTTCCCTGACCTGTCATCAGCAGTTAAAGATCATGTCTGAAAAATAATTCAACATGTAGAATTATGTTACAGGCTTGGTTTGGGGTCCAAAGAAAAAGCAGATTAAGAAAAGTAGGACAGAATGTAGAAATACACAGAAGGTACAGGAAGAGTGTCAGGTAGGGCCCAGAGTTCCCTAGGAATTTCACCTAAATGAAGGAAAGGACTGTTAGGAAAAGGTCTAAAGCTGGACAGAGTATTATAATATACTAGGGGCCCGGTGCACGAAATTCGTGCACTGGGTGTGTGTGGGGGGGAGTGTCCCTCAGCCCAGCCTGCCCCCTCTCACATACTGGGAACCCTCAGGCGTTGACCCCCATCACCCTCCAATCGCAGGATCGGCCACTTGCCCAGGCCTGACGCCTCCGACAGAGGTGTCAGGCCTGGGCAGGGGACCCTCATTTCCCCCCATCAATGGTTCTGCCCCCAGCCCAGGCCTGATGCCTCTGGCCCAGGCATCAGGCCTGGGCAGGGGACCCCCAGACCCCTCCGATTGCTGGCTCTGCCCCTTGCCCAGGCCTGATGCCTCGGCCAGAGGCGTAGACCCCCATCACCCTCTGATCACCTGATCGGCCCCTTGCCCAGGCCTGACGCCTCCGCCAGAGGTGTCAGGCTTGGACAGGGGACCCCCATCTTCCCCCGATCACTGGCTCTGGCCCCCGCCCAGGCCTGAGGCCTCTGGCCCAGGAATCATGCCTGGGCAGGGGACCCCCATCTCCCTCTGATCGCTTGCTCCACCCCCCGCCCAAGCCTGACGCCTCTGACCCAGGCTTCAGTCCTGGGCAAGGGGACCATCATATCCCCCCAATCCCCGGCTCCGCCCCCCACCCAGGCCTGATGCCTCAGCCAGAGGAGTTGACCCTCATCACCCTCTGATCACCAATCACCGGATCGGCCCCTTGACCAGGCCTGAGGCCTCCGGCAGAGGTGTCAGGCCTGGGCAGGGGACCCCCAGCTCCCCGCGGTTGCAGGCTCCGCCCCTGCCCAGGCCTAACGCCTCTGGCTGAGGCGTCCGGCTCAGGCAGCGGGGACCCGCAGCTGCAGCGGCCCCATGATCATGGGCTCCGCTTTAGGCCCAGGCAAGGGACCCCTAGCTCCCTGGACTGCCAGCTTCGACTGTGCCCAGCTCCCATCGCTGGCTCCACCCCTACTTCCTGCTATCACTGGCCAGGGTGGCAAAGGCGCCTGATTCTCCGATCATGGCTGGGGGGAAGGGCAAAGGCGGCCCCAGGGCCGCCTTTGCCCTGCCCCCCAGCTCTTAGCTCCCCCCTGGGTTTCTGATCACTGTCAGTGGCAGGGGGCTTCTTCTTGCTTTCCCTTTCGCCTCCCTGCATTGTGCCTACATATGCAAATTAACCGCCATCTTGTTGGCAGTTAACTGCCAATCTTAGTTGGCAGTTAACTGCCAATCTTAGTTGGCAGTTAACTGCCAATCATAGTTGGCAGTTAATTTGCATATAGCCCTGATTAGCCAATGAAAAGTGTATCGTCATACGCCAATTACCATTTTTCTCTTTTATTAGTGTAGATGTGAGGTATCTATCTATAATAATAAAAGGGTAATATGAAAATTAGACCGGATGTCATCTGATGTCATTTCAGATGTCCTTCTTGACCAAGCTTGGGCCAGAGGGAAGCCAGACCGGGTCCTGAGTGCCTGCCAGCAGCTGGAGGAGGGAAGCAGCCTAGATCCCGGGTCCCGGAAGGAAGCCGGTGCCAGCAGCTGGGGGAAGGAAGGCCTACTCTTGCATGAATTTTCATGCATTGGGCCTCTAGTTTTAAATAACATAGTAGGGGAAGTCTCACTAAAAAGTCTCATTTATGTAAAGAATTAGAAGCCATCCCTTCTCCTGTGTTCTCATGAGGAAGAAGAAAATGCATTGCATGATAATTATTATCGTACTTATATTACTTCCCCAAATCTACTCTAACCTTGAATTCAGGATTTGATTTTATATTGAAGACTTCCAGAAAAAAAGAATACCAGAGAAAGTCTAGTCTTTTCATGGAGGAAATAAATTTTTGCCACCAAACAGTACCCTGGACATAAAAAATTATCAGTAAACACTGCTAATAAATGATGAGAGGGAACACCTTTATTTATTAATTCTTTTTACTTAACTCTATCACAATGTAGACATTGACAGATTCTGGGAACACAAGAGGAATATGGCTCGTGTCTTCATAGAGCTTATAGTCCATAAGGTTCAATCTACATGTTCTAAGGGAAACATAGGTGGGTCCACATAAATCAGTGGAGTCTTGCAATAACAAAACTGAGATGTAGAGAATAAGACAAACATAAGGGGAGATTAGGTGATTAGATGGTTTCCTGCTAAAGTGGCACGTCTAACTCAGAGAAGATCTTGGAATATTTAACAAAATAACAGAAGGCCAAACAGTAGCTGCATACTGGACAGGAAGAGAAGAGTGGTCAGCTGTACGGTTTCAGAGGCAGGTGA
This sequence comes from Myotis daubentonii, assembly GCF_963259705.1. Classification (NCBI taxonomy): domain Eukaryota; kingdom Metazoa; phylum Chordata; class Mammalia; order Chiroptera; family Vespertilionidae; genus Myotis; species Myotis daubentonii. The sequence goes on from NC_081841.1 coordinate 60,698,300, forward strand.
GTGGAGAGGCAAGATCACAAATGACCCATGGAACACTTAAAGATTTTGGTTTTTATATTGATAAAAATGGGAAAAGTTTTAAGATAGAAATGTTTTCAAGCAGGAGAATGAAATGCACTTTAGAAAACTTTCTAATTTAGACTTTTGAAGTTGCACTTAGGCAGTTGAGTTGAAAATATATTAGGTCCAGAGACATAGAAGCATGGAACAGACGATCAAACCTCAGAGGAAAGGCAGGGGAGGATTTAAGGAGGGGGGCATGGGTAAGAGATCACCCAAAGAACTTGTATGCATGCATATAAGCATAACCCATGAACACAGACAATAGGGGGTTAGGTCATGTGCTGGGGGGTGGGAGTGGCTGTGGAGAGGTCAGTGGGGGGAAAAGGAGACATATGTAATTAAAAAGAATTTAATTTTTTTTTTAAAAAAGAAAGCAAATATATTAGAATGAGGCAAGAGTAGATGTTGGGACATGGGGTAGAGGCCTGAGATGAGGTTAGTTTAGACCAGTTCACAACAGTGAAATGAACAGAAGAGAATAGGACTTAGTGGCTGATTGGATGTGGGCAATGAGAGATAAAGTCAGGAATGTATTTTAGGCTGATGTTATCAACACCGGAGGAGATTGGGAAGGTCATGTGGTGACATAGGATTCACCAGAGTTAAAGCAGCTTTGGAGGATTCTAGAGGAATGCAGAATGGAGATGTCTCATTAATGATGCCTCTGGGCTGAATGGGGACCAAACTGGCACAATCTGGGCTTAACAGAGCGTAGTTTATAAATAATTCCACTGTTGCTGGGTCTCATCCCCAGTTTATTTTCCGCACAGCTGAAATTTCCTGTCACTCAACCTTGCTCACATTCATCTGCTCCAGTGGTTTCCTCACTCGTCCATGATTATGCCAAGTAAGTCCTATCTCTGCCTAGAAAAGTTATCTTCCAGATATCCTCATGGCTTACTCCATTAATTTATTAATGTCTCTACTCAAGTCTCACCTTATCAGAGAAGTCTTCCTTCGTAAACATCTAAAATAACATTCATTGTCTCTATCCTTATCTGGCTTATTTTTCTCCTCAGCCTGCATCATAACTTGATTAATTACATAGTTTTATGTTTATTAAGAATAAAAGCTCCTTGAGAATAGGGACTTTGTTCATTTCCTTCCTTGTAACTCAAATGGGTAGAACCTAGTGTTCACTTAATGCATAATTGTCAATTGACATAGATTTTATTCAGCACCTGCTCACCCATTTCCTCATCTATTACACTCCTGCCCTCTTAAAATACTAGTAGAAACTATGTTAATAAATCTCTATTAATTCAACTTTTTAGATTAACAAGTTTCATTTTTTCTCCTCTATGAAGTTTGTAGTCTAGAGAATACTGAAATCTCGCAGCTGTTGGGCTTCTTGATACAATTCTTATTGACTAATTCCACCAATAAGTCAAGAGCATTGGTTCCCTATCTGCTTCTACCAGCTGAACTTGCCAGTGTCATTTCATAAAGTAATTTGTTACTATGTAAATCAATATGATATGAATGTGAAAGGAAAAACTTCTTTCTGTGAAAACTAACTTGACTTATATGGAAAGACTTGATAAATGGGGTTTATATTTTAAAACATTGCTGTTGACTGAAGGGGGAAATGTTATAAATACCTATATTTATGTATTCAGTATGTAATATGTATATTTAAATATGTTCAAACTGGAAATCTTAGATGATGCCTTATGAGTGTGGTTTAGGCCAAAAGAATGATGTTAAATTTCAATTAGTGAAAAAGAAAAGGCTGCACATAAAAAAACCCAAAATTGAAAAATTTAGCCCTAACTAGGTGGCTCAGTTGGTTGGAGTCTTGCTCACTACATCAAAAATGTTGCAGGTTCCATTCCAAGTCAGGGCACATACCTAGGTTGTGGGTTTGATCCCAGGTTGGGGCACATATAAGAGGCAACCAATGTATGTTTCTCTCACATTGATGTTTCTCTCTCTCCTTCCCTCCTTTCCTCTCTCTCTCTAAAGTCAATAAATATATCTTCCATTGAGAATTTCAAATAAATTGGTAAATTTCCATTTATATGTTCTAGATCAGCAGTTCTCAACCTGTGGGTCGCGACCCCTTTGGCGGTCAAACGACCCTTTCACAGGGGTCACCTTAGACCATCCTGCATATCAGATATTTACATTATGATTTATAAGAGTAGCAACATTACAGTTATGAAGTAGCAACGAAAATAATTTTATGGTTGGGTCACAACACGAGGAATTGTATTTAAAGGGCCAGAAGGTTGATAACCACTGTTCTAGATTAAAATAAAATGTTTGGGACATTTATGCATATTTTTAATTCCCTATTTTAACTGGTTTTTCCTATTAACTCTCCTGAAATCTATTAGATTGATTTTGACCTAACCTAATCCTGTAGCTCAGTGGTTCTCAACCTTGGCTGCACATTAGAATCACCTGGAAATCTTTTTAAAATCCTGATTTCTGGGCCTCATCCTCCAGAATTCTGTGTATTTGTTATAGGGTGGGGCCACAACATTAGATTTTTTTTTTAATTTATTGATTTTTTTTACAGAGAGGAAGGGAGAGAGATAGAGAGTTAGAAACATCGATGAGAGAGAAACATCGATCAGCTGCCTCCAGCACACCTCCTACTAGGGATGTGCCCGCAACCCAGGTACATGCCCTTGACCGGAATCGAACCTGGGACCTTTCAGTCCGCAGGCCGACGCTCTATCCACTGAGCCAAACCGGTTTTGGCAGATTTTAAAATCTTTTTAAAATCCCGATTTCTGGGCCTCATCCTCCGGAAATTCTGTTTCTTTGTTACTAATGTTGTGGCCCCACCCCACAACAAAGAAACAAGTTCCGGAGAATGAGGCCCAGAAATCAGGATTTTAAAAAGATTCCCAGGTGATTCTAATGTGCAGCCAAGGTTGGGAACCACTGCGCAGATGCTCTATCTTCGTCCCTTTCCTCTTTCATCTCAGCACAGATGAAAGGGAAGTTTATGTCTTTTTTTAAATTGGGATTTGTGGGCCTTGGTTGACCTTATTTCTGGGTTAAAAAAATGATAAAGTTTCCAGTGGAGTAAGAGGAAAACAATATTATTAGGTACCTGTAGGGGAAGAGAGAAATGTGCTCCCAGGGCTACATTTGTGCTGTTCTTGACCTGAGAACCCAACCCGATACTTCCCAGGGAAGCCTGGTGTCAGGTTCCCAGTGAGAGCAGCACACAGGGCGCACCTACCCTGCTCTGCAGCTTCTTGTATCTATTCTTATCCCACCCCGATTTCATTTCATTCCAAGCTTTTACTTAAGTTTCTACATCTGACCTCCTATTTGAGGGTGGATTTAAGAGTGACTTTTAAGGACACGTGAAAATCATCAAGGTAAAATGAACATGAAGCTGGAGAGAAATAAGACAAAAGAGGCAGGGATGCTAAAAGAGTTAGAAAATACAAAAATGTACGCCGCAAAGGCCAATAAACATGCTGTAGGCGGACCACAAAATTGGTGCTAGCAGAGTAAGAATGATTTTTTTAAAAATCTAGAAAATAAAATCAAGTTAATGCATCAGAAGAAGCAGAAGTATTCCTGAGTACAAAACAACTATTCCAATATCATTCCGTATACCTAGCTGGGGTTCTCTGGAGGGGAAGTGGTTTCTATGCATGCTTTCTTTCTCTGTACCACTCTATTAAGCAATTTATCCATGCTATATGCTCATCAATTAATTTTATATTTTTAACCCCTTAAAGGAAATGAATACTTCTTTATACTGCCACCCTCACCTGTGTTAGTTTGCTAGGGCTGCTGTAACCAAGTACAACAAACTAGGTGGCTTGGAACTGCAGAAGCTTATTATCTCATGGTTCTGGAGCCCAGACGTCTGACACCAAGGTGTCGAGAGGGCCATGCTTCCCCTGAAGGTGCTTGCGAAGGGTCTGTTCCAGCCTCTGTTCCCATGGTTGGTAGTTCCTTGGCTTGTGGCAGTCTGACTCCAGTCCTTCTTTATAGGGTATTCTCCCTGTGTACACGCCTGTGCCACAGTGTTCTCCATCTCATAAGGGCAGCAGCGATACTAATGAAGGGACCCCTCTACTCCAGTAAGACCTCATCTTAATTTAACCAATTACATCTGCAATGACCCTATTTTCCAACAAGATCACATTCAGAGCCACGGAGGGTTGAGACTTCAATCAATAATTGTGAGGTGGTGTGGGAGCATAATAGTTCAACACATAATACTATCTACCACAGAACTTTGAATACAATAGAAACTTAGTAAACTCATGAGAGAGAAATTAAGAAGTGAAGGAGAAAATATGTGAACAAACATACGAAAGTATGAATGCTACCAGCTTCCCTTTTCTTCTTTTTCCCCCATTATTTTGTCAATCCTCTGGCTTATCCTCTGAAAGTCAGATTTATTTTACCAACACTAATGAACCGAATAAGCCAACTATACAAATACACAAATGAGCAGATACAAGTACTTAGAAACTTTACAAGGATGTTTTTCCCCTCAAATTTAACTATATCTTTTAGGGGAATAAATGCCCATCATTTTTTGTGCCAAACACTAACTTCTGTTTATTCAGAACTCTAGTTCTTACCTAAATATTAAAAGGGATTATAATTTTGGTTCAAGATTATACAAAACTTAATATAATTTAAAGAATCCTTCTTTTTCAACATTGAAAAGTGTTAATAGGCAATCACCCTTAAAGCATTATTTCCATAAGAACACAGGTGATCTGTGCGAAAATGACAATCTGAATGATGTGCAGAAGAGTGCTTAGAAGGCATAACCAAATTCAAGCAAAAGACTGAGCAATTACTCATTGAATATAGAGCTCATCACATAGCCAGTTTAAATGCATTAAGTGAATTAAAACATCGAGTTACATAAGCATGTATTAGTCCACCAGTAATCATAAAACTCTGCTTTGCTTTATAAGCCATAATAATAAGTCAACTTTCTAGGGCTTCCACTTTTGGGTTCTATTTATTCTACTTCTAAGCGCATTTCTTTCTTTTAATGGTGAAACAGTTCTTACATTGAATTACGCATTAGCAATGCTTACATCGTCTCTTGGAAATAGTGGGTGATTCATCATCAGGACAGGTTTCTTACAAATGACTCATTTAACTCAGCACGCTGTCTTAATCATAAAAGAAAATTCATTGACAATATCAGTGGTGGCTAAACACACACACATACAACTTACATGTACTTTCTTGCCAAATTTTAAAATATTAAAGTAAGATGATTTTCTTTGTATACGATATACCAGTGATCACAAACTCATTAGTCAACAGAGCCAAATATCAACAGTACAACGATTGAAATTTCTTTTGAGAGCCAAATTTTTTAAACTTAAACTATATAGGTAGGTACATTGTTATTAACTTAATTAAGGTACTCCTAAGGCTTAGGAAGAGCCACACTCAAGGGGCCAAAGAGCCGCATGTGGCTTGCCAGCCTCAGTTTACCGGCCACTGCCATATACTGTGAAGAAAACAATTAGTCGTGAGAAATTTAGTAGTAGCAAATAATTGTATTCTTACCTACTGGACTGAATTTTGTGAGCCAATAATGAAAACAAACACAGCAATAATATATGACTTTTTAAAATTGAGATGATGACTGTGCTTTTCAAATGACAATCTAGTTTTCAATCTATTTTGCTTTTTGAATCTTACCTGACTGTCACAGAAACAATGTCATCATATTTATCCCCCTTCCTCTTTATTCACCAGGACTGAATCCTGAACTTTATCCATCCACTCAACAGGTAAAGACCCGATGACTGTCAGCTGAACCTCAGGGGAACTGTCCCAGCATCTGGGGAAACAAAGGTAAGAAAAGACAACCTGCAAACCAAAGCCATAATCAGACACTAGTACATACTCACAAAATTGGGGGGGAAATGGACAAATATAAAAATACGAAGTTTTACCCTGGCCGGGTGGCTAAGTTGGTTAGAGCATCATCCCAGTGCACCAAGGTTGCAGGTTTGATTCCCAGTCAGGGCGCATCCAACCAATGAATGCTTCAATAAGTGGCACAATAGACGGATGTTCCCCCGGTGTGTGGTGAGATGGACTCAGGGAGATGTTGCTATGCAAACTTGTATGACAAAGTAAGTAATTTTTCTCTGCAGTGTGTTCATGCATAAAATTAAGAAAATAATAGTGCCTTTCTGGTGTTTTGTTAAGATTAAATGAGGTAATATACGTAAAGTGCTTACAGTAGTGTTTAGAACATACAATCTTCCTGGTTTGCCAATTTTATTACATTTTGGATAGCTTCCCTTGCTAATTCTCCAAATGTATCTACCTTTCTTCTCTGCAGTGTCTAATCTACTACTAAATTCTTCCGATATATGTTTCATCCCAGACATTGTAGTTTTCATCTCTGGAAGTTCAACGATTGGTCTTTTTCATATCTTTCATGTTTCTGCTTAGTATAATTAACATTTTCTCTACTTTTGAACATATGTAACATTGTATAAACTAAAACTGTGTTAGTGCCCATGTCTCTTAATGCTACAAGATGTGACATTTCTGGGTTTGTTTACATTAATTAATTTTTCTCCTCATGATGGGTTGAATTTTCCTATTTCGTTTCATGCCTCCTAATATTTGATTGACTTTTAACTTACTGGGTCTGGAAATTCTGTATTTCTATAAATATTCTTAAACGGTTTCTAGGGATACTGTTACGCTACATAGGAACAGTTTCATTCTTTCTAGGCTTGTCTTTAAGTTTTGTTAAGTGGAACCAGAGCAGTCTTTGGTCTAGGGATAATTTTACTATTTTACGTGGAGTACTCTGAATGGTACTCTGCGCAACGTACATTGAATTTCAAACTTGTACACAATGGCCATTGGAAATGCAGACTACTGTACGTGAGCTTATGGGGAGGATTCCTCTGCTCCTTTCAGGTGGGCCTTTTCCTGGCCCCAGATCATTTCCTCACATGCAAATGCTAATCAGTGCTCAGCCTCAGACCTTGGGGAGGCTTTCTGAAGATCTGTGAAACTCATGTTCTCTTTTGTTTTTCTCTTATTCTCTATGAGACACTGTCCTCTGCCATGTGAATTCCAACTACCTTGGCCTTCCTGGACTCAGTTTCTTCAGTTTAGGAAGACTGCCCATATCTGGAAATAGATGCCTCAGACATTGTTTTCCAATTTTTTAGCTGTTTCAAGTGGAAGGTAAATCTGGTCACTGTCCACACTCTTGGCGAGCAGCAAAAGTCATGTAAGCTTTTATTAATAAAGACACATTTCTCGGAGTCTTTCCTAGCCCTTCGCTTGTTACATGGCACAAACTGAGGGAATGAGGGAGTGTATTTAATAGCAACTCAGGTAACTTCAGATGGGAAAACAGGCACCATTGCTTTCAACATCTTTCAGCCTCTTGTCCCGCGGAATTCACTGGCCCTTCACTCGCCGAGCCCCAGTGCTGTTAATTAAACACTTCTCACTTGCAGTCATCCCTTCTCCCTTCTCCTGACTCTTCTCTTTCCATTTACCTCTGTAGAATGATAAAAATAACGACCCTCTCCTAAATTTTTTTGCATGATGACTCAGACCAATTTCTTTGCAGATTTTGTTTTATTAGCATTACTCGGGTTCTTTAGACTTTACGTTTCTAAATAGCATGAGTAGTTCAGATGTCGAGATAGTAAATATAGTGGTTAGTACCCAGGTTAGGGACTCACACTGCTGGGTTTCAACTCTGACCTATTCTGCCACTTGGGCCCTAAATGACTTTAATCAGGCCACTTTCTGGTGCATCATCTTTACCATCTGAAAGCAAAGATAATCATATACCATATGCCAGAGTTATTTTGAAAATGACACAAGATAATATACTTTAAATGAATTTTTACAATGCTGGTGCATAGAAACTGTTCAATAAGTGTGAGCCATATATATTACAAGAAATTTGAACAAAAAGAATAACCTTCAAGTTGCTACTTACTAAGTCTATTTGGCAGGTTATAGGAAAATGAAGCTCAAAAAGGTTAAGTGATGTTGCTGGGGCTTAACAATTAGTAAGTAGCAATGCCTGAATGTGACCTCATCTCTTCTTGGATGCTCAGAAATGCTATGCCTGTCACTAACCTTCATTGTGACCTCCTGTATTCTTGTAACAATTCTAATTAGAAATAAAATCATTTTTAATGAAATCAATGTAAATGAGGCCATCATGTCCTATGGTATTAGTGAGGGACCTGTTTTTGTCACCCGTATAGGTTTGAGGCCCATTAAGGTTTCTAGAAGCCTGGAAAACTTTACAATGACATACAACCTCATATTCACTACAATGGATACATTTAAAAGCACTGACAGTACCAATTGTGGACAAAGATATGGAGCAATTGGAATACTCATACATAGCTAGTGGAATATAATTTACTACAACTCTTCTGAACGGAAGTTTGACATTTATTTATCAAATTAAATACATATTTACCATATGACACAATTCCACTCCTGCACAGTTATCCAAAAGAAATGAAAACTTACGTCCACAAAACAACTTATACACAAATGTCCGTATCAGCTTTCTTCATAACAGCCAGATACAAAAAGAGCTCAAATGTCCATCAATGTGTGGATGGCTAAACAAATTGTGATATACTCATGTGCAATGAGACACACCTATTTATACATGCATTACTGTGGATGAATTTCAGAATAAATATGCTTCCTGAAAGAAACCCGAGACAAGAGTGTACACACTGTGCGATTTCATTTCAATGCATCTTTAACACAGAGAAAATGAAATACTATAGTGACAGAGCCAAGATTGGCGCTGGTCCTGATAGGGGTGGGGAATTGAGTGAAAAGGGACACAAGAAAACTTTCTACATCTGCATTTGGTAATAATTAAATGGACATATACTCTTGTCCAAACTTACCAAAGTATGCACTTAAGATGGGTTGGTTTTATTAATGTAAATTATACCTCAATAAAATTTTAAAAGATTTTTTAAAAAACCCAATTAGCAAAATTTCTACAAAAATGACCTACATTCTTAGTGGATGCACCATTTAAACATTTTTCACCGAGAATCACTTAAAAGGCTCTGTTCCCTCAGGATCTTTAAAATTTCCATTTTTCTTTGCCTACAGTGCTCTTGTCCAAAATAACAGCAAGATGCACACAGCCACGTTTCTGAGACCTATGTTGACAGTCATCTTATGAAAGACACCTTCCACAGCACCCCATGTAACGTACACCTACTGACTCCCTCCTCTCATAGTCCCATCCCCTTATCTTGGTTGATTGTTCTTCAGAGCACTAAATGTGTATTTGTATATTTGTTTACTGTCAGTGTTCGCCCACCCTCAAACAGGCCGGGTCTTTGATTCTTTATCCTCAGAGCCCCAAACATGTAGGTGCTCAGATGTGGTGCTCGCTAATATTTGCTGACCAATAGTTAGCAAGAAGACTGCAACAGTAAATTGTCAGCAGAGAAAGTCGTTTCTGCTGCTGCGGGTCTGGCTGGGGTTAAATTGGAGGCAATGGGATTAAAATTATAGGTGAATAGCACAGTGGTCTTCAACCCTGGCAGCAAATCACTAGTGCTTAGCGAGCTTTTAAGGAAAACACTGCTAATGTCCAGGGCCTGCCAGCATAGAGTCTAATTTACTTGGCCTGGAGTCGGGGCCAGATATTAATTCTAAAAGTTCCCCAGCTGATGCAGCCAGGGAAGAGAACCACTGCTGTGGAAGAAGAGTTCACCCCCCATTCTTTGACTTTTGCTGAGGCAGCTCTTCAAATATCCCCAACAGGCCAAAACCTAGGGCCACTTTACTGGCTTCAAAATCAACTCTCCCAGGCAAGGAGCAGGGAAGACTTGTGATTATAGGCATTTCTATTAGCAGCACACGTCTGGGAGTGTGTTAGTGTGTGTGTGTGTGTGTGTGTGTGAGAGAGAGAGAGAGAGAGGGGGGGGGGAGGGGAACATCCTAAGCTTTTGAGGCACACACCATTGTGTAATTTAATAATTTATCTAAGTGCCAGTTGTTTGATGTGCCATGGTCGCATGGTTTTTAGTGGTGTAGGAAATAGCTTCCTAGCCAGTAGCCCCTTCTTTTTCAGTTGGAACTCTAAGGTCAAGTGCCAGCCATGGGGTAGGGGTTGCATCAGGTCCAGACTGCAGGTTGCAGAGTATGCAAGAATATCTCTGACATAACCTCCTGCTAGAGAAGTGATCAAATACTTGAAAACAAATTTCAATCTGAGGCTGGGCTGAGAAGTGAAAAACTGGGCTTCAAGTGGTAAGATAAGTTACTGAGGGATAGTCAATAAGATCAACAATATGGGTTTGAGAAGGAAGACGAGAAACTGAAACTAGAAATACCCTGAGTGCTATGATGTGAGCGACATCACATCTGCAGTTTCATTGAGCTATGTGTTATACTCTACTCATCTGATTTAGACAGACAGCTGTGAAAATAAAATATAGCAGCGAAGACCCTTTGTAATACTTTAAGCAATAAAACAATAAAAAAATAAAAAAATAAACCGAGGATGTAATAAGTACAAAAAAAAATATAGCAGTGAAAGGAGGAACACTAAACCAAAAATCATCATTTAATTATTTTGTCTACATAATACGCATATGTTGGGAAATATAATTTTATTTCACTAATATTATTGAGCCTGACTTTACTCTTTGGGTTTTATTATTAAGAATCAGTCTATATCGTTGGACATTTTAAAAAAAGGACTACTACCCTGGCTTGTGTGGCTCAGTGAGTCGGGCTTCATCCCTGCACCCACAGCTTGTTGATTCAATTCCCAATCAGGACACAGGCCTGGGTTGTAGCCTCCATCCCCTGTAGCGGGTGTGCAGGAGGCAGCCGATCCATGTTCTGCTCTCACATTGATGTTTCTCTCTTTCTCTCTCTCCCTCTCTTTTCATCTCATTCTGCAAATCCATAAAAAAAATAAGAAAAACAAGTATTACTAAAATGAACTAAAAGCCCCTCACTTTTTCTTATGTCAAAATAATTTAATATTAAGTAGGCAGTTGACTGCAGGTTAGGAATAACATTTTAATATTGTTACATAGAAGAAAAACTCATGTTTTCAAAGCATGTGTATAAGGGGATAGTTTTTCATAGTTTCAAATACATACTTCTGGAAATAGGAATATGTCTTCATAGCAGGAAAAAAAAAGCATGTATTAGGGAGTATTTGTTACATTTAAAGGCAAGTGATATACAAAGTATTCATAAAATATAAGCAAGATTTACATCAAATACTAAAGGGGGAAACCGGAAGCTATAGTCATAGACTGTATGAAAATAGGAAAATAAAATTTTAAAAATAAATTTTCAATCATAGTAAAATAACCAAATTTAACTAGTTTAACTACATCTACCTTTCCCTAGTTTTTAGAAAATGTTTAAAAATATAGTCATATATCCAAATAGCGCTAAGAAATTGAAGAATTCTTCAAACAAAATGAAAAATTACATCCTTAGTGAAGCTTTCAGTGAACTACTAAAGTTACCACTAAATGCTCTTCAACCCCCATATCAATCAGGGTCCAATCAGGAGACAGAAATGGCACAGTAATTGGAACTGGTAAATTTTGATACAAAGAAATATAGGGAATGAGCTACTTCAGGGGCTAAAAAGAAAATTCTAAACAATACACATGAGCTGAGAAAGAGTTCCTAAAATAAAACAGTCTTGGGAGGGAGCTCATCCCAAAGGCTGGAGTTTAGTTGTTGAACAGAATGTAGTGGAAACAAACGGAGGTTGAAAACACTCATTGCATTTCCCACAGCCATGGTTAGTCTGTGGCCAGGGATCTGAGGTTGGTCGGTGGAGAACTTCCTAAAGATGTCAGTGCAATTCACTGGGAAGTCTGTGGGTGCTGGGAGCAGTTAAACTCCCTGGGAAGCTGGCTGGACTCCAGCAGAAGCTGCCACAGGGGTAGGAGGGAATGAGAAGATGCTGCTCAGCTCATCAGAAAGCTGTGTGGGCACCTGGAGAGCCCGTGTGTGTCACCTTGGGGAGCTGGGGGTTGGGCCCTGAAGAACTCAGGAGAGGCGTCCATGTGGAATGCTGGCCAGGAAGCAGGTGCAGCACTGAGGGGCCTGCAGGAAAGCTGCCCCCCGCGGTGCCCCGCATGCCAGGCTAGCGCCACAGCAGCCTGTGGGAAGAGGAGCACAGCAGAAAGAGTAAGAGAATCCCCTTCCTCCTGCAGTGTCCCTCCTGGATCCTCAACTGGCAAAGCGTCGCCTTGGGCCAGCTGGGCCGGGACAACTGCCAGTAGCACAAGCGGGGCCTTTTGGAGCGGAGCGGCAATAAACTGATAACTGGCACCCCCTCCCAACTTCTAACACTGTTCATGTCAAACGGCCAAAACTCTAGAGTTCTGTATTTTTAATAACTGATTATTGTGTTTTAAGGTCTTTCATGGCTTAAGTTTATTACAAAATGATCTATATCTAGCAATTTACTTCTCTTTCAAAATCAGTTTCTAATAAATTAGGAAGCCCAGAACATCAGCAGCCTTCCAAAGACATCAGTGGCAATGACCTATCTGTGGTTAATATTTCTTAGATAGTTTGAAGATAAAACTTGGTTAATATTTCTTAGATAGTTTGAAGATAAAACTTGGTTAATATTTCTTAGATAGTTTGAAGATAAAACTTAATATATACTTAGTAATCCCATTGTTACATAAATACCAGTGCATTATTAAGTGGTATAATTAATAACAGTAATACATTTTTCTCATCTACCAAAGCTACTTCTAATATATAACTAAGTTGTATAGAATTAATTCATTTTTATTTTTAACAAATCCCATGTGAACTTCAAAATATATAATTCATTAAAAAGAAGCCCTGGCCAGTTTTGCTTAATGGTTAGAACACCAGCCCATGGACCGAAGGGTCACGGTTTCAATTTCCAACCAAGGGCATGTCCTCAGTTGCAGGTTCAATCCCCAGCCCCTTCAGGGCACGAGCAATCAATGTGTCTCTCTCACGTGGATATTCCTTTCTCCTCTCTCCTCCTACCCTCTCCCTCCCACTCTCTCTGAAAATCAATGGGAAAAAATATACTCACTCCTTTCGTGAGTTTTTTAAAAAATCAGCTTGATTTCCCATCCAAAACATTTGAAGAAATATCCTTAAAGCAAAAGACAAGTTTAATGCTGTTTTTAAAATATCATTGAAAGAAATAATATTTAAAGGAAAAAATCAGCTGCTTTTCTAAGTATTTTTTGTTATAAAGTTTTAGTTGTGATTCTGTTTGTTTGGAATATTCAATGACTGAAGAGAGAAATGTTTTCTAAAAGTCTCTGGCACTATCTAAGCGTGAATAGCTAGCTATACAGGAATATAGTCCTTCCACAACTCCGCCATAGCAAGACAACTGAAAGCAAACAGCCTCCAGGTCACAGTAAAGAGCCAACCTTCCTCATGCAGTCTTTCTATTGAACTCAATTTACCATCTTATCACTCATCAAATGCATCTAAACAAATGAACCTCCTGACACCATTTGTTTCACAATTGGCCCACTTGATAAAAGAGGATTATTTCCTTGCTCAGTATTTGAGAGGATAATGGAATCTATAATGGCCCAAAGTACTGTACTCTGTCTTATTTATAGAGAAATTCCAACATGAACATGTTTATAAATGTACTGTAAAACATATAGATTATTTGTTTGTACTTAATATAACTACTCACTATTTTTTTCAGGTTGTTTGGCTCTACGTGGTATGAGTACAAAAGAGTCAAAGAAAACAGTGAGTGCTGAATCTACAACAATAAAATTTTGGATATTTATAGAGCCTTCACAAAAGGCAGAGTGCATTCAAATAGACTATCTCGTTCATACTGTAACTGGAATAACCTCAGGATCCAGGTCCCTACTCTGGGTACAAAATCTAATAGATTAAAAAAGCAGGAGAAAGGAGAGATCCCCACTGCTCAGAGCACAGGGAGGCAACGAGCCTCTGTAGAACACCAGCCTTCAGAAGGGAACACAGCCCCAGGTGCCTGTGAGCTGCTTCAATGCAGTGTCAGCAGTGTTGTGCAGTGTACAAGCTAGCTAGACCCACCAATAAAGGTCATTTCATAGAGGTCAGGCCCGTGATTTTTTTTTTCTTTCATTGGTTGTGCCAAACTTCTGTAAGCTGCTTGCTTTTACAAATAGGATATGACATCCAACCCCCTAAATCTGTCCAGCTATCTTAAGGGACTACTTGTCTCAGATCAGAGAAACATTTGTTAGCATCTTTGCTGAGAACTATTTTCTTTCAAACACACTATAAACATCTCTGACAGTACTTCTACTGGGAAGTTCACTTGCTAAAGGAATATTAATGTTGACCCAGTATGAGTGAACCTCGGTTGGAATTCTGAGTCCCTCTGAGATATTTATTCTCCTCTTACAAAGCCCAAGGTACTCATTGACCATTAGTGATGTTGTCTTCTAGATGCCAAAAGAAAGCAAGTTCTAGGGAATGCTCAAATTACAACCAATCACAATTAATTAACTGAATTTCTGTGAAGCAGTGTAGCCTCAATGATATGGCAATTATGATATTCTAGGAGAGAGCTAACTGATGGAAAGATTCTCTTCAAACCCAGTGAAAGCTGTCATTTCACTTACCTGATCCCATTAACAATGTGGAAAGATTGGAAGTCATTGTCAAGACCAATCACCCCAAACTTTCTGAAAACCCTGACGTTCTCACATTGATTATATGACCATCTGAATAAGGTAGAAATGCAAACTATTCTTGTCTATTTAAGGGTTAGTTTATTAATTAACTAGGTCCTGTAAGCCTCATCCATCTCTCTTTGATTATTGTATTTTTAAAAATGCTCCCTGAATGAAAACTTTAACTGCAATTAGAACTCTACCAAAAACTTTCATATCTACTTTATCATTAAATCCCTGTACCTCAGTTACACAAACAACAAGTAAGGCATAAAAAAGGGTGACAATGTTAGTGACAGGTAAATCTGGGAAAATGATTCTAATATTGATGAAGGCTATTACTTTTTTCCTCCCCAGTATACATCCTTTCCATCCATACTACCGCTTTCATTCTCTCTTCATGGACCCTCCCTGGGTGTCATTAATAGTCTTCTTCTCAGAGAACTAAATTAGCCATGCAGTGGTTAATTTTTTAGTCAATGGCAAACATTTTAATCTTTCAAAAAGTCATTTACATTATAGGACTTCAGTTCATTTATTGAAGAGTTTGTTTTTACTCCATTTTGTGCTCTTGCCTCCTTTGTCAAATATTAATTGACCTTAAAGGTGTGGCTTGATTTCTGGGCCCTCTGTTTTGTTCCATTGGCCTATATGCCCGGTCTTATGCCAGAAACAGGTTGTTTTGATTACGATGATCTAGACAGGGGTAGGCAAACTTTTTGACTCTAGGGCCACAATGGGCTCTTAAACTGGACCGGAGGGCCGGAACAAAAGCATGGATGGAGTGTTTGTGTGAACTAATATAAATTCAAAGTAAACATCATTACATAAAAGGGTACGGTCTTTTATTTCAATAGTTTTATTCATTTCAAACAGGCCGGATCTGGCCCGCGGGCCGTAGTTTGCCCATGGCTGATAACAAGCATGTCAAACTCAAAGGCTAACACGGGCCAAATAAACCAGGTTTAAGTTTCTGTGGGCCACAAAAAACAAAAGCTTCAATTTTCATAGAAATGTAGGTTTATTTCGATAGAGACATGATGGATACAAAGGGCTGACATAAATGAGTAATCATTAACATAAAATAATACAACATTTTAATAAAAATTAATATTTTTTTTGAACATTAACTTACCCGACACTGAATAACTGCACAAATTAATAAGCATAATGCAAATAAACCTATTTTTCTTTTTCTCTGGAAGTGAAACATTTCCTATTGTGCACACCAAACAAGTCAGTCCAAGACTAATGAAGTGGCCATTGGCTGCTAAAATATTCGCTGCTAGTATTAGTGGAGAGAAATGGTGCACCTGCACATAAGGCACATAAGGGAAATGAATGCAACACCATTATAGTAATCAGTCATTAGCAAACGTTGTAGTTCGTTATTAATAATTATGTATGACAGGATTTTATAAAAATTAAGTTATGAAATTTTTATTAAAATGTTTCTTACCGTTATATTGGCTGGGCCTCAAAAATATTTGTTGTGAGCCACATGCGGCCACCAGGCCCCGGGTTTGACATGCTTGGTCTAGTAGTATAGTTCAATATCTGGTATTGTGAGACCTCCAACTTTATTCTTCTCAAGATTGCTACAGCTATTCAGGGTCTTTTGGTTCCATATACATTTTAAAAATATTTTTTCTGGATTTTTAAAGTATGCCATTGGTATTTTAGCAGGAATTGCATTTAATCTATGGATTACTTTGGGTAGTTAATGATGTTAATTTTTCCAGTTTATGAACATGGTATATGCTCCACTTCTTTGTATCCTCCTTAATTTATTTCTTCAATGTCCCACAGTTTTCTGAGTACAGATGTTTTGCCTCCTTGGTTAAATTTATTCTCTGGTACCTAATTTTTGTTGCAATAGTAAATGGGGCTGTTTTCTGAGTTTCTCTTTCTGATAGTTCATTATCCTATATAATAAAAGAGAAACATGCAAATTAACCATCCCTCCACTATGCTCAAGCCACACCCACAAGCCATGCCCACCAGTCAATCAGGAGCAAGTATGCAAATTAACCCAACTAATGGCAGCGGCCACAGAGCTAGAGTGAGCAGGAGGCTTGGGTTGCCCCCGGCAATGGAGGAAGCCAAGCTTCCCGCCTGCCCTGGCAGGCCCTCTGCTCCACTCAAGGCTACAAAGTTTCAATTATAGAAGATAAATAAATCCCAGGGGAAAAAAAGAGAAAAGAAAAAAAAGAGGCTGGGAGCTAGGGTCGCTGGGGGCTTGGCCAGCCTGAAAACGGCCATCAGCCCCTCACCCAGACTAGCCAGGCACCCCAGTGGGACCCCTCCACCCAGAAGGGGGTGTGGCCAGCCTGCAAATAGCCATGTGCCCCTCACCCAGGCTGGCCACACCCCCATGGGGTGAGGGTCCCTGCTGAGGGGCTTGGCCAGCCTGCAAACAGCCATCAGCCCCTCACCCAGGCTGACCAGGCACCCTTGTGGGACCCCCACCCTGATCTGGGACACCCTTCAGGGCAAACCAGCTGGCCCCCATCCGTGCACCAGGCCTTTATCCTATATAATAAAAGGGTAATATGCAAATTGACCCTAACAGCAGAACTACTGGGAATGACTGGTCACTATGACACACATTGACCACCAAGGGGCAGACGCTCAATGCAGGAGCTGCCCCCTGGTGGTCAGTGTACTCCCACCGGGGGAGCTCTGCTCAGCCACAAGCCAGGCTGATGGCTGCCAGCATAGTGGTGGTGGCGGGAGCCTCTCCTGCCACCTCAGCAGCGCTAAGGATGTCCAACTGCACCTTAGGCCTGCTCCCCGCTGGCAAGTGGACATCTCCCAAGGGCTCCTGGGCTGCCAGAGGGATGTCTGACTGCCAGCTTAGGTCTGATTCCCCCAAGGAGCGGGCCTAAGCCAGCAGGTGGACATCCCCTGAAAGGTCGCACACTCCGAAAGGGCATGGGCCGGGCTGAGGGACACCCCCAAGTGCACAAATTTTTGTGCACCAGGCCTCTAGTTAGTGTATAAAAATGCTATCGATTTCTGGATATTGATTTTGTATCCTGCAACTTTGCCAAATTCATTTATTGGATCTAGTAATTTTTTGGTAGTATCTTTATGGTTTTCTATATACAATATTCAGTGCAATTTTTGGTGTTGGTTGTTCCTTGAGGAATATCAAGATACTTCTTGTGTACTACTTCAGAACCTCCCAGCCCCACCTTTTATTCCAGCCATGGGAGAAGTTGCAAGCTTTGATCATATGCAACCTCAAAGTTCCTTTCCTCGACTCTGCACCAAACATTTCTCATTTTCCATCCCGAGGTTCTAGAATGCTTCATTGTTGGACACCCACTTGAACCCTCTTAGCACTTACACATGTGAAAGAACATTTTGTATAAGAGAAGTGGAAATCAGAAATGAGAATATAAATCATCCTGGGAAGTGGCCAGTTGCTAGGGTCCAACCCCAGCAGGTCCAGGGGTCCCCAAAGGTGTGGACGGAGTTGGCGAACAAGGAATGACACGGAGATAGCGTTCAGTTGATCAGCAGCCTAGCCAGGACTTCTAGCCAGGATCTCCAGCCAAGTTCTGGTCTGGATCTCCAGCGAAGTTCTGGTTGGAATCTCCAGCGAAGTTCTGGTTGGAATCTCCAGCCAGGTTCTGTGTCCATGTTCTCTTGCTAGGTTCTCCAGCCAGGTTCTCCAGGTTCTCCAGCCAGGTTCAGTCACCAGGTTCTAGTCAGGTTCTCTTGCCATGTTCTATCCAGGTTCTGTAGCCAGGTTCTGTCTCTAGGTTCTTTAGCCAGGTTCTCTCGCTAGGTTCTGTCTTTAGGTTCTGTGGCCAGTTTCTGTCCAGGATCTTTTGCCATGTTCTCTCACTAGGTTCTGTCACTAGGTTCTGTTGCCAGTTTCTATCCAGGATCTTTTGCCATGTTCTCTCCAGCGAAGTTCTTCTGTCTCTAGGTTCTGTGTAGGTTCTGTCTTCTAAGTTCTGTCTTGTTACATCTGTATTTATACCAGTTGATTCCAATCCTATCAATCTCTATTCCAAAGGTTAGGGCGTTTCTTATCTCCATTCCAGGGAGTAAAGATTATGTAGCTTAAGCATGATTGTTCATAGTTAAAGTGATTAATTACCCACCTGGGACTTAGTTAAGAGGTTTTATTCCCTCCCTAACTTCAGGGGAAAATCCCTACCTGGGGAAACAACCTTTTTCAGAGACCTTGGTTAAAACACATAGTGCCAAGAAGGTGAGCAAACATATTAAGAACAGTATGCCATATATGCCAGGTCCCTTGAAACAGCAAGCATGGACTGGCTCCCGGCAAATTCCCCCTTTTTTATTTTTTAAAAGCGGGCATTAAAAAGAAAAACCCGAAATGCTCTCTTGTATCCATTTTAAGAGTAGGATTAGCGCTTTCCCCTCTTACCTGAGTCCTGATCTATCATCCCAGGGAGAGCTTGCCAATCCTGCACTTTCCCGGGGTGGAAAGGCTGCAGTGGGGTCAAGGATAAGGCTCCTTGGGCCTACCTCCTCCCATGCCTTTACATTTACCTTTCCTTCCTCAGAAAAGCATGGACATACTTCTTGTATAAAACGTTCTGTCTGACTGGGAGTAACCTTAATTCCTCTGCTAGCAAGCATATGTGTTAAAAGATCAATACAGAGTCTTATTTCTTTAGACTCAGTATGGCACATCTTCTTAATCTAAAGATCAATACAGAGTCTTCTTTCTTTGGACTCAGTATGGCACATCTTCTCAATCTAAGTTCTGTACTATCCACCTTCTTACCCTACTTATCCTCTATAGGGGGGTCTGCAGTACCCTGGTGGAGTCCTATCTGTCCCGAGTGTGGGGTTCTCAATGGGGAGGGCTAACCTAGGGGAATCCTGTTCCAGGGGTTCCCAAAGGTGTGGACGGAGTCGGCGAAGAAGGAATGACACGGAGACAGCGTTCAGTTGATCAGCAGCCTAGCCAGGATCTCTAGCCAGGATCTCCAGCCAAGTTCTGGTCTGGATCTCCAGCGAAGTTCTGGTTAGGATCTCCAGCCAGGTTCTGTGTCCATGTTCTCTTGCTAGGTTCCCCAGCCAGGTTCGGTCACCAGACTCCGTAGCCAGGTTCTTCAGCCAGGTTCTGGCTAGGTTCTCCAACCAAGTTCTGTAGCCAGTTTCTGTCCAGGATCTTTTGCTATGTTCTCTCCAGCGAAGTTCTTCTGTCTCTAGGTTCTGTGTCTAAGTTCTGTGTCTTGCTGTCTTGTTACATCTATATTTATACCAGTTGATTCAATCCTATCAATCTCTATTACAAAGGTTAGGGCGTTTCTTATCTCCATTCCAGGGAGTAAAGATTATGTAGCTTAAGCATGATTATTCGTAGTTAAAGTGATTAATTACCTGCCTGGCACTTAGTTGAGGGGTTTTATTCCCTCCCTAACTTCAGGAGAAAATCCCTACCTGGGGAAACAACCTTTCTCTGAGACCTTGGTTAAAACACATAGTGCCAAGAAGGTGAGCAAACATATTAAAAACAGTATGCCATATATGCCAGGTCCCTTGAAACAGCAAGCATGGACTGGCTCCCGGCAGCCAGTTGTCTGCTCATCTGAGCAGGTGCTTGAAAGGAAATAGTTGGGAGACCAGAGATAAGGAAGTCTGGGTAGAGAAATACAGATGGACAAATAGGACATGGCAAAACATGTGAAGATTTCTGTACATAAATGGAAAGCAGCCATCATAGAAGAGTCACTAAACAACCCAATAGACAAAATGATTAGTCTGCTGTCATGATAAGCACCCAGAACTGGCATAACCGATAAATGGAGTATCCTTGGTGGCAGATGTGCATGGGCCCAACAGCAGGAACTGCAATGTACCAAGGTCTATCTAATGCTGCTTCTCTAAGTGTCCAACCTGTCAACAACAGAAACTCTCATTGAGCCTTTGGTGTAATGGTGTAGGGCTAATTTATCTTCATAGAGATAAATACCTAGTCTAGACATGTGCTTGCCTTTTCTGTCCTCAGAGACTTAGCCAACACCACCGTCTGTGGGCTTATTGTATGCCTGATCCACAGATATGTTATCTTAACAATACAGCACCTAAAGAGGGGTGTGCTTCACAGCAAAGAACGAATAGGAGTGAGCATATTACCATGGGATCAAGTTATTGTATCACATACTGCATCAGCTAGAAGAAGCTAGCCACGTAGAGCACCTTAATGCCCTTCTAACTCCACAGCTGAAGTGCCAGTTCAAAAGCACATTCTAAAAGGAAGGCATGCCATACTTTAGGATATGAGCTATGCATTAAATCAGAGATGCATTTGTGATTTCCTCAATACAAAGAAACCATGGATCCAGGAACAAAATGATAGAAGCGGGAGTGGACCGTTGTTTTCAAAGACCCACTTTGGAACTTACTATTTACCATTCCCACAACTCTGGACACTGCAGGATTAGAGCTCCTGGTGTCCAAAGGAGGTGCAATTTTGCCAGGGTAGACAATGAAAGTCCCATCAAACTATAAGCTATGGTGGCCACCAGGATACTTAATGTGCTTTGTACCTAGGAGCCAACATACAAGATGAGTTATCTTCTTTTGAGGAGTGGTTTGCCCTACTCATTAAGAGGGCACAGTACTGTTTACATACAATGGAGGAAGGAAGGGATATAAACCAAATACAAGTGATCCAGTCGGATGCCTCTCAGTGTCCCCCTGTTCCACTATAACTGTGAATGCAGCAACTCTGACGTGAGAAGAGTATGAAGTTGTTTTGATGAAGTCCCTGACACTCCCGTTACCCATTAATATAGTACATCAGAAACAGTAATACAGCCAAAAGGGAAGTGTAGGGATTAATGACATCATCAAAGATTTAGGGGTAGCAATGCCTATTCTATTCTTAATTAATAGGTTTGGTGGACCCTACAAAGGCTGCACAGATAATGGCAGATGATGTTGAGCTCTATAAATTTTCCAAGTGATAGCCTCAAACACAACTGCCATGCCCAATGAGGTATCTTCACTGATCGGAATAATGAAGCGCATGGTACTAGGTACCATGTATCTGGTCAATGTATTTTTCTAACTATTTATCAGTAATGAGGATCGAACCCAGCTCTTCATTGTTGCATAGAAAAACATTCCCCTTTGCTCCATTATCATATTCATTCCTCTGCTGTGTCCTAATATAGTCCTTAATTATCTTGACATTACACAGAATATCATGCTGTCCCTAAATTGAAAGCATCATGCTAACAGTACTTGTTAAGCAGATATGGGATCACTCTAGATGCCCTAATAAGAAATATGCATACCAGTGGGTAGAAGATAAATTTCAAATATACTCAGGGGCTACCATATTGGCAAAATACTATAATCTGGAGCATACAAGGATACAAAGTGTTGTAATTTGTACAACCCGGCCACTAAGAAAAAGGCACTTGGTAGGTCCCCTTGAATTTTGAAAGCCATACATATCACACTCTGGAATAGTGCCCTGTCCATTCTTTAGGTAGAATAGCACTGCTGATTTTGACTGGGGCCTAGAGAAGAGGAGGCCCTGCAGCAGTTTCAGTCTGTGCTGCCTGCTGTTTTGACATTTGGGCAATGTAGCCAGCAGGTTTGATTGTGATAAAAGCAGTCATGGTAGATGGGTTACTGTGGAGTTTCTGACAAGCCTGAATAGGAAAATTTTATAACATACCCTTAGGATTTTGGAGGAAGGCCATGCTTTCTCTTCTAGAGAACATTTCACTGTTTTTTAAAAAAACTGTTCTAGCTATGCTATTAATCTCTATAAAGATAGAGTTTCTGGTAACGATACATGTGATCACGTGACAACAGCAACAAAAAAAACCCTTAGAACTGGGTATTCTTATATCATACCATATGATTTCAAGTCATAATGGTAGGTGGGCTCAGCAGCTATTCCTTGTACAGCGGAAACTGTACACTTAGAATTAGGTCCAAGTAAATATAAAAACTGTGAATAAACCACCTGAACAAGTAGCCCAGATTTCCACGTCACCCATCCCAATGCACTGCCACTTTTTTCAACCAAATCATTTGGCTACATCCAACTAATAGAAGAAAAAAACTCTTTATCAAAACTGACACCTACTATGAATTTGTACTTCCCTTCCCTTCCCACAGATCTTCTGCCAGGAGCACTAGAATGTAGCGAATGCCTATCTGGTTCCCAGATAGATCAGCACAGTGTGTGGTCCCTGCCTTAGTGCACCGCTGCCACACAGGAACCCTATGAGAAGTGGACCTAAAGGTCAGTAATGAAGGGAAACCTTCCCACTGCCCCCCTCCCAGCCCCGGCCCCGCCCATGGGAAGAACTGAGGGAAGCACATCAGGCCATTCATTTTGGAAGTAGCCTGAAATAAGATAGATTGGGTAGTAGCAAAAGGATTGTCTAGTCAAAAGGCTTTTAAGAGCAAGATTGGAAGATCTCAGGTAAGAAAATTTGGGAAAGAGGCATGCAGTAAGACATCTAAGAGAAGGTCCAAGTGTTAGGACCTCTTGTATCATGTCAATACCACTAGAGAACAAACAACACAGAAGAGGCAGTACAAAACTTTGTGGGGAAAATGCCATCTTCTTTCCTCAGTCACTGCAGGTCTGGCCCTATTGGCCCATGAATGGACTGACATTATTGGCAGAGGAAGAGGCTCTGCACGAGCCCAGCAGCACTGGCTCCATTTCTTCAAGGCTGGTCTAGCAGCTGTCAGTAATGAAATCACAAATCCCACGCCAAAGGCCAGCAATGAGCCTTCAATATGCTGGCATTCCTTCATGAGATTACTCAACCTCTTGGGAGCAAGTTTATTGCATGGACCCCCTTCAGCCCTGGAAGAGGCATCGATATACCTTTATTAAAACTGACACCATGGGCATGTTCTAACCTTCCCTGCCCACAAGTTCTGCCAGCAGCACCAGAACTTAGGGCATGGCTGATCTATTCACAGTACCCACATAACATTTCCTTCCTCAGATTTCTTGGGATTATCCCACTAGGCATACACTTAAACCAGACCATGGCCCCGGCAATGGCAAGGGATACCTAAAATAACTAATAGAGAAGGGAGATGAATTATAATATTTACAGTCTCTGGACCAACTGCAACAGTGGAAACTGTTCTTCCAGTAAGATTCTTATATCAAATTCTTATAGAGCTTATGATCAACACAAGTTAAAGAGGACTCAGTGATACTTAGGATTTAGTAAAGGACACAAGTACCACTTCAGATTCTCTCATGCCCACCTTTTACTGATCACTGTGGGGTGACCAGCTTTGTGCAGGCTTCATCTGGCTTGTGCAGTATGACATTCGTTGCCTCACCTCGGGCTGTGCCCTACACCTTTTGTTCTAGGTTTTCTCTGATGTGCAAGCACAAAACCCTCAGGGCCACCCTGTCAGCACTCACACAGGCAAAGCCCATGCATGTAAAAGGGGTCATGCTGCAGGGCCTCCCTTGCCTATAAGAGTTGAGAACCAATGGATAAATCTCCGTCCTTTCATCCTCTTGGCAGACAGTTCTAAGACATATTTTCTGTTGCTCTTTAGAGGGTGCTAGGGGATTGAGCACCAGCCATGGTAGACAACTTGATAAAGCATCCTAGTGCTATCTCTTCTTTTCTATTCAGTCCCAATGTCCCTCACCTTTTACACCCTGGGATCACATTTCAAATAAACAATATGAACGTTATCTTTTATCTCAGGCATCAGTTTTAGGGGCTCCTGTCTAAAACATGGTTAGATTTATTATCTCTGTGTAGAGTAAGTCTTTCACTTCAGTTTGTACTAAAAAGAGTCTCTTAGACTTATACTTTGCTACTAATTAATTTATTTGAGCATTTATAGTTTTTTACTAATTATGAAGAATAATAAAAACTCCGTGTAAATATTTATGCAATTGAGAGATACACAAAAGGAAAAAATAAAGTGTTTCTATAATACCATTACCAAGATAACTCAGTTAACATGTCTTTGAAGTTTTATCCATGCATAACACACACACACACACACACTTTACCACAAAGGAAATGGAACACACTATAGCTACTCTTTTGAAACATGATTTTAATAAAACCACAAACTTAGGAGAATAGATTCCCAATACAGTCATGTACAGCTTAATGACAAGGTTACATTCTGAGAAATGCATTGTTAGGCAATTTTGTTGTGCAAACATCATAGACTGCAATGACAAAATTCTAGATGGAATAACCTACTACACACCTAAACTACATGGTATAGCCTATTGCCCCGAGGCTACAAGCCTGTACATACAAGTCAGCACATGATTAAGTCAAGCACATGAGAAAACGATGCAATCAAGAGACATGGGAAGCAGGAGATATATAAGGCTGCTGCCTGCATGACACAGCATAGTGTTTTACAGCAAAATTTTGTAACATAGACTGCACTCTAAAATAACAATAAAAAGTATAGTAGAGTGAACACATAAATCAATAACATAGTACATTCCCAAATATTATGTTCTGCATATAGTTGTATGTGCTATACTGTTATAAAATTAGAAATGCAATAGGTTTCTGACATCAGCAACTCCATAAATACACCGTGGTTAATACATTGCACTATGACATTATGACAGTACGATGTCAGTAGGTGATAAGATTTTTTTCAGCTCCATTAGAATCTTATAAAACCTCCATGTGGTCTGTCATTGACCAATATGTGATTTTATGGCATGTGACTATACCTATATCCTATCTAATAAAAGAGAAAAATGGTAATTGGCGTACGACAATACCCTTTTCATTGGCTAATCAGGGCTATATGCAAATTAACTGCCAACTAAGATTGGCAGTTAACTGCCAACTAAGATTGGCAGTTAACTGCCAACAAGATGGCGGTTAATTTGCATATATAGGCACAATGCAGGGAGGAGAAAGGGAAAGCAGGAAGAAGCCCCCTGCCACTGACAGTGATCAGAAACCCAGGGGGGAGCTAAGAGCTGGGGGGCAGGGCAAAGGCGGCCCTGGGGCCGCCTTTGCCCTGCCCCCCAGCCATGATCGGAGAATCAGGTGCCTTTTCCGCCCTGGCCAGTGATCGCAGGAAGTAGGGGTGGAGCCAGCGATGGGAGCTGGGCACGGTCGAAACTGGCAGTCCCAGGAGCTAGGGGTCCCTTGCCTGGGCCTAAAGCGAAGCCCACGATCGCGGGGCCGCTGCAGCTGTGGGTCCCCGCTGCCCGGGCCTGACGCCTCAGCCAGAGGCTTCCTGCAGGGGCAGGGGCGGAGCCCGCACAATCGCGGCACCCCCTGCTGCCACTGCAGGTCCCTGCTGCCCAGGCTGGACGCCTAGGCCAGAGGCGTCAGGCCTGGGCAAGGGGCCGATCCTGCGATTGGAGGGTGATGGGGGTCAACGCCTGAGGGCTTCCCAGTATGTGAGAAGGGGCAGGCTGGGCTGAGGGACACTCCCCCTGCCCCCCACCCCACACCCAGTGCACGAATTTCGTGCACCGGGCCCCTAGTATTTAATATAAAAAGATAAATATATTTTAATTTTAATAATGCATCATATTCCATTAGATTGTATCATAATTTATTTAACCAAATACCTATCAATAACTGAGTTGTTTTTAATTTCATTAGTAAACAATGCTCCAATGCTTTCCTTAGACAATGCACTTGTATTAATTGTTTGAGAACTATTTTACAGCATAGGATGAAAATCAAATTTCTGGGTCTAAATATATGTAATTTTTAAAGCTTTGGATACAGATAGAAACAGTCACCTCAAGAAATATTATCTCAGTTTGCAGTCCCATCAACATTTCTTCATACCTTCACCAACATTACATATCTTCCTTGGGGGAAATCTGCCCCTCCCTCTCTCTCCCCATCTCTCACTTTCTCCCTTCTTCCCTCTCTCCATCACTCCCTTCTCACCCTTCTTTCTTTCCCCTCCCCTTCTCCTTCTCTCTCTATCTCTTTTTGATGTTTATTTGGTATTTAGCTGCCTCAAGATTATTTCAATAATAGAAGAATGCCACTAAACTATTTTTAGGGGCTTTTAAATGCAGGGAAGTGTCCTTTTAAATGTTTTAATAACCTTGATGAATTTGAATGTTACCATTTGGTAATAAAAGATAAATCTGGGCTGATTGTTCTAAATCAGTGATGGCGAACTTATGACACGCGTGTCAGAGGTGACACGCGAACTCATTTTTTTGGTTGATTTTTCTTTGTTAAATGGCATTTAAATATATAAAATAAATATCAAAAATATGTCTTTGTTTTACTATGGTTCCAAATATCAAAAAATTTCTATATGTGACAAGGCACCAGAGTTAAGTTAGGGTTTTTCAAAATGCTGACATGCCGAGCTCACAAGGTTCGCCATCATTGTTAGAAATAACAATGAATAAGGAATTATGAAATCCTCAGGGAGTTATAGTGAGATCTGGAGAGCAGAAGGGGAAAGTGAGAAAAAAGGAGGGAAAGCAAAGGAAAAAGAGAAGAATGCACATTAAGAGCAAAGGAAAGAGGAACAAGAATGGCAGAAAAAGAGGTGGGGAGAGGGGGAAAGAATGGGGAGGGGAGAGGAAGAGAGTGGGAGAGAAAGAGAGCACAGGTGAGCACGCACATAAAGCAAGGACTATAGTTTAAGGAGAGAAGGAGTTAGAAAGGAAAAGTAGAATTGGCACAGGTGATAGGTGATGGGGACACTCGGAAGGGGGAATAAAAGGAAGTTTTCACATGGCCTTTGTTAAGAGGTGCAATAGACACATCTGAAAAATCTTTAGTAGAGTCTACCTTTTGTATTAATGCTATTGTTCACATGGAAAAGAAAAGGGAACCTGTGGCAATTCTGAGTCTTAGGCTCTTCATCTGCTTGGCAGTGATTCCCAGAGCTTTTCAAAGTTTCTGGTATATTGAAGGGTAATTATGGGCAGCTCTGACCCAGTGAGGAAACATTCAACCTGGGGTCAGAAGACTTAAACCCAAGTCCTGCTATCAGCTTTTAAGTGATAATGAGAGTCCTTCAAAGCCCTCTGAACTACAATGTCTTCAGTAGGAAATTAAAAAATATAATGATATTGAACATTCTTGGTTATTAGGCTGGTTAAGTATATATATTTTTTTTAAGAAAAAGGAAAGGTAGATTCACACACTCTCTTCCTAAGCAATCAATAAATGCAGAAAACAAAAAAAATCATGGTTCTTAGAAAAACTATAGAAGCAACCCAAAATAAAATATGCAAACCAAGGGGAATTAAGTAAGGAGTCGAAGGGACATTACAACTCTGTTAAATGGTTCAACATGTCTATTTCACAAAATACTTGTACAACCAGCAATTTTATGAATTTTTATTATTTATTTGAATGTACTTAAATATTACAATTATTTATAAAATATAAGATTTTGTAACAATTTTAGTTTCTACATATTTGTTATTTCTATGATCAATTAGAAAGATTTGGAGTCGTTTAATTTTAATTATCATAGTTTATTTGATTGATATAGAAGTATATTGAATTACTTGCCAAACTTCCAAACATGTAAATCTAATTCTCAGAGGATATTGACTGAGAAAGCCATAATAATCTAATGTAAAAATAGTTACTTTGATATTTTTAAAATATGAATTATTGATTCATCTAATAGCTCTAAAGGAGCTCTAATGTCCATCATTAAACTATTTAATGACTTGTTAAAGCAATAATTATTTACCTAATTGACCATAACAGTTGCTTTGGTAGAGTTATAGTTATGTCATCTAATATCTAGTTACAGACTTTTATAAAGCTACAATTATTAGTTCTTTGTACTGTCACAGAAAAGTGAGTAATCACTACTACCAATTGTCAACTGGGGAGCAAAATTACAGTGCTCTCTTGCTCTGTAGAGTAATTTTCAACATTGTGACATCAAGATGCCATGATAGGAATGAATCTACCTGTCAGGATGGCTAGGAAGCTAAAGGGTGAGAATTACCACATCCTCAGAGAATTAAATCCATTTGCCTAACTGCCTTCCCTCTTACCTTTTTCTCTGTTCTCCCTTTCTCCTTCTGTTTCTCCCCACATCCCTACATCATTCACTCTTTAGTTTTGTTAACAATTAGACACTGTGTTCAGGTATACTGCTTGACCCTGGGAGCACAAGTTGAATAAAATTTATTTTCTTTTTCATATCCTAGTAAAAAGAAATACTGATGGAACGTATGGCACAGTCTGCTAAATGCTGTGCTAGATATGCACAGTGGCAGCACAGAACGATATCTTCTAATTCAGATGAAAAGTCAGAGAAGGGTCTCTGGAAGGGATCGTGGTGAGGAACCTGGGCCTTCGGAGACAGAAGTCTATTTCCATAGGTCTGGAGGGACAGGGTACATCCATCTGTGGCCCACATCAAGGTATTGTATTTGCTTTATTCCAACTTCTAATGATCAAGTGAGTTAATTTTTTTTTTGGATTTGCCAGCAACAAATGCAATTCCTAATGTCTGTCTCTTATTAAGAACTTACCTAATGCTATATATAACTAATAAGGTACTTGTGGCAAGGGAATATCTTGTATGCATTTTAAAGAAAAGAAGAAGAAGGAGAAAAAGCCTGTTTCCATTTTGGAAAGCTTAGCAGGCTGTCAAGCCTTGCTCTCTCCTTGACCCTGGTGCGAAGTATTTACAGTCTTCTTTCGGGCCTTTCTTGAGCTCAGAAAGAGAGATCAAAGGCCGGTGCATTTGCAGTGAGGTAACACATGAGTCATCTCTTGTTTCTGATCCTTGTATCTCCTACTGCTTCTTCATTTGAAGTAGTACCATGGTTTCTACAGAAGTGGAAGACAGTCATTCAAAATGTTCTTGCTTCACTTTACTGAATAATAAGCCCTCTCTTTCTCCCGTTATTGACGAGCAGAAACGGGATGGTGAATTCAGGTACTGACAAGATTTCTGACACCTGGAATTGGAGCATCCATTGCAACATTAGTTGACATTCTAAAGGAGATGATGGAAAGCTACATATTAAGATTTTTGCGAAAGCAAGGGAATTAAAAAAAACACACAATACAGCTCTGTTATTATTTGCGCATTCCCGACATCAAGTGGGGCTGAAAATCAGTGTATCATGAATACGAATGCTCATTATTTCTATGGCAAATAGCAGAGTGGTCTCACAAGCTAGGAATTTATCATGGCAAATTTTTAATTTTTGATTGTGTTCGTGTATTGGTGTGTTCAGGATTTAAACAGGCCTAATAGAAACATATGCAGCCGAGAAACAGAATCTGTTGCATCATATAACTGTGTCTCATTTAAGTTTGGATGGAATATGAAACTGTGCATGTGCCCACACACTTTCTTGTGTGGGCTTTATGCTGTGAGCATTGAGTGGAAGTAGGGACATCATGAAACATGAAGCTACAGAGGTAAAGTAGGGAAGTGACCTCATAAATTGGCTTTATATGGTCAATTAGGGAATCTGAACTTTGTCCTAGAGATTAAGGAGATAGTCAAGAGTTAGTCTGGAGGAACAATGTTGGTTTCTTAAAAATTTACTTTGACACTGAATGAGGGGTAGACAAATTGGGAAGAAATTTGAATGAAATAACCCCAGCCAGCAAGGAGGTCTTGGATATCACAATCATTCAATCAAGAGATAACATGTGCTTCAGTTAAGAATTACCAATAGCTTTAAGAGAAAATGAGAACAAGATGAAGATTTATGGGGATGAATGGTTGCACAACAATGTAAATACATTCAATACCGCTGAACTATATGCTTAAGATGGTTAGAATGGTACATTTATGTTATGTGTATTTTACCACAATAAAAAAAGTGGAGAAAATGAGAGATTAAAGAAATATTTGAGAGGTAGAATTATGTTTTGAGATCAACTTAATGTGGATGTCAGTGAAAGGAAGGAGTCTCTGGTGAATCTTTATTTTTGGGTTTTGTGACTAAATGGGAAATGTAGACATTCTCAGATTCAGGAAAAACGGGAAGAGTAGATTGTTTTGACTGGAGGAAGGGTGACAGGATAGAGCATGTGTTTATTGCTGGCCATGCTGATTTTGAGGTGTCTGTTGCTGTCTACTTTATGATGTCCAATAAGCAATGAGAAATACAGACGTGGGCCTGAGGGGAGAGGTCTGAGTGAGGGATATTGGAGACATAAATCTGAGTCATAAAATTTGAAGTCATAAATAGGAGTCATAAAATTTGAACTTAAAGCTATGAGGTTGACAAAGAGAATGCTAAAGAGGGATAGATAAGATGAGAGCAGCTTCAAGCTGAGGACTAAACCCCAGTTACCCATATGTGAACGGGGCAAGTGGTGGCAGAGTAGCTCAGGAAGAGTGAAGACTAAACTGCCAAAAAGGGAGAAAAGGATCTACGAGAGACTGAGATCATAGTTATATAAGGGAGGATAAGTTCTCAAAAGAGAGAGGCTCAAGCAGTAGTAAAACAGTACAGAAAAACTTTTTTAAAAGAATAACAATCATTTATAATTAGGACATGTGAATAGTTTTAGCAGAATGTCGGGCACAAAATAAGAAGGGTTAAATAAGAATGAGTCAACAAAAAATGCTAATGATAATGGAGATATATAGGTCAGACATGATCTAAATGTATAGTTCATACTTGATATGAAAAGAAGTAGAGAATAAAGGGTGATGCAGAAGGTGTACATGCAAAATGAAACAGGTTTTTGTGTACTTTTGTTTTTTCTTGTTTTGATTTTAGATAGGAGTAACTTAAGTCTGTACTTTCCTTAAAAGGAGCCAGTATACAGAGTGGGCTGAATGTGCAATATAAAAATGATTCGAAGAATGGGCTTCTAAATATGGGTGGTGTGGTCAGCCCGGAATACCAGAAGGAACAACATTTCCACTAAGGTGGCAGGAATGAAGGACAGAAAAGATTATGGAGGGACACTTGGGAGTTCATGCCAAATGTCCTCTATGATAAAAAAAAAAATCGTATCAGTATTATCAGCTGGGGCTCTGAAAAAGACATTGTGGGTTCATATATCAGTCACCTTACTTGGGAAAGTTACTTAGGTTCTTTCAAGCCTGTAAATTATTTTGAAAAAATGGAGTGAAATGCAATCAATTGAGATAATATATATCAGGTAGTTAATACATTGCATAATAAGTATTCATGTTACAAGCCATTATTTTCTTTAGGGAAAAATAATGAGACAAATTCTACTTGGCACTGAAGAAGTCAGCTACATGGGGAAGGTTTAGTGAGTAGGATGGGAATTTAGGAGAGTTGGCTGATTATAAGAAGTGTCACATGGCATTGAGACTTTTGCTGAATGAAGATGGGAGAGCAGTAAAGCCAACCTTCAAATATATGATGCTGGAACACCCAATTTTGCAACTTCCATCTAGTTCTCACTCCATGTACTCTTGTATTGATACAGTTTAAATGTCTCCCCATTAAAATCTCTATTTTTTAAACTGATATTTATTGAGTAGCTTCTGTGTGGCAGGCACTGTTCTAGTCTCTGAGGATACAGCACAAAACATTCTGCCCTTGAAGGGTTTCACTTAAGCAGGAGAATTATAATGAGCAAGATAAATTAGTGGGCCCTAACCAGTTTGGCTCAGTGGATAGAGTGTCAGCCTGCGGACTGAAGGGTCCCAGGTTTGATTCTGGTCAAGGGCATGTACCTTGGTTGCAGGCACATCCCCAGTGGGGAGTGTGCAGGAGGCAGCTGAATCTATGTTTCTCTCTCATCGATGTTCCTAACTCTCTACCCCTCTCCCTTCCTCTCTGTAAAAAAATTCAAATTCAAATATATATATATATATATATATATATATATATATATATATATATCCTATATAATAATAGACAAACATGGTAATTAACTGTAGCTCCAACATGTTTCCCATTGGCTAATCAGGGTGATATGCAAATTAACTGCCAACCAAGATGGCGGTAGGCAGCCAGGCAGCTGAAGCTAACAGGAGGCTTGCTTGCTCCAGCGATTGAGGAAGCCAAGGTTCCCCGACTGCTGCTGCCGGCCTCTGAGCTTGCACTCTAAGAAACAATGTTGCAATTATAGAAGTTAAACAAAACCCAGAAACTTGCTTTCAGCCAGCTGGGCTTCAGCCAGCAGGATCTCCACAGTGTTTCAATTATAGAATCCAAACAAACCCAGATCCCTGCTTTCAGCAGCCAGGGTCTCAGAGCTGCAGCTGGCCTCAGAGCTAAAGCCGGTTCTCAGTTCCAGTGACAGCCATAGAAGGTAAATAAATCCCAGAATAAAAAAAAAGAAAGAAAAAAAGGAGAAGTTGGGAGCTTCAGTCGCCTGCCAGCCTGAAAACGGCCCTCAGCCCCTCACCCAGGCTGGCCAGGCACCCCAGTGGGGACCCCCACCCTGAAGCAACAAGATGGCGGCTAATTTGCATACTGAAGATGGGTGGCAGCAGGCAACGCTGTCCGCAGTCCGGGACTAGATCTGTGACCTGGCGAGCAGGGGCAGCACTTGAGGCTGTCCACAGGACCAAGACACAGATCTGTGACCTTGCCAGGTGGGGGGCAGTGCTTGAGGCTGTCTGCAGTCCTGGACCCAATCCGTGACCCTTCCCAGCGGGGTGGCAGCTCGCACAGGGGCAGATCGGCCGGGGTTGGGCAGGGCAGGGCACCTGGCTTCCACCCAGCCCCAGTCACTCTGGGCAGGTGAGCAGTGCAGAGAGCTTTGGACAGGGGAGGCAGGCCGGTGGAGGGCGGCCTGTACTCCCCACATGGCGGTGGTGACAGCTGTGAGCGCGCCAAGTGGAGCCTGCAGGCTGAGCTGAAGTAGCGCCTGCAGGCCATCAGCGCAAGATCTGCCTCCTGGCCCAGAAGGTGCAGGATCGCAGGGACAGCCACCGTGGTGGGCCAGACTGACGTCCTCCTGGCCGCACCATGGGGGTTTGCAGATCTACAAAGCCAGGGGCCTCTGGTGTGCACATCCCCCCCTGGGGTGCAAACATTCCCCAGCACACTGTCACCCTCCCACGCCTGCAACAGTTGCAAACCAAGGCGTGCACAAGTTCTCCCCACCTCTCCACTGCACTTCCATCAACCCAGCATGCCTAACACACCCACAGGATGTGCACACATCCCCTCTGATGCACTCACGTCCTTTGGAGAGTGTCTGGGTGTTCTGGGTGCTGCGGGTGGGCGCCTGTGAGATGACAGTGAGAGGGCGGCGTGGTGATGCCCTGTTCCCACGGAGGCCAGTGCAGCTATGAGATCACCTCTAGGGAGTTAATGCAGGTGCTGAGGAGGGAGCAGATGCAGACAGACACACCTGGTGGGTGCGGGCGGCCCTCGCTGAGGTGCCTTCGGTCAGTGTTCAAGATCAAGAACCCAGAGGCGGAGAGGAATTCCATTCTCTCAGTGAAACAGTGGGATAGTCAGGGTGACTGTAGAGGAGGAATGTGCACTTTGGGTGCCAGCACCCATGAGCAAAGGCTGCCCTGACTGAGCCCCGCTTGCTTGGGGCCTAGTGCACTCCTGCCAGGCAGCGGGTGACAGGACGTGCTTTTCCAAAGTAATGAGAGAAAACGTTGATTCTCCTGCTGCCCACGAAAGTGGAAAGTGAAGTGGGGAGACATGTGGGGAGTGAGCGAGGTTCCCTGTCTGGGGGTTCCAAATCTGCTGCTGGTTTCTTTCACCGCTGACTAGAGATATACAGGGTGTCCCCCAAAATGTATACACACTTTGAATACCTACTCATTCCAATGGTTTTAAGCATAAGGAAGAAACAATGGAGCTGTTATCTGTTAAAAGTGTGGGCACAAACAGGTAGTTGGACATTCCCTGAGGGGTCTCAGATTGGAGAGGGTGAAGGCCAGACTGAGGGGCCCTTTCCCCCCCCCTACCCCAGTGCATGAATTTTGTGTACCGGGCTACTAATATATATTTAAAAAAAAGATAAATTAGTGGAACAGAGAGCACGCTAAACAGTAGAAATAGGAGGAAGCAGGGCTACAGTGTTAGGATGACAGTGAAAGCTTTACTGAAAAGGTGACCATGAAGTAAAGATCCCAGAGAGGTGAGGGATTGAGTTATGTGGATAACAGATATTCCAGGCAATGCTAACAGCAAATACAAATGCCCTGAGGAAAAAATATCTGGTATGATCTTGAAATAATGTTAAGGTGACTGAACAGTGAATAAGGAAGAAGTAGGGAGGTAATAGGACATCATAAGGATATTGTGCTTTTCCTCTAAGTGAGAAAAGAAGCGACTGATAACATTTTAAAAGCCTTGCTCTTGCTATTATGTCAGCAAAGGAGAAGCAGGGAGAGCAGTTAGGAGACTATTACAGTAACGAGGCAAGAGATGCTGATGGCTTAGACTAGAGTGGTAGCAGAAAAGGTGTGAGAGTGCTTAGATTCTGGATACAATTTGAAAGCCAAGCCAAGTTTAGGGTATCTGATATGAAAGTAATATTTGATGTCCATCTCTCTGACTGTTGTTGCATCTGGCTCTCATTTGCTTCTACAAATGGGGGCAGAAGACAGATATTAACACTGTTTCCCTCCCAAATTCCCTCAAATTATCCTCTTTTTTATTTCTGACACCTGACATCATACATTTCAGAATAAGGTTCAAGGATTAGGATGTTATTGTTTAGGCTTCCATTGTCATTATTTAAATTTATTCTGAGGTAAATGTTCTAAGTTTAATCTAAAAAATAACCTCTAATACCTTGACCTTATGCAAATGAGAACTTCTCTTAATCTCAATGTTTTTTTCTGGTGATAGAATTAGGATATTAATTTCTGCCCTTCCTATTACATTCACAGGAGTATTCAGGTCAAAACTGATAATGTATGCTGGAGAAAATGTCATTTGTTATTTGTATCACTTCTCATATATAAGCACCTATTAAAGACTAACTGTCTTTTACAATTTTTCAGTCCTCCATGGGATAATCAGGTTGCTTAAATTTTATTCATCTCTCACCCTCAATGTGTCAGAGTGATGAGTAGAAACTAAAAACAAAGGAGTTTATTCTTCCCAAGGTATTATTATAGAAATTGAACTTAGCTGTTTGTTACAAACGAACAGTATTTTGAAATAAAATAACAACAATATAATTTTTATGTTTCTTTCTTTTAAAAAAATGTACTTGTCTTTCTTATTTGTCCCATTTAGTCCTGTTGAGAATTTTAGAGTATAAATACCCAGATATAATATGCTTTTAACCCAAAGTTACTAACAATGGATACTTTCGTTGGAGTGCCCACACACTCATCATGAAGTGAAAGAGAACCAAGTTATTTAATTCAGTCACAGTCTTGATTTTGCATCAAAGTTCAATGCATTTCATTTTAAAAAATATTTAACTATTTTTGCATATACAAGTTGTAGAAAGCACCTGGGTTATGATGCATTATTAGTTATGCAGAGTTTTAAGCTATTTAAAAATGTATTACTAGGCTGTCAGTTTAAATAAATAAATAGTACTATTGAACAAGTTGACCTTCAAGTAAAATAAATGAAAATTTACCTACTAGGGATTTTAAATAAATCCAACTACAAAATGTTTTTAAATTAGCATGATTCTTCCCATTTGTTTTGACCTTTTAAAAATAAGCCTTACAAAATTTTCTTTCTTTTGCATTAGTTCCTAGTGATACATATAAATTATATCTCCCTGAACCACATGCTTGATTTGAAAGTGTTAAATTACATAATACTTCAAGACAATGGGAAGTCACAGAAATTGCATACTATCAAAAATTTACTTGTGAAATGAGAGTTTGGCTGTTTTATTATAACTCATTTTTAAAAAATACATTCAGCAAAAACATCTGTGTCTTTAAAGAAGAAACTAAATATATAACAAGATATTTCTTGCTCAGAAACAATCTGGTCTGTTTAGTCACTGTGTCAAGAAAACTACAGGTTTTAGCCCTCCATCCCATACAGGCTGAGTGACTAATGTAAACTGTTGTTAGCAGTTCCTGGCACATTTAAAGGCAGTGTAGTTAAGTGTGGCTCGGATCAGATTAGAAAGCAGTTAATCTCTTCAGTCAACAAATGCTCCAAGGCCCCACTATGGGCTGGTCTCTGTGCCAACATAAGGAATGTTCCCAGTGCCAAAGAGCCTTAATGCAGTATTTCTAGATGCACATTTTTCACATTTTACCATTTCTGACATTACAGTACTTTTCCCAACAAACGAAGGGCTTCTTAGCTTTGACAAGACATGGTAATTTTAATCTCCTTTACTAAAATAGCATTTCTAAACAGAAAATAAGTAAACTAAACTGGCTAGATTGAAGAGCATGGGGTTAAAAATATGAGTACATCTTGATTCCTTTTCTTATACCACTGTGTGAGAGGCCTTATATTGATATTTAAACACTATGCTTTAAAAATGTATATTTGTGAAAACCCCTTAATTCCTCAAGTTGTGAGCTACTTGAAGCCAAAGATGGTATCATATTCTCCTATTTTTTTAAACATATGTAGACTAGGCACTTAGATATTTATGAATGAGAACATGATCGCGGAGATTTGAGCTATCAAATGGAGCATTTTTCTTATTTCTCCCAATTAATTTGCATATTTATTTCATAAATATGAAGATATTACATAAGTTCTCATTTGTTTGTATTTTTAACTAAATAGTATTTTCAAAGAATATGTGTACATGTATGCACACACAAATATATATATATATATAATATATATATGTTTTCTTTATTATGGAAAAATCCATATTCAATAATATTCCTATTCACTTGAAGATAGTAAAACATTTTGACCTGAAGCTATATCCATATTTTGACAAATACCAGGTTAAAAGTTATAATTGCAGTAATTTTAGATATTTTGGTGTTTGATGTTTAAAATCATGATTGCGTCTGTAGAATACTGTGACACTTTATTTTGGGTTCTTTTTATCTATAAAAAACATAATAGACCCAACTGAATATGTGGGGATGGGTTTTGGTTATGTCGCGGCTAACTGGATTTTCCCTCATGACCCAGGGGAATGTGCTAGGTGCGTGTGCGCGCGTGCACACTCGGATAGCTTCTACTGTGGAGCTGTGAGCCATGCCAATGCTCTCCTCTCCCTTGTTGCCAAAGAGCCGGATGACGTTTTGAGGTATGAGCCCTTTCTCATCTTCTTTTAAAGATTTAACTTGGTTCAGGGGAATTTCAACCCCAAGAACAAGCAAGTAACTTGCTCACGCTGTTGAATACCATCCTAACTATTTGCCTTTTATCCTCCCAGCGGCCCTGTTTATGATCTCTGTCATCAGTAGTGTATCCCTGAGTTCCAAGGTTGCTGTTGTTGTTATTTGGTTTTGTTTGTTTAAAGCATTCTACTAATTAGATTAGGCTTCTACTCTAACTTGAGGCACTTATATGTTAAGCTTTTCTGGATTTATAACGTAATGACTTCTCAGACTTCTTATGGGTGACTTCTCTCTTGCGACTCTGAACCTTGCTGAAGGTCAAGGTCTAGAAATGCGTTCACACAGCTCTGCCTTCTCGATTCTAAACCTCTCGCTCTCAATCAGTTCCCACATCCTGAAACCCTAGTCTGCCTCAGCAAACCAAGTGTGAGCATCTTATTAATGTAAACAGAACCCACTGCAACTAATTTTCTGCTACGTCAACCACCTTTTAGTGAGCTCTGAACATCCTCAGATACACTAATCTTTTTAACTTTTCATAAAATTGCATTCTCCATAGTCTTTAGAAGTTGAGTGGATGCTATTTGTTAAGCACTTTATGCTTAGCATTGCCGATGTCAGTTTAAAGCAGACAGTGTTTCAAGAATTAAGAGGACAACATGAAAAGTAAAGAAAGTGCCAAATTGTAGCTGAGTGAACAGCTGTGGCCCAGATCTAGCAGAGCTATAGCAGTGTTGCTCTCAATTTAGAATGAATCCTGTGGAAGTCCTGAGTGACAGATCTCAGAGAAGCTATATTTAATATCCAGGGTATAAAATTAAATAACTCTCATATGCAGGGAAGTGGGTGACAGGAATTCGAACTTGGTCTCTTAAGCAAATTCCTACAAACTCTTCTATAATATTTCTTTGCACCTCTATGTTTATCTTCCTGTAAATTAGTTGTTGATATTTATGTATTAGAATTTAAAATTGGTCAACTTAACAATTAATAAAATGACATAAAGTCTGAGGGCTATTGAAAATATTATTTTCACAGGCTGAAAAATAAGATGCTATTTTGTTTTGAGGAATGGTTATGAACATTTATCACAACACAATTATGCTCAAATTATAGGATTATTAATATAAGTGTTTTATAGTATACAAATACATTAAAAATAAAATTAAGACAAATTGAATTTATAATTAATTGGCTGGTTAGTATGTTACTTCTCTTTTTTAATTGAAGGAGTGAGGCAATTATTTAATTGTTGAAGTAATTGTTTGTTTTACTGAGGTTTTCTGTGTTAGAAGAAAAGTTAGGAGATTATTAGTGTAAATTTGGAATGACAAAAATCTTTCTTGAAATATAATAAGCCAAAAATATATAAAGATAAAATTTAAACATATTTAACTATACAAAGGAATAGAAAGGGTATGATAAATATATTATATACAAAGTTAAAATATGTGATAAATAAGGAAAAATATTGGCAAAATATTGGATAGATAAAGGTCAATAATCCTACTACCACCAAATGACTATAGATTGAAAAGAAAATGACAAACAACCTAAATAAAATGAACAAATGGCATGAAATAAATGTCATAGAAGTAGAAATCTAAATATTCAATTAATCTATGAATTCCCAATTTCATTCATAGCCTGGGAAAATGCAAATAAAAGAAATAATAAGGTGCTCTTTTTAAACCATCAGATTAGCAGAAACTTAAGATACAACATTCAGTGCTAGTAAGAACATGAATAAATGTACATCCTAAGGTATTGCTAATCAATGTATAAGTTGCTACAAATGTTTTGCAGACTGGTAATATCTATTAATAGTGAATGGATGTTTTGAATTTGTCCAGTTTAGGAAGCATTCCCACAGAAGTAAACAAATTGACATATAAGAATACACACATGTGTGCATGCACACACAAGCACAGATATGTATTGTAGCATCATCCATAAGAAAAATTAATGCAGAAAACAACCAAAATAGACAACAGTAGGTAAATGACTAAGTCAATGGTGTTACTTTCATTCAATGGGATATTGAACAGTTATTTAAAAATGTGTTTAATCAATAGCTATTCACATGGAAGAATACCCACTATATACTATTAAAAGGATAAAGAAGTTGCAATATAATGTGTATTAAATGGTTTTATTTTAATAAAAACAAACAATTGCAAAAGTAAGAGCACTGTTTGTGAGAGGTTATATGTTTATGCATATTTACATAAGCATAATGAAATAGTATATGGATCAGGCCATTAAAAGTGATAATTCTGCAGACAAGGATAAGATTTTGAAAACAAAATCCATGTCAATTTGAGAGTATTCAATACAGTAAAACCTTAAATATAAAAACTTAATAAAAATAAATATAGATTTCTTTACCTGATATTTATTTTAGTATAAGGATTGAGGTTGGAATCAAACCTACATTTATTTTCCCAACAATTAGTTAGCTGTCTGAACACCATTAATTTAATGTTGCATCTTCTCAACCACTAATTTGAAGTGTTATCTTTCTCTTATGATATCTTCATATTGATCCATCTCAATGTGTACTGCTATCACACTTCTTTATTTTTTTAGCTTTATAAAACAATCTATAAAGTAATTAAAATACTCTGTCATCACCCTTTGTAATAATTTTTTAAATATGATTGCATATGAATTTTGCCATATAAACATTTTGTCAAATTCCAAAAATTCCAGTGGACATTTTATTAGGATTACATTTAATTTACAATTTTATCTAAAGAAAATGAATACTTTACTAGATTCAATATTTATTTCCCCAAAATCATGCATTGTTTATTCAAGTACTCTTTCAGAACATCAGAAAAGTTTTCATTTTCTTCCTGTCAGTACTGCATTTTTTTTACTTGAAAATGAGTTATGCAGATATGAAATAAACTAGCTGATTCAGACTTAGTTGAACAAAACTCAACTAAGTCTGAGCCTGAATAATTCAGGAAACTTACCAAACATGCTTCAGTGGCT
The DNA here is from genome assembly GCF_963259705.1 of Myotis daubentonii. Lineage (NCBI taxonomy): Eukaryota > Metazoa > Chordata > Mammalia > Chiroptera > Vespertilionidae > Myotis > Myotis daubentonii. The sequence continues at coordinate 60,739,165 of NC_081841.1, forward strand.
AGCGATGTTTCCTGATCCAAAATTTATTCTGTGCCGTTTAATTTTTAAATGATAATTTTTCTAAGTTTTTTTTATTTGAGTCTTGTTCTTTATTTTAACTTGCCTCATACTAATAATTTTTAAATATATATAAAAAAAGGACATGAGACTGAAGACAATCACAATTTTTGTTAATGTTTTAAGGAAATTTCTAGAATATAGCACATTTCTCATTTTATAGCTTATTGAGCTATAGTGTTACATAGAATAAGCATTTTTAAATGCCTTTGTTTATATTTGAGGTTACTTCTAAGATCCTATATAATAAAAGTGTAATATGCAAATTGACCAAATGGCAGAACCACAGGTCAGGAGGGGGTGGGGCCGGTGAGCAGGCTGCACCAGGCCAGCCAAGGTGTGTGCCTGCAGGCAGAGGGAGGGGACGGCGATGGGGTGGGGGGCGGCATTGACCAACGGTGGCAGAGGGGAAATGGGGGGGGCGTGGCCAGCCGCTCACATGCTGGTGCTGTCCCCTGATCAACCCATCTGGTCGCCTCCCACAGAGGGAGGCCAGACTGCAGCTTAGGCCTGCTCCCCTTGAGGAGTGGGCCTAAGCTGTCTGTTGGACATCCCCTGAGGGCTCCCGGACTGTGATAGGGCGCAGGCCAGACTGAGGGGATCCCCCCCACAGTGCACAAATTTTCGTGCACTGGACCTCTTGTAAATATATATATATATATATATAGTATAAAATATTTTTAAGTCTAAAAGCAAAGAACACAAGTGTGATGTAACTGGCATAATATTATATCCCAAACTCAGAAATTAGTCTGAGTTTTCTTATTTTGCTGTGTAGGCAAATTTATTCAACTAATACTTAATCAGTCACTCAACAACAGTTTTGAATGCTTAATAGGTTTCAAGAAATGTACTAGATGCCAACGACATAAAAATGAATATTCTTTGAGTCTAAATACAAGTAAACCAGCATAATACAGGATATAATATTTGCTACTTTAGTCATAAGCTTGGTGTGCATGACAAGCTCCTTGGCTATTCAAGCTTTTGGTGAGACAGGGAATGCGATCTTTCAGAGAAGGCTTCTTGAGAGGAAGTGGTGCCTAGTCTGAGAATCAAAGGAGTAATGGGAGTTAGTGTGTAGAAGAGAGGGGAAAGTTCTGGCAAATGACTCAGTGTGAGAAAGAGTATGGTAAGTTCAGACATCTATAAACACTAGACCAATATTTCAATTTGCTGTATTTTGTTATTTTTTTAATCCAGGAAATGGTAAAAAATTAATGATACTCAACTGTACATATAATACTTGCAAATGTTTTAAAAAGTTGGTCTTCCATATTCATTAATGAAATGCCTATGAATAGAACTGATATAACTATAGTTATGCCTTCATTCTTAACATACTAACAGTTTTAACAGCTATTATATGAACCCCAAAACATTCTTCGTTTATAATTTCCTCTTTTTTTTTTATCCTTGAAGCCTTTAAAGATTATATTTTACCCAAATGTTTAAGAATTCACCTAAAAACAACAAACAGGATATGACCACAATTGAATAACTGAGTAGGTTGGCTTTCAACAAGGAATAGTTTCTTCCAAATGAGACAAGCTGAAATAGAATTGATACACACAATTTGAGCATGTACTAAAATATTTAATATACAGAGTTTGCAGAAAAGTAAAACACCAAGACATCTAAAGGGTCAGAAAGGACAAACAAAAGAGATTTTTTGGCACAAGACACACTAAGTAATTCAAATTGTATTAATATTAAGTACATTTGTGCTCTGTGTAGCAAAATCTTATATTCTCAGCATAAGCTCTCTATTCTCATTATACTGTTGTCCTTTATGTCTTCCCTGCAAATCGCCAAACTCATGCTGTCTCTTTCCCTTTATTTATGTAGGTTTGGGTGGTTGAAGTGTTTACACACTTCCCTCAGGAGCCTCCTCTAGCTCTTCCTCTTCGTAAAGCTTTCTGTTAGCATCCCAACCCATATCAATTTCCCATTCTCTGAAGTACCAATATTATTAGTAACATGTAGTTTAGCATCATTTATCAAACAGTGACTGAGCAGGACCTGCACTGTGTCAGGCACTGTATTAGGTGCCAGGGAAGCAATCTATAATAATAAAAGTGTAATATGCTAATTAGACCAGACATCCTTCCAGACGACCTTCTGGATGAAGCCAGGGCTGTGAGGGAAGCCGGGCTATGAGGGTGCCTGCGGGGCGCCGAAGGAAAGCCCCGGTCTCCAGTAAAAGAGGGAAGCCAGTGCCAGCAGCCAGGGGAAGGAAGGCCTACTCTTGCATGATTTCGTGCATCAGGCCTCTAGTAAATAAATAATAAATGATGCCTTTTCTCAAGTTACAGTCTAATAAGGGAGACAGGCATGGAAAACATTATAATGCAAAGTGCTATGTTAAACATAATTGCGGAATGCCAATAAGAGAACAGAGGCAACAGTGGTTGGTTTAGTCATATTCTATTTTTATTCTGGTGGTTTTAAGTGAGAATTTGTTTCCTTACCTTTTCCAGTCACTAGAGACTATTCTTGGCCCTGTTCCTCCCTCTTCAAAACCAGCATCATTGAGCTGAGTGCTTGTCACACACTCCCTGGTGTTCTCTCTCTCTCTCTCTCTCTCTCTCTCTCTCTCTCTCTCTCTCTCTCTCTCTCTTTTTTTTTTTTTTTTTTTTGCCTCCCTCTTCCACTAATGGGGATTTTTATGATTACACTTAGCTCACCTGGATAATCCAGGATAATCTCTTCATCTATAAATCAGCTGATTAGCAACCTTAATTACATCTGATACCTTATCTCCTCTTTACCAGGTAACCAACATATTAAAAGGTTTTAGGAATTAGAGCATAGATATTTTTGGTGGACAATTATCTCTACTACAATGCTAATAAAATTCCTTCCTTTCTTGTGTCAGGCAAGACAGAGCCAGCTTTGCAGGTTCCTACAGAGAGTAGAAACAAGACTCAACACCCTCTCTGCCCTAAGAAAATACAGCACCCTGAATGGTGTGGTGCCTAATGAATGCCCTTAGCTTTCCTTAAGTTAGGGATGCTGCCCTTCTCAGGAGGTGGATCTGTTGAACAAGTCTTGTGTGTGATAAGTCTTACTGGCTTAATAGAACCTGTTTTCGCTGTCTCTTTGGAATTTAATTTTAATGATAGAGTATTGGCCAAGATTTTACTGTTTGGTCACCAGATTAAAGCTTATCCTGACTAAACATTGCTATGAAGAACAGTCAAGTGCTATCTCTGTACAGTGGATTGGATGGCAGCATTGCTTTAGCAGGTTTTTAAACTGACCATTAGTTTAACCCTCATTAATCACAGGCTGAGGGATTCATCTAGTCATTCACCACGAGTTTGCTGAATACTATTGTTTTCAAGGCAATGGGCTAACAAGTGGGGATTCAGCGGAAATAAAGATGGATGTAGTGTTATTTACACAAACTCAACATTTTAACCTGGAGATGGAGGTGTGAAACTACAAATTATACAATGAATTATTTAATTATAGTGTGGCCAGAGTTGTGAAGAAGAACAAAACTCTATATATCCAATAATTCTCCAACTATCACCAATTAGGTTAGAAGGACAAGCTCATAAAGAAGAAACAAAAGCACTAACAAAGCGAAAATTCTAGCTATTTAGTTCACCACTGTGTGTGGATCACTTTGCACAGTGTGTGGCATTTACTAGAAACTTATTAAATATTTACTAAATGAAAGAGGATGCTAGAATGGAAAACCTAGGGTGTTTTTATTAAGAACTATATTATTAAAAATGTATAATATTTGGACAGCAGAGCAGCCTTACATAAGCAATGTTTCCCATAGGCTTTCACAGAGGGGAAATGATTTTCTGTATTGAATAACATAACCCTTCTTGTTTTATACCAGATCTTTGGTTGGGCTTCCTCACAGTTTTCTGAGTCCATGATGGAGTAATAGAGCAAAAGCTATCTGACATATCTCAACTTAAGTAAAAAGAGCTGGGATGCTCAAGTCTATGGTTTGCAGTAAAATCTAAGGCCTAGACTCACTGAAATACTACATACATGTAGCAGCAAATCTGAGAAGGGACTAAAGTGAGATCTAGAGGAATGAAGAGAGAACAGAGGTGGCAGGTGCTGATGAGAAGGCAAGCACAGAAATTAGGACTAGGTTTTTTTGTTTTTTGCTTTTAACATTTGTCTAATTGCATTTGTCTAAACTACACTCTTTCTGTCTCAGCGTGTCTTATGAAAGTCATAGACCCCACATCTTATGTTGGGCTTCAAAAGACTTTCAGGACACTCAAAATTCTGTTAAATGACAATACTTATTTTTTAAGTGCGGTATCAATGACAGTGTTCTTCTCTCCTAAATGAACATGAAATAAATCTAAATTAAGCATAAGAGAGGAAGACAAAACATCTTTATCCATTTTGTTTTCAGAACATGTATCTCTTAATATAGTAAGAAAACTAACCCAAAATCTTCTCACATTACATATCCCATCTTTTCCAGGAGGAAATCAATTGTAGAGCCTTTCTTATTATTTTCTTCCTCTTCCATTTCTTTTCTTTTTAATCTGTCCTGGAAACATTAAGAAAGGCAAAGTAGTGACACAGTTCTTTCAGTCAACAGAAAGTAAACTTGAAATCAAACAAAGACTGTCTATCATCTAAAGTAAAGATGAAGGAGATCTGATTAAAATCAGCATTCCCATCACTACATCTCTACTTATCACACCCAACTCAGGAGCTATTGATTCCTTTAATTAAAAAAAGATCTGATATGGAAATACTACATTGAGACCAGTTCCACATGGACAAGTCTGTCAGGATTCCTATTTTATGGCTCAGACCTCAGAGATAGACATGATTCAATTTGCAATTAAATATTATAGGGCATCATGCATGCTCATCTACTGAAAAATCCCAAGGGAAAGAGAGTAGGAACAAGGGGAGAGAAATGGGAAAGTGAGTGGACTCTTATGTGCAAAGGGGAAAAGAGAGGAAGAGCCCAAAACAGAACAGCGAGTTAGAGGAACCAAAATAGAAAATAAACAAAAAGTAAAAATTCAGTGAAAGCAAACTATAAAATCAAGGTGAATTATGCAGTCATCATTCAAATCCCCTAAAGTGTATAACACAAATACTATAAAGTGAAGTGTAGAGTAAGTGCAGACATGTGTTCAATACCAACATCTAAAGATTATTTATGCATTATCCTTAAAACTCTAAATAGACCTTGTTTATTTTGACACCATGTGTCCCTAGTACTGTCATTCTATAAAGTTAAAATTAAAGATAGGCCATGGCTAAGAAATAGAAGACAGTGTATAGTTTATATTTCCTTTCTTTTTTTTCTTTTTTACTACTAAGTAATAACAATAATTCAAAGGAAACATCAGCATTTGGATATATCCAAGTCAACCCTAATTAATGACTTTATATCATTGTTTCCTCTTTCTCATATATTAGTATTCATAACATACATTTGGGGAAAAAAGTAAAGGGAGTAGGAAATAGAAGGAAAGGGATAGGCAGGAAAAGAAGAGAGAGAGAAAGTAAGTGTGTTACTTCATAAATGCACCTGGTCATTAAATTTTCATTGCAAGTTATTTCAGTTTTACATTTCAAGGATTTTAAGATACTTACACTTCTTAAAACGGTAAACTGGTTTAATGTTCATAGATCTGGGACCATGATGCTGGCATCTGAAGTAGAGCCAGTTTTCTACACTTATAAAACTGTCCTAAATATCTGTTTCCTCATTAATAATGAATTTCTCTCTCCTTGGGACACACTCTTTTGTATTTTACACATGGGATGGTTCTTAAATGCAAAATTCAGCATAAAAGGAATACAAACACTGCAGCATCTTGCAAGATTCTGAATAGAAAACAAGAAAGGCATAAAATAAACAAACGTACAAGAAATGATAAAAAGAAAATGAAAATAAATGAGGATACAAAGTGTGAGACAGGAAAAGATTCTGAGAAAGCAAAGCATGAGTCAGTTTAGCATAAGAATGAATCTAAAACTCTTCCTGACATGACAGCTGGTCACCCTGGTTGTTTCCATTGGAAAAGCTGATTCCTATAGACCTTTGTCAATGATTCCTCTCCCTGAACGACCACAGCTGATGGATTAATCTGTAAACATTCCCAAGGCATTTCTTCTCATGTGTTTGTGGTACCTCACAGCTTAAAAAAGTATTTTTTTTTCAGTCAATTCAGATTTTCTTTGACATCTTATCAAGATGGTAAAGAGAGAAATTATCGTTGTTGTCAGTGGAAATCAGGCTCTTCCACAGGATCTGGAGGAAAGCATCCCAAGGACCCACCCATAGGAGACTGTGGTATGGCAAGATGCATTCAGGAAGGCTGCCCCTGGCCTTCAATGTCCCATTTCCCTCCATCCTGCCATGGAAAAGTCCAGTCTCATCTTCATCAAGGCCAAAACAGAGGCCAGTGCTGAGAGTTTCTGCTACATCTTAAAGCCTTGTCCTTTGATGCCCACCACATGGTCTGCTTGGGCCCCGTGACTGCTGGGTCATGTGTTCCAGGAAAGAGAGAGTGTAAGAACCAACAGACTAGTGCGTTACTGGGTGGGAAAGAGAAAGCTCTTCTTTGTTCTCTTGGGGTTATGACCAGGAGCTTTTTCAAAAAAACCCATCAACTTCCCAAGCTTTTGTGGGCTTTAGATGGGTCCACCCCCTGGCCAATGATCCCTTTCCCATTCTTGATTGGCAGGCCCCTGTATTCAAGCACCTCCTCCTGTGCCACTTTGACTTTTATTGTGCATGTGCTTACCTTTCCCTGCTCCCCCACCATCTGGTACCAGAGGAGGGACGGGAAAGGTGTTCATCTTTGGCAGGACAATGCTGTGATCCCCTGGAGTGTGTGAATATGTAGCTTCCTGGTACAGCAAACAGGCTTAGTGTATGATTCCTTTTGCTTCCTTCTTATTAATATTTAGCTAATTATGGGAACACTGTCATGTATTACCATCCAGTTAACAAAAGAAAAAAGAGAAACAAATTGTCAAATTATATATATCTATATATCTATCTATCTATCTATCTATCTATCTATCTATATATATATCTATATATCTATATATCTATATCTATATCTATATATCTATATCTATATCTATCTATCTATCTATATATATATATATATATATATATATATGTAACAATTAATGATCAGATTCAACTTACCATCTTCACAATAGGGAAGGAACATTCCTTAGAAGAGAGAAAATAATTAAAAGTCATAATATTACCAGAGAAATTAGAGGGTCCAATTTCCCCAACACTAGTGGGCAATGGGTGGCTCATGTGATATCTTCAGAAAAAGAATTTTCTAAGTTTTGCACAGGAGGATGAATGGCTCTTAGTGGTGTGGAGTTACATTCCTAGGCTTGTAAAGTCCCATATCCCTTAACCCAGTCCTGGAAGAAGGGCAGTTGTGGGTCCAGCAAAGCCAAAAGGAGGCCCAGTGTCCAGAGCTTCTGTGCCATGTTGCAGCTGGGTCCAGTTCAGCATTCAGGCGAATTAAAGTCCATTAGTCCATTGTGTGGATCCTCCATGGCCGTGAGCCACATGGGCAAATGCAAGGGAGTGCGCCCTCTGGAACAGGAGTCACAGGAATACCAGTGCAGGCAAGCAGGAGAGGCAAGAGAGAGAACTCCCTTTGTTCAGAAGTTTACTAAATATGCAGGTTTTGCACCCTTGCAGTGTCTATACCTATTCTGGTTAATTTCCTGTTCCCAGGTGCGACTGACAGGTAAGCACCTTCCCATGTCACTCAGACTTTATTGGGCAGGGTCTGTTGTCCATTCCCTTCCCCCAATGATCAGTTGGGAACAGACGTAGAGAGTGTTAAATTAGCAGAGCTGTATAACTGGCATGCCTATATTATTTAGTCTTCCCTTTACTCCTTTCCTATTAAATCACAACCAAGCTATTACCACAGATCAATAGAATGTGTAAATTTTTTATCTTAAATTTGATCCTTGAAGATCTAGAAAGCCATTCACAATTAGGATGGCCATAAGAAAAGATTATGCTCCTCTTTATTTTACCAACATCAGAGAGAGTCCTTTTAAATGTCCAAGATCTAGTTCACAGAAGAGTGCATGAAGAACTAAGAAATTAAAATTAGGAGCAAATTTCCACAGTTTTTTGGTTTTTTTTGTACTATTCTAGGAATCGATTGCAAGAGAAGTGAATTTTATGGTCATTGAAAGTGATCATAAAAACTGCCTTGGCAAATGTCAATATAATTTCACTCTAAATAGTTAAAGGAGGAGAAAGCACTGAAAGGGGGATGGGTAGGAAAATAGCTTACGATTTCTCAAATATATGAGTAATAGATCTCATTTTCTACAAAATGAGATTGGGAGGGGAAAAAGGGAAGGGAGAAAAGAAATGCAATAGAATGAATTGGCAGCTCTAAAGGTATTGATTGAAAGTATTCCTGAGTTATCAACATCAACAATAATAATAATAACCATAAAAATAACAACCATTACAAAAATTACAGTTTACTGAGTATATACTAAAAACTACAGGAAGTGTTTTATAGGATTTTCCACTTAATTTTCAAAACAGTTCTATGAAATTACCATTTTTTTTCTACCTACAAATACAGAAACCAAGACACAAAGTTTAAACAACCTGTAATTGAGTTAAGAAGAAGTTTAATTTGAACAGGGAAGTTTAACATAAAGAATTGATAACTAGCTCGGCAGGAGTGGCTCAGTGTTTGAGGGTCAACCTATAAACCAAGAGGTCATGGTTCAATTCCCTGTCAGGGCACATGCCTGGGTGGCAGGCTGGATTCCCAGTAGGGGGTGTGCAGGAGGCAGCCAATCAATGATTCTCTCTCATCATTGATGTTTCTCTCTCTCCCTTCATCTCTGAAATCAATAAAAACATATTTTAAAATAAGAATTGATAACTAAAACTAGGACATTAACTCATAAGAGGCACAGAAAACCCTAAAAAAAAAAAACAGGAATAGCAGGATAGGAAGGAACCACTAACTTTAGGCTGAAGGAGAACTCACAAGGAAGGAACAAATATGTAGGAGCCCCACTCTCCAAGACCGAGATCCAGACCTCTTTGAGGAAATGGGCTGTGGCCTTTGAGAGAAGACTACCTAGTTCCCGGTGGAGGCTGGAGAGCAGGAAACAGCTAGCTGGGACACAAGTGAAACTCTGGCCTGTGTGTAGCACCGAGTCTGCCTGTCATTAGCAGAGAAACCACAGCTGGCAGCTGTGTTTCAGGCAGCCATGCCATATGACCAAGAAGTAAACCAGAAACATGGGAAAGAGGAAGAGGCTTCTGCCTCTTGCATGGTTCCTCTAGCTCCCTCTACCCCAATAAGGCAAATGCTGTGCTGGCTGGAAATCGACAAGCAATGGAACAAACTTCAGCTTCTGTATCACAAAGCAGGGAATAAAGGCATGGGTTTAACTGGTAACTGGTACAATCTATGACTATAAATATTATAGTTTAAGAGAGCATCATTGCAGAGAATTTTCATATTTCAAAAATTTACCTGGAGTTAAGCCACTTTAAATATTTTTAATTAATTAATATTTATTGTTCAGATTATTACAGTTGTTCCTCTTTTTCCCCCCCATAGCTCCCTTCCACCCGGTTCACACCCCACCCCATGCCCTTACCCCCCCCCCCCACTGTCCTCATCCATAGGTGCACAATTTTTGTCCAGTCTCTTCCCTCATCCCTCATATCCCCTTTTCCCAGAGAATTGCCAATCCACTCTCTTTCTATGCCCCTGATTCTATTATATTCACCAGTTTATTCTGTTCATCAGATTTTTTATTCACTTGATTTTTAGATGCACTTGCTGATAGATATGTATTTGTTATCACTTTGTTGTTCACAATTTTTATCTTTACCTTTTTATTCTTCTTCCCCTTCTTAAAGAATACCCTTTAGCATTTCATATAATACTGGTTTGGTAGTGATGAACTACTTTAGCTTTTTCTTGTCTGTGAAGCTCTTTATCTGACCTTCAATTCTAAATGAGAGCTTTGCTGGGTAGAGTAATCTTGTTTGTAGGTTCTTGCTATTCATCACTTTGTATATTTCTTGCCACTTCCTTCTGGTCTGTATGGTTTCTGTTGAGAAATCAGCTGACAGTCATATGGGTACTCCCTTGTAGGTAACTAACTGTTTTTCTCTTCCTGCTTTTAAGATTCTCTCTTTGTTTTTTGCCCTTGCCATTTTAATTATGATTTGTCTTGGTGTGGTCCTCTTTGGATTCCTTTTGATTGGGGTTTTTTTCACTTTCTGGACTTGTAAGTGTATTCCTTTCACCAGGTAAGGGAAGTTTTATGTCAGTATTTCTTCAGATAGTGCCGGGAGCCGGTCCATGCTTGCTGTTTCAAGGGACCTGGCATATATGGCATACTGTTCTTAATATGTTTGCTCACCTTCTTGGCACTATGTGTTTTAACCAAGGTCTCTGAGAAAGGTTGTTTCCCCAGGTAGGGATTTTCCCCTGAAGTTAGGGAGGGAATAAAACCTCTTAACTAAGTGCCAGGCGGGTAATTAATCACTTTAACTATGAACAATCATGCTTAAGCTACATAATCTTTACTCCCTGGAATGGAGATAAGAAACGCCCTAACCTTTGGAATAGAGATTGATAGGATTGGAATCAACTAGTATAAATACAGATGTAACGAGACAGAACTTAGAAGACAGAACCTACACAGAACCTAGAGACAGAAGAACTTCGCTGGAGAGAACATGGCAAAAGATCCTGGACAGAAACTGGCAACAGAATCTAGAGACAGAACCTACTGAGAGAACATGGCAAAAGATCTTGGACTGAACCTGACTATAGAACATGGCAAGAGAACCTGACTAGAACCTGATGACTGAACATGGCTGGAGAACCTGGACAGAACCTGGCTGGAGATCCTAACCAGAACTTCGCTGGAGATCCAGACCAGAACTTGGCTGGAGATCCTGGCTAGAGATCCTGGCTAGGCTGCTGATCAACTGAACACTGTCTCCGTGTCATTCCTTCTTTGCCCACTCCATCCACACCTTTGGGGACTCCTGGACCCACTGGGGTTGGACCCCAGCAAGATAGGTTTTCAATATCTTGCTCTCTCTCTTCTTCTGGCACCCCCATAATTCGGATGTTGGTATGCTTGAAGTTGTCCCAGGGACTCTTTACACTATCTTCATATTTTTGGATTCTTTTTTGTTTTTGCTTTTCTGGTTGGGTGTTTTTTGCTTCTTCATATTTCAAATCTTTGACTTGATTCTTGGGGTCCTCTAGTCTACTGTTGGGTATCTGTATATTATTCTTTATTTCAGTCAATGTATGCTTAATTTCTAATTGGTCCTTTTTCTTATCCTTGAGGGTCTCACTAAATTTCTCAGAGGTTTCTAGAAGGTTTCTTGAGTAACCTTTTAACCATGGTTTTGAACTTTATATCCAGTAGTTTGCTTTCCTCCATTTCTTTCTTTTGTGACATGTTTCTTTGTCTCTGCATTTTGGCTGCTTCCCTGTGTTGATAGATTGGCTTTGTGTGCTAGGTGTTCTATAGGGCCCAATGGCTCAGCCTCCCTTATTACCTGAGGTAGATACTCTTGGTGCACCCCTTTGTGGGCTGTGTGCACAGTCTTGTTGTAGTTAAGTCTTAATTGCTGTTGGTATCACTGGGAGGAATTGACCACCAGGCCAATTGGCTGTGAGGTCCAGCTATGTCTACAATGGGAGAACTGCTGTGCTGCAGACACCCTTATGGAGCAGGACTTGCTTCAGTGGGGCTTTGGTGCTCACTGCGTCTGCCCCATGAGTGTGTCACTTATGGATGTTAAGAGTTGTTATCTGGCATGGTCTCACTCTGACCACTGGGTACACTGGCTCTTGAGTCTCTAGGGAGGTGTAAAGTCAGCCACTGCCTGAGGCCACCCAGCAGGAGCTACAGAGAGATCTTTAGCTTTCTCCTCTTTGATTGGGGTTTGGAAGTGCCTAGATGAGGCCCAGCCGTGAAGCAATGCAGGCTTCTGTCTAGGCCAGTGGTCAGCAAACTGCAGCTCGGCAAACAACGGCTCATGAGCCACATGCAGCTCTTTGGCCCCTTGAGTGTGGCTCTTCCACAAAATACTGGCTCTTCCACAAAATACTGACTTCTGTGCATGGGCCACGAAGTTTCAATCACACTGTATGTGCGCGCCCCTATGTGGTATTTTGTGGAAGAGCCACACTCGAGGGGCCAAAGAGCCACATGTGTCTCGTGAGCCGAAGTTTGCCGACCATGGGTCTAGGCCTTCTTTTGGAAGCTTTGGCGCTCTTTGACCCAGCTGTAGTTTGTTAGGTTTTAGATTGCAAAAGAATAGGCCATTCATATGCAAAAGCCTCTGCGCCCAGCTTGGGTGGGGCTGTAAATTGGGTGGAGCAGGGTCTCAGGGAATCATCAGGGCAGAGCAAACCATAATGGCTGCCAGTCTGATCTGCCTCAGAGAGGTTCCAGGGTCTCTGTGTCCCAGGGCCCCGTGCAGGAATAATGTTCGCTGCAAGCACTCTGCAAGAAAGCCACCCTCATGTTCCAGTCTCATGCCAGACAGTCCAGTTTCTCCCCGTATGAGTCTAGGTCCCCAGAGTCTTGCCCAGAATCGAAGTTCAGAGCAATTGGGAGCTTGTATCTCCCTCCGCATTGAAAAAGACAACAGCGCACACAGTTGCCAGCCCGTTTCTGCATGCGCCTCCGTACCTCCGGACTTCTGCACCTCTGCACCTCCTATCAGTTTCAATGCACTTTTCTCTTTCCTTCTAGTTGTAGAATTTCCACTCAGCCAGCCTTCTCGTGGTTCTGGATAATATCCGTTTTGTCTTTTAGTTGTAGTTTTGATGTGGTTGTGCGAGGCATCAAGTACAAGTGTGTACCAATGTCGCCATCTTGGTTCCTCTCACTTTAAGTATTTTTAAAATCTTGATTATCTCTGCATGTATTTTAATATGTTGATATGAAAAAAATGGAAATTACTCCATTATATGAAAAAGTTTCATATATAATGAGGTATGCTTCTTCAATAAGACTTTTAGAGAAACATACTTTTAAATGCCAAGGGAATCCTAATGACCACCAAATTCTGCATATGTGCATCATTCATGCTTCTTGGTGTAGAGATATTTTTCTTCTTGAATCTTCCTTGGTGAAGGACTGGGTCTGCTCAGCACTCAACATCTCCAATTATCTCAAGTTTTCGACTTACTGTTCCATCAAGTTTGCCCATGGGAGCCCAAGCTTTGTCCTGGCCTCTCATTTGGGCCAAAGCCATCCTTCTAATGATTGGATGGGTTAGATATCTTCACTGAGAGTAGTTTGAGGAGTGCTATCCACACCTGAATAAACATTTGTGTCAATTGATGCATATTATAACACTCTCCTTACCTGCAACTGAGACAACAAATACCCTAACCCCCCAAATCAGCAGTATTGGTGCTCTCACTTTTTCAGCAGCATCCTGATATCACCCACTCCCTCACTTGCAGTATATAGGGGATCTAGTACCCCAGTTTCTTACTGGTTATACTCCAAAAGTGGTGAAATACAAATACGAATTATAGAAAAGTTGGCAGAACAATACAATGAAATACTTTTTCAGACCTGGAGACTAATGATAATTTTCTCAGCTTTGAAAAAAAGAGTTATGAAAGATTGGTAGTTTCAAAATTTCAGAAGCACCTTTATAATGAAGACCAGCAAAACTAAGTCATAAAGGAGAACAAAAGTCAAGTACAGTGATGGCAAACCTATGACACGTGTGTCGGAGGTGACACGTGAACTCATTTTTTTGATTGATTTTTCTTTGTTAAATGGCATTTAAATATGTAAAATAAATATCAAAAATATAAGTCTTTGTTTTACTATGGTTGCAAAGATCAAAAAAATTTTATATGTGACACGGCACCAGAGTTAAGTTAGGGCTTTTCAAAATGCTGACCCACCGAGCTCAAAAGGTTTGCCATCACTGGCCTAGCACATGGATGTGTTTATGTATGACAGAGAGTTAATGACCATACTGAATTATGCTTATATTGCATTTGAATTTATAAGAAAAACATCAAGACACTGAAAAGATATGTAAGCAAGAATTGTGAATAGATCATTAGCAATCAAGGAAATATAAATACTGTAAAGGTAAAAACAGTTCATCCTCATTGCTAAACTTAGAAATGCACATAAAATCAATTAAAATACCATTTCAACCTACAAAGTTGTGCGTGTGTGAGGGTGTTCCACTGAGCTATTTGTGTAGTAGATAAACAGATATGTTAATACAATGCTTATTGAATTTGAGTTGGCAAAACTCTTTAGGCAAGCAATATGACAACCTATAATATTGCCACAGGAATGCCATCTCTGGAAATTTATTATAAAGAGAATTGAATAGAGAAAAATGATCCATAGACAGAAAGAAGCTCATCACAGATCATCAAATAATAATCACACACATAAGCACATAACACACACACACATATATTTTCTACGTTTTTTAAAGTAACACTCAGCATAGACCCTAATAGTATTACAATGATAATTTTAAATATTGTGTAGAAACATAGACGAAGTTTCTGATGTAAATGGAAAAAGAATAAAAATCAAAACAAATGAAGAAAGGAATTTACACTGTGACTGTAATTATGTAGTTCATGTCGTTCAAAAGACTGACAGTTTGCAAAACTAAAAATCATGTAAAATGCTGGGATTATAAATAGTCTATTTTTCTAACATTTCAGCAAGATTTACTCAAAGCTACTTTGGGGGTTTTTTTCCAGAGATTTGTGTCTGGAAGGGTAAATGATTTGTCATTTTCAGCCTTGTCATAACAAAATTATAAAAGTTTTGCTTGCTATGGAAATAAATTCATTCAAATTTTAGTTCACAACTAAACCCTGTTAAAATGTTGATGTACAGAGAGGGGAAAATCTTGGAGAGAACTAGAAGAAAAGTTGAGATTTCTTCTCATTTCAGGAAAACAAAACTGTCATCAACACCCTAAAATACAGCATTGCTCTCTGCTCACTTAACTATATAAATGGCAAAATAAAGTCATGAAGAAAAGGGAGCTGGGACTTGTTTGAAATTATGAGATCATCTGCATGTCCAAGAAAATAGTCACATTATTCTCTAAGGCTAAGCTGAAGTACCTGTGGGCCCAGCTACAGGGAACGGCAGACACTTCTGATGTTGCACTGACCTGAAGCTCCAGGGAGAACTTTAAACTAAGAAGAATTTTGACAATAAGTTGGAAGAAATAGCTACACTAATTTCAAGGAAAACAAACAAGTCACTGAACTGCAGATATGCCCAGGGATTTCTCCTTTTTATGAACTGAACATGAAAATACACAAATGTGTCTCGACTTTTAGGCATCACAGCATGAGAGTGAAACCTTTTTTTATTAAGTTGATTTATTTTTATTAAAGATAATTATACCCATAATTTAAAGACACAAAATTCTATAAGGATTAAAAAACAAACAGCACTTTTATGTGCCCCATTTTCTCTCTCCAGAGAATTCATTTTAGCTAAATCTTTACATATTCACTTCCTTATCCCTAAATAGTTGCTTATAGTGCCCTAGCTGGTTTGGCTCAGTGGATAGAGTGTTGGCCTGTGGACTGAAGGGTCCCAGGTGTGATTCTGGCCAAGGGCACATACCCGGGTTGCAGGCTCGATCCCCAGTGTGGGGCATGCAGGAAGCAGCCAATCAATGATTTTCTCTCATCATTGATGTTTCTATCTCTCTCTCCCTCTCCCTTTCTCTCTGAAATCAGTAAAAATGTATTAAAAAACAAAAAAAATTGTTTAAAATGATACTTTAATTTTTCCCTATTTGGAGGCACTGTGAAGTAAGTGGGAAATTTCTCCACAAATACACACACACACAACTCACATTTCCCAACATTCTAACTTCTGAATTTGGTGAAGATAAGTATTCTCAGTTTTATTTTACTAAATTCATGATAGTCACAGCTGAACTATATTCTTTACCATGATTATTTTTGCTTTCCTGAACATTATTTTGTTTTCTCTATAGTTTTTTTCTTTATTTGCTAAATTTATATGTACTTACCATTGACTTAACCACCTAAATCTTCTCTAGAAGCATGACCCTGTCCCTAATATACTGAAACTGTTAATTAATTATTGCATTGCTTGCGTTTTTAAAATACATCTTTCAGAACCACCTGCCCTGCATTAGCCTGGGTATCCTCTGAACCTGATATATTCCTTTTCTTAGGAACTTTTGTCATTGATGTCTTGGGGATCTCTTTTGCTTCTCTTCTGTTCTGGAGCCCTGCATATTTTTTTCATCCCATATCTTGCCCTGGTTGGAAATCATCTATGTAAGAAATACTCGGAATTATTAAGCCATTGCTGTAGTATCTTCCATTTTCCAATGCATCTACTGAGATTATCTAATGCTAATCTGATTGTTGAAATTGTAGATATTCCTGTTAGTATTCTTTGGCAATTTCAGAGTGGTGGGCATCCCTATGGGTCTGTTTCATCCAATGTGTAGTACCCTGGTTGGGAACTTTCATGCTTGGAACTGGTGGTCATGTCTACATGTTTTCTTTGAGTTGCTTCTTTGATGATTTTCTGTACTCTTTAACTATTTCCTCTCTTTCTGGCACTCATACTGTCCTAATGTTGGACAATGTGGTTGGGTCCTTTCATCTTATTTCTTTCTTGCTTTTTATAGTTTTTCCTTTTTGCCTATTTTCTTGCATTTCCAAAACTTACCTTCTTACTCTTATTTAAGTTTTCCATTTCTATAATTTTTTCAATATCCAAGAGCTCAGTTTAATAGCTAAAGTTTTTTTTTTCTAGCAAATCTTCCTTATTATATAGATATATTTTCTTATTGCTCTGAAAATATTAATGATATTTTAAATATGTTCTTTTCCCTTAAATTGAGGGGCCATATAATATAGTGGTTATTGGTATGGATTCCACTAATTAAGTGCCTTCATTTAAGTCCTGGCCTCTCTGCTTATTAGTTATGTAACCTTAGAAAGGCTAGTTGGAAACTTTCAGTGCCTCAGTTTCTTTATCTGTAAAAATTATAAATGATAGAGTTGCTCTGGATACTGTAGACTAATGCCTATTTAATGTTTACAGCAATGCTCGGCATCAGGTAAGGCCTATATATTTTATATTGCATGAGAAGCTAATTATTTGTCTTTTTTATTGTTAGGTTTAGGCTTTGCAATTTATAAATCATATCTTTAAATATCTTGTGATCTCCAGTGGTATGTTCAGATCTCCTTCTGGAGTACCTAAGAGATGATTGGAAACTTTATGCATGTCAAGGGTGTTTCCATGTGCAGACTTAAACTGTAGGCCATTTAGTTGGGGAACTCTGGATGTCATCTTCATGTTTTGAACTTGTCAGATCTCTTGCCTGAAGAGTACACACCTATCTGCCTTATAAGAGAAGGTGGCTGGCTGTAAGCAGAAGGAAGGAAATAACGAAGATCAGAGCGGAGATAAACGACATAGAGACCAAAAAAAACAATACAAAAGATCAACAAAACCAAGAGCTGGTTCTTTGAAAGGATAAACAAGATTGATACACCTCTAGCCAGGCTCACCAAGAAACAAAGAGAGAGGACCCAAATAAACAAAATCAGAAATGAAAGAGGAGAAATAACAACAGACCCCATAGAAATACAAAGGATTGTTAGAAAATACTATGAACAACTCTACTCCAACACACTAGACAACCTGGAGGAAATGGACATATTCCTAGATAAATACAACCTTCCAAAACTTAACCAGAAAGAATCTAAAAATCTCAATAGGCCAATAACTATGGAGGAAATCGAAGCAGTAATCAAAAAGCTTCCAGCAAACAAAAGCCCGGGGCCAGATGGCTTCACAGGGGAGTTTTACCAAACATTCAAGGAAGACCTAAAACCTATCCTCCTCAGACTATGTCAAAAGATCCAAGAGGAAGGAGCACTTCCCAGCTCATTCTATGAAGCCAACATCACCCTAATCCCAAAACCAGATAAAGACAATACAATGAAAGAGAATTATAGGCCAATATCCCTCATGAACATAGATGCCAAAATCCTCAACAAAATCCTAGCAAATCGGATCCAGCAGTACATCAAAAAGATCATACACCATGACCAAGTAGGATTTATCCCAGGGATGCAAGGATGGTACAATATCCGCAAATCAATAAACGTGATACATCACGTAAACAAATTGATGCGGAAAAAGCATTTGACAAAATCCAACACCCTTTCTTGATAAAAACTCTCAGCAAGATAGGAATTGAGGGATCATACCTCAACATAATAAAAGCCATATATGACAAACCCACAGCCAAAATCATAATCAATGGGCAAAAACTAAAACCATTCCCCCTAAAAACAGGAACAAGACAGGGATGACCCCTTTCTCCACTCCTGTTCAACATAGTACTGGAAGTACTAGCCATTGCGATCAGACACGAAGAAGAAATAAAAGGCATCCAGATTGGAAAAGAAGAAGTAAAACTGTCCTTATTTGCAGATGACATGATACTGTACATACAGAACCCTAAAGACTCCATCAAAAAATTATTAGACTTAATAAATGAATTCGGCAATGTAGCAGGATACAAAATTAATGCTAAGAAATCCATGGCATTTCTTTACACCAATAGTGAACTTACAGAAAGTGAAACCACAGAAGCAATCCCATTTACCATTGCACCCAAAAAATTAAAATACCTAGGAATAAACTTAACTAAGGAGGTAAAAGACTTATATGCTGAAAACTACAGGACACTGAAAAAAGAGATAGAGGAAGACATAAACAGATGGAAGAATATACCGTGTTCATGGATTGGTAGAATCAACATTATCAAAATGTCTCTACTACCCAAAGCAATTTATAGATTCAATGCAATCCCCATTAAATTACCAACGGCATATTTCACAAATCTAGAACGAACGTTCCAAAAATTCATCTGGAATAAAAAAAGACCCCGAATAGCTGCAACAATCCTGAGAAAGAACAAAGTAGGTGGGATCTCAATACCAGATATCAAACTGTATTACAAAGCCACTGTTCTTAAAACAGCTTGGTACTGGCACAAGAACAGACATATAGATCAATGGAATAGAATAGAGACCCCAGAAATCGACCCAAACCACTATGCCCAATTAATATTCGACAAAGGAGGCAAGAGCATACAATGGAGTCAAGACAGTCTTTTCAATAAATGGTGTTGGGAAAATTGGACAGACACATGCAAAAGGATGAAACTAGATCACCAACTCACACCATACACAAAAATAAACTCAAAATGGATAAAAGACTTAAATGTAAGACGGGAAACCATAAAAATACTAGAGGAATCCACAGGCAGCGAAATCGCAAACATATGCCGAAGGAATTTCTTCTCTGATAATGCTCCTAGGGCAATGGAAACTAAAGAGAAAATAAACAAATGGGACTACATCAAAATAAAAAGCTTTTGCACAGCAAAGGAAACCATCAAAAAAACAACAAGAAGACCCACTACATGGGAGAACATATTTACCAATGATACCACCGATAAGGGTTTAATTTCCAACATTTACAGGGATCTCATGAAACTTAACAAAAGGAAGATAAACAATCCAATAAAAAAAAATGGGCAACGGACCTAGATAGACACTTTTCGAAAGAGGACATACAGAAGGCCGAAAGACATATGAAAACATGCTCAAAGTCACTAATTATACGAGAGATGCAAATCAAAACGACAATGCATTATCATCTCACACCTGTCAGAATGGCTATCATCAACAAATCAACAAACAAGTGTTGGAGAGGATGTGGAGAAAAAGGAACCCTTCTGCACTGCTGGTGGGAATGCAGACTGGTGCAGCCACTGTGGAGAACAGTATGGAGTTACCTCAGAAGACTAAAAATGGAACTCCCATTTGACCCAGTGATCCCACTACTAGGAATATATCCCAAGAAACCAGAAATGTCAATTAGAAAGGATATATGCACCCCTATGTTCATAGCAGCACAATTCACCATAGCTAAGATTTGGAAACAGCCTAAGTGCCCATCAGCAGATGAGTGGATTAGAAAACTGTGGTACATATACACAATGGAATACTATGCTGCGGTAAAAAAAAAGGAACTCTTGCCTTTTGCAACAGCATGGATGGAACTGGAGAGCATTATGCTAAGTGAAATAAGCCAGTCAGAGAAAGATAAATACCACATGATCTCACTCATTTGTGGATTATAGAGAACAACATAGACTGATGAAAAGGGACAGACCCAAAGACTGAGAAACAGCGATCAGGCTATCAATCCCCAGAAGGAAAGTAGGGGAGGGCGGGGGTAAGGGGAAGAGATCAACAGAAGGACTTGTATACATGTATATAAGCCAAACCAATGGATATGGACAACGGGGGGATGGGAGCATGAGTTTGTGTGTGGGGGGGGAGGTTGGGGGTTAATGGGGGGGATGAGGACACATTTGTAATACCTTAACTAATAATAAAAAAAAAAAAAGAGAGAAGGTGGCTGGGAATTTCAATATTCAGTTTAAATTTTTACTTAAAAATTTCTACAAGGTATTTTCATCCACCACTTTGCTTTATGCTTTCTGGAGAACAAAATTCAGACTTCAGTCTGAACAGGAGGAGCTAAATTAGGGAGAAGATCTGGGTGTCTAACTTCCTTTTAAACAAATGTCTTAATTTAAGTTAGGTCTCAGATTTTCCTCTCACTGCCTTGAGAATCATGTCACTGATCTGGTAAGTTAGTAACCATTTAACCACACATTTCCAGGCCCAATGCTCTCAAAAGAAGTGGTTTTATATCTTTCTACAACTCCCTTTGCTATTTTTAATGGGATTTTACAGAGAATAAAGGTAAATATGAGAGTTCAATTTACCATTTTTAACTAGAAATTGAAATGACTGTTTAAGACAATGAAAGGCAATTATTAGTGGGAAAAAATTGTCTAAATTGTACCTAGGCTTTTATCTCTATACATTTCCCTTTCTTAGCAAGCATTGATATTTTGGGAATAGCACTTCTGAATAATTGCACCCTGTGCCCATTTAACATTTTTTCTCAATAGCAAAGCAGAAATAAGACCTCAGTTCTGAATCTAACCACAGTATACTGCCTCGCCAGCCATGGCCCTCTGCAGAGAAACCCCCAGTAGCATCAGGACGCAGCATCAACCAGCCAGCATTACCTTCTCCACTTTGTGCTTAAGCATGGAAACATACAAGAGGTTGTCTATTTGTGAGTTGCTACATGTCAAATGGTCCCAAAAGGAAATTTCAAGAGTGGCATAGGGCTTCTGAGAGAGCATAGAGAAGCATACTCTTTGGAAATGATTCAGAAAAGCTCCACAGAAGAGAATGAGAAAGTGAGAGAGAGCAGCAGTCAAAACAGCCATTTCCCGTGTGTGTGCCATGGTGAGGGAAGGATTACTTTTACATTCAAATCTGATAAAAGCAGTACCTTTAAACAGAACATGCTGTAGGGTAAGAGTTATTTCAGGAAAGGTCTTTCTCACCTCATACTTCTTTGGGGAGGCAGCAAGTTAAAGGAGTTAAATTGGAAGTAGGTGTATTATTGTGTAAAAGGTGGTTTCAGCAATGCTAACTAATATTGCCAGGCTTAACTAGTCATCTAGTCTATTTTTTAAATTTTTTTTTATTGATTTCAAAGAGGAAGGAAGTGGGAGAGAGAGGTAGAAACATCAATGATGAGAGAGAATTATTGATCGGCTGCCTCCTGCACGCCCCACACTGGGGATCAAGCTCAAAACCCGGGCATGGGCCCTGACCAAGAATCAAATTGTAACCTCCTGGTTCACAGGTGGGTGCTCAACCACTGTGCCATACCGGCTGAGCTATTCTATTTTTTAATTAAATAAAATTATAATTAAATGAAGATTTGATTCCATATCTCCAGGGCTACCACAATGGGGTTTATAGCAACTGCTATCACTGAAACATTACCTCAGTGGAGCCATGATGGCAGCACCATTCCTCCTGTAAGAAAGCATCCAGTGGAAGAGGGTAGCCCCTTCGGTATTGTACTGTCAAACTTATTCTGCATACAACTTGCCCACAGCATCTGCAGCAGAGCAGCTTGACACTGAGTCATGTGAGCTCATCATGTTTTGAAGCACTGAGTCTGTCCACAGCATGTTCTAGCTGATCCAAACGTCTCAACTGTCATTGACATCAGAAGAACACGGTGGATGATTTAGGCATATAATAAACGCTAAAAAGTGAAGCATTTCTCCTCCTGCCTGTGTTCTATCACAGATTCCTGAAATCCTACCTAATAATAGACAAACGTGGTAATTAACCATACCTCCGCTATGCTTCCCATTGGCTAATCAGGGCAATATGCAAATTAACTACCAACAAAGATGGCGGCCAGCAGCGAGGCAGCTGAAGCGAACATGAGGCTTGCTTGCTCTAGTGATGGAGGAAGCCAAGGTTCCCCGCCTGCCATAGCTGGGCTCTGAGCTCCAGTCTAAGCAACAATGTTGCAATTATAGAAGCTAAACAAACCCCAGATACCTGCTTTTAGCCAGCCGGCCTCGGAGCTGGAGCCACAACAAAGTTTCAATTACAGAAGCTAAATAAATCCCAGGAAAAAAAAAAGAAAAAAAGGAGAGACTGGGAGCTTCAGTTGCAGGCTTGGCCCACCTGAAAACAGCCATCAGCCCCTCATCCAGGCTGGCCAGGTGCCCTAGTGGGGACCCCCCACCCTGAAGGGGGTGTGGGAAGCCTGAAACAGCCATCAGCCCCTCACCCAGGCTGGCCAGGCACCCAAGCAGGACCCCCACCCTGATCCGGGACACCCTTCAGGGCAAACCAGACAGCCCCGACCCGTGCACCAGGCCTCTATCCTATATAGTAAAGGGTAATATGCAAACTGACCCTAACAGCAGAAAGACTGGGAATGACTGGTCACTATGACACACACTGATCACCAGGGGGCAGATGCTCAATGCAGGAGCTGCCCTCTGGTTGTCAGGGCACTCCCACATGGGGAAGCTCTGCTCAGTCACAAGCCAGGCTGATGGCTGCCAGTACAGCGGTGGTAGTGGGAGCCTCTCCTGCCTCCTCAGCAGCGCTAAGGATGTCTGACTGCAGCTTAGGCCTGCTCCCCGCTGGCAAGTGGGCATCCCCCGACGGCTGCCAGGCTGCCAGAGGGATGTCTGATTGCCAGCTTAGGCCCAATCCCCCGGGGAGCAGGCCTCAGCCAGCAGGTGGTCATCCCCCGAGGGGTCCCAGACTGAGAGAGGGCACAGGCCATGCTGAGGAACCACCCCCCACCCCCTGAGTGCACAAATTTTTGTCCACCAGGCCTCTAGTTCTATAATAAAAGCCTAATATGCAAATTGTCCTCTTGAGAGGTCGTTTGGCCACTTGATATGACATATGATGACCAGCAGGGGGCAGTGCGGAACATGGCAGGTGTCCACACACACTGCTACCTCTTGCTGGCTACCTGGGGGCAGGGTGACAGGGATGGAGGTGCGGTAAGAGTGTGGGGTGTCCACCAACCTCACTCTCACTTCCCCTGTCACCCTCCCCCAAGATGCCAGGGCTCACATGCCAGGGAAGGCCCTGTGCTCAGGTGCCAGGCACCTGCAAGGAGCCCACGGCCCCTTCAGGGTAAGCTGGGCTGCAGCTGCCAGGACCGCAGGGTTCACGCAGGAGACAGTCTGCAAGGCTGGCCAGAGAGTGCACACTGCCCACCCAGCTTCTGTGCGGCTCCGCTGGGCAGCCCAGAGGCCCATGCTGTGCCCTGGCTGTGCTCACCACATCTTCGCATGGGGACTTAGGCAGAGGGGTCGCATGCTGTGCCCTGGCCGTGCTCACCACACCTTCGCACGGGGACTTAGGCAGAGGGGTCACAGGAGGCCCGGGGGCCCATGCTGTGCCCTGGCCGTGCTCACCACACCTTCGCACGGGGACTTAGGCAGAGGGGTCGCATGCTGTGCCCTGGCCGTGCTCACCACATCTTCGCACGGGGACTTAGGCAGAGGGGTCGCAGGAGGCCCGGGGGCCCAGGTGCTGCCCAGGGCCCAGAGGTCAGATGGGACCTGCCCTTCCACACCAGACGCTTGCGCTTCCATCACCGGCCAGGCCTAGAGACTGCACCCATGCACGAATTTTGTGCATCAGGTCTCTAGTTATCAAATAACTTGTACAGCAGAACTGCTCTACAAATTTCTCTGAGCTAAACAGAAGTATTCAGATTTAGCTCAAAAATAAAAAACGTATATTCAATTCTTAAACTTAATCAAACTCCAGATGTTCTATTATACAGGGTGGGGCAAATGTAGGTTTATAGTTGTGAGTATGCGAAACAGAGTTTATTCTTGTATTATTATTTATTAACTAGGGGCCCGGTGCACGAAATTCATGCACTGGGTGTGTGTGTGGGGGGGGGGGGGAATGTCCCTCAGCCCAGCCTTCCCCCTCTCACATACTGGGAGCCCTCAGGCATTGACCCCCATCACCCTCCAATCGTAGGATCGGCCCCTTGCCCAGGCCTGACACCTCTGACAGAGGCGTCAGGCCTGGGCAGGGGACCCTCATTTCCCCCCATCACTGGTTCTGCCCCCAGCCCAGGCCTGATGCCTCGGCCAGAGGCATAGACCCCCATCACCCTCCAATCGCCTGATCGGCCCCTTGCCCAGGCCTGACGCCTCCGCCAGAGGTGTCAGGCTTGGACAGGGGACCCCCATCTCCCCCTGATCACTGGCTCTGGCCCCCGCCCAGGCCTGAGGCCTCTGGCCCAGGAATCATGCCTGGGCAGGGGACCCCCATCTCCCTCTGATCACTTGCTCCACCCCCCGCCCAAGCCTGACGCCTCTGACCCAGGCTTCAGGCCTGGGCAAGGGGACCATCATATCCCCCCAATCCCCGGCTCCGCCCCCCACCCAGGCCTGATGCCTCGGCCAGAGGAGTTGACCCTCATCACCCTCTGATCACCAATCACCGGATCGGCCCCTTGACCAGGCCTGAGGCCTCTGGCAGGGGTGTCAGGCCTGGGCACGGGACCCCCAGCTCCCCGCGGTTGCAGGCTCCGCCCCTGCCCAGGCCTAACACCTCTGGCCTAGGCATCCGGCCCGGGCAGCGGGGACCCACAGCTGCAGCGGCCCCGCGATCGTGGGCTTCGCTTTAGGCCCAGGCAAGGGACCCCTAGCTCCCGGGACTGCCAGCTTCGACTGTGCCCAGCTCCCATCGCTGTCTCCACCCCTACTTCCTGCTATCACTGGCCAGGGCGGAAAAGGCACCTGATTCTCTGATCATGGCTGAGGGGCAGGGCAAAGGTGGCCCCAGGGCCGCCTTTGCCCTCCCCTCCACCTCTTAGCTCCCCCCTGGGTTTCTGATCACTGTCAGTGGCAGGGGGCTTCTTCCTGCTTTCCCTTTCGCCTCCCTGCATTGTGCCTACATATGCAAATTAACCGCCATCTTGTTGGCAGTTAACTGCCAATCTTAGTTGGCAGTTAATTTGCATATATCCCTGATTAGCCAATGAAAAGGGTATCATCGTACGCCAATTACCATTTTTCTCTTTTATTAGATAGGATACTCTCTTTCGCATACTCACACCTGCAAACCTACATTTGCTTCATCCTGTACACTCAAATTTGAGATAGGCATGCTGAAAAAAAATTTTTGATGTACAAAATGATTTCTATTGT
Source organism: Myotis daubentonii (assembly GCF_963259705.1). NCBI lineage: Eukaryota > Metazoa > Chordata > Mammalia > Chiroptera > Vespertilionidae > Myotis > Myotis daubentonii. The sequence continues at coordinate 60,764,948 of NC_081841.1, forward strand.
ATTCCTAGCACTTGTTTTGCTTAGCACACATTAAAATTAGATCACTGATTGATGATTATTTTCTTTTTAAAAATTACCTGTACTTATAAGTGCAAATATGTATTCTATACTTATGTATTTTATATACATATGTATTTTTATGAGCAAAATGGTTGATCTGGTGATATTTCTATGCCAATTTACTAAGCCCACAACAGCATGTATCTCCACCAAGCAACATAACTCACACCTCTGACTGCATATTAGGTTTTGATTTGGAGAGGAATGGTGAATAAGATTATGCCATCATGTGGAAAAGTACATTTAAAATACCTTAGGCAACGATATTCATTATAAAATATCAGGAACTTAAATCACCGATTCCCCATTATTTTCTTTTCTTAAATCACACACAAGCCGGAAGACAGAAATGTGCCTGGCTGGCTGCTGAGCTGAATGAAGAGTGTGTGGGTCACACACCGCCTATTCAGAAACGCACTCCCTGATGAAGATGGAAACTGTAGAGAATGTTAATGGAAAGACAGAATCTAAAGTTCCTCTGTAGAGGCTATTACCGGACGCAAATGAAAAATGCAGAGCACAGTGCTCTGGGCTCTTTGGCCCATTCTGCTGAATTGAAAGGGAAAATTGAAAAGGCTCCAATTATTCCATTTATTACCTTGATGAGTTTTTATAACATGAAATGAATTTTGTGATTAATGAAGATTTTATGAAGACTGTACGTAAAAAAAACTTCATCTACGAAAAGCAAATAGCATTATTTTCTGGCTAGTGAAGGTGAAAATGAAATGCAAAACAAAGTTGATTGACTCCCATTTAATATATAAAAGGTAGCACTAGTTAATAGAGTATTGATTAAAGATATAAAAAGAGATGGTGACAATTCATCAAATATCCTTGTTCTGGGTCCTCGGTGTGGCTGCTTAATAAACATCTTTTCTTATCATTGATTCATATTTTTATGTTACTCTTTTCATATCTTGTTTCTTTTTCCTATAGACATATCAAAATCACACAGTAACATTATAGTAGCACATACTCATGCAAGAAAATATTATTTTAAAAAACTCTTATTTTAACATTTTAAATGGGATTGATCTTAAATAGGTGCAGGCGCCAAAGGGCTGGGATACATTTAATTACAACACATCAGCCTTAATTAGTCAGTTAATTCAGGCACAAAACTGTAATTGAAATATAAAGAAATATATCTATAATGTATGTTTCATTCATTAGTAAACTAATTTGAACATATGATCAAATACATGAAATCCATAAATTGTTTTTATAAAATATTTATACATAGGACCATCTTTACAACATATCAAATTGTAAAACAATTTTTAAATATTTGGAAAATGCTTGATTTTCTTATTAAATTTATCTTCTTTTTCCTTTTACAAGATGTACTCTCCACAAAGAGACAACTTAACCTCACATGCACAAGCACACACACGCACACACACAATTTCTAGCAATGTGAAAGAGAAGAAACACACAAGCTGCCTCTTCCCAGGGTCATGCATGAACAATGCCCAATCCTAATTAAGGAAAATATGTTAACTACTTTATATGCAACAACTGCTTCCTTTGGTTTCCTCTAAATAATGATACATAAAGTGATGGGTAAACCCCTCAGGACTATACTTCTGCCCTCATGAGAATACTTCATGGAGTTTATAACATTCTGCAACTCACAAATCTTAGCAGTGAATAGATTATGGGGGAAACCACCCTGTTTATAGTATAGTGTTTTAAGCATTTTTTTCTTTTTCTTGACCCACAGATCACTTTGCCCTATGGTTGGCATTTTGAACCTAACCAAGAAATCAGCAGCTCTGTGAAATCAGTGCCAATCAATCCTACTCCATGTCTCTATCTTAATGGACTCTTATCCAGCACAGGATAAATGGCCAGCTTCACACTCCATCCAATTGGTAATCTGGTCAGGTGGCCCAAGAAACCTCTACCTACAACCAAGAGACAAGCCCAGGGAAAATACATCAGATAATTTTATTTATCCTGTGTAGATTTTGAAACATATAAAAACAAAAAATACAGTAATGCATTCTATATAATGATGATGGAGAAACAGGGTTGAGCATTACCTTCCTCCTTGAAATGATATAATCAAAGGGTAAAAATATTAGATAGATCAGTATTTTAAAAGGAAGTACAAGATTTTAGACTTGAAACAGACAAAAACTTTGCATATCTTTTGCTCAAATTTCTCATTTATGTTAAAAAAAGAAAATAGATTTATAGCACATCTCTGTATGCCTACCATTTATAGTCAAGCGTAATTACTTTTGCCATTTACCTTCCAAGATAATAGAAACTAATAGCATTGTGCTGAAATAATTTTGAAGCGACATTAAAAAGCTGCTGAATATAGTTAAGTATTATTATTAATCACTACCTAGATTCAGGATCAATGCAGCTTCACATTAAATTCAGCTTAGCCTGAATTATGCCTGAAGATATATTTAACCATTATGTGATGTTTCTACATAGCTATATAGATCATACAACCCAAATTTTCCATACTCATCGCCATGTTCAATATTATATTTCAGTGTCAGCAAATACTTCCTGTTTTTTTATTTTGAAAAATTTAGTCACTTTATATATTAGTGATATTTCATGATTCGTAATAGTTACCTGGAATAGTCTAACTAAAATTTCCTCTTGCTGCTTTACTAAATACAATTCCATATGGCCGTGGTCAGCAAACCGTGGCTCGCGAGCCACATGCTGCTCTTTGGCCCCTTCAGTGTGGCTCTTCCACAAAATACCACGTGCGGGCATGCACGTACAGTGCAGTTGAAACTTCGTGGCCCATGCGCAGAAGTCAGTATTTTGTGGAAGAGCCGGTATTTTGTGGAAGAGCCACACTCAAGGGGCCAAAAAGCCGCATGTGGCTCGTGAGCTGCAGTTTGCCGAGCCACAGTTTGCCAACCACTGCATATGGAAATACCACATTATTTCCAAATTTTATGAGTCCATAATTACATATTTTTATTGAATTAATCTAAAATGTTAGTATAAATACAGAAAATCAATGAAACCAAGAGCTGGTTCTTTGAAAGGATAAACAAGATTGACAAACCTCTAGCCAGACTCACCAAGAAGCAGAGAGAGAGGACCCAAATAAATAAAATCAGAAACGATAGAGGCGAAATAACAACAGACCCCACAGAAATACAAATGATTGTTAAAAAATACTATGGACAGCTCTACTCCAACAAACTAGACAACCTGGAGGAAATGGACAAATTCCTAGAAAAATACAACATTCCAAACTCAATCAGGAAGAATCTAAAAATCTCAACAGGCCAATAACTATGGAAGAAATTGAAGCAGTCATCAAAAAGCTTCCAGCAAACAAAAGCCCAGGACCAGACGGCTTCACAGGGGAGTTTTACCAAACATTCAAGGAAGAACTAAAACCTATCCTCCTCAGACTACTACAAAAAATTCAAGAGGAAGGAACACTTCCAAGCTCATTCTATGAAGCCAGCATCACCCTAATACCAAAACCAGGTAAAGACAACACAATGAAAGAGAATTACAGGCCAATATCCCTCATGAACATAGATGCCAAAATCCTCAACAAAATCTTAGCAAATCGGATCCAGCAGTACATCAGAAAGATCATACACCATGACCAAGTAGGATTTATCCCAGGGATGCAAGGATGGTACAATATCCGCAAATCAATAAACGTAATACATCACATAAACAAATTGAAAGAAAAAAAACACATGGTCATATCAATTGATGCAGAAAAAGCATTTGACAAAATTCAACACCCATTTTTGATAAAAACTCTCAGCAAGGTGGGAGTAGAAGGATCATGCCTCAACATAATAAAAGCCATATATGACAGGCCCACAGCCAACATCATACTCAATGGACAAAAACTAACACCATTTCCCCGAAGAACAGGAACAAGACAGGGATGCCCCCTCTCACCACTCCTGTTCAACATAGTACTGGAAGTGTTAGCCATTGCAATTCGGCAAGAAGAAGAAATAAAAGGCATCCAAATTGGAAAAGAGGAAGTAAAACTGTCCTTATTTGCAGACGACATGATATTATACATACAAAACCCTAGAGATTCCATCAAAAAGCTACTAGACTTAATACATGAATTTGGCAATGTAGCAGGATACAAAATTAACCCCAAGAAATCTGAGGCATTTCTATACACCAATAGTGAACTTTCAGAAAGAGAGATTATAAAAACAATCCCGTTTACCATTGCACCAAAAAAATTAAGCTACCTAGGAATAAACTTAACTAAGGAGGTAAAAGACCTCTACTCAGAAAACTACAGGACGTTGAAAAAAGATATAGAGGAAGACATAAACAGATGGAAGAACATACCGTGTTCATGGATTGGTAGAATCAACATCATTAAAATGTCCATACTACCCAAAGCAATCTATAAATTCAACGCACTTCCCATTAAAATACCAACGGCATACTTCAGAGATCTAGAACGAACTCTCCAAAAATTCATCTGGAATAAAAAAAGACCCCGAATAGCTGCAGCAATCCTGAAAAAGAACAAAGTAGGTGGGATCTCAATACCAGATATCAAGTTGTATTACAAAGCCACTGTTCTCAAAACTGCCTGGTACTGGCACAAGAATAGGCATATAGATCAATGGAATAGAATAGAGACCCCAGAAATCGGCCCGAACCAATATGCTCAATTAATATTTGACAAAGGAGGCAAGAACATACAATGGAGCCAAGATAGTCTCTTCAATAAATGGTGCTGGGAAAATTGGACAGATATATGCAAGAAAATGAAACTAGACCACCAACTTACACCATACACAAAAATAAACTCAAAATGGATAAAGGACTTAAATGTACGACGGGAAACCATAAAAATTCTAGAAGAATCCAAAGGCAACAAAATCTCAGACATATGCCGAAGCAATTTCTTCACTGATACAGCTCCTAGGGCACTTGAAACTAAAGAAAAAATGAACAAATGGGACTACATCAAAATAAAAAGCTTCTGCACAGCAAAAGAAACCATCAACAAAACAACGAGAAAACCCACTGTGTGGGAAAACATATTTGCCAATGACATATCTGATAAGGGCCTAATCTCCAAAATTTATAGGGAACTCATACAACTTAACAAAAGAAAGATAAACAATCCAATCAAAAAATGGGCAAAGGACCTAAATAGACACCTTTCAAAAGAGGACATCCAGAAAGCCAAGAGACATATGAAAACATGCTCAAAGTCACTAATCATCCGAGAGATGCAAATCAAAACAGCAATGAGGTACCATCTCACACCTGTCAGACTGGCTATCATCAACAAATCAACAAACGACAAGTGCTGGAGAGGATGTGGAGAAAAAGGAACACTTGTGCACTGCTGGTGGGAATGCAGACTGGTGCAGCCACTATGGAAGACAGTATGGAGTTTCCTTAAAAAACTGAAAATGGAACTCCCATTTGACCCTGTGATCCCACTTCTAGGAATATATCCCAAGAAACCAGAAACACCAATCAGAAAGGATATATGCACCCCTATGTTCATAGCAGCACAATTCACCATAGCTAAGATCTGGAAACAGCCTAAGTGCCCATCAGTAGATGAATGGATTAGAAAACTGTGGTACATCTACACGATGGAATACTATGCTGCTGTAAAAAGGAAGGAACTCTTACCATTTGCAACGGCATGGATGGAACTGGAGAGCATTATGCTAAGTGAAATAAGCCAGTCAATAAAGGAAAAATACCACATGATCTCACTCATTCATGGACAATAGAGACCATTATAAACTTTTGAACAATAATAGATACAGAGGCAGAGCTGCCTCAAACAGATTGTCAAACTGCAGCGGGAAGGCCGGGGAGGGTTGGGGGGCAGGAGGTAGTGGGTAAGAGATCAACTAAAGGACTTGTATGCATGCATATAAGCATAACCAATGGACATAAGACACTGGGGGATAGGGGAGGCTAGGGGACTGTCTAGGGCGGGGGGATAAAATGGATACATATGTAATACCCTTTGTAATACTTTAAGCAATAAAAAAAAATAATAAAATAAAATAAAATAAAATGTTAGTATAAACAAAAAAGATAATACTACAGTGTTTGCCGCCCTTGATCGTCATCAAATTACTAAATCAATATTAGTTACAATGTGCAGAATATCAATCACTTCTCAGTCTAAACAAGTGGGCAAAGAGATTTTCCCTCAAGGGACACAGGAACACACTGTGCAAAATACCTGCAGCCATCCATAATAACTTAGGCTTGTAATATTTCTCAGAGTTTATGAAGGAATTTCACATTTATTTTATATTTTATTCAGATTAATTCTATAAGGTTCCCATTTTAAAGAGGCCAAGGTGCTGGAGCAAGAACCTCCGTGATAGGATTGTATCAAGTTAGCGTGTCTGTCTGGGTCCTTAGGAGAGAGATTATGACTGACAAGTGGGGCAGACAGCCAGCTCCCAGGAAAAAAGTTTCCCAAGCTGCTGTTTAATGATACTCTCCCTTTTAATATTTCAAGTACTATGGAGGAAGATAAATTCAAGGTACTCAAAGTTGGCCAAAAATAAGCTTGGATGGGAGTTGAGAGAATAGATGATTCTGTACATAATTTAATGGGGGGTATTTTTTTTACTTATATATTCATTCCTTGCCTGGTTACTACGAAGAGGTCAGCTGATCTGAAAAAAAAAAAAAAGAACAAACCAAAAGAAAGAAATATGCCCTTAAAAATGGGAGTAAAATAATTATTAAACATGGACACAAATTCTTCTACACTCCACCCATGAAGAGATATTCTCCTTACCCTTAAATCAGGGTGGAATTGTGACTGATACAATTATAGAGTGTGATATACGTAATGCCAAATGGCTTATGAGGATATGCTGGGAGCCGGTCCATCCTTGCTGTTTCAAGGGACCTGGCATATATGGCATACGGTTCTTAATATGTTTTCTCACCTTCTTGGTGCTGTGTTTTAACCAAGGTCACCTCTCTGAGAAAGGTTGAATCCCCAGTTAGGGATTTTCCCCTGAAGTTAGGGAGGGAATAAAACCCCTCAACTAAGTGCCAGGCGGGTAATTAATCCCTTTAAGTACAAACAATCATGCTTAAACTACATAATCTTTTCTCCCTGGAATGGAGATAAGAAACGCCCTAACCTTTGTAATAGAGATTGATAGGATTGAATCAACTGGTATAAATACAGTTGTAACAAGACAGAAACACTCAGAACTTAGAACAGAATCAAGAAGACAGAGCCTACACGGAGCCTAGAGACAGAAGAACTTCGCTGGAGAGAGCATGCCGGAGGATCCTGGAGAGGGACTGGCCTCGGAGCCTAGAGACAGAGCCTAGCGGGAGAACATGGCAAGGGATCCTGGACTGAACCTGACTACAGAGATTGGCAGGAGAACCTGACTGGAACCTGGACACTGAACCTGACTGGAGAGCCTGGACAGAACCTGGCTGGAGAACCTAGCAAGGGAACATGGCTACAGAACCTCGCTGGAGATCCGAAGCAGAACCTCTCTGGAGATCCGGGCTAGAGATCCTGGCTAGGCTGCTGATCAACTGAACGCTGTCTCCGTGTCCTTCCTTCTTCGCCGACTCCGTCCACACCCTTGGGGACCCCTGGACCCGCTGGGGTTGGACCCCGGCAAGGATAGTCCATCTAAAACACACAGATTCCGCCGTGTCTAACTGGGACACTCACTTGTGAAGCCCACGCCCCATGTCTGACTACCGTGAGGTCTCCATGCCATTAAGAAACCCAAAGCCCCCAGAAGCATCATCCAGACATGCCAGTGAAGCTGTCTCCAGATGATCCGGCCCCCGGACGCTCAAGTCACTCGCAGACCCCTGGGTCTTCCTAGCTGTGCCCCGAACACTGTGGAGACAAACTCTCCACACCGTGCCCTTTCTAAACTTCTGATTCACAGGACCTGTGAACATAAGAAGACAGGGGTGGTTTTGTGCCTTTAAGATTTGAGATAGTTTGTTATAAGTAATAGAGAAATGCTGCAATGGATTATTTTGACATTTGTCAAGGAAGGGTTTGGGTTTTATTCCCACTTCTTCCTAAGAGCAAGGCTTTGGTATGACAAATAATAAAGACCCAATTTGCTTTGTAATGGATACAAAATAGCAAAGAGAGGCAGTCAAAAGTCGAAATATAAAATATTTGTTCTTTTTGTAGCTATTTCCCTCTGGAAAAAGTGAAAGATGTAGATTTCAGGATGATCTGTTGCATCAACAACACAGAGAAATAGAAGAACCTTGCCTTTCCCTTATACAATGCAGTCTAAGGCGGGTATAGTGGTGGAAATTACAGAAACAAACACACACACACAAACACACACAAACAAACAAAAAAACATGAATAGGAGGGGAGAGAGAGGGAGAGAGAAAAAGAGATGCCAAAATGCCCATCTGAGGTGGATGCCATGTGCACCAATAGATGAGTTCAAGAAATGTTTGCATCATGCTCTGGACCATCTACTTATGATTCCTTGTGATAAGGGGAATGGCAAAAGGAAGGGTTATATTTTGGAAGGTTCCTCTATTAGGCTGTTGAATAACCACTTTGGAAATGATTCCAGTAAATCACAGTTTTAAAATCTGTTAGCAAAGTTTTTAAAATGTAACCAAACAGTAAAATGAGAATGTTGCCACCTAGCAGTAGGGTACCATCTCTGTGTCAACTTGGGACTCATACAGGGAGCAGCAGGAGGGATGGAGGGAAGGTGAGTGACACCTACACTCAGAGAACTAGCACACCCTCAATCACAGTTTTCTAACACCTTGTTCAGGTCTTCTAGCCATCTTGAAACAAGAATAAAGCACCCATCAAGGACTGAACGCCACCATCTACATATAAACAGAATATGGAGAATCCTATCTAATAATCTGTCTATATAAAACCCTAATATGCAAATAGACCGATCGGCAGAACAACCAAACAATGGGTCACTATGATGTGCGCTGACGACCAGGGGGGCATGCACGGAACATGGCAGGCATTGATGGAAGCGAGATGATGGAGCAGATGATGAGTTGGGGCGCCAGACCAAGGCAGGGCACCTGTCACTGTCATCGGGGCGAGCCTCTGGTGGTTACTGAAAATTCTTTGCTCCCATGCGCTGTGGTCCCTCCCGGTGCTCACACCTGCTGCTGGCGCTGGAGCCACCACTTGCACCCACTGCCAGTGCCCAGTGCCAGTCCCTATTGCTCAGTGCCATTAGCAGATGCAAGTGGTGGCTGCCGGCCCCGATCACCCCTGAAGGCTTCTCCACCACCCCCTGCTCCTGAGGGACAATCAGGGCAGCAGCCGCTGCTTGCACCCACTGATGGCTCTGGCCCGAATCGCTCGACGAGCACCATTAGTGCATGGGAGCGGCAGCAGCAGGAGCTGCCAGAAGACAGGGGACCAGGGACCACAGCAGGAAGAGCCAGGAGGGGGCACAGAGGATGGGCTGAGACCTGCCCCTGTGCCCACCGCAGTCTTGCAGCCCACAGTTCCTTTCAAGGTGCACGAATTCGTGCACTGGGCCCCTAGTCTATACTAATAAAAGCATAATATGCTAATTTGATCAGATGTCCTCCAGAAGACCTTCCAGATGAAACTGTGGTGGCGGGGGCCAAAGCAGAGGCAGCTGTGGCGGCACTGGGGGCTTAGCCCCTTGCATGAATTTCGTGCACCAGGCCTCTAGTGCTATCTAATAAAAGGGTAATATGCAAATAAACCATCACTGTGACACAAAGATGGTGGCGCCCAGTCCCCTCAGGCCTGCTGGAGTCCCCAGTCCTTTCAGCAGAACTGATTACTATGGCAAGTGGGCTGGGAAGGTTTTCAGCAAGTGTGAGAAGTGCCTTGGCAGGATGAGGGAGAGCCCTGGGGCTCAGGGCAGCTGCCCCACCTTATAGTATTCTCCTCTATTTATTCATAATTTTAAAATCAGTCTTTAAACATTATCTGATCAGTTTCTTCCTGCAAACAAAAAAAAAGGAAGGTGATATTTTGTAACTTGTTAATAAATTTCAGCAAAAATATCATGTCTTGGACAATAACAAGACCTAATGTATTGCAAATATATTTTATAACTAAGCTGAAATGTCTGGGAAGATGGAAGGGGAAAAAAAGACCTTGTTTATTTGCATTTTAATAGAGTAAGAATTGCATTTTGAAAACTGCTGCAGTTTCATTTTAAACCAATCCATGTTTGAATACACACATTTCAGCATTTTTAAACACCTCTGTTTCCCATAAAACCACTACATACATTTAATTTCCTCAATTGTATATCACCATATTCAGGAAAAAGCAAGAACACTTTGGGCAAATCACTGACAGTCATAATAGTACTCCATAGAGTAAGTTCCATCTCAGTGCCCAGAAAAATACCAAATCTGATGAAATAGATTCTTATTTTCCTAAACGACAGCCCCCACTTCACTAACTCGAAATGACTACATAATATTACCACTTTTTAAAGGGACATTTTGTTTACATACTTCCTTTCTCCTGACTCTAAACCAAATGAATTGAGTTAGCTCAGATATTTTATTGGAGCTAGTGACCTTGTAAATTATATTGAACATCTAAAGAATGCCTGTTGTAGGTAGTTTATTACCAAATGTGTACAACTAATAATGTGAAGAGATTGGGGTTTCCATTCACATAGGAAAGAAACTAGAAAATTGGAACTGCTGAACTACTGTTTATGTAATGAGGTTTATAACTTCTAATTTTAAGTTAGTGCCACTTATTCCTCTAATGGGGAAACTAACTTTCGCTAAAGTTAATTAGAAATAAATGCATTACATTGAGGGAATATTCCACCTATCAATAAAACTGATCCTAGGTTGTTTTGATGCCTGTCACTCTAAAACTCATAAATCTTGAAAATAACATTGTCAATTCTTAATTATCTAAAAATTAATCTCTCATCTCCTCCTTCCCTGCAGTTTCAGAAGAGACATCATCCCATCTTTTTTCATGGCTAATGGTTCCATCTCCAGCCTGCTTTTATCTATTGTCGCCTTTCTGAGAGAAGTACTTCTTTAATGGGAGATGCTGTAAAGAGTTGGAAAGATTTGCTTTCAGGAATAAACAGTACTGGGCTCAGACCTCCATAACTGACCGCTTCCTAATTCCCTGAGATGTGACCACGGAGACATTATTCACCTTGCACCTGTAGGTAACGAGTTTGAAAAGCCCTTTTCCCTACGGCATGAAAATGTGGACATTGGTTAATTTTAGCCAAATGAATCCTGCCTGGTAAATTGCACCCAGACAGGAAGGAACTATAAACATGCTGTGACCACTTTATGGGGGGAGTCATTGGTTTGAACTTCCCTACATGCAAAGACTCTCGCAACTAGCATCTTCCCCACAAGAACCCTGGGAACTATGCTCGTGGAGCTGTCCAGGCCTGTTGACTTCTGTGGAGCATGAGGCTCCAATCGGACCCATTTTTCATCGTCCTGATGAATCCCATCCCTTCATACGTGAGCTGTCTGCCGAGTGCCGCATGGTCTCCTATATGGGGAAATGCGTGGCGCTTCCCTACTGGCATCTGCCTGTACTGCATGCCCTTCTGAGCATCCTACTGCCAGATGTGTCCTATGATAGTCCAGTGAGTCTGAATATTTAGCTGAGCCTGAGAAGAATTCCCCACCCCATTATCAGTGAACAACGATAATAAAATCTACCTTTTAATAATACCATGAGGATTAAATCAGATCACACGTAAAGGCACACACCCATATTGGTTCAAACACACCTATATTTATATTAAGCCCACACATATACAGACCTGGGCAAAAGTAGGTTGCAAAACACAGTTTATTTTTGTATTTTTGTTTGTGAATTACTGTTATTTTCCACTGGAACAACTGTAAACCTACTTTTGCCCAGCACTGTATAGTATGAGAAAGCTGATAGCATTGAGATTTTGTCAAAATTGTAATTAAAAATGCAGTTTTGTAATTGATGTTAATCTCCCCCTGATCATTATAAATTGATGAGGGCAGGAGTCACTCCTGCCACATAGTGTTCTCATCTGCCATCAGTGAGCTGCCCACAATCGGTACTCAGTTTATGTCTGTTCTTTCTTATCAGAGGAGATCCCACATTGAGATCTGTGGAAAGCCAACTCCTTTTCATTTTGACAGGAGTTGTTTTAAATGGGAAAGAAAAAGACTCATTGGCCAAATACATTTGAGAAATACCCGTCAGGTAATATTAAACATTTTATTTTTATTACAGTACTTCTTGCAATTCTCCAAAATAGAGTGGGGTGAGGAAAAGACATAAACTCACTGCCTATGCATTTCTATCCCCCTCATTTTTAGGGCTGATTTTGAGATGGGTTTTATGCAGGAAATACTGCCAAAATATAGAGATAGATCCTCTTGGAGCTTGAAGTGTCTCTGGCTATAGACAGAGACAACTGATCCTCTCATACACAAGTGAGTGGAATGAAGACAGAAAGATTTAGTAAATTTTCAAAGATCCACAGCACGCAATATGTCCCTCTAGAGCTCACCATTTTGTTGATTGAAAATTGCCCATGCAACTTGCCACAGTTTGTCTGTATTATACTCCCCCCTTCTGCACACACACTAATCATCCCAAACCGGCTAGGGCTGCCTCTTTTTTTAATGGAATATTTGCTTTATGGTGTTGAGTTTTGTTAAGTTCTTTATAAATTTTGGATATTAACCCCTTATCAGATATATCACTAGTGAATATGTTCTCCCATTCAGTGTGCTGTCTTTTCATTTTGTTGATGGTTTCTTTTGCTTTGCAAAAACATTTTTTGATGTAGTCCTATTTGTTTATTTTTTCTTTTGTTTCCCTTGCCTGGAGTGATATATCAGAAAAAAATATTGCTATGAGAAATGTCTGAGATTTTACTGCCTATGTTTTCTTCTAGGATTTTCATGAGTTTTGAGTCTACTAGTAACATTTAAGTCTTTAATCCATTCTGAGTTTATTCTTGTGTATGGTATAAAAAGTTGGTCTCATTTCATTTTTTTTTTTTGAAGTCCTAGCTACAGCAATCAGCCTACAAGAAAAAGAAGCAATAAAAGGCACTGGAAAGGAATAAGTAAAGCTATTATTTGCAGATGACATGATACTGTATATAGACAGCTCTAAAGAGTCCCCCCCAAAAATGTATTAGAACTGATAAATGAATTCATAATGTAGAAGGATACAAAATAAATGCCCAGAAATCTGTTGCATTTTATATACCAATAATGAAATATCAGAAAGGAAATTAAGAAAACAATCCCATTCACAATTGCTTTAAAATTGTGCTTTAAAAATAATAAAATACTTAGGAACAAATTTAACCAAGAATGTAAAAGACCTATGCTTGGAAAATTTTAAGACACCAAAGAAAGAAATTGAAAAAGATACAAATAAGTAGAAGTATATACCACGTTTAAGGACTGGAAGAATTAACATCATTAAAATGTCCATACTACCCAAAGCAATTTATAGATTCAAAGCAATTCCTATCAAAATACCAATGGCATATTTCACAGAACTAAAACAAATATGCCAAGAAATTTATATGGAACCACAAAAGACCTTGAATAGCCACAGCAACGTTGAGAAGAACAAAATTGAAGGAATCACGCTACCTGATATCAAACTATACTGTAAGGCCATGGTAATGAAAACAGCATGGTACTGACATAAGAACAGACATATAGATCAATGGAAAAGAATATAGAGCCCAGAAATAAGCCCACGTCTTTATAGTCAACATTTGACAAAAGAGGCAAAAACATGCAATGGAGTAAAGATAGTCTAGTCAATAAATGGCTTTGGGAAAATTGTACAGATATGTGCATAATGATGATTTTGAAGGAGAAACTTTTACTTTTGCTGTTAGTAAAATTAATTCAGAAATGGAGTTTGAGACAATACATAGAGATCTGATTTATTTGACTAAAAAGGAATCTCTCAGCCCTGACAGTGTAGCTCAGAATCATTGGTTAGAGCGTTATCCTGATACGCCAAGGTTTCAGGTTTGAACCCTGGCCAGACACATACAAGAATCAACCAATGGATGCATAAATAAGTGGAATGACAAATCAATGTTTCTCTCCCCTTGCCCCATTCCTCCCTCTTTCTCTAAAATCATTTTTTTTTTAAAAGGAATCTCTCTAGTGACTCTTACCAATCATTAGCCTTCTAACCTCAATCTTATTAAATTGAAACTAGTTTTTGAGACCAAACATCTTTCTTTTATTCCAGATTGCCTGAAAAGTGTTTCATCAGCATATACGGGGTTTCTGGATTCAGCAAATAAAAATATAGTGCACCTAGTTCAATTTGAATTTCAGATAAATAATGAATATTTTTCAGCATAATTTTTTTAGTATAAGTATGTTGCATGCAATATTTGAGACATAAGCATACCAAAAAGTATTCATTGTTTATATGAAATTAAAACTTAACTAAGCACCCTCTATTTTATGTGGCAACCTTAACCGTATAATATATCACTTAGAGATAGATGGGAATCTTAGAAAAACCTCAGCTTTAATTTTTTCAAAGGACTTGAGTTGAAATGGTGTTGTGAAAGTTAGATGAGTTAATGGATGCAATGTACCCCAAAAAAGGAGGGCATGTGATAGTTAAATGGTTGCTATTTATTAAAACTTTTGAAATTTTACTAGGTGCTTCTATTAATACTGACAAATATTATTTTATAGATGATAAAATGTAGTCTCAGAAAGAGTAGGTGACATTATCAAAGTCTTGCTGATATATAATGGTAGGAGCTTATGACCTCTAACTGCTAAGCTGATGTTTTTCATAATATTCCTTTCTGTTGTTGGCCTCAATTTGTACAACTATATATAGTGTTACTACAGAGTATTAATGTCCTGCCCAAAGTGACAATATAGTTTTAAAAGATGTGTCTTCTCTTCACCTTCTTCCTGTGATTAATAACTGCAGTATCAGCTGCAGAAGTAACTAGAAGAAATGCATATTTGACTTGAAGCATTCAAAGATATATTAAGGATTTAAACTTATTTTATTTTGAATTGTAAATGTGAAACCCACTGATCACCTAAATGGCCTTATGAGAAGCCTGATTTTACATTTCAATTATTGAATAGCCGAAGGTCAATATTTATTTGATTTTGAAACTAAATGGCTATAGCTATTGATCACAGCATAACAAACTTGCCCAAAATACAGATTGATTTGAATCAGATACACTGGGTAAGAATTACAGTGAAGAATAGCCACATCTGAAACATTATTTATTAACTTTTCTTAAGAGCCAAAACTATTCTTTCTTTTTACATTTTAAATTCTCACCTGCACAATCCTGATTGAAAATCAGTGACAAATAAGTGTGTTGGACTTGGTTTTTACACATTTTTTGAGTAATTTCTGGACTGCAGGGGGTTACTCAATGTCATCAGTAAAAGTAAAGCCATCAGAGAAAAGTGCAACATTTTTACTAACCTATCTAAAAAAAAATCACTTATAAAATAACGCTTCAATCACTTCTTCTTGGCTAACAGCAGGGTTTTTCTAAAACTTTTTAGTGCTCATAGTGGCCCACACACTTGGATAAGTTTACTCCATCTTATACTTTGTGGCCAGGTTGCAAGGGTGAAAATAATTAGGGGAGCAAATATACTTTACCTCCATCAGAATTCTAGGTGCAACCTGCAGGGGGCTCAGCAAGAACCAATTTGCAACAGCCAAATCAGTCACAAGCACTGTGCATGGGACATGGTGCAAAATAGGTTCTCTGGAGGCGGGACAACTTCTGATGGACAACCATGAGGGCAAGGAGGGCTTATTCAGTGTCAGTGGGGTCTTGGCTGACTCAGTTAAGTTTAGAACTTTCCGAGGCAAACATATAATCAGAGGAGTTAGTATCCAAAATGTCAGCATTTCAATTTAAACCCCTAAATGTAATTTGGGAGATAAAGAACATAATTAAGATGACCCAAGCCGAAACCGGTTTGGCTCAGTGGATAGAGCATCGGCCTGTGGACTGAAAGGTCCCAGGTTCGATTCCGGTCAAGGGCATGTACCTTGGTTGCGGGCACTTCCCTAGTGGGAGATGTGCAGGAGGCAGCTGATCGATGTTTCTCTCTCATCAATGTTTCTAACTCTCTATCTCTCTCCCTTCTTCTCTGTGAAAAATCAATAAAATATATATTAAAAAAAAGATGACCCAAAACAGCATAATTTATGAACTACCTATTGATAGTGGAAAAAATATAATGGAAAAAGCATTGCTAAGAGAGTCACGTGAAGTAGAGTCAGGAGGCTACTAGGGAAGTGGAGACTATGCACATCTTCTGCCCTAGTTCTCAGAGCGGCCATGAAGTCGCTAACCTGTGGCTAAACTCAGCTCCAGGTCCAGCCATCAACATCCTAGAACAACAATGGCTACGTAAACACATAGGGACTTCACTTCCTTATCATTTCACCACCACCCTTGTTTGTATATTGGAGCTAACCAATCCCTGTTACCTAGTCAGTAATCTTTCATTTGTATGAAAGAATTTCATTTTGTGGGTTTTGCCTTATAAAGCTGCCTTTGCTTGTTCTCTCCAGAGCACAGTTTGGGTTGACACCTAAATCTTTTTTTCCTGGATTTAAATTCTTTAAGACCCCAAATAAATGTTTAATATTTTTATAGTCTCAGATCTTTATTGGTTAATGATGTACATTAATAAAACAGTAAATAGTTAACAAAGATCCACTCAATTTTGTTGTAAACCTGAAATTACCGTAAAAAATAGTCTTAAAATAACATATAATCAAGTTTATATGATAGTAATAATAAAATAGTGTTTCTACTTTAACACATTTTTAGACTCCAAATTTACTTTTTCTTACAAGTGACAAATTACATTTTTAACTTAAATTATTTTGTTATACAAACCTGTAACTCTTTTGTTATACAAACATATAACAAAGTCATAAACTTTATATACAAATAGCTATTCTAAATTTATAAAATCTTTAAAAAACAACAACTATCAAACCAATAATTTTAAGTTTTGCATTATTAATTTAACAGGTAGTATTATTTTACTAAACAATATTTTCAATGTATATGTAATACGTACTGTATTCCTATGATGAAAGTTCCGAGTTTACATAACAAAATTTACAGTTGTAGCCATTCTTTTTTTAAAATATATTTTATTGATTTTTTTACAGAGAGGAAGGGAGAGAGATAGAGAGTTAGAAACATCGATGAGAGAGAAACATCGATCAGCTGCCTCCTGCACATCTCCCACTGGGGATGTGCCCGCAACCCAGGTACATGCCCTTGACCGGAATCGAACCTGGGGTCCTTCACTCCACAGGCCGATGCTCTATCCACTGAGCCAAACCGGTTTCGGCAGTTGTAGCCATTCTTTAAGTGAATAGAAATGCAGCGTTAAATGCATTCACATTTTTTGTTCAACCATCACCACTATCCATCTCCAGAACTTTTACATCTTCCCATACTGAAACTCTGTGCCCATTAAACACCAACTCCCCACCTCCCCCTACCCCTAGCGCCTGGCAACGGCCATTCTACTTTCTGACTCTGAATTTTACTACTCTAGGTACCTGATGTAAGGGGATCATACAATATTGTCTTTTTGTGACTGGCTTACTTTACTCGGCCAGTTGTCCTTAAGTGTCATCTATGTTGTATCATGTGTATATGTATCACGTTTTGTTAATTCGCTCATCACACTTAGGTTACTTCTACCTTTTGGCTATTGTGGGTAATTCTGCTATGAACATCAGTATACAAATATCTGAGTCCCTGCTTTCACTTCTTTTGTGTATGGTATATATACACACAAGTGAAATTGCTGGATCCTATGGTAGTTCTATATTTAATTTTTACTTAATTGCCATACTATTTTTCACAGCAGCTGTACCATTTTGCATTATTACCAGCAACCAAGTTAATTTTTTGATCCTAGTCCTTTTTAGCAGTGCCCTGACCTTGAAGCCCACCTGCTTAATTTGAATTGACCGTGTTGGCTGCTAATAAAAATAACCTCAAAAATTATTCTGACAACGGTGTTCCTCGTGAGTCCTTGATTTTAATGAATGAAGATTTCTGCGTCAAGCCCTGTGAGCATTGTATGAGTTACTCCTAACTTCTGCCTATTTTGGGATCTGCCTTAGCATGTGTGTGCATTAATGTAACAAAGGGAGAAAGACACATCTCTGTGGCTACTCAGCTACTCAAGAAAACCAGTTTGTTTGTTTTTTTCTTGTTCATCCAACATTCATTTGCAAAAGCTTCAGCATCTCTCTTCTTTGTCACTAATCCTTATGTGCTTCTTGTCCTGTTTCCAGATTTACCAGTCCTCTAAAGACCATTAGTGACCATTGTGTTAGGTCACATTCCTAAGACAAAAGGAATTCTGTCCTGGACCCGAAAGTCGATCCTGGCTTCTTCTCCTAGACTCCTCAGGTGGCCACAACTTCCTATATCATCATTGTCTTATCCTCATCATCACAATTTCCTAGCAGGTACCAGTCTCTGAATTCTTATGTTGTCCATTGTTTGAGGCAGAAAGAAATAACTTCTGAACACCATTATGCTAAGAAAAATATCACCCATCCAATTCATTCTGATTTTTTCTAATTCCTTCCTTTAAAAAAAAAAGAGGAGTGATTCAGGATATACCTAGAAAAAAAATATATAGCAGAATATAGAATATTTATTAATTTTTTCTATAAGAGAGAATTTCTGCCCTGCCTGTGTGGCTCAGAGGTTGAGTGTTGACCCAGGAATCAAAAGGTTGCTGGTTCGATTCCCAGTCAGGGTTCTAAGGCACATGCCGGGTTGCAGGCTAAATCCCCAGTGGGGGGCATGCAAGAGGCAGCAGACCTATGATGATGTTCCTCACTCATAGATGTTTTTATCTCTCTATCCCTTTCCCTTCCTTTCTCTCTAAAATCCAATAAAAACATCTGAAAAAGTAAAGAGAGGATTTGTGCCCTTGAATATAATGGAAAAAGTCAAAGAAAATTATAACATTTTAAACATCAGTACATAAAGAATTGCTACAACATAGGCAAACCAAGAGAACATTATGCTAAGTGAAATAAGCCAGACACAGAAAGATAAATACTATATTATCTCATTTATATATATAATCTAAAATTAACTCATAGAAACAAAGAGTAGAATGCTGGTTGCCAGGGACTGGGAAGGAGGAAATGGACAAGTGCTTTTCAAAGGGCACAAAGTTTTAGTTATGAAGATAAGTAGTTCTAGGTAGCCACTATACAGCATAATACCTATAGCTGACTGTACTGTATCCTTAAATTTTGCTAAGAGGGCAAATCTATATTAAGTGTTTGTAAATAGATAAATAAATAAATAAATAAATAAATAAGAAAAAGAGTGGAAATTTTTGGAGGTGATGAATATGCTTGTGGTGCTGAAAGTGGTGATAGATGGGTTCACAGGTACATATTATCCCCAACTAATGGAGTTTTAGGCATTAAATATCTATAGCTTTGTACAATTCAATCAAATATCAATAGTTGTGATTTTTTTTTAAAGAAAAACAACATGTGACCTAGGAGGAAATGCCTTAAAAATATTATCGATAATTAAATCAAGTGTTGGGATGATCAGAGATTTGTTTTTTATAGATTTTTTTTGTTTTCTTTCCCAAATAATTATATATTACTCTCATTGTTAGCAAAAATAAAATAGTTAAATAAAGTAATTGATGATTTCATAGTAGTGCATTGGAGGTATAGCATCTTGAGTGTTAATCTCGTGTTCCACCACAAGCTACCTGGGCTTGGTCAATCACAGAGCTCTCTGAGCCTTGGTTTACCCGTCTGAAATTGGGTATGACACTTTTAACTTGAAGGGTTGATAGGAGGGCTTTGAGTAAACATAAATATGAAGCAACTAAATGTGATTTGTAGTAAGTGCTCAACACATAAGAGCTGATATTACATTTTTTTGTAAAGTTTTGACTTTTTAATCATGCTGTTCCCAACCTCTGGAGAACAAGAAACACTGTGTTTAATGCTCTGAAGCTGTGTCCGACATTATTCAACTGGGCAGAAAATCCGTTTAAGCACCTTTAACATTCACAAGTTTCCCAGCCCTACCTGTGTACCTGCACTAATGGTCCCCTGCAGTAAGAGACCTGCCTTTTGTTCCTCCCATGAGGCTCTGGCACCAATGCAGTGGCTGGTTATGTTTCTCACATTCTGTCTTTCACATGCACTACTTTGTTTAGAGTTCTGTAAGAACCTCTCAGAAAGTAAACTTCCGTGAGCTAGGTAAACTCGGCTGTGCTGTGGCACAATCTTGCTGAGTCATTAAATGCTCTAGAGTAAAACCTCCTGCTCTGCAGTTTAATAGGGAATTGCTCAGAGTTGTGGAATCAATTATGTTCCTGCTCCCTTGCTTCCCTCTACGGAAAAGAATTGACAAATGACACACACAGGCCTGGTCAGTGAAATGAGTCTGTTCTCCCTTAACTGCAACTTAATCAGCATGGTAGTCTCAGTGTTAATGAACATTAGCGCTGTCAAATTTCAGCTGGAAGTAACCCAGAGCACTTCTCCAAGACAGTCATTTTGTAGATGAGGAAACTGAAGGCCACAGAGTGAGTGAATCACTGGGACATAGTAGGCTCTGAATACAAACTTGGTGAATGAAAACTTTTATGTCAGAGGGCTAGATTGTAAGACAAAAAAGTGATAGCTAATATGTTTTAAGGGATCACTGTTGTTGCTCGCTATTCTAAGTGTTTTACATACATGAGCTTAGGGCAGTGATGGCGAACCTTTTGAGCTCGGCATGTCAGCATTTTGAAAAACCTTAACTCTGGTACTGTGTCACATATAGAAATTTTTTGATATTTGCAACCATAGTAAAACAAAGACTTATATTTTTGATATTTATTTCATATATTTAAATGCCATTTAACAAAGAAAAATCAACCAAAAAAATGAGTTCACGTGTCACCTCTGACACATGTGTCATAGGTTCGCCATCACTAGCTTAGGGCACCCTTGCCACAACACATTTTACAAACAAAGGAACTGAGATATATAGCAGTTTAGTGACTCGACCAAGGCTACATAAATGATAAATGGTGGAGGTGGGCCTTGACCCCAAAAACTCTTTCCCCAGGTCACATGTCACATACTCAACAAATAGACTACACTCTCCCTGGGATTAAGACTCTAGTCCTGTACTTTAAAAGTATCTCTTAAGTTTTTCATTTCTTTCCACTATCAATATTAATCAAGTTCCACGTCCTCTCTCACCTCTATTCCTGAAACAGTCTCCTAATTAGTCTTCTTCTCTCCAGTCTTCTCCCTCTACTATTCTCCCCAGTACCATCAGACTGATGATCCTTCTAAAGGACAAACTTAATCATATTCTCCACAGTTAAACCTTGCAGTGTTTCCTCATTATCTTTGGTATATAACTCAACTTATCAATGGCTCATAAGACCTTGGATAACCATTTTCCCCTTGAAATTCCTATGTCAGTTTTATCAACTTCTTTCACCTCCTACAAAGTAATACTCTCTTTGACCTCTACTCTGGTCTACCCCTTGTCCTAGCTGGCTAACTTCTATTGGTTCCAGGTTGCAGCTTATACAGCACGTACTTGGGAAGGCATCTACCCAACCTGTCCCAAGTCTTGCTTAGAGGCCCCTTCTTTGTATATGATTCTCTAGCAAATAACTGATCACACCACAGTGAATCTTTATTGCCTATTGAGTTGCCTGTTTCTCCTATTAAATTACTTACCAAGTGAAAAATCAAGTTCATCTTTTTATCATCGGATCCCATTTGCCTGGTAAGTTTGTTAACCTCTCTGTACTTCAATTTCCTCAACTAAACTGGGTATGATAGTATTTACATTGAATGAGAAAAGACACATAAAGTATCTAGTGCCTGGCACATAGTGACTTAACAAATGACAATAAATATAGATTACGTATTTACGTATACATGTAATTGTTTAGTAGACTTTCTGTTCCCAAGGGAGTTCTGAACCTTGTGGTTGTGTGCATGGGAAAGTGCCCTCTAGGGAGCCAGCAACATAAAGTACATCAGTGCCTGCCATGGCTCAACTACTAGTAGGTCCATATTCACTTAGACCCCATCTTACTAGAAATTACCTTTTCATTCTTTCCTCACCCTGATTTTCTAACACGGATCCTGTCACTATCAGGGTGAGCTGAACTTTCAAATATGATTTTAATTCAGCTTTTCATACTACCTAGCAACATTTTCAAAGAAGTTCTCTATCTCTAGAATTAAATCTTTCTTGTCACTTGCCAGAACTACACAGTCCATAACTTTATCAAATTCTAAATGAAGGAGTGGCTCTGTCCACCTGAAAATCCATGCTTTCGCATGGGCCCTGTCTCCCTACCATCCAGAAGAATGGGGTCCATGTACAAAGCTGCTCCAGCGTGAGGTGCTCCAGTGCAACCAACCAGCACTTTGTAGGCCTTCACTATAAAAACAGGGTGGGGCAAAAGTAGGTTTACAGTTGTGAGTGTACAAAACAGTTTATTCTTATATTATTACTAGAGACCCAGTGCACAAAAATTTGTGCACTCAGGTGGTGGTGGGGTGGGGGGTCCCTCAGCCCAGCTTGTGCCCTCTCGCAGTCTGGGACCCCTCAAGGGATGACCACCTGTTGGCTTAGGCCCTCTCATCGGGGAATCGAGCCTAAGCTGGCAGTCAGACATCCCTCTGGCAGCCCGGGAACCCTCAGGGTATGTCCACTTGCCAGCGGGGAGCAGGCTTAAGTTGCAGTCAGACATCCTTAGAGCTGCTGAAATAAATCACATTAAAACATTTTTTCAGCCCTAGCCAGTTTGGCTCAGTGGATAGAGCATCAGCCTATGGACTGAA
Organism: Myotis daubentonii; assembly: GCF_963259705.1. Classification (NCBI taxonomy): domain Eukaryota; kingdom Metazoa; phylum Chordata; class Mammalia; order Chiroptera; family Vespertilionidae; genus Myotis; species Myotis daubentonii. The sequence goes on from NC_081841.1 coordinate 60,787,917, forward strand.
GGGTCCCGGGTTCAATTCCTGTCAAGGGCACATGCCTGGATTGCAGACTCCATCCCCAGTGTAGGTGTGCAGGAGGCAACCGATCAATCATTCTCTCTCATCATTGATGTTTCTCTCTCTCTCTCCCTCTTCCTTCCTCTGAAATCAATAAAAATATATTTTGAAAAACACATTTTTTTTGGTCATGGTTAGCAAAATAGGAGACAAAGCTTTTGTGGTAAAGCAATTTGACTTGTAAGCACTAATTATATGACACATATCATGCTAAGCAGTTCCTATGTGTCCTAATTTATCCTCACAACAACCTTGAGAAATACTCATTGTTACCCCTTTTTATTATGTAGAAATCAAGGTTCATAAAGGTTCACTAAGTAGCCCAAGTGACATAGCAGTGCATGGCAGAACCAAAATTAGGCCCTGCTCAAACTTTCTAGTTGGAAAGATTAGGTTACAGTCTCCAACCACAGGCGAGATGATCCTCATTTAGTGTCCAGGTGAATTACCATAATTTCAGAAGCACCTGACTTAGGGCAAAAGCAAACACAAGCAGAGGCAAGTAAAGGCCCTGGGTGATACAGCTTTCACTCCAAAGTTAAGATTTAGCTATCCAGAAAGCACCCCAGACTATGAACAATGCTATTCCCTTTCAAAGCTACCCTCGTGAGGCCAAGCTGCCAAGCATTTCTGTAGAGCAGTGGTTCTCAACCTTCTGGCCCTTTAAATACAGTTCCTCATGTTGTGACCCAACCATAAAATTGTTTTCGTTGCTACTTCATAACTGTAATGTTGCTACTGCTAGGAATCATAATGTAAATATCTGATATGCAGGATGGTCTTAGGTGACCCCTGTGAAAGGGTCGTTCGACCATCAAAGGTGTCGTGACCCACAGGTTGAGAACCGCTGCTGTAGAGGGAAGTGTCACAATTTTCTGAAGGACCCCAGTGCTTCCTACTCTTTTCACACTCGACCTCATGTCTCAGCCGCCTATTTACTTTTTTTTTAGTAAAACTGCCTTCAGACCAAACCATGATATAAAAAATACTATCTTTTTTTTTTTATTTCATTAAAAGATCACTTCAGGCCAGAACAAGGATTCTTACAGCTTAATCTTGTTTTTATATCAAACATCTTAGTTGAAAAGCAATTTTACAGTCATTGATTTTCCCAAATTCCCTCTCCCAAAACATAACTCAAATATTTATCTCCTAGGAAGTTCTGTATTTAAAATTAGGTATTATCTAGGCATGTACATTGAATTATGATATAGTGGACATTTAAAATAATATATGCAATAACTAAAAATACAACCTTCCAATTGTCCAAAGAGAACTTAATAGGCCTATTTTTCCTACACTTAATATGAAAATAAACAAATATACAACTATTAAAGCAAGATAACATTCTTCAGAGACTAAAGTGAAAACAGGAAGTTGATCTTGTAAAATTAAGAAGTTGCATAGCATATTGCAGTACTCCTCAGACTTAAAAGTGCTATGAATTACTGCAGTATTTAGTTAAATTTGAGATTATGTTTCAGTATGTCTGGAGTAGGACTGAGGTGCTGCACTTCTAACAGGCTCCCAGTTGATATTGCTGCTGGTGGTCCAGGTACCACACATCGAAGAGCAAGAGACTGATGGTTAAGAAAGTGGCTCTTGCATGGCCGGTGTGGCTCAGTGGTTGTGCATTACCCATTAACCAACAGGTCACTGGAGGTCACTGGTTCAATTCCAGTCAAGGCACATGCCCAGGTTGCAGGCTCAATCCCCGGTAGGGGTTGTGCAAGAGGCAGCCAATCCATGTTTCTCATTGAAGTTTCTCTCTCATTGCTGTTTCTGTCTCTCTATCCCTCTCCCTCTCTCTAAAATTAATTAAAACATTTTTTAAGTGTTACATAATCTGGGTTTATATCTGGGTCTATAATGTAACCATTGTGTAACCTTAGGTATGTTCTTTAACCCTCTCTCTGCTCAATATTATTTTTAAAGCAGGGCTAATCAGAATGTTGTTATATAAGACAATGTATGTGAAACATTTATCACAGTGTTTGGCACATTAGAGATAATTAGAAGAAGAAAATGTAGGAAAAGGAAGAGAGGGATTTTTGAAAAATTAATGTATTTTCTGTTAATGTGGCACAGAGGGGTGAGTCCTCAGCCTTATCCAAACAATAAAATACTCTGTGTGTGTATGCATGCTTGTGCGTGGGGGATGTAGTCACTATTTCATAACTATTTCAATATTTATGCATATATATTTATTGTTTCACAATTACATATATAATATATATAAATATGTAAACATATATATATATATATATATATATATATATATATATATATATATATATTCAACTCAACCTTCCTCCAGTAAGAATGAGAATGAATGATGTAAGGATGAGCACTCTTCAGGATCTAAATTGTAGATAATAATAGGGCACTCAATGTGAGTGCTTTTTGGCCAAACCCAAAATCTTAGGGCAGGCTCAGAAGGCAGAAATGGAAGAGAAGTTCTGAATTCACAAAACTGCTGACACAGGACTCACTCTGCTACTGCTGAGAATACTGAGAAGTTTCAATGGCCACTTAGAGCTAATTTCCAGACAGAGACACTCTTAATCAGCCAGTGATGATAAAATTCAGAAGGAGGAAAAGTTATCTAGTGGGAAGAGAAAAATGTTTTAGACAAAGGAAGCAGCATGTGCAAAGGCAATGTGATGAGATCGAGCATGGCAGGAAAGACTCATTGAAAGAAGGCTAGTGCTGTGGGAGAGCAAAGAGCAAGAGGCTGCATCGCATCCTGTGAGGGCAGGCACTGAGGCAGGTCCCAGACCATGCCTGACCCAGGGGCTATTCTAAGGAATTGTGTGTTGATCTTAAGAGCATCACTGTGCTTTCAGTAAGCATTGACATCATATTATAAAATATTGCACTAGCCTTAGTATGACATGAGGTCTGGACTGAGGCCAGAGATGATAATGACCAGTTCAGGGACTATTAAAGTAGTTGAAGACAATGGTGTTAGAGTGAGAGGTGATATAGTGGTGCATAGGCACTGGAAATCATTAAAGGATTTCAAACAAGGAATCAAGAAAGTGAGGTTGTTGTGTTAGAAACATATCTGATATATTGAAGATGGCAAGCCCAAAGACCAGCTAAATGATACAGCAAAAGTACAGGAAGAAAATATGAAGGTCTGCACTAAGACTATGGGGTTAGAGAGGAAAGGACGGATTTAAGCAATATTTATAACTTAGAAACCCCCTTTTAACCAATTTTTGTGGTCTCCCAGGATTCAATGGGAAGGACACAGAAAAAAGGGGGGTTTGAAAGGCTAAGTTAGAGGTTCGTGACTTGTCACATCACGTAGTTGATATATTTAATATACTTCACAACTCAGCAGCCTAATGTATGTCTTCCCTTAATCCTTTCACTGCCTTGCTAATAACATTTCAGGCTGACAGGAGTTCTCAGAACAACACTATAAGTCAAAATAGTATCATTTGAGTCTAATCCCAAGTATTTTTATAAAACAGAATTGTGTTCTGACCAAGAGGTTGATATCCGACATTTTAAAAGCCAGACCTCAGATGTCACATTTAATTGACTGTGTGAGCTGTATGAATAAAGACCATTTGTCAAGAGACAGTGCCTGAGTCTGTATAAACCATACAGAACCTCAAGAATAACACTGGTCATCACAGGGTTTTGCCACCTGAGATCTGAAACAGAGAATCAAATCTTCTGAACTGAAACACACCGGGAGTCAGTAGGTCAGGGCAGCCGCACTATTTGCTGTAATGACACTGAGCAATCACACGGGTGGGTTGGTGGAGCAGCGGACCTGTGAGTCACTATTGGAGAACCACCTGGGTTTGTTTTCAGCTTAAACTACCTACAAGAGAGCTGGAAGAGACCCCTGGCAATGCCTCTCAAGGAGATGCTGTGGCTTAGGAGCTGACAAAGCCAAGACAAGTATCTATTTATCTTCATTGAGAAGAACTGGATGGCAGTGCGGCCTGGGAAAGGTCCAGGGACGCGGCTCAGCCTTGATGATGAAGAGATCGGTGCTTTAAGAGAAAGAACATCAGCTCGAAGGCAAGATACAGTGTTGCACGTCCTCGCTTTGTGATCTTTGGAAAGAGAACGGAGGCCCATTTTTACCTGTGAAATAATGACTGACTTCTATCTACACTAATAAAAGAGAAACATGCAAATTGGTGTCACTCTGCTATACCTACCAGACAATCAGGGCAAGTATGCAAATTAACCCAACAAAGACGGTGGTGGCCATGGAGCTGGAGGCTTGGGTTGCCCCCAGTGATGGAGGAAGCCAAGTTTCCAGCCCGCCCTGGCTGCCGCTCAAGGGAGAGAACAACACGCAGGCACAGCCAGGAGCCTGATAGATCAAAACAGAGTGGCGCCTGCTCCAAGCCTCTGTGGCGTGGCTGAGGGCAGGCCCCCAGCAGGGATGGACACACACACACACACACACACACACACACACACACACACACCCGAGGCGCCTGCTCCGAGCCTCTGTGGCATGGCTAGGGGCAGCCACCAGTGGGGACACACACACACGGGGCAACTGCTCTAAGCCTACGTGGTGCGGCTGAGGGCAGGCCCCAGTGGACACACACACACACACACACACACACACACGGCACCTGCTCCAAGCCTCTGCTGCCAGACTGTGGCTAAGCCATCAGTAGGATATCCACTGGGGGCTCCTGGACTGTGAGAGGGGGCAGGCTGGGCTGAGGGACCCCCCACCCCCCAGTGCACGAATTTCATGCACCAGGCCTCTAGTCATATATAAGAACTAAAAACCTAATATACAAATAGCACATGGAAAAGTGACAGGAATATAAGTGCCGATCAAATGTGGTGCTCTTTTCCTTCAACTTACTATAAGAGTGGTTCAAGACTACATAAAACCCACCCAGGGTGCATGTAATATGTAGGTTCCTATCTCTACTTTCCAGGAATTCTCACACATAACTCTAGAGTAGGACTGAGAAATGTACATCCCAAAGCACCCCAGAGATGGGCACAGTTGATGCACTGACTGTCCACATGCGTGTTGAGAGAATGTTAGAAAACTGAGACAGTGACTCAGAGACACAAGGGGGCAATCCTGGACCCGCTACAAGAAAAGGACTCAGTTTCCTGGAGTGGCCCCAAATCTCCACAGGAGAGACAGGCGTTCATTACCTCCGGCCAAATGTGGAGTTTTTCTCAGAGCCAAAAGTCACTGAGTTTTTTAAAAACTGTTTTCCCGTCGCCCCAGGTCTAAGAACTGTAAGTGATTGTCCTATGACCAAGAATATTTGATTTAAAAAAGATGAACTCGCCGAAACCGGTTTGGCTCAGTGGATAGAGCGTCCGCCTGCGGACTGAAAGGTCCCAAGTTCGATTCCGGTCAAGGGCATGTACCTGGGTTGCGGGCACATCCTCAGTAGGAGATGTGCAGGAGGCAGCTGATTGATGTTTCTCTCTCATCGATGTTTCTAACTCTCTATCTCTCTCCCTTCCTCTCTGTAAAAAATCAATAAAAAAAATATATTAAAAAAATATTAAAAAAAAAAGATGAACTCTTCCCCTAACTGGTTTTGCTCAGTGGATAGAGTGTTGGCCTATGGACTCAAGGGTCCCAGGTTTGATTCTGGTCAAGGGCATGTACCTTGGTTGCGGGCACATCCCCAGTAGGGAGTGTGCAGGAGGAAGCTGAATCGATGTTTCTTTCTCTCTCATCAATGTTTCTAACTCTCTATCCCTCTCCCTTCCTCTCTCTAAAAAAATCAAGAAAATATATATTTTTTAAAAAGATGAACTCTCATTTAAGCTCAGTGAATGTTTTCAGTAAAAAGATAAAACAAATATTTGAGTGTTAGAACACAAGTTTTTCTATTCAAATCCATCATTTCCTGGGGGATTTTTTTTAAACCCCTGCTTTGTTGTCTCAGAATTCCTAAAGAACAAAGCCAGTTTCTTCCCATTACCTCCTCACTTGACATTTCCTTTGCTCAATTCTGTATCTGGAACTCTCACATTAAGAACGGTGAGTCAGTCCTCTCTGTAGAGGATATAGTGTTTTCTACAGTGTTCTAACACAGCAGCAAGTACATTGACGTCCTACCTGAATTCCCCAGACTGTTCATCTGACTAAGTGAAGCTCAAATCATTTACCTCCCCAGACAACTTCCCACACTAGCAGTGGTTCTTGAGGGAACCAGCTATTCTCATAACCTGGTGTTTTTTCCATTCATCGAAAAGCCTTGCTCTTTAGATGTATGAATACATTAAATCACTCAGCGCTGCGTGGTGGTAAATCGCTGCTCTGCACGCCTGACTTCCACTGAAGCCACTGACAAGAAAGCCTCATCCAAGGAGATCACATGATGTAAGACTCTTGCTCCAGACGTGGTCTTGGGGGAGCCAGAGCCCATTAAGGGGAAGAGGAAGAAGAGGAAGAAGACGTGACCATTCGGCATGAATAAAAAATGAAAAGAAACATTTTAGACTCCGTTTAAAATAGCTTTTGTACATAAGAGAATGAGAAATGATTTTCCCCAAATCACAATCCTTTGGAGACAAAACTAAACTGGGCTTTGTAAATAAGAAGTTAGGACTTAAGATAAAAATAGTTTCCAAACCTCTAATCATCACTTTCAAATTCTAGTACATTTTTTAGAAGTTCCTAAAAATAACTCCAAATATCTCTCTATGTTTAGGTGTGTGTGTTTTTTAGGGCTTTAGAGAAAAATCAAAGGCCTGGTAATCAGCACTTTTCAGATTAAATTCTAAGTGCCCCCAGTTACAGGAAATGGAACTCTCTTCTTTTTCAAGTCTTATGGAGAATGTGTCTTGAATTTGCCTGAGTGCAATCAAGCAAAGAACATTAAAAAAAGAGCTCATTCTGAGTTGAGACCAAGTTTCAGAGGTATCGGGATGGGAGTGGGGGGCAGGTGGAGGGGAAAAGGACCCCAGAAAAGGAAAGAGAGAAAAATCAACAATCTTTCAAAACATTTAAAACACAATATATGGTACCATATCTATAGTCTTTGTAGCTGCAAGATATTGCTTCAAGCTAAAATGACAAATGAATTAAGAAATATTTTGTTTAATGGAATATAATGAACAACATAAACTAATGAACAAAAATAGATGCAGAGTCATAGAAGCATGGAACAGACCTCAGAGGGAAGGTGGGGGTGGTTATATGGGGGGAGGTAAGAGATCAACCAAAGGACTTGTATGCATGCATATAAGCATAACCAATGGATACAGACAGTAGTGGGGTTAGGGCATGTACTGGGGGGTGGGAGAGGCCAATGGGGGGAAAGGAGACATGTGTAATATTTTTAAACAATAAATAATTTAAATTTTAAAAATGGTTTGTTTTAAGAAAAATATCAATGAAGGTCTCCTGTAAATAATCAGTTCTTACATAGTGCACTCTAACTGTGCTAAAACATATTTCTATACATCTTTTCCCAATCATATTTATTACCTAAAGTAAGTTCACCTGTTTCTGGTTTCCATAGTAGAGCCTCTATTATGCCTACGTTTTAGTCATTAAGAAATTCTTTTTATGAAGGAGAAAAGAAACCTTTGAAAGCTTTTCATTTATTTCCCCTTGAAATATTCCTGTAAGACTTGAATGAATGATAATATTCATTCAGCAAAAATTCATGGAGTAGCAACTGTTCCAGGCTCTGTACTTTCATGGTTGGAGGTGGCTTCATAAGAAAACTTGCTGAGCATCCTAACACCATCAACACCTCCAGCTTGGCTGTCCAATGAGTGCTTCTCCCTGCTCACACAGGGCACACCCTCCTTGTTAGAAGGAATGGCTGCAGGTGGAACATGTGAGTTTTCATTCCTGATTATCACTGGCTGAAGCACCTTATCTCTGTACCACCAACTCCACCATTAGGATTATTGAGCCACTTGACCTACACTGCATTTCACCACTAACCCTAGGAAAAGACATAGCATGTCTAAAAAATCTGAGCTCTCACCAGCTTACCTCTCCAGGTTCAGCAACAGGGACTTTGCTACCTAGTTCAGTGTGACCTTATACAATAAATATGGTAACAAGGCCAACTCGTTATATGCCTACCTTCCCCAGGAGGACCCACCCTGTCCATGCTATGTTTAGTAATTGGATTTCTACTGTCTCTGTACTAAAGACCCTCATGTAGACCTAATTCATCATGGTAGCATTAAACACCATTCAGCCATAGGTGATCAGCCAATATGTGTTCAATTTATACAATATCCTCAATATATATATATATATATATATATATATATATATATATATATATATATATATATATATATATATATCTAGCCCAGCCTCTTCTCCTGCCTCTCCGACAGTCATATATATATATTGCTGCGGTCATACTCCACCAATTAGAGTTCCCCAAATGAGGCATATGGTTCCATATCTCTGACCCTTTGAATATTCTTTCTCTCTTGTTTATCCAGCACATTCTTCAAAACTCTACTCAAGCACAGAATCTTTCCCAGTTCTCTTCCCCCAAGTCTCTCTCACCTCTGTGCCCCAAAGATCTACTGTGCACAAATCTATAGTAGCTTTTCACTGTTCACTTACTGGTCTATTACCTTCAAGCATTTTGACTCATTGATTTATTAGCATGTTGCCATTTTAGGAGCTCTTTCTGTCTCTGATTCCATGTTAAGGACTTGACCTCTGTTGCAACATCTAATTCTTACAAATCAGAAATAGGGGGAAATAGGAATTTTTTTCTATTTGTCAAAAATGAAACCATTCTTAGAAAAAAAAGATTTGCTCAAGGCCATACAACTAGTAAGTGGCAAAGCAATGATTTGAATCTAAGTCTGCCTTCAAAGCTCTCAGTCTTCACCAGTTTGCATTACTGGTATTCTATCTTCAATGACTATGGTAATGCTTAGCCCTTGTTAGGTACTGAATAGATATTCACTGATAAAAATGAGTGAATGAATGACTGACTTAGTTTGTGCTATATTAATTTCCACAGCATTATCCTTGTGTGCAGGGATATGATGCCTGGAAGTCATGTTAGCAGTATGTAAGATATTCCATGAACACAGTTGATTATGTTCAGAAAGATACTTGACTAGAGCTGTGCAAGTCAGATGCTTTCTCCCAAGAATTTAGATTTGGGTTAGGCAATTGAATGGAAAAAATGTTTAAACTTTGGACCTGTGAAGTGGCTTCGTTTGTTTTTGTATGTGCCAAGCAGTGAAATCTAGTGTGCAGAGAGAGAATATTGATGCAGAAACATTGGGCAGAAGCAAAATGGATACAAAATATTACCTGAATTATTAATGTGTTACAATTACTTTTATAGCATGGCTTAGTGCCAGGCTGCCCTTGGGTTCATCCCATGAATTATCCCTATATAAATAACCCAATAAGTTTTCTTTATTCTTTGGCTTGAGGTACATGGAAAGTTTTAAGTAATATAATTCTTCATGACCAGATACCTTCCCCATCACTTTTCTTTACTCACATTAACCTTGGAGCACCCCAAAATCTCTATCTCCAATATCAGCAGAGCCACCATCCCCTTTCCAACCACAAACTTACGTTTTCCAACTTGGTTTTTCAACTAATTTCTCCACCTATTCATTAATCCCAACTAATCCTCTACCCGTGGTCAGCAAACTGTGGCTCCTGAGCCACATGAGGTTTCTTGGCCCCTTGAGTGTGGCTCTTCCTAAGCCTTAGGAGTACCCTAATTAAGTTAATAACAATGTACCTACCTATACAGGTTAAGTTTAAAAAATTTGGCTTTCAAAAGAAATTTCAATCGTTGTACTGTTGATATTTGGCTCTGTTGACTAATGAGTTTGCCGACCACTGGCCCATTGGCCCCTTAACCTCTCCCTACACAAAAGCACCCTGTTGTAGGTTCACTCTCCGCCCTACTCAGTTTAAATGCATGGTCTTTCACTTCCATCATTTGTCAATACACTTTCTTAACTCTTTGGCCTTCTCTAAGAGCACCTGAAAACCAAACCTCATCAGCACCAACCATAGCAACAGCTTGGATGAATCCAATTATCATACCTTTTTTTAGACCTGCACTTGGACATATGCATATATATATGTATATATTAAATATTATGTTAATATTAACATATTATTATAAACATGTATTAAATATATATAGTCACATTTCTAAGCCAGGCACTGTTCCACGTGTTCTGCTTACAAAAACTCAGTTACTACATGAGGTAAGTACTTTGGTTGTATTTTACAGATAAATAAACTGAGGCACAAAAGGAGATGCAACTTCACTACAAGGTCTCACAGCTAATAAGAGCCAGAGCCAGGATTATCTGGTTCCATAGAATCTGCTCTTATTTGTCCTACTTCACTTAAAAATATATAAATACTGTTTATAGAAATTAATTGTCCCACCAACAAATCTAAATGTAGGCATGAGCCCCAATCCTTTCCTCCATCCCTTCAGTTAGACTAATCCTCCTATTTATCTCCAAATTACCATTCCTACCTCCCATCTTCTTAGAAATCTTACTCTGGTTATTTTATTTTTTCTCTTCTGCATCTAAACCCTCACATTCTAATTTCTGAGGAATCTCCAGTGTTTGTATTCTAAACTTTTTGTTATTTATTTTGCTATTGTATTTTTAACAACCAAGAGATATTTCTTGGTCTTAATATTTCTTTCTTATTTTAGCCTTTTCTTGTTTAAGACACAAGAAAACTTTTCTTATCTCTCAAAGGGTACTCATCACAATATTCTGGTTTCCTTTGTTTTCTTCATTTCTCTGTTTTATCCATGACCTTTTCATCTCTGTTTATTCTGAACTCTTTTCATGATTGTGTTTCTGAACGATGTTGTTTGCTCTTTGGCTACAGATTCATTCTTTTTTCTTAATATAGTTTATTGATTTTTTTACAGAGAGGAAGGGAGAGGGATAGAGAGTTAAAAACATCGATGAGAGAGAAACATCGATCAGCTGCCTCCTGCACACTCCCCACTGGGGATGTGCCCGCAACCAAGGTACATGCCGGAATCAAACCTGGGACCCTTCAATCTGCAGGCTGACGCTCTATCCACTGAGCCAAACCAGTTAGGGCCTACAGATTCATTCTTAAAGCACCGAGGGCCTAATGGAATCGCTGGGTCTAGGGGAAGAGTTTTCCAACAAGTATTAACTTCTGTGCCCAGTGATCTGAGCTTTCTGTTTGAGTTGGTTCAAATTTGATAACAGTATGGGTTGAATTATAGTCCCTACAAATTTATTTGTTAGAATCCTAACCCCCAGTACTTCAGCATATGAACTTAATTGTTGCAGAGGTAATTAAGTTAAGGTCATACTGAAGTAGGGTGGGCCCTTCCTCCACCATAACTGGTGTCTTATAAAAAGGGGAAACTTGGACATAGCGATACACACAGGGAGAACATGATGTGAAGATTAGGCAGAGATTGGGGTCATGCAATAGAAGTTAAGGAATGGAGAGTGCAAACAAACCACCAAAAACTAGGAGAGGTGCTTGGAACAGATTTTCCATCACAGGCCTCGGAAGGAACCAACTCTGCCAACACCTTAATCTCAGACGTCTAACCTCCAGAACTGTGACAGAATTCAACAGTGTTGTTTAAACTACCTGGTTTGTGGTGCTATGGAAGCCCTAGCAAACTAATATAATACCTCTAAATGCCCTCCCATGAGTGTTTGTTTCTGGCTTCTGACATTTAAGGAGCAAGGTGAGATCTACCAGCTTGAATGCCACTCATCAGCATGTAAACTTTCACTCAGTTCCTTTGTTTTTAGTCTTGTACTTCACCACCTACACACACACACACACACACACACACACACACACACACACACACACACACATAGACCCTCCCTTCCTATTGTGTCAGGTGTCCTGAGCCTTTTGGGTTTAATTTCTACAGAGAAAAAGGCCTCTGGTGGTTCTCCATGCTCGCTTGGGTTGTGGATCAGCAACCCCAGGTGCTCTATCTACAGGATCTTAAAAATCCCTCTCATGTCTTCCTGTGCCTGCAAGTTACTTTCCATGGCACACGGTGAAGCTCTATGGGGGGTCTTGACTCACTTGGGTACTGGAATTTCAGAACCTCCTCTGCTATAGCCTACTTTCTAAATGTATATGCTCCACACAGGAGTTATCATTTCTTGATCTACTTTCTGTTTTTCAAAAGTGTGTTGCTCCCTCACTATCACCACTGTGGATACACATTTCTTAATCCTCTTAATCTCATTGTAGTTGGCTCTCTGAAAGGAGTGGGTGTAAGCATGTGTGAACAATTTACCTTCCCTTATAAAAACACATATGCTCCTAAATTCGCACCTCTTTCAATTCCACATTTTCCCATAACTATTGTTCTGCTAGCCTCTTGCTCCTTCCAGTTATCTATACTCTTCTTCTCTATTTTATTACCCCCTCTTTAATCCTCACACCTCTCTCATCTAGCTTCTGCTCCTACACCAGCTCCATTAAAAGTGTCTATATGATGCCCCCTAAGATTTCAATGTCATAAAATCCAATTGCCATTATTCAGTTGACTTCTTATCTACACTGTTTAGATGACTATCCCCTGCTTCTTATTACATTCCCTCTCTTTGCCTCTGTGACACTTGATTTTCATAAGTTCCCTTCTACCTCCCAGGTTATGCCTTTTCAGTCTCCTTTGTTGGCCAAGTCTCCTCTACCACGGGTCTCTCTGAGGCACATTTCTCTTCCAAGGCTGCTCTCTGCATTATGATGTATTCTGCTCCCATGGCTCCACTTCCTGTCCATTCTCTTATGATTCTTAGATGTGCTTCTGCAGCTTGGACTGAAGCTGGGACCCACTAACCCAGTGATGGTGAACCTTTTGAGCTCGGCGTGTCAGCATTTTGAAAAACCCTAACTTAACTCTGGTGCCGTGTCACATATAGAAATTTTTTGAATATTTGCAACCATAGTAAAACAAAGACTTATATTTTTGATATTTATTTTGTATATTTAAATGCCATTTAACAAAGAAAAATCAACCAAAAAAATGAGTTCGCGTGTCACCTCTGACACGCGTGTCATAGGTTCGCCATCACTGCACTAACCCATAGAGTCAATAACCTATTTGACATGGTCCTGCAGATTTCTTATAGACATTTCAAACTAAATATGCTCCTAGTTGTAAGTAATAAAAGGAAAGGCAATATATCAGGACAATGATATGAGAAACAGAAAAGCAGGAGTGGGTAAAGGAAATGTCAGAAGTGTAGAAAAAGTTAAGAGTGCTTGTTGTCAAGAAAAACAATTGAACAGAACACTAGAAGGATGGATTTATCAAGCAAGATACCATTAAGATCTAGATAAAGATCAACAGTTGGAGACACAAGATATTAGGTGAGATGAATTTTGAAAGATGAATGAGAGGTGTGACAAACTATGATTGTGTGAATATAGAATGTTTAGTGAGTTCTCTGGGCAACAAGGAGGTCAAATGCTGGCATGTAGGAGGAAGGTGCCAGATACTAGTATTTTGCTATCTTTTCATTTTGGTTCTGATTATCAATTTAATCATTACTATACTATCCTATATAATAAAAGCCTAATATGCAAATCAACCGAATGGCAGAATGACCAGAAAAATGACCAGTCGCTATGATGTGCACTGACCACCAGGGGGAAGATGCTCAATGCAGAAGCTGCCCCCAGACAGCAGGCCCCAGACCATCCAAGGCAGGTGCCAGCAGGGGGGAGACTCGATCGCCCCATCGGTTGCCCCGCAGATCAACACTGATCACTGGCCAGGCCTAGGGACCCTACCTGTGCATGAATTTCATGCACCGGGCCTCTAGTTTGTGTATAAACTGTTTATGTTATCAAAATTTATTGTTAACAATCATCTCTATAGGCATATAGGGATACAGACAGCCCTCAATTTGACTAGACACTCTTTATCCATAGTGTAGCCCCACCAGCAAGGTTCCAACACCCCATGAACAGCAGTCCCTACCTCTGTATGGTTCCAGTTAGAATCCATGAAGACAGAAAGCATAGTCAGTGCCGGGTATGACCTCTCTGACGTCTAAGGAGCTATTCCTTGCTCCTCTTATGGATACTTTTTCCTCACCAGTGAGGCAGTGCAGACTTTCCATAAAAAATATTAGTGTCGCTGCCAACATTACTTTTCCTCCTGTGTTGTTGTTGTGGAATAAACTATGCTGGTTTGTAGCAACAACCAGCTTAACAATTTTTCTGCAAGCAGTGTCATACCAGGGTACATATTGAGCCTTTTGTTTTCTTTTCCCCATAGCTCTGATACCCAAAGGTTATAAAATACTTCTCCAAGGCCATCAGTCAGATTACATTACTCTGCAATTCTGTCATTCTGAGGGTTCTTTAGTTTCTATTCTCTACCTCTCATCTCAGATCCAGTTTTTGAGAATATTTCTCTTTATTTGACATGGATATTAATTTTCACAGGGCAGCAGAGGCTTGCATAAAACTTCACCTTTCTTGCCCAGCCAGTGTGGCTCAAAGGTTGAGTGTCAACTCATGAATGAGGTCATGGTTCAATTCTTGGTCAGGGCACATGCCCGGGTTTCAGGCTCGATCCCCAAGTAGGGGGTGTGCAGAGGCAGCTGATCCATGAGTCTCTCATCATTGGTGTTTCTATTGCTCTCTCCCACTCCCTTCCTTTCTCTGAGATCAATAAAAATAATTAAAATTAAAATAAAAACTATACCTTTCAGCCACACATCTTTTCAAGGAACTGATCTTTTCCCTATGCTTTCTCTCCTGCTATATTTGCCATAGTTTAGTCAGCAGATTCAACTTGATTATGTTTCTCTTTGGATTTACACCTGTCCATCCTTAAGTTAATACTGAAAAATAGAACCCATTTTATGTTCCCATATTAAAGATATAACAATGTCATTCATATTATTTCAGCAAATTTATAAAGCATCTATAAAATGCTTAGAGAGAGCTCCACTTCTCACTCCTTCTACACCGCTTCCTGGCTAAGTCAATGATTATCTCTCCTCTAGATTATTCCCATAAGTTCTTAATTGTACACACACACACACACACACACACACACACAGTTTATTATTTATTCTTATACAAAAGCTCAATTGATGTTTTTAAAAAAAAGATTTAATTATGTTATTATGCAGCTCAAGTCCTCCAATGGAATCCCATCTCACTCAGAGTCAAAACCGAAGTCCTGACGGTGCCCTGTAAAAGCGCTATCTGATCTGGTCCTTTATTACATCTCTCACTCTATCTGCAACTATTTTCCTTTCACTGCCTGCCCTGCTACATCGGCCTCCTTGCTGTAAAAGAGTGCACCAGATCAACCAAAGGACTTATATGCAAGCATATAGGCCTAACCAATAGACCCAGACAACAGTGGGGTGAGGGCATGAGTGGGGGGGACTGGGGGGTAATGTGGAGATAAGGACACATTGGTAATAACTTAATCAATAAAGAAATTTTAAAAAATAAAATAAAATAACTTTAAAAAATAAAAGTGCACCAAGCATTCAACCATATCAAGGTCTTTGCAACCCATTCTTCTCTGCCTACACAGCCCTTCCCACCTCAGGTATTTGCCTGGCTAGCTTCTAGTTTCTTTACCTTCTTGAGTTCTCTGCTCAAGCATCATCTTGGCAAATTACCTGGCCACCCTTTTTTTTTTTAATTTTCTCTATTCCTCACCTGAAGACATGCTTAGAGAGAGGAAGAGAGAGATAAACACATATGTGAGAGAGAAGCATTGATTGTTGCCCTTTATAAGTGCCCCAACTGGGGACAGAACCTGAAACCTAGTAATGTTCCCTGACTGGAAATCAAACCAGCAACCTTTCAGAGCACAGGACTACATTCAACCAATAACCAATGTGCCACTCAGGCCAGGCCCAATTTTAGAATTTAACCCTCCCATGGCTCCCTGAATTCTCCAACCTCCACCTTATTATATTTCCCTCCAAATACTTTTCACTATCTGATTTACTCTATGTTTTAATTATTTATGTATTGTGTGTCTTTTAACACACCCCCACGCACACATACATGCACACACGTGTGACCATGCATATACACAGACAGCATTGTAGGCCATAACAATAGGAATTTATGTCTGCTTTGTTTATGCTATATAGTTACTGAATAGAAAACTGCCTGGATACCTGTTACATGTTGGGTATTCAATAAACATTTGTTGAATTAATAATGAAAACTCACATAGCACAGCTTACTATTTTATGTTTTTATTATAACAGTTGGTGTGCTATTGCTACTTGTGTTAGGCAGAAAACCCAGTTCTTCTGATGTCACATTGCCGTGATCAAACTACTGTGGGTGAGAAGATAAAGAGGGAATAAATTATAACAGCAAAAATAAGTAAATAAGTAAATGGAAATAAAAAGGCACTCCAGTATAAGAACTAATAAGTGTTCATCAAATGTGCACTAAAAATATGGAGACAGCGTGACTCTTAAAATATGTTCCATATCCTCCCACATTATCTTCCAAAGTAGTATAGAGGCCAGTGATACAAATAATGATTTGAATGTTGTTATCAGAGAATAAGCATTACATGCTTCAAGGTGAGTGAATGCATATAGGCTAAGAGTATTTGGGGAAGGCATTTCTTAAATCAACAGAAGCTATCTGGGAGGAAATATTTATAACTTATTTTTCTTAAAAGGAAATATTGAGTCTTTTCTTGACATGGGACTGGAGGGCACTGAACACATTTTCATAGTAGTCGCCCCCGAAAAATAATTCCCAGGGGCTCTCTCTTTAATTTTGAAGGTCATTAGCTCATTCCCATGAAGACAGTCACATTAGAGTTTTCCCTAAAGACATCTACTGCCTACTAAACAAATTATTGTTAGCTACATGCGTGGTGTATTTGTGGTTTACAGGCTGTGTCTGACACTTACTAACCTCCTGTCCATGTCAAAGCATGTCTAGCATAAGGACATCACAGGTTTGAAATCAGTGTCCTTACACTGCTTGAAGGAGCTTTGTGATGTTACTCAGCCACCAAGAGCCTTCTTTCTCTCATCTGTAAATGGCTATCATTGCATCCTCCCCATATGTTTGTTATAAGGATTGAAGATATGATGTATGTAACGTTCCTGGCACAGAGCATGGAAAACAGCAAGTACTGGATAAATGTTCATTTCCTTTTAATTCCCCCAGATATCCCAATCCATCGGGCTTTGCTTTGCTTAATTCATGTGATCATCTAATCCATGTTAAGTATGTTGTATGTTACCCTTCACCAATAATAGAAAACATTCTTACTGTTCTATACCTAAATAAGTGACATAATTGATAGTAATATGGCATCTAAAATGTATCATAGAAGTTTTGAAGCAGATAAGACAAGTAACTGACTGACAGCTTTAACTAGGCAAGCCAAAATAAGAGTAAATAGACTCTACAGATATTGTTAAGAGATTATTAAGGTTGTAGTGGACAGTTGTTTTAGCTGCTTAGCAACATGACCACTTCTCTTCAAAATTTTGCCTTATGGGACCCAACCCAGCCCCACTTTCATGCTGTGCCTTTAGGGTGAAATGAATGCCTGCTCTGGGTTGAGGAATGGGACATATAAGCTAAGCTAAATCAGAATATGCATTCCACCCCATATGTTCACACTGGATGTCTCAGAGATGATACTTGTCCTGAGTCTGACCATTTAGAGCTAATGAGACCAGTTTTAAGCTTTCTGGTAAGCTCTCTTGCTATACTGAATATGGTAAAAAGGTAAGCCTGAAGGTGTGGGTGGTCCCCATGGAGAGCCTAGAAATGAAACCAGTCCAGACAGAGGTAGTTGAACCAAATATCTTTTCTTTTGTTATAATTTAACCCTCAATTTAAAAGCATATGTGACAGATATTGATGTCCTGCCCTTAATTTTCTGGCACCCGTGGTTCTCGGGCACACCCATAGCTTCCTACTTCCAGTACCTATAATTCTCTACCCGAGGTCTATCTCCGGCTGCAGGAGCTTATTTCACCTAATGCAGAGGAGGTCAGAATGCTTGGAAGGTATAGCCCCTAGGAGCAGCCATAAATGAATTGGAGGATAATACCCAGCTTCCTCAGTCCTTGGCGTTGTTACAACTCTGAGTCTGTCTTGCAACATTCCCAAGTGGATTGAGTCTTAGTTTTCCACAGAGGTCAACACTTAACACGTCTTTATGTGGCTTCCTTCCTTTCCTTTCTCACTTTCCCATTCTCCTACCAATCCTTCCTGAGATTACTTCCAAAATAAAGTACAAAAGTACAGAAAGCCTTCTCTCAGAACCTGCTTCTGGGAGAATCCAACATAAAGCAATTGATGCCTGAGTAGCCCTGGGAAGCAAGCACTCAAGATGGAATTCTTGGATTGCTCACTGGCTAACCTACAACAAGGCCTCCACAGCTTGTATGTGCAGCAGACTCCCTGACATGAGAAAGGATTGAGATTATTAAGAATCTTAACCATGGTAAATTGGGATGCAGTATAAACGGAAGACAGTGCAATATTCTAGTCTTTGACAGACATGAGATATTGTGTACATCAAAATTTGTTAGAATGGTAGACCTCATGTTAAGTTTCTTACCACACATTTAAAAAATGCAGGGAAGTGGTCATTTCACAATGGTTTTTAAAATTCTAATGTAGCCAGTCCACAATTGATTCATTTCCCCACGAAGACACAAAGGATGTTTCTTTGTTACTTTAGTAGACAAGGGATGATAATAAGAGATGATGCTCTGGAACTGGGCTTCTTAATGTTGGTGAAGATGCTAGGATTCTGAATTATCAAAGGCCTGGGGTTGCACTTAACCATCTGGGGGCAATCATGGTGAATGTAACCATTATAATGGGCCAGTAAAATCTAAATGAAAATAAATTGCCTTGGTTCACAATAATCTGTGATTATATTAATTAGATTTGGTGTCCCTAGGGGCAAGATCAGGCAAGCAGAACTTTGATGTAAGCTTCCACAAAGGGAATATCTCATTCTTTATCCAGTTTTCAGACCTGAGTCAGTTTTTAAACACAGAGCATTCAATGAAGAGCAGGCCAATTTCCCTTGAAGAATGATCCTGAAATTTCATAGGAAGTCTATATACAGTGATTCCTCTAATTCTTTCCCAATATGATCTAAAAGCATCTATCAGTGACTTCCCCTGAGGACAGATGAATATCTAAATCATTCAAAAACTGTTTAATAATAGTTAAATGTTATTGCACCCTGAACCTCCTATTTTCTCTCTTTAAGAAAAAGGTTCCATGTTTTGTAAGCCTTTTGAATTTGGAGATAGCCTATACACACTTGGGAAGATTGCTTTAACTGGGTGACTGCTACTAGTTTCACTAAATTTCTGATCTTCTCTCCTTTTTTTTTTACCCCATAAATTATAGCCAGCTACCAACATGGGGAATTAATTGTAAAACACAGTGAACATGTTAAACTGGGGAAAGAGTAGGTTTAAGCAGTGCAAGGGTGGACTGTAGGTAAGGCTCAGTGGGCTTCCATTTCCTTTGCAACCAACGTCCTTGTGTATACTTAGAACTTCCAACTGCAGGGATCTGTGACTGTCTGTGAACTTTCTCTGGTCATGAAAGTGTCCTCAGCCTGAACTTATGGAAAACAGAAGAGCCTGAGAGTTCATGTGCCTGTGAGTCCTCAACCAATGATAGGACAAGTTGGGCAGGAACAACCTAGCTTCTTCACCTCTTAGGTAGAACAACTCTCAGGCATAGTCTACACTGTGTCTCCACTGTGTCTCACAGGGCATCTATGTTGCACACAATGATAACACGCTCATTCTTTCATCCTTTATAGGCTTCTCCTTCCTGCCGACCTATTCCCACTCCACTAGTGGTGCTCCAGAGAACATGTCACAGACACAAGACTGTCTCTCTAGGGGAAGCTAATATAAAACATTGCCTGTGGTTTGGACTAACTGTGAGTATATTTTGCTTACTTGAGTTCTGTTTCCATGAACCTATTTGAGCCAGGTTTCCTTTCCCTGGAAACTAAAGAATTCCACCTTCTACAGAGGCTATAATAAAGTCATTGCATGCTTATTTTTAAAGAGCAGACTCTATTAGCACAACAATGGAGATCAACATTACTTTTCTTAACCATTAAATTTTATTATATAGATTTTCTAAAGTGTATATTCTGCAAAGCCTGGAATTGTGGCACTACTTTATTTGTACCTTTCACAACTCTCTAACTAGGAATTGTATCCCCTTTTGACTCCCATTTCCTAACCACAATTTATTATTTTTCTATTCTGTCTTTTAAGCATTCTCATTATTCAGGTTTTTATCTTTGATTTTCTCATATCTCTCATTGTAAAACAAAACAAAAAGACTCTCTCATTTCTTTTTTACACCCTATGGTTTTGAAGCATAGTGGTCCCTCCTTTGGAAAAACTGCTGTTTGAACTACTCTGTTATTCTTAGTCTCTTATTCTGTAGGTCAACTCTGTTATTTTTGTTCTGTAAAATAACTTTGTTTTTTGCTTGAATAGAAAAGATGAACTTAATTGCCTGACCTTGCAAGCTAGCCGTCTAACTGATACGCTGATATTGATGCCAGGTGCCTGTATAGATATGATACTCAAGGTTACAGGTGTGTGTATAGATATGATATGTACTCAAGGTTACACGCTGTCTACAAAAATAACTTACACAAAGAACTAGAAGGATATAAAAAGGAAATACTCCCTTCTGTGTTTGTTCAGAATTTGACAGAGGTAATCTGCTCTGAACCTGGGCACAATAAAGATGACTCCTAACTAATTAGCTGATTAAGGCATCTTGTCCAGCTCTCTGATTTGCGATACAACATTTTCAACTTTTACCTTTTGACTGCTTACACCAGTTTATCTTATGAGTTTCTAACTAAATGCCCACAAGACAACTGTGGGCTGAGCTTTAGAACTTAAATTAACCTTACTCCAAAACTAATCATTCACCATTCCTTCCTCTCTCATACCAAAATGTGTTAATTTGTTACTTCCATCAACCGTGGAAGCCCAAGCACTATAAAAAGCCTTCTCTTGTGCCAGGACTGCATGGCTCATTGATTGAGCATTGACCTATGAACCAGGAAGTCACTGTCTGATTCCCAGTCAGGGCATGTGCCCGGGTGCAGGTTAAATCCCCAATGCGGGGAGTACAGGAGGCAGCTGATCAATGATTCTCTCATCATTGATGTGCCTATCTCTCCCTCTTCCTTCCTTTCTGAAATAAATATTTTTTAAAATTCCTCTCCTTCTCTTTCTCCCTCTCTCCCTTCTCCCTCCTTCATCAATTCCCCTTCTCTTCCCCTCTTCCCTCTCTTTCTCCATCATCCGCTCAACAACTGAGCATTACTGTTTCACTGGTTGCAAAAGTTATAGCCATAAAGGCAGAAAAGAGGAGGCAGAGAGGCCAAACAAAACACTTTGTCCTAATTTATCCTTTCAGGGCTAATGAGAATCAAATAAGAAATGAATACCTAAGAGTGTTTTATAAGTATCTAAAGTACCTCCCTCTCTGTTGTTCTTCATATCTAATTAGTCAAATCATGTTAATTTTAACACTTAAATATTTAATATCATGTTAATTTTAACACCCATTGACTCTGCCCCTCCCCCTTTTTTGACTTCAGGTATTGGCCGCCCTAGGGCTCTGTCCTGCCTAGAAGACTGCACCGGAAACACCACTCTCTATCTCAGCCTCTACTGTGTTGATGGAATGATCTTATCTAAAATCCAATTTGATTATATTTCTTTCCTATTTAAATCCTTCTATGTTATGGTTGTCTTATATATAAAATTTAATCCTTTGACCATATAAAGTCCTCATGATCTGACACCTCTATTCCTTCCAGTCTCAATCTGAACAGCTGCCATGCACCAGATCCCAAAACTCTTTTGGCTTCTCTGCATCAACTTAAATTTCACTTCCTTTTGGAAGTCTTCCCCGACTCCCCAAAGCTGACTTAGTCAAGTGCTCCCACCTCTACCCCCATGAACATTTTGTACAGATCCATTCTGCTAAATATATCACTATATTACATATATTTCCATTAGACCCTAAGACTCTAAAGGCAGACATTGGGGCTTATTCTACCTTGATTTCCTAATACTGACACAGTGCCTGGTATGCAATAGGCTTTTAATAAATTCTAATTGAAAAAAATAAATTTGCAAATGAGCAGGCCAGCATCATAAGTGGTATAGCTCCTCTACAAGGCATTGAGGGTCTTTCATAGAAATCTTGCATATTTATTTGCTTTCTCAAAGAGCCCATAAAGATGCCCTGCAGGGTCTCAGAACCACTACCCCTCTGGGTATGGGAGGCTAGAATAGCTCAAATCGTCTAATGGCTGAGCAATGAAAGGTCATCCATAGAACAATGTAATACACTTTTTGGAGCAAAGCCTTGTGGCATATTTTCAATGACTTAGTAATGCATTATGTATTGTCAATAATATCCAGATTGCAGCCAAGGAGGTTTGCTTCAGACTAGAGCACAAGGTCACAGGAGAGTTTATGGCGCTTGTAACTGAACAGCATAAAGTCAATCTTAAGTTCAATGAAGGAAATAACACCACTGACAGCATCACTTTCCAACACAAGACAAATAAATTGCTTTTATGATTAGAGACATGTAACAGAAGTGTCCAATCTCCAATTCACTTACAGCTCTCATCTAACTCAAGCCTTCAGGGCCAAGCAGGTTATCATAAGACAGCATAACACCATCACAGGCCTCTCTTCACAACCTCTCCCCTGCACTTATTCCAACAGAAATTCGTGTTAACACACAAAACACACAGCATGTATTACTTTGTATCTGCCTGACCCACACTCAATGGTGTACTTCTAACAACAGAGGGTCTTCCTGCCTTTGAACTCATATTTTTTCCACTCTCTTCTCTCTCTCTGAGCAACACCCTGCAAAATTCAAATATCAAATAAATCCTTTTTAAAGACATCCGGTCCTCTTGTCCCAAATGAGCGACTCCCTTATTCATACCCTTATGTCCCTTTGATCAAAACACATATTACATCACATATATCAAAGCTATTCTAATTAATTTTTACCTGTCCCATCTTTTCACTTGATGATGAACTCCGTAAGGACAGAGAATATGGTTTGCTCTGTTGCATGTTTCAGTGCATAGAAGGATGTCTGGCACGTCTAAGATGCTCAATACATGCTGAATTCATCAATCATTAGACTACAGCTCTGGTTCTCCCATCATTCTTTCAAGATTCTATCTTTAAAAAGAGATAAATAATCTTGCTCAGATGTGATTGTAATTCCAGAATTACCCATAGCTTGGAATAGAAAACATAGCTTCCCTGGTCTGTCCAAGAGGTTAGAGCTTTAAGTACCTACCGAGTAAAGCCCTCCTTTTTCAGCCTTTTTCATTACTGCCCTGGGTACAATAAATGCTGATTCCTACTGTGGTGCCTTGGTTTACACAATCTAGAGGGCTCTTCCTCCTCTTCTCTGTGTATCTAGTACCTCCCCACCTTGCAAGGTCCAGTTGAAATCTTACTTCCTCCATAAAGCCTTCCCAACAAGTTGGGTCCTGACCTAGCTCCTTATTCAAAGACTGAGGCCCTGGCTATCCCTACCACCTGACTTAAAGTTATCCCTCTTTTATGTAAGCAACTTATTGATTTATATCTTCCACAAAACTCATTACTTTCCTATAGTGCTTTCAATTATTTTTTCCATCTTATCTCCCAAGCCCCCTGAAAGATATTAGGGCATTCGGATGTTTCCTTTTCATAGCATTCAGTTGATATAGACTCGTGGTCAGCAAACTGTGGCTCACGAGCCACATGCGACTCTTTGGCCCCTTGAGTGTGGCTCTTCCTAAGCCTTAGGAGTACCCTAATTAAGTTAATAACAATGTACCTACCTATATAGTTTAAGTTTAAAAAATTTGGCTCTCAAAAGAAACTTCAATCGTTGTACTGTTGATATTTGGCTCTGTTGACCAATGAGTTTGCCGACCACTGATATAGACCATTTACATTGGAACCATACACTTTGGCAGATGCTGTACTGTCTCATGAAGAAACTGACTAATCCCCTAAATATGGGTACGTCTGGGAACCTTGATTACAAAGATGGTACTATAATCATATCAGGATTCTTATTTAGTGTGGAATAAAAATTTTAAGAATAAAAGGAAATTAGGCCTCTGGATACTTGACAAATTAGGGAAGTAAATTTTCTTTTCTTAGTCCCAAAATAATTTTGATGAGTATAAAATTAATACTATATTTATAGCAGTTTTTATGATCAGAATAAAAGAAGTTTATATTCAGAGACACTGAAAAATTAAAAATCTATCTGTAGCAATGTGACACAAAAATTCTACAACACACGCAAGTAAACAAAAACACCTCTCAGAATTCCTATGACAATTGAGTATGTATTCTCATCTCAGTGTTTAACACATAACTGCATTAGTAAGGCTTGAAAATACATGAGATTATAATACCTAACATTGTATACCCACCATACTAATTTATGCAGAGAAGTAACTTACATACATTACTTTCTCTTTTAAAAGGAAGGTGGAAGGTACAGGAAAAATCAATGTAAGGGTACAGTTGGATCTCTAATTATATTGTTAGTAAAAAAGATTTTGTTGAAAAAAAAAAGAGGGACTTAATTTTCCAATTGTTTCTAAATACCTGAATGTTTGTTATATGTAAATTTGGACAATTTGCTTCATTTTTATTTCTTATTAAGATACATCAAGTCCTTGGCATTTTGTTCAGGTAATGACTTTGTGAAATGTGTTTAGCTTTCAGAAGGAAAACGGAAAGAAATTGCATTTATGTCACCCACTGTGATACAGGAACTGTGCTTGGTACTTAACCCTTATGATCTCTTGTACTTTTTGATAAACCTGTGTACAGGTGGATTCAATCAAACATATTCACTTCAGGCTAACCAAATTATATTTTAAATACATTTTAAGTGGCTTTGTTTAGTAAATAATCAAAGATTTTTGTAAGTTATGGGCAGTGATGTGCTGGCAAACTAACTCTGAAGCAAAAGCTCTGTATTTTGGTATTTGCAGCTTCCTGTGGTGTAAATTCTCCCACACTGGGAGAATTTCAAGCTGTTTTAACACTGGCTAACACAATTCTTGGATATTTAGCATTTGGTTCCTGTGAGCTGGCATGAGCCAGCCCCACACACTGCTGCTCTGGGGGTACGGTCGGTCCTTCATTCTGCTTCTAACCAGAATCCCTCCTGTGCAGGGGGCAGAGGTTCCCTTTGTCTTATTCTGCTTTTCCATTTATTACCTGTTTGGGTCCATGTAACAACAGCCTTTTTACTGACCAAGAATTTAGACAATCTCCAGCCATTATTTCACAAAAGGTTTGAAAGTGCTAACTGCCAAGTGAGCCCCAAG
Organism: Myotis daubentonii; assembly: GCF_963259705.1. NCBI lineage: Eukaryota > Metazoa > Chordata > Mammalia > Chiroptera > Vespertilionidae > Myotis > Myotis daubentonii. The sequence continues at coordinate 60,813,395 of NC_081841.1, forward strand.
CAGCAGGGTGTAACATAAAGGTCACCACCCACAGTCACCAGGCTGGATTCAGCCTTCAGAGTTTTGTTTGACCAGTTGAAAGCTTTCTGAACGCATTGAATGCATTATGGGCACTAAAAACACAAATTATCAGTTTGTCTTACAAAGTTTGAAGATCTGAAAACACCAAGACCACATCCCCACATGGCAGTATCTTCCTGGAGCAAAACGGAGGCTGCCCCTTTACATGGAGAATACCCTGCTCAGTTTGCCAAAGTGTCCTCCACTCCAACACCTGGCACCCCAGCCAAGTTTGCTCATTCCTAGTACCTGCCTGGCCTTGGAAGATTTTGACTTGGGAACTGTAGCATGATGTTTTTATTTTTAAAAGGGGGAAGAAAAGGATCTTTAGAGTCAGACAAATTTGGGAACTAGTCCAGCCTCTGCCACTGACTAATGTGTGAACATAAGCAAATGATGAAACTAGCTCAAATCTGTTTCTTTTTCTGAGAAATGGAAATAGAAATGAAAGGCATCTTATAAGGTTATAACAATGACTAAGCAGCCTACACAAATACCTAGCCGAGCACCCGTCACAGTCGGGGCTCCATATCTCTCAGTCCTTCTCCCATTGCCCCCCCCCCCACACTCATCTCAGCTACGTTCCTTCATATTCTGTTCAAATCACTTTCCCAGAGCTTCGTTTCCCTTATGCTGTGCCCACTGACTTGGGCTCACTCTCACACAAGGCTTATTTTTCTTCACCATTTCCTGTTTTCCAGGTTGTATTTTCTTTGTACAAGTGCTACTTGTCTCAGGAATGTCAATGACCTCACTGGTCTCATTTTTCACTCTGGCCGTACCAATCATCCTAACTGTGCAGTTCACAGGCACATCTACTGGGTCTGACCCCTTGTCTTGCGTGTCCATGCACAGTGAGAGAAATAGGCACATGTCCCAGTGGCTTAGACTGGAAACAACTATTTACTGACAAATTCCACAACCCCCATCCTACTCCAGAGAATAAAAAAAATTACACTTTCAGTTATGAGACAAATAAGGTCTGCGGAGCAAACCTATAACATGGTGGCCATAGTTGATAACACTATATTATGTAATTGAAATGTGCTGAGAGTAGAACTTTTCCAAACAAAGAAAAGGGGGTGGGGGAGGTAAATATGTGAGATTATTGATGTGTTAATTAATTCAAGGACAATCCTTTCACAGTGTATAAGTATATCAAATCATTATGTTGTACACTTTATTTTTTTAAACTTATCTTTACTGTCGAAAGTATTACAGATGTCCCTTCCCCCTCCCCACTAACTCCCTTTTTCCCACCCCTCCCCAGGCCTTCATAACATTATTGTCTGTGTCCATGGGTATGTATATATGCATACAAGTTCTTTGGTTAATGTCTTCCTACCCCCCACCTCACTCCATCCCCCACCTTCCTCAGATTCCATTCCTCTAAGTCTCTGGATCTATTTTGTTTATCAGTTTGTTTTGTTCATTAGATTCCACATATGAGTGAGATCATGTTATACTTGTCTTTCTCTGACTGGCTTACTTTGCTTAGCATAATACTCTCCAGGTGCCTCCATGATGTATCAAAGGGTAAGAGATCTTTTTTTCACAGCTTCATAGTATTCCATTGTGTAAATGTGCCATACCTTTTTTTATTCATTCATCTACTGATGGGCATTTGGGTTGTTTCCAGATCTTAGCTATTATAAATTGCACTGCTATGAACACAGGGGTGCATATATTCTTACTGATTGGTGTTTCAGGATTCTTAGGATATATTCCTAGAAGTGGGATCACTGGGTCAAATGGCAGTTCCATATTTAACTTTTTAGGAAACTCCACTGTGTTTTCCACAGTGGCTGCACCAGTCTGCATTCCCACCAGCATTATACTAAGGTTTCCTTTTCTTCACATCCTCTCCAGCACTTGTCATTTGTTGATTTGTTGATGGTAGCCATTCTGACAGGTGTGAGGTGATACCTCATTGTTGTTTTAATTTGCATCACTCTGATGAACAGTGCCTTTGAGCATTTTTTTATATGTCTCTTGGCCATCTGTAAATCTGCTTTGGAAAAGTATCTATTTAGGTCTTTTGCTCATTTTTATTGAATTGTTTGTCTTCCTTTTGTTAAGTTATATGAGTTCTTTATATATTTTGGAAATTAACCCCTTATCAGATGTATCATTGGCAAATATGTTCTCCCATACACTGGGCTCTCTTGTTATTTTGTTGATAGTTTTATTTGCTGTGCATCAGCTCTTTAGTTTGATGGAATCCCATTTGTTTATTCTCCCCTTAGTTTCTCTTGTCCTAGGAGATGTATTGGCAAGCATTTTGCTACAAGAGATTTTGTTGCCTATAGCTTCTTCTAGCATTTTTATGGTTTGTTTCGCGACTACATTTAAGTCTTTAATACATTATGTTGTACACTTTAAATACCTCAGTAAAGCTGGGGAATGGTGAGCAAAGTGATTTTGCCTTTAATGCTCCCCTGTTCTTTTAATTTGAAGCTCTTTCCTACCCACTGATATTAGATGAGGTAAAAAAAAAAAAGGGGGGGGGGCAAAAATCTAACTTACAAACCAGCTGTTTATTATATTTATATTGCTGATGTCTCTACAGAGAAGTGTGTTATCACTTTTACTTGGATAACCTATTCCTCTCCAGCACATATATGTTACCAGCAATCTAAATTTAATTTTAGTTATAATCATAGATTTATCTCTCCTCTTTACCACCATCACCTAATAATTCCCCAACTGTGTTGATTCCAATTCCCTAATATGCCTTGAATCTATGTCTTTGTATTTCTACTTCCATCCACCCAATTCTGAACCACTTCAACTTCCTGCATGAAATCTGTAATAGCTTCATAGCTGCTCTGGGAGCATATACTCTGACCTATCAGTCTCCATCCAGTAGCTAGACCAGTGGTGGTGAACCTATGACATGTGTGTCAGAGGTGACACATGAACTCATTTTTTTGGTTGATTTTTCTTTATTAAATGGATTTGAATATATAAAATAAATATCAAAAATATAAATCTTTGTTTTACTATGGTTTCAAAAAACAAAAAATTTATATATGTGACACGGCACTAGAGTTAAATTAGGGTTTTTCAAAATGCTGACACGCCAAGCTCAAAAGGTTCACCATCAATGAGCTAGACCGATCTCTAAGTTATCAAGTCTGATACTGTCACTTCCCTGTTTGAAATACTTCAAGGGTTTCATTGCCCTTAGAATAAATCTCAAATTCCATGATATGACACTGTAGAGTGAACTAATGAACTAGTAGTACTACCAACAAGGAATAAGACAGACATAGACTCTATCTTCAAAGAGTTCAAAATCTAGTAGCAGACGGAATAATAGAAGCATGCATAGCTCTCTATATATGATTTTGGTAAGTTCTGTGAAAAAAATGTTTCTAAATATCTATTGAAATTAACTTATAGCTATAATTTACATTTTGAAGGTTGCTATGATAAGATTCTGGTAAGTAAAGGAAACCAAAGTACAAAACTTTATCAGTTTCTTACAATAATAGACCAGTGTTTTCAGGGTGTTTTATGTGCATAACCTCATTGAATTTTTGTAAAAGTCCTTTATTCTTCTGCAAATACTTATTGACCACTATGTACCAGGCATGATGTGAGGAAATGATTTTACAGAAAAAAATAATACAGAAAAGAGAGAGATTAAAATCATAATCACATAAGAACAAGATAAAATTACAATTAAAATAATTATTGTAAAGAATGGTTGAGGTTAGTATGATGAATATAACAGGGGCCAAGATTAGGAATCAGGAACTCTTTAGCCAAAGTCCTAAATAATAAATAGGACTTAAAGAAGAGATAAGAGATAAGAGGAAGTGAAGATAGTATAAAACTAAAGTAGCTAGAGCAGGGGTTCTCAACCTGTGGGTCACGACCCCTTTGGGGGTTGAACAACCCTTTCACAAGGGTCGCCTAAGACCATCGGAAAACACATATATCCTATATAATAAAAGCCCACTGACCAAAATGGCAGAACAACCAGAGAACAGAACAACCACGGTCCCTCACCCTGGCTGGCAGCCCCTCAGTGAGCAGTTAGGGGCGATCAGGGAGGCAGGTAGAGTGGTTAGAGGCGATCAGGCAGGCAGGTGGGTGGTTAGGGGCGATCAGGCAGGCAGGCAAGCAGTTAGGGGCCAGCGTCCTGGATTGCGAGAGGGATGTCCAACTGCTGGTTTAGGCCTGATCCACAGGAATCCCTGCAGGATCGAGCCTAAACCAGCAGTCAGACATCCCCTGAGTGGTCCTGGAATTCAAAAGGGTGCAGGGTGGGCTGAGAGACTCCCTCCTCCACCCCCCCCCCCGCCCCGTGCACAAATTTTGTGCACTGGGCCTCTAGTAATTACATATTGTGTTTGTGATTAATCACTATGCTTTAATTATGTTTAATTTGTAACAATGAAAATACATCCTGCATATCAGATATTTACATTATGATTCATAACAGTAGCAAATTACAGTTATGAAGTAGCAACGGAAATAATTTTATGGTTGGGGGTCACCATAACATGAGGAACTGTGTTAAAGGATCACAGCATTAGGAAGGTTGAGAACCACTGATGTAGACTGTTAAAATGATTTGATATTAGAAAACTGGAATATAGATAGATATAAGTAGAAGCATGTATTTAAATCAAGAATCCTATATTTATTCTTTTATACACTTAAAAGAACATGTCCTTATTATTTTTAACAATAAACATAGAATCCTATCTCATAAAGAGGGGATAGGCTAATTGACCCTCACATCATCGCAGAGATGGTGGCGTCCACAGCCAATAAGGAGGGAATATGCTAATTGACTGCCATGTCCTCAAAGATGGCAGCTCCCAAAGCCACAAGATGGCCAGCAGGGTCGGGCAGTTGTGGGTGACCAGGCCAGCAGGGGAGGGTAGTTAGGGGCGACCAGGCCAGCAGAGGAGGGCAGTTAGGGGCAACCGAACCAGCAGGGGAGGGCAGTTGGGGGCAACCAAACCAGCAGGGGAGGGCAGTTGGGGGCAATCGGGCTAGCAGAGGAGGGCGGTTGGGGATGATTGGGTCGGCAGAGGAACAGTTAGGTATAGATCGGGCTGGCAGGGGAGTGTTAGGTGGTGATCAGGCTGGCAGGAAGAAGTAGTTAGGGGCAATCAGGCAGGCAGGCAGGCAGGTGTGCGGTTAGGAGCCAGCAGTTCCGGATTGTGAGAGGGATGTCCGACTGCTGGTGGGATCGGGCCTAAACGGGCAGTAGGACATCCCCTGAGGAGTCCCAGATTAGAGAGGGTGCAGGCTGGGCTGAGTGACACACCCCTCCAGTGCACGAATTTCATGCAGTGGGCCTCTAGTTTTAATTATAAAATAGTTTCACACATTAAAAGTTACATAGCAATTAAAAAACAATGATCCACATGATAGACTGTGAGACTTTGTTAATTGCAAAATTAATTTTATTGATTTAAAAATCCAAACCACTTAATTACTTGAACCTTATAGTGTAGCTGTCTCTATTGACCAAAATAGTTGGAAGATGGCCAAATTTCCACTCCTTTTTGAAGTCCAGATAGAAAGTTTTTCAAGGTTTCGTTTTGTTTTGTACTGGTCATTTCAATATAAAAAAGAATTCTATTATGACACTGTGTCTTTGGGGGTCATGTCTCTATATCTTAGCACAGTTGAATAGAGAGAGAGAGAGATGCAAAATATAGTTACCTGAATGTCTTGTTCCTGGAAGAATAGGGTGTTCAATGATCTGGTAGAATAACTGACAAATCAAGCTGGACTACTGTTTGAACTGAATCTTCACACCTCAGGATTAGACAGAATAGAAGAGCGAATCACATCCAGCATACTTTTATGTGCTCCAGTCACCTATTAACATTCACACCCGGTGGTTGTCTGGCATATACATGAAAAGCTCTAGTGATCCAATATTCAATGGATCAAAGCTCTAGTGATTCAATATTCAGAAGAGTAATGGACAAAAACTTCCATTACTCTTCCAAAAACTTGGTTAGAAAATTCTTCCTTATCTGGAACTGGTCTCTTTTCTGTGGCTCACAGTCATTGGTCCCAACTGTCCTATTTGAGGCACACAAAGTTTGGTTCCTCTTCAATATAATTACTGGACATTATTATGCATCTGTTAAAATGTCTCTTTATTAACAATAAAAACAGAATAACTGTTGTTACATTTGAGTTTTGTCACCTCAGGGTCAATGTAAGGCTGTGAGTAACTGTTAGTATAATGTTCTCTGGCCCTTCCACAGTTGCTTGTTTCAATTGTTATCCTGCCAGTTCTCTCTCCTTCTTTCTTTCTAGGCTGACCATTCAGTTCCTACAGGCAGTCATCATGGGAAATGTAGTTGACCCTTGAATAATGCTGGGGTTAGAGGTACTGACCCCCATGCAGTCCCAAATCCATGTATATATTTTGATACCCCCAAAACTTATCTATAATCATCCCTCAAAATCTTCAGGGATTGATTTCAGAACCTCCAAGGAGATCAAACCCACAGATGCTCAAGTCCCTTACATAAAATGGTGCAGATCAATACATATAGTTTGCCTTCCACATCTGCAGATATCCAACCATGGATTGAAAATACTGTGTTTCGTCCGCAGTTGGTTGTATCCATGGATACTAAACTCAGGGATATGGAGGACTAACTGTATATTTAGTAATAAAAACTCACATATAAGTGGACCTCTGCAGTTCAAGGGTCAACCACAGTTATAACTTCTCTGAACATGTTCTCAGTTCATTTGCATTCCTCTAGAGATAATGGTCCAAAATGAATTCAGCTTTACTATGCATATTTTTCTGAGTTGTTTTGATTATACAATTTACAAAGAAAACTCGCTTATATCAAAAAGAGAATGTATTGGTTCAAATAAGTGAAAAGCTCAAGGGAAACTCTTTCATCAGGCCTGATTGGGTACAAGGCTGCTAGCAATGAAGTTAGGAACCTGTAAGTTCTACTTGACTCTGTGTTGGCCTCCATCTCTGGCAGCAGCTTCCTCTCATATTCTGCCAGCACAGCAAAACTGGAGAGAGCACTCCACTTCCAGTTCTCCTACCAAAAGTCTGCGATTGACGTTGACTTACCCACATATCTACTTTTAACCTAAAAACTGGGTCTTTGGGTTCTTCTATTCCCTTTGGCCAGGACTTAGACATGTGCCCATTTCGGAAGGCAATGTCAGTCACACACAAACGGTATGAACTAAAAAAGATAATAAAGAGTTCTCTTATATCATAAAGAGGAACACTAGATGGGTGAAAATACTGATATACATTGCACTGTAGGAAGAACCTTAGTGATAGCTTTTGGATGCCCTGTGATCAGACAGGGACAGAAAGTAAATTGTCTTTGGAAGTGCCTACAAGATTGCACATAAGTTACACATGTTGATTGGTGACTTTAAGTTAGAAGAACACTAGGGAGAGTTTGTCCAAATTTGGTATCCTTTTAATTCCCCAACATATAACCTGAACCTAGCACCATGCTTTGGCCATGGGTGATGCTTAGATACCATTTACAAATTTGTTGTTGAAATTTTAAGCAAACATAATCATATGACACCACAAAATGGAGAATTTGTTTTCGAATATAAACAATACTAGAGGCCTGGTGCGCAAAAATTTGTGCACTCGGCAGAGGGATGTCCCTCAGCCCAGCCTGTGCCCTCTCTCATTCTGGGACCCCTCAGGGGATGTCCACCTGCTGGCTTAGGCCCGCTCCCTGGGGGAATGGGCCTAAGCTGGCAGTTAGACATCCCGGGAGCACTTGGGGGATGTGCACTTAACAGTGGGAAGCAGGCCTAAGCTGCAGTCAGACATCCTTAGTGTTAGGGTTAGGGTTAGGGTTAGGGTTATAGCTCTGCCCAGTATAGAGTTAGGGTTAGGGTTAGGGTTAGGTTATGGTTAGAGTTAGGGTTATGGCTTTGCCCAGGATAGTGTTAGGGTTAGGGTTAGGGTTAGGGTTAGGGTTAGGGTTAGGGTTAGGGTTAGGGTTAGAGTTAGCGTTATGGCACTGCCCAGGATAGTGTTAGGGTTAGGGATAGGGTTAGGGTTATGGCTCTACCCAGGATAGTGTTAGCATTAGGGTTAGGGTTAGGGTTGGGGTTATGGCTCTGCCTAGGATTGTGTTAGGGTTAGGGTTAGGGTTAGGGTTAGGGTTAGGGTTAGGGTTAGGGTTACAGTTACGGTTACGGTTACGGTTACGGTTATGGCTCTGCCCAGGATAGTGTTAGGGTTAGTGTTAGGGTTAGGGTTAGGGTTAGGGTTAGTGTCAGGGTCAGGGTCAAGGTTAGGGTTAGGGTTAGGGTTATGGCTTTGCCCAGGATAGTGTTAGGGTTATGGTTATGGTTATGGTTATGGTTATGGTTATGGTTATGGTTATGGTTAGGGTTAGGGTTAGGGTTAGGGTTAGGGTTAGTTTTAGGGTTAGGGTTATGGCACTGCCTAGGACAGTGTTAGAGTTAGGGTTAGGGTTAGGGTTAGGGTTAGGGTTAGGGTTAGGGTTAGGGTTAGGGTTATGGCACTGCCTAGGATAATGTTAGGGTTAGGGTTGGGGTTAGGGGTATAAGTCTGCCCAAGATAGTGTTAGGGTAATTGTTAGGGTTTGCAGCTCTAATCCACTGTGTTGGCAGCCATCATCCTGGCTTGTGGCTGAGCATAGCTCCCCCTGTGGGAGCGCACTGACCACCAGCATTTAGTATCTCCCCCCTGATGGTCAGTGTGTGTCATAGTGACCAGTCATTCCCAGTGGTTCTGCTGTTAGGGTCAATTTGCATATTACCCTTGTATTATATAGGATAGAGGCCTGGTGCCCGGGTGGGGGCTGGCTGGTTTGCCTGAAGGGTGTCCTCGATCATGGTGGGGGTCCCAATGGGGTGCCTGGCCAGCCTGGCTGAGGGGCTGATGGTCATTTGCAGGCTGGCCACAGCCGCAGCCTGGAAGCAGGTATCTGGGATTTATTTATCTTCTACAATTGAAACTTTGTAGCCTTGAGTGGAGCTCAGGGCCGGCTGGGCAGGCAGGAAGTTTGGCTTCCTCCATTGCCTGGGGCAACCCAAGCCTCTTGCTTGCTCCAGCTCTGTGGCCGCTGCCTTCTTAGTTGTATTAATTTGCACATTCCCTCCTGATTGGCTTGTGGCTTGTGGGTGTAGCAGAGGTACGGTCAATTTGCTTGTTTCTCTTTTATTAGATTAGATAATTAGGACCCAAATATAAATTGTGAATGTGTCCAAATGTACATCAAAAAATATAAGACTTTGAAGATGAAAGAGCCACTAAATGTGCAAAGAAATTTATATAGATTCCTCTAAAGGTGAGGGAAATACAGGAGGTTTAGGGAAAAAAAAAAAAAGAACAAGTATATGCAGGATCATGGAAAAACAGGGAAGGAAGGTGCATGTCAATAAAATTCCTTAACTGTGAATAATACATTTAATTATTAAAACTGAAAGTAGAGTAAACATTCCGTTTACTTTGATTTAACATTCTTCCCCCTTTATCTCAAACTAGAAGATGAAAAGAGACAGATTCATTGAAAGTTTCTAAGCAGTCAGTTTTGCTTCTTGATCACAGCATAGATTTTTCATGGGTTCACAAAAAGGCAGGGAGTTTGTTGATCCAATGAAAACAATTTCCACAGGTTTTAAAAATTAATGATAGCTGTCTCATCAATATTAAGGTTTATGAAATTCATTTGCAAAATGAAACTTGCAGTTATACTTTTCATTATGTCTATAAAAATAGGAAAATACAAAATGATTAAATTTATAAATAAATCATTTTAAAATGTACAATTTGAACCATGCACAGTACATTCTAGTGACAGATGCAAAGAACAAGCAATTGAGCAAACCAATAAAGTATTTTAAAAGTATAAGTCTCATGCAAAACACACAAAAAGAAATGACACGGAATGATAGAGGGCGATTAGGGTCAGTCTCTCCCAGAAGGTAACACATTTACTAAGACAAAAATTATGAGGGGGAGCCTTCATACAGAGAACGGAAGGACATGTATCCCAGGCAGAGAGAACAGCATGTGCAGAAGCTCGAAGGCCAAATGACATCTGCAAATTTAATGAATTGTAAAAAGTCCTAACATGGCAGGTGATTTAAGGGGTTTAATGTGCAAAATAGAAAGTTCAACCCATGCAAGACATTACAGGCTATGATAGAGTTTAATTTTAAGTACAAACAATGAGATGCATCAGAGGATGTAAAGTAGGGAAATGGTGTGATGCAATTTGCAGATATACTTCCATAAATAAACTGAAATAATCAAATATATGTGCTATGGGAACCCAACTTCCCATAATTAGTGACCCCAGTTCTCTCATACCCTTTGCTCATGATAATAAAATACTTTAGCCCCTGTAAAAACTCTCCAGATGCCACCAAACAGAAAATAAATAAGATCTACTTCTGGAAATGGTAGAGACAATAATCTTAGACTTGTTGAAGAGGTCATAGAGATAGATCTAGTAAGGGGTTTGAAAAGGCCAAATAGATCCTAAGAAAAATAGCATTATATATTCAAGAGCAAACACTTGTGGAGCACTTATTATAAGCACAGTAATATTAAAAACACGTATTTCTGTAAACATGTCTAATTCTTGTGATGATTTACTATGGCCATAGGTGCTTTACACAGTTAATACTCATAATAACGAGAGAGTAATCATTATTACCCCTATTTACCAACAAAATAACAGAGGTCTAGAAATAGCACATACAGGTCATAGACCTATCAAGGGGTTAGAACTGAGATACGAGAGTCCAGGCAGCCTGGTTGCAGAGCCAACATTCTGAGAAACACTCTGTTGTGCACCGGAAAGGAAGAGCTGGCTCAGGGCACTTGAATGAATCAGTTTTCTGTAATTCTTTCATGGGCCAAGTAAGCTCACATGTCACTGTCCTCTCATAAGCAGGGTCAGTGATCTAGAAATGCACTTACTAGTATGTATACAGGAAACTCAAGCAATCTTAGTTAGAAAACTGATCCCCTTGTACTATGGTGCACCCCTTACTAGGGAGATCTCTGTTCCTGGAGCCATTGTAATAGGTCCCATCCTAATAGATGAATACCAGTCATGGAACCTGATATAGACTCCTTCTTTGGCCAGACTGTAGTCAGGTTCCTCAGAGCCCTCTTCTGGACCTGCCCTCAACCTTCGCCTTCCAGCCCAGTTTTAGTAAAGAAGCTTACTAAGTCAGTTTATCAAGCATCCTCCTGCCCTTGATACCTGGTTACTGTGGTCTTCCTTTAGCAAGAATCCTGTTAAACCATTTTAGCAAAAATCCCCCTACCCTTGATCTCTAATCAAGTTCAATGTTGTAATTTTCCACCCACAGACTGCCTTACTCTGCTATAAATCCACAGCTGTCTCATCTGTATTCTGAGTTGAGCTCAAGTTCTATATTGAAAGATCTTCCTCCTACAGTAGTAGCTTAATAAGATCTATCTTGTTCTTTTAAACAAGTGTCCAGTATGACAATTTTTGTTTACATTCTCCTTTACAGAAAGCTTCTGTTTACAACTATCCATTAAACAAAATTAAGTGATAGTATCTAAAATATTTACTTTGGCAGAATACAATGAAACAATACTAACTGTGGAACTATATAAAATATATCACAAAGCATCCAAAGGGGACCAAGAAGTTTATTATACACTAGTGGCCTGGTGCATGAAATTTGTGCATGGGGAGGAGGGTGTCCTTTAGCCTGGCCTGCACCCTCTCCAATCTGGGACCCCACAGGGATCGGGCCTAAACCGGCAGTCAGACATCCCTCTTGCAATCTGGGACCACTGGCTCCTAACTGCTCACCTGCCTGCCTGCCTGATTGCCCTGAAGGCCTGCTCACCCCCAACTGCCCCCCTGCCACCCTGCTCAACCCCAACTGCCCTCCCCTGCTGGCCTGATTGCCCCAAACTGCACCCCCCCTACAGGCCTGCTCGCCCCTAACTGCCCCCCCTGCTGGTCTGCTTACCCCCAACTCCCTCCCCCCCACCACCTGATGGCCTGATTGCCCTAACTGCCTCTGCCTCAGCCCCACCACCATGGCTTTGTCCAGAAGGCCTCCTGGTCAAATTAGCATATTACCATTTTATTAGTATAGATAAGTTTACATGTTATATATTGAGCTATAACATAAATATATGTTAAATATAACAACTATTTCCCCTGTACATGTGGATAAACTAATGTTGGAGGAGATGAAAATATTCATATTTAAATATGCCCAACTAAACATTCCTAACTAGTTTAAATTGCATAAACATGTGTTCAAAAAATGATTATTTTGTATAATAAATGAATGTAGGAGCCCATAATAGGTAAAAAGTTTACTATCAAAATTTAAATTTTCGGAAGCATTCATAGGGAATGTCAACATGCTCCTTCCTCTCCACAGTGTCACTAGACTGTAGGAAGAGTAAAGCATCCTGTTGGAACAATATGTGGTTGTTTAAACCTTCTCCAGTTTCTCTGGCTAATTCATAATGTTTAAAAACTCATTCTCCTTTCAGAAAATTATTTAAAGAGTAATTCATTGCAAATATCCAGACTGTTATGAAATATATAAAATAGAAAGGGAATAGTCTCCTTAATTGCATACCATGGAAATAACTACTGTTAACAGTATGTGCATTATTTTCCAGGTCTTTTTCTCTCTTTTCATCTATATTTAATCTATACTTATATGGTGTATATGCGTATGTATGTCAAATATGAGCTTTTGCTAGGCATGTTCTAATTTCTTTTTTATTTGACAATATATCAATATGAATGTACATTTTCCCATGGCATATGGATCTGCCACGATCTATTTAAGAACACAAAAATCTGCTTTTAAGCTAGCAGCCATTTAAAAAATCCTATGGCCATGGCATAAACTAAAATTGCTCAAGATTTCACTGAACTTCTACTAAATCTTTCTATTAATGAAAATGATACCAAGAACCACAGGAAAAAGTAAGTAGAGGAAGGAAAGGAAAATTCCAGCTGGAGTAACTCACCACTGCACAGGTCTAAGGGTGAAACAACAGCCTGAATTTAAAGGACTTCCATAAGGTAATACTCCACAACCACGTAGCTGTGGAGCATAAAGTGGTTTTATAGCTAACAAAAATATATTGCTCATTGTGGAGCAGTGTAATGAAAGCTAGTTTTGGGGAAGGCAATTGTTAAAGAAAAAGTCTGTCATCCCAGTCATGTCAGGGTTCTGAGGGTTATGGAAATAGAGTCTATCAGGATTGTAGCTCAGGAAATGGTGTGTAACAGGTCAAGTACCATGTCAATTTGGGGCAGGCCACTGGGCAGAAGTGTTCCTGGCATGGGTCAGTGCCATAGCCAAAATGAAAAAGAATATAAATAGATCCAATTAAAAGCAATCCCCTTGTGGAGGTCACCTTGGCCTTAAAATAAGACTGGCAGGCAGATCTGTCTATCTTATGACTAAAGTTTGGTGGGGCAGGGGGAGAAATAAAAACTGCTCTAGCCTTTCATAGCTTTTCAGTAGAATGATTAACTAGTATGGAAGGCATAGAATTAAGTTCCATAATCACAAATAGATGACCTAAGGAGACTTACGTCAGCTACTTGGATGTTGCAATTCAATCCCTGTTGCAGATGTGACCTTAAGGAGTTAATTATTATTATAATTCATCATGGCGAAGCTTCCATAAGTATTGAGAACCAGAGAGTCCAAAGAATTGTTTAGGTAATTTGAGGCAAACATTTTTGTCTAAATTAAATTAATAGAATTCACTGAATGAATTCACAACATGGGTACAAATTTCACAACTATGTATTCATTGAACACTCTATGTCCAAAACCCTGTGCTAGGTGCATTCACATAACTTTTCTAATCCAATTGAGGCAACAGTTCTGTGAAAGGAGCATGAAGGAGATTGTTGCTCAGAGTTAAGAAGTGACTTACCAGAAATCATTGTTAGCAAACAGAAGAGCCCTTTTTGAACCCAATCCTCCAAACACTACTGCTACGAAATGGCTAAGTGTTCTACTTCTTTGAAGAGAAACACATTCTGCAGCACACGATGTCTGGTCGTACACAGTGACAAATGTCACTTTTCTTACAGCAGGGTCCACAGATAAAAAGCCCACAGGGCTGCTCACAGGAAACTGGGATTTCAGCCCCAAGACTGCCCTTATCTGTGTAATCTGAAGCAAGTCAATTCTACTGACTTTATTTCCTACAACAACAACAACTACATGAATAACTACATGAATTGATAAAAACTATATGAAGCCTATTCTAACTCCACAAGGCAAACTTGAATTGTTATTAGTGTCAATAATGTGAGCTCTGATCCAGATTTAGCAAACGCACTGAATGAATGGTACTGTGCTAATTGTTTTTCAAAAAATTAGATATTTTATCATCCCAACGTTCCTATGGAGTAGATATTATTGTACCCATTTTACATGTTTAGACTAAAACCAGAATCTCAAATAATGTAGAAAAATAATCTCTTCCCTGATTATAAATGACATAAGCCATGATTTATATCTAGGTATTCTGACCACTAGTTCAACACCTCTATCACTACCATCCAGCTGTCTCTTGGTCATGGTGGGTGAATTTAATTTATATCTGCTCTATTACCCCCAAACTCCATCTCAGGACCATTTTAGGGGTTGGAGTTCTAGGAAAACAATGTGGAAAAACCCAACAACATCTGCTTTGCTTTTGGAAACTTGCAGTAAAACTGAAATATCTGACACTGGCTGTTCGTTGCTCACAAGTTTAATCAGCCTGAACCATTTACAGTGAGAAAGTCCATTACCACATTTGTATTCCTAAAACCAAATCCAGAAATACAGTCTGGCTAAGGGAAGGGAAATGTGACGGCAGTGTTTGTGGCCCTAGTATTTGAGAGAGTTTCTAAAAGCAATTTTAATATTTTATTTTTTATTCAGTTTCAAAGGTCTGTTCTTGCACAAGCTGCAGCCTGGGCTGCAAGATTGGAAGAGAACACATATAGAGCATTCTTTATTAATGACTTTTCCTGGATTTCTATATTCTAGAGGTCCTTCTTTTGTTCATGTTCAAAAGACTTAAATTCTGTTTGACATAGAACGTCATATTAGTCCAAGATGTACAATGTAATGATTTGATATTCTATATAATTAAAAGGGTAATATGCAAATTGAACAGAAGGATGGTAAACCTGTTGTTATGATCACCAGGGGGCAGAAGCTCAATGCAGGAGCTGCCCCCTGGTGGTTAGTGTGCTCCCACAGGGGGTGCTCCGCTCAGCCAGAAGTCAGGCTGACGGCTGCAAGTGCAGTGGCGGTGGCAGGAGCCTCTCCTGCCTTCTCAGCTGTGCAAGGATGTCCAAGTGATGGCTGAGGCCCGACCTCAAGTGCACGAATTTCATGCACTGGGCCTCTAGTATGTATATACTGCAAAATGATTATAATAAGTTTCATTAACATCAATCATTTCACATAGTCATAATTTTTTCTTGTGATCAAAGAACTTTTATGATCTCTCTTAACAACTTCCAAATATGCAAGATAGTATTATTAACTGGAGTCATTTTCCCCAGAAGGTATTTATTTTATAACAGGAAGTTTGTATCTTTTGACCATATTCACCTATTTTTCCTCATCTCCCACCTCCATCCTCTGGCAACCACAAATCTGTTCTTTGTATCTATGAGTTCAGTTTCTTTTTTAGATTTCACAAATAACTGACATTACACAGTCCTTGCCTTTCTCTTTCTGACTTATTTCACTTAGCATAATGCCCTCAAGGTTCATCCATGTTGTTACAAATGGCAGGCTTTCTTCCTTTACATGGCTGAATAATATTGCATTATGTACATATGATTTCCTTTTACTATTCTACCAATGACAGGTTATTTCCATGTCTTGGCTATTATATATTATAAACAATTCTGCAATGAACAGAGATGCAGATATAACTTTGAGATGGCTATTGTGTTTCCTTGGATATATACTGAAAAGTGGGATTCCTGGATCATATGGTACAGTTGACCTTGGAACAACATGAGGGTTAGAGGCACCAACCTCCCATGCAGTTGAAAGTTCACATATGACTGTTGACTTCCCCAAAACTTAAGTTGTCCCTCCATATCTGGTGGATCAAGTTCTAGCCTCCCCACCCAGATACCAAAATTTGCAGATGTTCAAATCCCCTATATAAAACGGAGTAGATCAATAGATATAATTGGCTCTTTGCATTTGCACACTCCCACCCATGTATTGAAAACAGTAGAGGTATTTATGGAAAAAAAATCCACATATAAGTGGACCAACCCAGTTTAAACCTGTGTTGTTCAAGGGTGAACTGGAGTTTAAATTTAATTTTTGAGAAATCTCCATACTGTTTCTTATAGTGTCTGCACCCATTTACTCTCCCACCAACAGGGCACAAGGGTTCTTTTTTCTCCATATCCATGCCAGCATTTGTTCTCTCTTATCTTTTTTATAATAACCATTCTAGGAGGAGTAAAGTGATATTGTGGTTTTTACAATGACTTAAATTCTTAAAATTACTGAAAAGAATATTTCTTAAGAAATAAGGGAAAACAAGAGTACAATGTCATTTCAGTAAAAGGGATGTGCACATTCATAAGAATAAGTCTAACACACCACGCACAAACACACAGACTCACACACACACGCGCGCGCACACACACACACACACACACACACACACACACCCTTCCTCCTTGAAAACTACTCTGTAAAACCAATGTTTGGAACCATAGAAATCTTTAAAAATAGCAACAAAAGTGATGAAAAAAATGTGTTTGTGAGAATGCTCACTTTTCTGGGGAACACATTCAAAGAACTGTGACCCTCATTGTTATCTAGATGTAGTACTAAAAGTTAGAGCCTACCAAGACTAAGTGGACCATAATCTAGAAAATGCATTTATTTCTATTTTTGTTGGGCTCAATACTAATGGGAATTTTTAAATTACCAACATGGCAACTGATACTCAATGCTGTTGGGTTACTAATATCGGATAGCTTGTATCATTTATTATTCACATTAAACAACATCTGGAATATGTAAAAATAAGAAAATACTATTGTCAAATCAAAGGATTCCATTTTTATTGCCTTAATTTGTGATATATAGATGGAAAGTTTGTTAATTACATAAGGTACTATGTAATTTATTTTACTTGTATAAAAAAGCAATTTTCTAGGGAAAATAATGAACTTTTGTCTTTCTCCTGAGACTGTGACATATTGGTGGTACTTTAAATAATTTTTTGTGCCTAAAGACTTAATATGCATTTCGTGGTTACCTTTCTTTTCTATTGGTTTATTCAAAATATCTTTCCTATAGCAGTTATTTGTATTTACATGTTCTCAAATAGATGAAATTCTCTTAAATGGAGACTTTAAAAGATTTAAAGTCTAGCTACAGAATGGAAAATGAATTAGGAGATGAGACTTGGAGGGAGATATTATAAAATTCAGGGCTTTGACTTTAAATTTATTTGAATTTAACAGATATGAAACTATGAATAAACTGCAAGCGTGTGATAATACTTGTCAAGAATGACTCTGCTATTCTTGACTGCAGAAATTGTGTCAAAGGTGGTGGAACTTTCTTGTGTGGGGAGATAAGAAGAAAAATTTGAGAGACGGGGGCATATCGAGAGTTTATTTTTGTACATTAATTTTGAGAAAGTGCTAGTGAAAATGGCAAATATTCGGCTATTAACAGTAAAAAATGTAGAACTCAGAACAGATGTCCTCACTGGAGCAATCTGGGAGTTAGCACTACTAAGATTGCATTGTAAGCCATGTCTAAAACAACCTAGGAAAAGGGTACAGAAAGGGAATTTAAGGGGATCTGAGAACAATTACTTGGGAACTGTACTATTGAGAAATTGGAAAAAGAGTCAAAGTCACTAAAGGAGATGGAGAAAAAGAGCCAAAGGAGAAGAAAGAACATTACAAGTCAAAAGAGAAGACGGCTTCAAAGAGGAGTGATCAACAATATTATACTCTAAGTCTAATAAGATAAATACAAAAAATATCCATCCTCTTCTGTATTCTGGGAGCCATTAATAATCTTAGGAAGAGAATAGTCAATTGGGAGCACCATGCATGTGAAGAAAATGAAAGTGTTTGCAAAAAATTTTATGGGTATGCTAAGTGAAGTAAGTCAGTCAGAGAAAGATAAATATCACATAATCTCACTCATTTGTGGATTATAACAAACAACATAAACTGATGAACAAAACAGATGCAGAGACAGAGAAGCATTGATCAGATGCTCAAACCTCAGAGGGAAGGTAGGGGAGGGTGGGGGTAAGGGGGAGAGATCAACCAAAGGACTCATATGCATGCATATAAGCCTAACCAATGGACACAGACACCAGGGGGTGAGGGCATGAGCGGGCGTGGGGGGATGGGGGAGCAATGGGGGGATAAGGACACATAGGTAATACCTTAATTAATAAAGAAAGGAAAAAATGATTTGTGGAAAGGAGTGGAGAAATAGAGTGATAGCTCTTCTAATCAGGGTAATTTATGTAGCTGCCTCTAATAGACAATGGTGATGGATAATTATTTATGTCACAGTGTTCATTGATGACCGCCCTACTCTCCATTTTGTAGTTATGCCATCTGGATCATGTGGCCTCTAAGTCCACATGGAGAAGGTACACCGACTCTCAGTGTTATGCATTACTTTTACCCACAATCCATGGATTAGAACTAATCTGGCCCAGAAAAGTTAAGAATTTTAAGAGGGCATTTGAAATAATTGGTGCACACATACTACTTTACCACAAAAATTGGAGTTAGCATGTGGGGTCAAGGTCTATATTTTTGTGGATCATATTTTTGTATTTGTTTTTAAGATGGGAGATATTAGGACACATTTCTTCTGATGAGAATAGTCTGGGAAGGAGAAAGAGAAAGAAAGAAGCAGCAGAGAAGGAAAATCTCAGAAGACAACATTTCATGAGAAGGAAAAAGGGGATGGAATCCAAAACACATGGGAAGGAACTGACCTTGACATTTTATCTGCTGAGTCAGTGTCATAAAAGGAGATGGTGGTGATTGGTGGAGCTGTATTTATTGATTTATGATGGAAAGATGATGTGCCATTTTCTCATTGTAATGTGGAGCAAGGTTATGAGCTGAAACTCAAGAGGGCAGTGCCTGGTGCGGGGGAAGCTCAGGAGAGAAGCCTGGTGAAGACATTCAGTAGTTCCTACGGAGAATAGAAGTCTTTCACTTGACCTCCTATTTTATTTATTTTTTGTCATTTTCCTCCAAATATTCAGTTCTCCAACCATTCTAAAATATTTAATAGAATCTAAATATGCCATGTCCTTGTTCAGATTT
Organism: Myotis daubentonii; assembly: GCF_963259705.1. Lineage (NCBI taxonomy): Eukaryota > Metazoa > Chordata > Mammalia > Chiroptera > Vespertilionidae > Myotis > Myotis daubentonii. The sequence continues at coordinate 60,832,825 of NC_081841.1, forward strand.
CATGATTTTATTGTTGCTTTTTCTCTGCCTACACTATTCTCTCCAACCCCATCTTGACTGCCTTGCAAAACTTCAGTCATCCTTTATCTCTTCACTCAAGAAGGGGCTCTTCTATGAAGACTTTTCTGTTCCTCCAGAAAGTTCCTCTCTTCCCCTTCCTCTTCTAGCAATTCATGTCTTCCCCATGAGACTCTAAGTTTCCTGAGGTGATGAAACCTTTGTTCTCAGAATCTAGCACAGACCATTACAGAACATGCAAAGATACTCAAATTGCTTGTGGACCAGCTACAAGCATTTAGTAAAGTATAAAGTATATTAAAGATTGTAAATAAATGTTGTCACTCTATAAATCTGATAGAAATCTAAATTTTAATTAAATATTTAAAATAGCATTCAAAATTGGAAAACATGATAGAAATCAGCCCATATTTTACTAAGAGATGTTGAGTGTTTTCTGCCACATAAGCAGCCAGTTCCAAGTCAGAAACACTGTAAATAACTAATTAAAACATCTTTCTGTTGCAATAAAAATAAAATGCCTTCAGCAGTCTAATCTGCTTTCTCCAACTCATTTAGCAACTTCCTTACTGTGTAAATGCCCTTTACAAAATAGACACCAGCTTTACAAAAGTTATTTTTGAATAATTGAAATATGAAAGCAAAATTTTAAGGCATGCCATCTGTTTTATTTTTCTTGGAGCTCAATGATTTTATCTTTCCTGAGATTCAAACCACCTCACCCTTTATAGCAATTCATTAAAACTTCACTGCAGGGGAAGGTGAACGGGAGAATCACAGCCACAGGATGTGAAAAAATAGCTGTTTCTGCTCTGATTTCTGGATTCAAACCTCCCAATGAATCCCCAGAGTGCTTCTACCACTTTGCATGATTCCTTATAGCTCTACAGGCTCTACAGGTAGGAAAATTTGAAACCACTTTTCAGTTTGGCAACTCAATTTTTAACCAATGTACATGGACATCGTTATGTCTTCCATACACTGTTATACAAATCCAATTAAAATCACTACTATTGGGTAATAAACTATTGACATTTTTCTCAAAATCAAATTGAAATCTAAGCTTGCAAGGCTGCCGTCACCACACACACTATTGGGAAACAGTGTATAATTAGTGGAGGCAGAGTTTATGTGGAGCTCTCAAATATATTTGGCTAAAGGCAAACCTTTACAGCATAGTCCTTTAACCTTAATTGAATTATGTAATTAAATACTACCTCAAAAGTAGATAAAGTCCCCCTTCCATAGGAAACCTTGGAAGAAACTGTGGCACAATGGAAAGAGCACTTGTCACAAATGTGAGACCTCTCGGGCTTCAGCAGCTCTAACGCTCCGGACTATGCAGCATAGGGTTCCTCTGAGTCTCACTGTCCTCACTGTGAATGGAGGGCATTGGATCTCTTGAATTCCAGCATCAATTGCTGCCCCATAATTTGAAGAAAAGCAAAGGCTCACTCGATAACATGTATGTCTCATTGTGAAACCTGTCTGTGTACCTTTCATATTACCCCATGCTGTGAAACTCAATAGCTGTTCAATAAATGGTATATAAATATATGAATGTCTATATGTAAGCAGGAATATGAAGAGACTTGTAAGAGCTAGTGGAATGCAAGGAAATCAAAGAGAGAAGCAGGGATAATGGGTGGCTAAAAGGAAGGGATAAAACAGGACAAATGAAGTATTTCCCTTTTTGTAACACTAGAGGCCCAGTGCATGAAATTAGTGCACAGGTATGGTCCCTAGGCCTGGCATGCAATCAGGGCTATCTTCCCCAGCTGCCCACAGCTGGCCCCACCCCCCAGCCACCATCCATCCCCGGTTCCCCTTCGCCATCAGGTGATTGGTGCCTGATGGCCAGGGGAAGGGACCAAGAGGTCGGCTGTTCCTGCCAGTTTGCCAGCTCCACCCCTGCCACGGGTGGCCATTAGGTGATCAAAGCCCACCAGTAAGAGAAAGGGACCATGAGGTGGTCAGTGCACCTCGTAATGACTGGTCCAGTGGTTGTTCTGATGGTTCTGCCATTAGGGTCAATTTGCATTTTATTATATAGGATAGAGGCCTGGTGTACAGGTGGGGGCCGGCTCATCTGCTCTGAAGGGGGCCCCAGATTGAAGTTGGGGGTCCCCACTGGGGGCAGGGCTGGCTGGGGCAAGGGGCTGTGGGCGGTGTGCAGGCCGGCCATGTCCCCAATCGGGGGGGGGGGAGGGGCTCCTGGGGGCGGGGCCACCCTGGGCAAGGGGCCACAGGAGGTTTGCAGGCTGGCCATGCCTCTGGCTTTGTCAGGAAGGACATCTGGAATGATGTCCGGAAGATGTCCAGTCTAATTAGCATATTACCCTTTTATTAGTATAGATGTTTGCCCACTGCTTCTGACTCACCTGATAACTTTTTTTCTTCAGGTAGTGTTTTCTCTGAAACCAGTAGTAAAAGTTATTATTAGGTACTAAAGTATCTGTTTAGTTAGTATTTAGCTCAGCTCCCAGTCTCAGGAAATCCAAAATAATAGTGGCTTAATTGAGAAAAAAAAAAACATTAGCTCTCACTGATGTAATTCAGGCAGTTCAGAGCTGGTGGTAGGGCAAGCTCCCTCTGTTCTTTGCACTCTGACCTGGAGGAACCTAGACAAATATACAGGGGTGGGGAAAAGTAGGTTAAATTACCAGCTGTCATTACCTAAAAGATAAGTCATAAGTAAGGATACAAAATAATAACAATAATAATAAAAAGAAAGGAATAAATAATACAATGATTAAGAAATAATAATATAAAAATAAACTCTGTTTCATGACTGTAAATGTCCTTTTGTCCACCCCTGTATTTCTCCATTTTAATCTAGTAGATGTTCAGTATAGTATCTCTCCAAAGAATGTTTACATTTTCAAAGAAAATCTCAAGAGGTCAAAACTTAAGTTTAGAAATGAAATAAATGCCTCACTAAGTAAAGTCTCACTGAATAAATGCCTCAGTGAAGGAAAGGAGAGTTTTAGGAGGCTGTCGTGGGGAGCTCCAGTGATACTGCTCAGCAGCACCTATATCGAGGAACAGAACCAATCTTCCAGCACTTTTATTCTCGTTTTTTTCTCCAATAGTCCTTTGCTGCATTTGTCTACGGAATCATGGTTTTCTCTTTGTGTTCTTTCTAAATGTTACAGAACTACATGGTATTTAGCTGAATTTTAGTTTTATTTTAATATTATAATTAAAGGCGATCTTCTGAATCTAAATAAAGATCGTGGTTTGTCTTCAGTGAAAAGGTCAGATTACAGGTTCTCCAAACATATAACTATCAAAATCTCAGTACGTACTAATTTATGGACATGAATGTTCTCACATGTTAAGATAAAATTTTAAATGAATATTAACTATACTAACTAAAGCTACAATAATGAAAAAAAGACATTTATTACTATAAGATATTCCCACTTATAGAACAAATTTATCTCTTAATATGACCCACTGTGTCCAGCTATTAGAGCACAGGGATTATTTTTGATTCCATATGGTGAGTCACTTTCCATCCACTCAGTTCACTTCATAGCCACCATGGTCCACTGGGTGACTTTCAGACTCTAACTAGCTAGGGAGCCTGACATCTCTCCATACCTACAGAGTTCTACATGTTTAAAGCAATGTAGACTGTCTACACTTGTGCTGAAGCATCTAGGTGTTATTTCCCTTAAACATGGTACACTTTCATCGTAAACTAAAACTTTAGGATTCTTTTATAGATATCACAGTTATGCTCAGGAGTGGGAAGTAACGGGGACAGGGCTCCATGACCAGCTAATCCACCAATATGCAAATTCCTCAGAGAGCATTTATTCAGGGTTCCCAAGGCAACTCAATTCCGACTTAGTCAAGTACATAGAAATGAGGAAAAGATGTGCATAAAACTATCTGGGAAGCCCTAGCTGGTTTGGCTCAGTGGAGAGGGCAACGCCTGCAGACTGAAGGGTCCCATGTTCAATTCCAGTCGAGGGCACAGGCCTGAGTTGTGGGCTCGATCCCCAGTAGGGGGCGTGCAAGAGGCAGCCAATCAATGATTCTCTCTCATCATTGATGTTTCTATATCTCTCTCCCTCTCCTTTCCTCTCTGAATTCAATAAAAATATTTTTTTAAAAGTATCTGTGAAACTCTTAAAAGTGAAAATTCATTCAAATTCCCAGGGATTAATCATGTAAAGGCATAGAGTACAGATAGAATACATGACTGTCCTTTTTTTAATTACATGAAAATCAAGTGATTGTAAAGGTTATAGTAGGCAGAATTCCGCTCCCTCCCACCCTGTCTTAATCCCTGGAACCTGTGAATCTTTACACAGAAAAAGAAACTGCAGATGTGATTATGGCCAAGGCGCTGGAGATGGGGAAGAGCAGCTGAATTATCTAGGTAGACCCGATCTAACCACAGCAATTCTTAAAGGCAGGGAACCTGGCTGAGTGGAGCTGTGACTACTGAAGGGTCAAGGGACTTCCAGTTTCTGGGTTTCAAGATGGAGAAAGGGGGCCTGTAAACCAAGGAATGTGGCTGCTTCCAGAAGCTATAAAAGGTGAGCAAACAGATTTCCCCCACCACACCCGCTGCTGGAGCCTGGGCAAAGGTATGCAGTCCTGCTGACACTTTGACTTTCACCCAATGAGACCCATGATGGACTCCTAACCTACACAGCTATAAGGTAATCAACTTATGTTGTTTTAAGCCATTAAATTTGTGATCATTTTCTATTGTTGTTGTAATAAATTAACACATGAGTGCTCTGAGCCCACACTTTGAATTTCTATTAAGCATTCAAAATAATAAATCGTATATAATAAAGCTCTAATATGCAAATGGTCATCATGCCCTTGTTGCCCTTGCACCCTCAAGCCCTCGCTGGGGCAGGGGACCTGAGGCTGCGCCCCCCACCTGGCAGGGCTTGACGGGGGACCTGAGGCTGTGCCTCCCACCTGGCGGGGCTTGACGGGAGACCTGAAGCTGCACCCCCTCTGCCCAGTGGGGCTTGATGGGGGACCTGAGGCTGCACCCCCCACCTGGTGCCGGGCCAGGGGACCTGAGGCTGTGCCCCCGCCCTGTGGGGCTTGATGGCGGGCGGCCGGCCGGGTCTGGGTCTCGCGTGATTTCGACGTGTGCATGGGTGGGTGGGGACTTGACTCTGGGTCCCATAGCATGCCCCAGATCCTGACAGGAGGGAGATTTTCATATACATTTCACTAATTTTCTTACATCTCTGATACTTCTATTATAGAGAAAGGGCAAATAGCAATATTAAAATATTTCCTCTAATTAGTTCTCTTTTAATGTGCATGAATTTTGTGCACTGGGACACTAGTAAGTAAGTAAATAAATAAATAAATAAATAATACTTAAACAAAATCAAATGGTGTTTCAGTAAAGATGGCCTAGTCTGCAAAAGAAAAATTGTTTTCTACAGCAACTGACAATTGTTGAAATTCATGTGCGGGGTATTGATTGTTTCTTGTCATGATATGGTTTTAAAGCATATGTAAAATCATGTTCTCAATTTTATCAAAAACTAAAAAAATGAGAGTAAGGAGATATGAAGATGGGGAATAAAAGAAAAACAGGAGGTTGGACAGGAATAAGAAGGAAACAAAGAATGAGGGGAAAAACAGGAGATTTGGGTATACTTTTATTGGGGTAAGTAGCCTGATGAAAAATGTTAATGCTTTCACATTATAAACAAATTCAAAGAGGCCTGGAAAGCTAAGAAGCAATTTTCACAAAGTGTCCTAATAAACAGCCACAGCTGTCCACCATGCAGTGGCATTTTCTCCTGGCTGTGCCGATGCTATTATGTCTTGTGAAGCACATGTGCTCCAGTCATTTTTCTCCTGTTCTAAATTTGGCTCACCCTCACTATTCCATTTTCAATCAAAAACGCTTGCCTCTATCATCTCCCAACATTTTTTAAAATTTCTATAATAAAATCTCTGAGTCTGATAAATACTGTATATTTCCCAAATCCTGGATTCCAAATCAATATATTTTGCTAGAGGCCCAATGCACAAAATTTGTGCACTGGAGGAGGGTGTCCCTCAGCTCAGCCTGCACCCTCTCCAATCTGGGACCCCTCAGGGGATGTCCGACTGCCAGTTTGGGCCGGATCCCAGCTTGCACCCTCTCACAATCCAGGACTGCTGGCTCCTAACCACTCGCCTGCCTTCCTGCCTGATTGCCCCTAACCGCTTCTGACTGCCAGCCTGATTAACACCTAACTGCTCCCCTGACAGCCTGATCTTACCCTCAACTGCCCTCCACTGCAGGGCTGATCTTGCCTCCAACTGCCCTCCTCTGCTGGCCAATTTGGTTCTTACTGGTCAGTTTCTATGCCAGTCAGTGTCAAAAGCTCTGCCTCCTAGACAGCCATTGGCTCCTCACAGTTGACCCATATTTGGTTCTGATTGGTCGGTTTCTATGCCAGTCAGACTCTCTGGACCTATCAACGGGGCCTGATCAGAAAGGCAGGGCTGATCAGCAGCCCAGGTGGAGGCCTGGAGAGAAATGGAGGAAAGGCTGCTGACCAGGCCCCGAGCTAAAGAGAGAGGCAAGTGCTGATCAACAGTTGCCTTCAGAGGCTACAGATCAGACCCTGCTTCTTTCTTCAGGCCTCTCTCTGGGCCTGATTTGAAGCCACCTCAGCAGGCAGTGCTGGGTCACCCTGCCTGTAGCCATAGCAGTGAGCGCTGGGTCCCAGGCAACCCAGCGCTCACTGCAGGACTGACTTCTGGTTGGTCAAGCCTCCCAGTGGTTGCGGATGTGAGGGACCCAGGGTTTTTATATATTAGGATAACCCAACCAAATTTCCATACCTCTTCTCTGGGGCCAACCATTAACAAAATTATGAGTAACGTGAAGCATGTCTTGTCTTGCAAGAGGGCTATAGTCAGTCTCATAGGTTGGAAACCCCAAGGCTATTCAGAAAATCCTAAATCTTTTGTAAACCCAGGCTGTAATAATTGGGGGTGGGGCATGTGGGAAATTTGCATTTCTATATTTTAAAGCCAAAGATTAGATTCAGAGAAAACAGCATTTGAACATGTGCTAGTTAATAAATAGATGACATAACTCTCAGCTTGGTAAGAGCAAGGAATCTTGGTAATTGACGTAGTTGGGCCTCAGCCCTGATCTAGCTAATATGCCACCAACCACATGTGCACTGTCTTCGGAAAGCCTTCCTACTTCCCCTGAATGTTTTCCAGTTGAATCCTCTCATTTACCGGAAATATGTCAGCGCTCACTGCTATGATTATAAAAGTACTTTATTTCTGCTGACACACTACTCCACAGGGATCTTGTTCTCCCATAAATCTCCCTTCTCTATTACTATCACCATCTTCCTTTCATTCTTTGTCTCTCCTCCACACCACTCACCCAACGCTCTGGCTATTGCAATGATTGTTCTGTCAGAGCATCGCGGATACGTCACAGAGCTTCCTTATCACCCCCAGTTTCCCTCCTGTGCTCTGAATTCCCAGTGAGCTCTAATTAAGGAAATAATGAGCAATCCAGGATGCAAGGAAGCCTCATGCCCAATTGCCTTTAAAATATATCCCAAGAATTTAGTTTACAAAGCACAGATTTGGATTTTTTTGAGGCAATCAATGCAGATCCAGGGAAGAAAATTAGAAACGTTCACCTCTTTTGAACTGAACTAAGCATGAACAGAAGGAGGGATTTCTTCAGAGGCTGGGCAATGCTTTTTCTGCTTTAAGTGACACTCAAACTCAAGTGCAAGAAAATGAAGGAGCAGCCAGAGCAGCGTGGCAGCCTACCCCTCACAGAAATTGGTGATGCTGACACAGTGGTAGTACGCATCACCCCTCTCTATGTGGCCCATGCAAGAGGGAGAGGAATGAACAATAAATGGATCAAACACTTGCATATAAAACACCTGTAAAAGTTCTGACATAACAGCATAGAATGTTATCACTGTGTGGGTGGTTATTTTGTAGTGAAGAAGCACTTCTATGTTTTTATCATTTTCATTGTAAACATTTTCAAGTATGTCGTGTAGTAGGCACAGTGATTCCCCCAAAGATGTCTACACCCTAATTCCTGGATCCTGTGATTATAGTACTTTACAGGCAAAAGGGACTTGGCAGATATAATTGAGGTAATGACTTTGAAAATAAGGAGCATGCCCTGGATTACCCAGGGAAATGCGTCTATTCACACGAACCCTTAAAAGCAGAGAACTCTCTCTGGCTGGAGTTAGTGAAGTGGCACAAGTTGGAGAGAGAAAAAATGAGAGGGATTTGGTTCACCTGTGCTAAAGGGAGGCCACCTGGGAAGCATGAGAAGGAACATGGCAGCAGGAGAGACTGGGCCCAGCTGACAGCCAGCAAGGAAACCAGGAGCTCAATCCTGTGATAATAAGGAATGAATTTGGCCCAAAACCTGAGTGCCCTTGGAAGTAAATTTAACCCCCAAACCTTAAGACAGGAACTCAGCCCTGCTGACTAGTTGATTTCATGATCCTGTAAGGACAGGTCCCAGTTGAACTACTCTGCACCTGGTCTTCTTACCCACATACAGTGGGGCCTTGACTTAGGAGTGTCCCGACTAACGAGTTTTTTGAGATACCAGCTGTCTCTCAGCAGATTTTTTGCATTGAGTTGATAGAGTAATTTGAGTTAACGAGCTCCTTAATGAGCTCCTTAACGAGCTTGGTCTAGGAACGAATTAAACTCGTAAGTCAAGGTCCCACTGTACTGTGAAATCATAAATTACAGAAGTAGTGGGAAACTAATTCATATTAAACAAAAGTTTAAAGTGCCATAAACATCAATATGCCCACTGCTTAAATGCAATAATTCTCAGCGTTTCTTTCATATTCTTTATTTGTGTTGTGTTCTGCTCAAGCATCTCAAAGTGTTATAGAAGATCTGACTTCAGCACTATTTGATCATGCCTCTCCAAAAATAAGTACACTCTCTCCATAACCACAATATCATCCACAATTAAAAGACTGAAAGTGAAGTCAATTCTGTTAAAAAGCTTATTCTGAAAACATGAATTTGCTTTGATACAATTTATATATGAAGCTTAACAAAATTTTAAATTTGTATATGCTTTCTGTCAGCAAGCTATAAATACAGCTTTTCTCTAGTTTGGAATAGGATCAAATCAAATATGACAAATTGCATTTGGTTGTTATGTCTTAAATCTTTTATCTGGAAGAGCACATATTATTTTAATGACACTGATAATTTTTTTAAAAAAATTCGGTCAAGTTTCTGAATGTCTTACATTTTTTTCTGGGCTCATCTTATTATTTCCTCATGATCAAATTTAACTTGTATCTCCCTTATGTTTTCTGTAAAATGTTAAATCTAAAGTCTTAGAGCAGTGGTTCTCAACCTTGGCTGCACATTAGAATCACCTGGGAATATTTTAAAATCCTGATTTCTGGGCCTCATCCTCCGGAAATTCTGTTTCTTTGTACTAATGTTGTGGCCCCACCCCATAACAAAGAAAAAAAATTTCCGGAGGATGAAGCCCAGAAATCAGGATTTTAAAAAGATTCTCAGGTGATTCTAATGTGCAGCCAAGGTTGAGAACCACTGTCTCAGAGTCAGGTTAACTATTTTGGAAAGAACAGTTCATAGGTGCCACCTGTAAGACAGCCTCCCTCCCTCCCTCCCTCCCTCCTTTCCTTCCTTTTATCAGCTGGGTCTATTTCTTACTCTGTCTAGATTTCTAACAAGCCAAGAAAAATGTTTAAATTTTTTCCCTTTAATAACCAATTTGCAGACTCAGGAGTAGGTGAAATAGGAATGACATTTTAAGAATGATTTAAATTCAGAAATTATAAAAGAGATGATCAATATAAATGAGCTACAATTTTAAATGCTTGCATCATGAACCTATGATAAAGTCAAAAGAAAATGCTGGAAAAAATATTTGTTATGCATATAATAGATAATAGCTAATTCCCCTAAAGGAAAAATATTCTATACATCAGTAAGAAAGATATAAAATTTCAATAGAAAAATGAGAAAAATAAACAGCTCTCTCTATAGAGAAATGCAAATGACTCATAGACATAATATGCTGCATAACATTCATCTCAACTGTCCAATTTGAAAGATCAAAATGTGTCAATGTATTAATTATATCAATGTATAATAATACATATGTACAATAATTATGAAAGTACATTGAAATTGAAATGATGTGATGAAACAGGTGTTCTCAGCTATTGCTATTAGAAGTCCAAATTGGTACAACCGTCAATAAATTAAGGCCATTTGGTAATGATTATCAAAATTAATCCAAATTATTGGCTCAATATTCTTTGAGCCAATAATTCTCCTTTTTTAAGAATTTAGCCTATGTACATAGGTTCAAAACTAACTTAATTAAATGATATTATTTCAATTTTGTTTTAATAAATTTGAAAAATGGAAATGATCTAAATGTACATTAGTTGGAATTGTTGCAATAAATGTGAATTTGGGCAGGTTTATAAAATGGAATACTGTGCAATAGGGAAAGTAATGAGGCATAATACTGTGAAATAATTTTATAGATATTTTAAGGGAAAAAGCAGCATGCAGAACAGTGCATGTAGACCAGAACTGATATTTATTAAAAATAATGGGGGTGTTTATACAAATGTGCACACACATGTCACCCATATACAGGCATGTATTTGCTTGTATATGCACAGGCTACCTGCCAAATATCAGTCACCTCCTGGGGTGAGAACTGTATGGCTGGAGAGAACCTTTTACTGTATATTCTTCTGTATTTTGTGAATGTCATGCTTTATGAAAAGAAAAATAATGCACAAGTACCTGGAATAGATCGCCTAATAAGTGCATCTAGGAGAGAGGAAGAACTCGGGAACTTTATTCTCTCACAAGTCTGGAGGCTAGAACTCAGCAATCCAGTTCTCAGCAGGGCCATGCTTTCACTGAAGGTTTGGGGGAAGAATCCTTCCTTACTTCATCTATCTTGTGGTGGCTCTAGGCGTTCCTTGGTTTGTGAGGATAATGCCCGTCTCTGCCTCTGTCTTTACCCTGCCCTCTTTTCTGTTGCATGTCGGGGGGGGGGGGGTTCCAAAGTCTCTCCTCTTCTTACAAGGATGACAATCATTGGACGTAGGCCACTCCCACAGACACCCAAACCTTCATCTCCAGATGCTTAATTACCAAATAAGGTCACATTCTGAGGTTTCAGATAGGCATGAATTTTGGAGGGGATACTATTCAAACCACAAAACACTCCTACGAGGGGAGCTGAGAAGTACAGGATTGTGTTTTTCTGGGCAACCATGGCTCTGGTGAAAACTGCGGGTTCTCTTGCTGTGAGAAAGATGGCTAAACTGACTTGGAGGAAACAAGCCATCTCTGCCTCCCTAGACTAGCTTGGTTTTATTGCACCTCACAGCTGTTCCTTTTCCATCTTCTCTATCTTCTCTTCCTTTTTATTTTCAAACTCTACATACTGGAGAGCCCCAGATCTCAGTTCTTGAATTTCTCCTCTCTAACTCTGATTTCCCTGTGTAATGAGATTTATATTCAGAATCCCTAGGACACTAGCTTTGCATCATGCCCCCCTCATTGTGCCCAAGCCAGGGCCATGGAGTGTCCCCCCAAATTGTCTGGGAAATGGTGCCTCCTGAAGCCATGCCGCTCAGTGTGTGCAGCATATGTGGCAGCCCTAGGACTGGCCACTACATAGTCTTTCCATTTCCAACATTTTCACTCTCATGCCTTTCTCTGGCACTTTTCCCTCTCTCTGGGCTTCTGCCGTCTGCCCTGTGCCAGCTCATCCTTCAACTGTCAGCTAACCATATCTTAGCTTTCTGTGAGAAGCCTCCCCTATTCTATATCCTCATTGCTCTCCACACTTTTCCATCATACAACTTATTTATTTCCATGAAATTGCAGTCATCATTTATGCAACTGTATGTAATGAAAGGCAGCGTGGCAGAGTGATTGAGGGCACAGGCTCTGGAACCAGACAACCAGGTTTAAATCCTGACTTACAGCTTGCTCGCTCTGTGACCGTGGACAGATTGCTTGACTAGCCTGTTTCCTGATCTGTTAAATGGAATAATTGTAGTGCATACCTGGTGCGGTTGTTGTGGGCTTATGAATTAAGGATATGAACGTGTCTATGTAGAGGCATGTAAATGAGTATACCTGATACATGTTACGATACATGGTTTAGAAATTTGTGGGCAGCATGAAATTTGTCAATACTATAAGTGGCAACTAAAATTTCAGGTATTATAAAAGCTCGGGCTTATTTCATTTTCAATTGCAAATGATTTAGAGTCCTTTTGCATTTTTGGTTAAATTATGTTTCTTTAAAAAAGGTTTTATATATGTGTGTAGAAGAAACCAAAGGTTGGCTCAAATACCCAGTTATTGTGTTTCCCCTTGTCTTGCCCCAAATACAGGCTTGATTGTTGCATACCGGGATTCCAAGCTTCTTAGCAGCCTGGAATGACCAGGAGACAAGTTCTGGCCAATGACAAGGATACAGAAATCCCTGGGAGGCTTCCCTCTCCAAATCAAAAGACAAACCCTTATAAGGAGGAAGGCTGGGGAGGTGTGTTATTTAACCCTTTGCTGAATTTCTGTGCCCAGAATTCAGCATGGGTACCCCCTGAGATCCAAAACCACATGCTTAAGAATGGCAGAGCAAGAGAATGGAAAGAGCCAGGCTCCTGATGACTTTCCTTGCATCGCTCTAGCAGCCTTGGATGCCCACTCTGGACTTCTTATGTGAGAAACATTAATCCTAGGAGGCTGGGTATACAGACAAGGCCAGACCCTATGTGACAATAGAACTCTGATCCACATCCTAAACCCAGGAAGCCAAACCACAATCTACAGCATTGGACCAGAGTGGTTAGGATTCTGTCATGGGTGACTGACAACTCTTTTTGCATCCTCTTCTCTTTCTTCCTCAACACCAACCAGAGAAAGCCTTTATTTCTCTCCAAACCAAGCACATAAGATGTCCCACTTCTAGTTGGCTGCTTGCTCCAGCTTCCCCACACCAACAGCCTCCAATAAGAGCACACAGAGAACCTTGTCATTTTTCTACTATAGAGCTTTCCCACTTCTCTAATTGCCTTTGAGTCTTTGCCAAATGCAAATGATGGGTGTCTGACTCCCTTGCTGTAGAAAGTTCGGAATTCATAGCCTCTGCTTGTTCTCATTTGCATGGTTTTCATTTGTTTCCACAAACTCATATTTGTTTAAACATCTGTTTGCCAGCTTTTCTACTGCTCAAAGCTAAGTGAAATCTTGATGCAACATGGGTGTTGTTGTTGTTTTAATATGTTTTTATTGATTTCAGAGAGGAAGGGAGAGGGGGAGATAGAAACATCAATGATGGGAGAGAATCATTGATCAGCTGCCTCCTGCACACCCCACACTAGGGACGGAGCCTGCAACTCAGGCATGTGCCCTGACTGGGAATCGAACCATGACCTCCTGATTCATAGGTCAACACTCAACCACTGACCCATGCTGCCCAGCAGCATGGGAGTTGTTTTGTTGCTATTTTTAATCATCTATTTATTGTATTTTACTAATACAGCAAAGAAGTCTATTCCATAGTGCAGTGCTTCTCAAACTGCAATGAGCATAAAAAGGTCTTGGCTTTCTGATTTACTAGGCCTGGGGGAGGCTCTCAGGTGACGTCTGAGGCCCACATTGAGTAGCAAAGCTGTAGTGGCTATTTCCCAGCAAGCATTTACATTTCCACCTTCAGCAACAACAACGTTATAACTAAACGCCGACTTTCCCCTTTTTACAAGGGAGAAGGATGTCGGAAAGGCATAGAGTCCAGTCAACAAGTGAACGTAGTTTTTCATGTTCTCCTTGCTCCCAGTCTCTCTTTGGTGTCTGGTGTTTCTCTGGGTTTCCCTTTAGACCCTTTGGGTAGATGAAGTCAGAGTTTATCAAATGGACTAGAGGACCAAAGATTCCATCTGAATCCCTTATTCAAACACTCTTCCTTGTGAAATGAGGTGAGAAACCGTGCTCCACAGCCTTGGTACCACAGTTCTTGACCACCCATCGGTCATACAATCTGGCCCTCCAACGTCAAAGTGATGAGGCAGCAGCCCTTTGGTAATGAGATGAAAATGTTTTTAGAATGAGTCTGTAAAGTGCTGAGTCTCCAGCAAATAAGTATGAGAAGGAGAGAGAAGGGAATTCAACAAATATTCTTTTACTATGTCACATTTTTTACATTCAAAACAAATATACAGCATTTCCCAAACCACTGTTTTTTTTACAAACACCATAACAGAAAATGGAGAGGCACACGACCATAATAAATAACAAGTCTATGTATTAACATCATAGGAAGGTGTGCTCTGAATTTTGAGATTTCACTTTTTGCAGATTTAGTAAAACTGAGCCTGAAATCTTGTTTAAACAAAATTTTCACCAAAGGCCTTGTCAAACAATAGAATCTCTGAATCCAGTGGTAATTGTTTTTTCTGGACACCTTTAAATGCATAAAATTTAAATCAAGTTTGCTGTCAAAGAGGCTGTCTTTAGTTTCAGTTTTGTGGCATTTTGGTTTTAGAAACATCACGAACAAATCTCCCAAGTCTGAGTTTTGAGAGCCGTAAATCAGACTGCCTGCTCAGTTCACAGACAATAAAGCCATCATCATATTTCTCTCTGCAGCACCCAGAAATCCGTGACACCCACTGGAAGAGTAAATGGCTATTATATCTCCGGATATCTGATACATGAACACAGGGCATGTGTAGTAGCAATTACATCTTGACAAAGAAGTAATCTGACAGTCTTCATGCTCTGATAGCATAACAGTAAATATAATCTTAAAAATGGCATATGATTAAGACAGCCTAAAGTTTCTCCAGACTAAAGTTGCTTGACTAAGAGCTAAAAAACAAAAAAAAAAAGATGACTTGATACTAGGCCCTGATATCTCTTTTCTTACAGAATTCACTTTAGAAAACTTTCACTGTGAATTCTCTCATGCCTTGGAGATGTAAAGCTTCTTAGAGCTTCCCAGTGGTGCCAACTAGAGATGTTTTTCTGAAGGATCTAGGAACAGTCCCTTTGAAATGAAATCGTTAAGGAAGATAGAGTCCCTGTCTCCCTGTCGCTGTAGGAGGGTAGGGGCCTAGCTTCTGTGGATGTCTTTTTCCAAGTTGTAACCACCTCCTTCATGAAGATGGGAGAAAGTTTACTTTTCTTGTGGGCAAGGCCAATCGGCAAACACCAGAGGCCTAAGATTCCACCAGCCTCAGCTTGTAAAAAACCCGTCAGCCCTCGGTTTCAACGGAGTGGCATTCAGGCTGTGATCTGGCTTCTTTCCTGAAATAACCTTGAATAAAGTCTTCCTTGCCTGTTTAACTTTATCCAGTGCAATTTTTGCTTTGATATAGACAAATAATCCAATTATGTAATTTATTACTAAAAAAAAATACCCATGTTCTCTAGCATGTTCACAATTAAAGGAAAGGAATAAGAGGGGGGCAATCTTTCAAGTGGTTCTAACAGCCGCCACCACCACCAAAACGAAATTATGAGCCTTTTGGATTAGAAGACGGTACCAATGAATGAATTTGTCGATTAAATCTCACAACAAATATATCGTTTTTATCACATTAGAGGTAAAATGTAAGCAAATAGAGGTTCAGAGAGGAAAGGCACACTCCTTGTTCCTAGCACACACTGCCACACCGGGCTGTTTAGGGAGGTCTGGAATGTAAATCAACAATTGTAATTCAGTATGGTAATTGCTTTCAGAGGAGTACATGCAGGGAGTCTTTAGAAGGTCAAAGAGGAGTATCTAATTTAGATTGGGGAGGTTTTTAAAGAGCAAGTGACATTTTAATTACAACTTGAAGGATCAGTAGGTATTAACCAGGCAGAAAGTTGGAGAGTTGATCTTGGTAGCAGGAATAAATAACACGCACAAGCATGGAAACAGGAGAAGGTGTAGAGTAACCTGAGATGATGCTTACTTTAGTGGGTGGCTGGTTCCTAGGGTGTGTGTGGAGCCCTTGACTCTTTTTCTCTAGCCTCACAACACATGCATTTTAAAATTTTAATGATTAGAAAGTGCTTTCAATTTAGTTTCCAAAACAAAATCTGTCCACTTCCCTCCATCTCTAACCTACTTAACTTTAGATTTGAGACTGAGGGCTTGAGCAAGGTGATAGCACTAGTAAAATGGCTAGCATAGAATTCAGCCACCTCTCACCACCTCCATCATTACCACCCTGGCCTGGCCCCCATACCTTTCACGTGGCTCATTGCAGTAGTATTCTAACCAGTCTCCCAGTCACCACTCTTTGCCCTCCTCCAATCAAATCTTCATACTACAGCCAGAATGGCCCTTTAAAAAGGCAAATCATATGTTACTCTCTTGAATCACTTTTTGCACTCCATTGCTCCTCTTTGCCCTAAGAATAAAATTCACACTATTTGTTGTTGTCTTTAAGAGGAAGAAGCATAAGTCTGTTCTACTTCTCTGGTTTCATGAAGAGTTTTACCAAAACTCTTTTAGGCTTTTCTTCCATTTTAAAATCCTTCCCACAGAGGTATCTTTAGTTACTTGATTGGTAAATTGGGAGAGGAACTGGGCACAGATGGCTCAGCCTCTCCTTTCTCTTTGGGACCTATTGACTGGTAGAGAACTTGCCCACAAGCCTGCTCTCCACCTAACAGAGAAAAGGCCCTAGTCTAAATGGACATTTTTGCATAACTGGCTCCTTTTTAGTTAGGGTCACATTACACATGTAACCTGACCATCCTGTCTAAAAGTAAGCCTTCCCCCTTCATCACTTAGAGGAACCACTGTTGTTTTCTTTATAACATCCATCAGTGTCTGACATTTTCTTCGTCATTTACTTATGTTTTTCTATCTGTTCACATTCAAATGTAAATTCATAAGAGCAGGAATCTTTTCCTACTTATGCATTCCTATATCTCCAATGCTTAGAACCACACCTAGCAAAGGCAGACAGATGGTTGTTACATAGCTTGGATCTACAGATATAAAGAAAGGCTAGGTAATGGAGTCAGATGCCTAGCTAAGTGCCCCTGTTTTCATATCATGAAAATTTAAAGCTTGAAAGCATTATTCAACAATTCCAAAACTGAATAAAATATAAAAGGAATTTAAATAAACTACCAAATAATAATTGTTATAAAACAGATTAAGGAATAATTAAAATAACTATAGCTATGTAGGATATACAGTGTTTTCTATTGGCTAGTTGAAAGAAAATATCAATAAAGTCAAGACTTGTTTACATCAAACATGGTCACATTTTGATTAATTGCCAAATACTTTAATAACGTAAATGTGCAACTTACCTCTACTTAAAAGCCTGAAACATGTAATTGAGTTTCCTACCCTATGTGGGTAATCTCTAATTTTCATATTCTGTTAATCACTTATACCCTCACATGCAAAAATATGCTGCTGCCCTCAGTTGTCTAAGTAGAAACATTCATTTTGTAAATGAAGGCAGCTGTAACATGACTCATTAATCGCTATAACATCACAGGTGATTTAAAGGACGTGATTTTCAAACAATTGCCTTCCTTGTACTATAAAAAGACAGTTTTTAATTTGCTGTCAATATCTCCTGGTCACTTGCTGGTGGTTTTGTAATGAATCTCAGCTAATGTGTCTGGCTTGATTTAGAAACATCTAAGGCATCATATATCTGAGGCAGAGGTGGTGATCTTGAGCAACTGTTTAAAGTCCCATAGTTCATATTCTCCAAAAGAAATGTATTAATAGAAGTGAAGATGTTCAAGAATTACAGACAGGGGATCATTTCTCCTTTAAGCACTTCATTCCCTTATCTTCTCTGACTCTTCCTCTCACAGGTGAAGCTGGGGAAGGCATCTGGGCCACAAGATGATCATAGTTGCTGTTGTAAATGTGACATGTGATTAAGCCAAGCTTCTAGGGCTTATATTTAAAAGTACTGGATTCTTATGCTAAGAAGTTAATCCTTGTGTTTCCAAAGCAGTTATTTCTGCAGATTCAACTGGGGGTTTTAAGTCTGTCTCTTCTTTGATGGCTGATTACTCTAAAGGAGTTCTGATAGCCTAAGTGGTGTTCCCATTTCTTCTGGAGATCTTTACCTAAAGTAATTAAGGTATCCTTAAATCATTTTCTTTGCTGAAAACATCTTCCTTTTCCTATTTTTATAAAGTAAGGTTATCGCATTCTTTTAACTATTGATTAATATTGATTTTGCCAGTGTTTCTGAAAGTTAAAGTAATGCACAAACCACTTTCAAAAAAGCAAAATGTCTTAAAGGCTATTGGTATTAAAATTTAATTTTTGGTAAAGTGACTTAAAATTTATACACACATAAAACCAGACATATATTCATCCTATTTCCAGATCTCAACTACCATAAAACTGAAATAAATTGAAATATTAAACACTAAAAAACTTACAAAACCAATAAAGTTATAATTTTATTTCCTGTGATGGATGATGTTGTGTCACTGGAATTAAATTACCAAAGTTGAGGTTTAATAGTTAAAAGATGGAGCCTCTGGTCTAGTTCTACATGTAATACATTTATCGGTCTTAACTTGATAATATTCAGAAAATGGATGTTTGCAAAAATAATTTTGTAACAATACATTAATAATTCCCATTTTTGTTTGCTATTTCATAAAACTCTGACAATCACCCCTTAACAAATCATGGTCATCAAGTATATTTTCAATGGTAATATGCAGTCAGTCGATAATCCTAAAAACTTTCTCATTTAAATTACCATTAAGCTAAATTCTAATTCAATAGTTTATGGAATTGGGAAAATAAGCATTATTCATTTAATATTTACTACCATAGTTACTGCTAATGAAATATACATTGGTCTATTCACATTAGATTTATAATAATACCTCTGATCACAACATTTATGTAAAGTACGATTTCAGCACAGGTTCTCTGCACTTGATGGACCTATACTTTATCATAACTCAGTTTCCCACTGGTGGTCTCTGAGCTGCATCAATACTTTCTTTCAGATAGTACATACACATTGTAACTATATGACAGTCCTCAAAGTCAATTTTGAACATCCAGGAACTTGCCCCCGGACCCATGGAATTTTTTATTTTAAGTGATTATTCATTTAACCACAAAAAATGTAGGTAAAATTACAGTGTACGTTTCAAAGGAAAGCCCATAATTTTTCCTTCCTTTCCTTATATTTCTTAACCCTCTTCTCCCCATGCCACACCTCCAACCTCGACCCAAAGAGGGTAGATGAGGAGGGCTCAGCAAGGCCAAAATTGTTAGCCATCTTCTGTGTGTCTGGTGATTTACATAATCTTATTTAATTCTCACACCGTCCTTGAAAATTGGTCAGTCAGGATGCAGGGGTTCAGAGAGATTATATAATTTGCTCAATCCCACACACTAGTAATTGTTACAACTGGTTTCCAAAACTAGGTTTTTCTCTCTCCAAAGCCAGGGCTCTTTTGCTTAAAGGCTTAATCCAAACAATGCATACCATCAAATTTCTGTGATTATTACCCATTTATGAGTGTTTTTCTCAAGAGACAGTAAATTCCTTAAGAAGATGGATATTATCATGTTCACTGTGGTGACAGGAGACTAGCTTACTGCGTGACACTTAATTGCCCATTGCTACTTTTCAGTGAATGAGCAAATTTATCCCTGGACATAAAATGTACATCTTTAAATCAATCCAAGTTTAGATCATTCTCTCTCCACAACTTGAATGAGAGAATATTACTACACTAACTTCTCTAAGCATTCATTGGAAAACCCATAGAGTAAGGAACAAAGACCTAGCCAATTTGCTTCATGGGGTTAATCCTAGAAGTTAATCCCTGGAGTTAATCTATACCTGGGTACAGATGTTATTTTGTTAGGTGCTAAAAAATCGTAAACATCATGAGTTATAATACAAGGTCACTCTCTGCTAAAAAAAAAAATCTGGCAGAAATCATCTGTTAGTAAATTTACTCTATTTGCCGGGGATGGGGGGAGCATTGGGGAAGAAATAAAGGAAAAAAATGTCCATATCTTTCTCTTATGGGCTACTAAAAATGACATCTTCTCTTAGTCTTCCCACTCATTTATTCATTCATTTATTCATCATCATCATTATTATTACTACTACTTCTACTATTACCTATTTCCAACACTGTGCTGGATTCTAAAGAACATAACAAAAACAATTTCATAAAAATATTTGTTGTCCTGAGGAGAAAACATTATCAGACGAGAGGTAAGAAGATGATAAATCATATGCTAAAAGGGCAAGGTAATAGAAAGACAAACGCTAAGTTAATAGGCCCTTACATTATATATAATAAGGAATAGAGGCTGTCACAATCATTATAATATACAGTGCAGTGAGAAACTACAAAAATTCTATTTTCTCAAATTTTTCTTCATTTATGTCTTTGACAAAAGGAACAATTCTTGTCAAAAAGTGTTGCTAAAAGGAAGTATGAGAGCTTTAAGCAAGTGTTCTCAGGTTAAAACTGAAAATATCAGCAACCTAAAGCTTCAAGAAATAGTAACCATGAAGAGTTTCATAAAGATGAGCCCCAGATGAGTTTTTATTTATTCTTAATTAAGACTATTAGAATAAAGTAGTTCTCCCCAAAAGCTCCTAGTTTTAGGAAAAGGAAGGCTAAAGCTCAAATTAATCACCTCACTATCATTTATCATTCCCACCAGAAAAAGCACTACACATTTTAAAGATGGCTACTAAATGTTTTCCAAAGTAGTTTAAAATTTGTTTGCTAAGATGTTCTGAAAAAAATGCACAAAAATAGGCAGCAAAGTAAATGAGATTTTTTAAATGTTGAGCCTCTTTACCTTATTTCTGACAGAAGCACCATAAAAGAGATAAATTTATTTCTCTATGAAAAAGTTTCCACTAGTTGTTATATTTTCATTAAATATTAGCTGAATATTGTAATTCACACTTCAGTTCTCTTGAGTAATAATATGTATTTATGAACATAGAGTTAAATTTAGATATCTTGCAAGTGTATTTTAAGCAATTAAAAAGGTTTATTTGAAATTACTTTAAATTATTTGAATAATTTAAAGTTATTAACTATTTAAAAATTTTTAAATATTAAAAACTGATTTTCACAGGTACCTACATTTTTATCCTATTTATTTTATGCTATTGAGAAATATATCAATAAATGAATAAAAGTTGTGTCCAGTGATATGAGGAAAAGTCTTCTTCCCTTTTTTAATAGTTTCAATTTATCTGAAATTGTCTATTAGCATTAATACATACAAGATTTCAAGTCAGTTATAACTAATCTAATTCATGATTATTAGAATAGTGTAGGGACTTAATACTGCATTAGTTTTCCAGATCATTTTCTTAGCCAAGGAAAATATGGACCATATTCTTACGCAGTTTCTTTCAGCTTGTTCCTTGTAGCTTCAGAAAGAATTATACCTTAAACATTTGCTATAGAAAATACACAAAGAGAAATACATTAGTAAATGCCATTATGCAAAATCCTTCAGTGAGGATTTCTCTGTGCCAGGGACTGAAGTAGTCACAGGGAATACAATAGTCAGCAAGATGGATCTTGTATAGCCCATTATAGAACTCAGAAGGGTTGGAAATTGAGAAGAGAACATTCCAATATCCAAGACAGGACACAATCAAAAGCTTTAAAATGAGCAAGCCCTCAGAGGCAAATGACAAGAAAATGGGCTTGACATAAAGGAATCTATAATTAGAAGACAGTGAAATAATATGTTTGAGAGGTGATGAGGAAGGAAACAGGGATGGCTAGAATATTAGGTCTGACTCAAATGAAAAATTGAATTTTAGTTATTGTGATCTGAGTGAAACTGCAAACAGATGAAGCTGTCCAATGAGTTTGCTCAAACTATGGGTACATGCAGTAGCGTTAATCTAGTCAGGTTGTGTTCCACTGTGTAATTGTTTGTTTTGACTTTTGGACATTTAGAATGCAGTAGTTCAAAAACAAATGTCATGCTTTCTGTATAAATTTGTTTTTTGGAAGAAAAATTTGGGAGATATAACTTAGCTGATCATGAAAAATAAGTTCATAGAACACAAAAGTATTATAGAAAAGTAACATTTATTAAGTAGTTCAATACTGTTTCTTTGACTATTTACTATGTACCAGACACTGCTTTTGGTATCTTGGGCATAAGATAGGAAACCAAAACGCAAATTTCTCTACTTTCATGGACTTTGCATTAAAGTGAAAGAGACAGAGCCCTAACCGGTTTGGCTCAGTGGATAGAGCGTCAGCCGACGGACTCAAAGGTCCCAGGTTTGATTCCGGTCAAGGGCATGTACCTTGGTTGGGGGCACATCCCCAGTAGGGAGTGTGCAGGAGGCAGCTGATCGATGTTTCTCTCTCATCGATGTTTCTAACTCTCTATCCCTCTCCCTTCCTCTTTGTAAAAAAATCAACAAAATATATTTTAAAAAATAAAGTGAAAGAGACAGATAATAATCGACAAATAATTATATAATGTAATGACAGATATGTGCCAGGAGGAAAATGGAACAGATCTAAAGAGGTATGGAGAGGGTGGTAGGCCAGCATAGATATTTTAGGTATGATTAGCATATAGGAATGTCAGAGGAGGCAACATATGACCAAGGCCTGAAGGAAATGAGGAATGAGCCATGTGGTCCTTTGGGTGTGGGGAGAGGGGGCAAAGGAGGGCCTGCAGGAAGAGGCAACAGTCAGTGCAAATGCTTTGAGACAGGAACTTGACATGAGTGAGGGACAGCAAGAACAATGGGGCTCTGAGTGGAGACAGAAGTGGGAGAGGAGGAGGTCAATGGAGAAGTTATCATAGGGCTTTGTAGGCCACAGGAAAACCTTTGAATTTTATCCGAAATATCATAAAGACCAACAAAGCAACTGGTTTTGAGTACAAGAATAGCATGATCTGATTTGTGTTTTAAAAGGATCTCATTCCTGCTTTGAGAAGAAACTGTAGGAAATGACAGAAACAAGGACAGTAGTTAAAAGGCAATTAGCAATAATCTAAGTAAGAAATTTGGTGACTTGGATATATGGAAACAGGTAAAGTGGTCAAAGTGGCTGGATTCAAAATATAGTTTGCAAAAGGACTGACAGAACTGGCTAATACATACGATTCACAAAGTGAGAAAATAAGCAGAGTTCACAATGACACCACAGTTGGGGTCTAAACAGCTGGTTAAGAGATCCCCATACACTGCTGGTGGCAATGCAGACTGGTGCAGCCACTGTGGAGAACAGTATGGAGTTTCCTCAGAAAACTAAAAATGGAACTCCCATTTGACCCCGTGATCCCACTTCTAGGAATATATCCCAAGAAACTAGAAACGCCAATCAGAAAGGATATATGCACTCCTATGTTCATAGTGGCACAATTCACCATAGTTAAGATTTGGAAACAGCCTAAGTGCCCATCAGCAGATGAGTGGATTGAAAAACTGTGGTACATCTGCACAATGGAATACTACACTGCAGTAAAAAAGAAGGAATTCTTACCATTTGCAACAGCATGGAGGGAACTGGAGAGCATTATGCAAGCGAAATAAGCCAGTCAGAGAAAGATAAATATCACATGATCTCACTCATTTATGGAATATAATGAACAACATAAACTGATGAACAAAAACAGATCCAGAGACAGAGAAGCATCAATCAGACCATCAAACCTCAGAGGGAAGGTAGGGGAGGGTGTGGGTAAGGGGGAGAGATCAACCAAAGGACTTGTATGCATGCATGTAAGCCTAACCAATGGACACAGACACCAGGGGGTGAGGGCATGAGTGTGGGGGGGGGGACAATGGGGAGTTAAAGGCACGTATCTAATACCTTAATCAATAAAGAAAAAAAAGAGGTCCTGTAATTTATCAAACTGAGCTATCTTAAGAGAGGGATAGACTTGGTGGGAAATGAAGAATATGAGATAGATAATTAAAGAAAATGTAGGAGAGATGTTCTTATTTAGTGCAGAAATAGAAAGGAAAAGCAAGAAAGCAAGAGAACAAATAAAAGGTGGAAGCAGGAGTCTCAAAGGCGCCTTTAAATGAACAATCATGCTTGATAGAAATAAAAACTTTTTTACCATTATTTATAGATTTATGCCCCATTTTTAAAAGTTTAGATCATATGTCTTCTTGAAAGCATTTTCCCCTCACCACTAAAAACCTCAAAACTATGATTTTCATAATCTGAAAATAAGGATCTACAATGATGTATTTAACCAAACCTTTGTTTTCAAAAATTTAAATACTCTAAATTTGTTTGGCCATTTCAATAACAATGTGAGAATATTTCTTGGATTTTAATTACTTGCCTCTGTAATTGAGTAGTTCTGTTGCCACCAACCGGGAAATCTTCTCACATTATTGTCAGACTTTATGCTGAATAGTCGTTGTGTCATCATTATATTGCACTCTCCTGCAGAATCACTTGAATAGGATATTAATATATCAGTTGTCTGGAGCCCTCAGCCAAGTAAAACACAGTAGGTCTGTGAATTCATGTCTTGTCGAAACTGAAAGAGAAAATGCATCCGCCTGTCATGCTTACATGGAAGGTAATGGAAGCCCGGGGAAATAATGACCTTCCACGGGGTGGACAAACAATCAGTGTGTTCTTCTCCGCCACTGATGTGTCTTCCAATTTATTACTCAGGGGTGTTGCATTTCCCCGAGGAAGAAAACATCCTTTCATGGGCCCAGGTTCCTTAGTAAATGCTTATGACAGAGCATTTCCTCTTCATTCTGTGTCACAAAGCTGCCTATCTATCAGGAACGGGGAAAGTCAGATTTGATAAATTGGAAGCCTATTTAAAATTCTCCAGCTCTGAGCTATTATCTCTCAATGCCATTTCGTATTTCTTGTTCCCTATTTTCAAGCTAAAGGGAAAATGTGGAGAAAGGGTAACCTTTCTCATATAATACCTGGCTTTGATTGCTGGAATTTGGCTGCAAAACAAGTTGTAAGTCACAGATATTAATTATGTTAACTTCCAATTGCAGTTTTTATAGCTATAAAATAAATAGTACCAGAGTTGGTCTTACAAGGAAACACAGCAAGAACACATTCGCACTTCAGCCCCTGACCCTTATCTACCTTCTTGAGGAGGAGAAGGGTGGAGATAAAAATAGGTGCAGAAAACAATGGCAAAAACAGATTCTCAGATGTTTGCTCTCCAGTAAGGCCACCCTGAATTTGAATAGAAATAACTTAATTAGGTGGGGGATTGGATCTCTTATCAACACCCTATTGAGGTTAATGGCAACTATCCAGTAAAAAGGAAACTAAAAGTGTAGAGTCCTGGGGAATAGTAGGACTAATACCAAATCTACTTGCTTTCCAACATTTTCTAGGTTGGCTCAGAATATCCTAAGAAGCATGGCAGCACAACTGGGCAATTTCCACAGAACTAGCCTGCGAATGAATCATTATTCTACTGAAGAACACAAAACCAAATTTCAAAGAATTGCAAATGTAGGCAACTCCTATGCTTTGTGGCGTACACCCATTCCACAAAGCCCTTGCTAAGCCCTTTCTAATTAGTATTGAACTGAAATCATCCCCCACACATTAGCATGCTGAATCTGAGTATATTTTAACTTGCTGGCCTTATTGAGATATGTTACATTCCTCCCAAATAAAAAATTTTGAAATGCAGGTTATCTCAGAGACAACTCAGTAACTTCACTCTGCAGGGCAGACAATTCCTCAAATCATTCTTCCTCTTCTTACAAATGAATCTCTGGACCATCCTGACTGGCCCCTCTGACACATAGGGCTCCTCCTATGAGGTTGGGTTTATGCTTCCGTTAGTACCAATCATATTTCACTGTCTTAATCATCTTCATATTGAATGATAATGTTAATAGTTGATACCCAACACTACCTAGAACAAAGTAGGAGTTGAATAAGTGTTGGCAAGATTAGCAAGTTAATCTAATTATGTCACAACACACCGCCCCCCGCCCCCCGCCCTCCCTCACCCCCCCCCCCCCCCGCCCCGGCTTCTAGATATCCTTACACTTAAAAAAAAATGAAAACATTGATCTGATTCTACATGTAATCTAATATTTGGGAAGACCTCTGTTAGCTCCAAAATTATTTTTTAAGATAGAGAACTCACTTTTTCCTTAAAGTACAATGCTATTATTATTATTAGTTATTTTGTTAATCCTCACCAGAGAATATTTTTTCCATCGATTTTCAGAGAGTGGAAGGGGGTGGGGTGAAGATGGGTAAAGAGAGAAAGAGAAACATTGATGTGAGACACATTGATTGGTTGTCTCCTACACTGGCCCTGGCCAGGGCCAGGGATCAAACCTGCAGCATGGGTACATGTCTGACTGAGAATTGAACCCGGGGCCCTTCAGTCCACAGGCTGAAGTTCTATCCACTGAACAAAACCAGCTAGGGCAGGCACTTAATTTCTTTAATGAGTGTCTAGTATAGTCAAGCAATTGGTATGATCAGACTTTCAGAGGAAATAGAATGAAACTGATTTCATTCTAATATGAAGGAAATCACCAATATGGTTTTTCTTCCTATCCTAAAAAGGCCATTGAGGCAAAGAACATTAAAGGGCCAGGCTACATTCTTGAAGAGGAGAAAGGTGGAGATAAAAATAGGTGCAGAAAACAATGGCAAAAACTGAGATCTCAACAAGTGTCCTACGGAAATAGCATGACCAAATCATGCTCCCAAAGGAGGAATAGGACTTTGTCCTCCATCATCTTTCTTTGAACAATTCAGTTGTAACTCTCCTTGACATGAAGCAAAGTGGTAGGCAACCTGCAGACTAGCTTTCAGGGACACAGTCTCAGATCTTGCCTAGACTTACTAGATCTGACCTGCAGTGTCATAAGGATTTCAGAAGAATCCAATGCACATTAAAGTTTGACAAGCCCTAGCATGGAGAACAAGAATAATAATGATAATGGCAACTCAGCACATATGTCCAGTAAAGGCAAACAATTTATATTACCACCAATACAATTTTTCAAATATGAGGAATCAAAGGAATGAGAACTAAATAACTTGTCCCAAGTCACAAAGGCAATAAATTGAATCAGGAAGTCAAATAAAGCTCAGGTTGAAGCTCTAATTCTGCTGCTTACCGGCTTGTTGATCTTGAACAAGCTATCTAAACTTTCTGAGGTTGTTTTCTTATTGGAAAAAAAATGAGAGGTTGTATACCTATCTCATAGATGTTATGTAAGTTAAATGAGATTATTTGTGTAAAGAATCATACATACATTGATATTATTTATATTTTCAATGCTTCTGATAATCTCTAGAAAATACTAGTCAGCTTGTTCAGGATTAATATATTTAATCATTATGTTGGATGTGAGATGTGAGTGAAAGTAACTCCAACAGAAGGTAAATGAAAAAATTCTGAGAAGATTTAATCTTCAGATCTTTGACTGTGGAAATAGGTGGCACATTCCAGGGGCAGAGACTAGAGAAGAAATTGACGGACCTCAAAGAGGAAATGACAGCAGTCATGAGAGAAAATGTTTGAGGGGGAAGCTTTTGTTGCCAATTAGCAGATGTTTTAAATTTAATATCTGTATTAAACCCTCGAGTGTTTAAAGTTAGCATAATCAATCATTTTGTAATGCTTTTTGCTTTAGGCTTTCTCCTTTACTTTGTTTTTTGCTTCATTTCTTATTTTTCCTTTTTTAAAGCCAGAGGTAAACTCCATAGGGTAGAAGCAGATAAGAGACATGAAAGGGTAAAACCTGTTGAGAACTTGTGACTTTAAAATCATGTTCCTAGAATCCTGGTACTACACATGGCCTGCCGAGCCATGAGGCAAACAGGGAAGTCTCCTGCTGTGTTTTCTAAGAAACCAAATACAAAAAAAAATCTAAAAGGAAGCAGTGTGAGGTAAGAAAGGAATCCTGCTGCAAAGACCCTCCCTCACTTTAACCCAAGTACACACACGCACACACGCACACACACACACACTATATGAGTGCACCCATAACCCCTGCATTTAGACACACTGATACACATACCTCCTATACACTCTACTCATCTATCTTTCCCCAGTATTTTGCTTTTATGGCCACCAGAGTGGGGGTTCTGAAATTATACTATATTAGGTACATTGGAAAAGGAAAAAAAAAAACCCTTGATTTATTTTTTTAAAATATTTTTAACTTGCAGTTTATCACTGAACACATGTAATATGGGGCATCCTACAGGGCAGGCAGGGAACATTGCTAGGGTTCCTAATAGCATTTGAACTTGCAGTTTCATAATTATCACCTACTTTCTACTCCCCAGAATGGACCTATTAGTGTACTTTACAGAATGAATAGATCTTTTATTAGCAATTATGTTTCAGAATTGCTTTTCATATAAAAGCCTTACACTAACAGTATCATTTCATTGATCTTACCTCTTGCTCCTTATAGTCATTTCAAACAGCTAATAACTTGCTAATATAACTTAGCAGGTACATTTTGTACCTTTCTCTGCACCGACTGTAGACATACCAGCTCATTAACACTGAGAAAGAACACAGGCTAAAGCCCTTTCTTTTAACAAGCCAGCAGTGTGAAACCAAAGTCTGAGCTCTTTTTCTTGTAATCATCTTGCTGTACCACCTCCAGAAGACCAGGGGGTAAAGTGTAGGGAGAGAATACCTCACCAAGCTGCTTCAGTAAGAAATTCTTAGGATTTGGGTGGTATTTCTAAAGTTTTCTTTCAGATGTGTTCATTCATTCCTATCTTGTGTCATTTCAAAGTCTCGGTGGTGCAGCTAGCTGGCTGCATGAGGAGCATGCCAAGGTCATATTGAACAATGATACTTGTGCCGAGGTGCACTTCCACGCTAATATTACTAGTTCCAGTCCAGACCCACCTCTAACAACCCATAAAGGAAAAACAAGTTGCTGTCACTTGGCAAGACAGCAGCAAGGAAGGTGTGAGTCCGCAGGAATCCTCATGGGATAGTGGTTGCTGACACAGTTATTAACTATAAAACACAGGATTTTTCTGTTCTCAGTAGTTCTTTGATTGCATTTGATTATTTGGGAGTTAAGTCAGAATGAAAGGTGTTTTCACTAGTCCAGTCTATTTAATAAACTGCTTACAGTAAGGGAGAAATATTTTTGAGATTGTTTGCATAGTCTATAAGGAAATATAAGCCAGTTAACAATAGAACCAATAAGAATTTCATAGAGTCTCTTGCTGAGTTTACCATATATTTATATGAAACAGA
Organism: Myotis daubentonii; assembly: GCF_963259705.1. Classification (NCBI taxonomy): domain Eukaryota; kingdom Metazoa; phylum Chordata; class Mammalia; order Chiroptera; family Vespertilionidae; genus Myotis; species Myotis daubentonii. Next base: position 60,862,136 of record NC_081841.1, read on the forward strand.
TATAGCATACCTTCCAGAAAAAAAATCAGCACAGAGCTTCATTTGATTTCCATTACCCAAGTTAAATTAACCCAAAATGACAAAATTGTTCAATAATTGTATTCTTTTATTATATCCACTGCTTATGCTTTCAAATAAAATCAGTCAGCTCTTAAGGACAATGTTTTTCACAGGAGACCCTTTTAGTGAATGCCTGCTTCCAACGTCTTCACTCAGTGAAAACTCCCACTGATTTAATTCACTTACAGGTATTTTCATAACCTCTGTCACACGAACATAAATGTTCATGGGCTACATCAAAGAAGTTAACAAGCCTAAGATAACAGCTCTGCAAGCTAGGAACTCAATTCCTGCTCCAGTCTGAGGGAGAACATGCAGTGCTAGCAAAATAAGGAAGTGCAATACATCAACCTGTCTGCCAAGAGAATTCAACTTGCTCAAAATACATGAGCTTAAACCAATAATCTGGAGAGGTAAATGCAAATGAACCAACATGGCTGCACTATACCAACTCCAGCTAGTTTTCACCAAAGCATTAGTGCGACGAGATTGAAACATAGATAGTGGCTTTCTCCACAGTCCTCCCATAATGCTTTGTACACACTGCTATTCTAGCCTTTTCTTCAATGTTTTATACTTATTTATTGGGATGAACTTTTCCCTCTAGTGATCTTGGGTCCCCTGAAGGTAGGGAACATATTTTTGGTTTTACAAATGCTTGTCAAATGAATGAATGAATATTAAACATTTTCAATTTTTTTCAAACAACTTGGAGTTCTTCATTTTCAACTTCTGTGTTTAATATTAATACTATTTTGTTAACAGATGTTTTACATTTCAAATTTACCATTCATTTTATTTTGCTAATCATCTTTCAAAGACCATTTCAAGTGTAACTTTAACCATGAAACTTTTGTTAATTCCTCTAACTGCTATGATTTCTTCTTCTTCACTTGAAATGTGTTTCTGTTTTAGAACCTCTCTTATTCCTTTTTTTTAATTCTTTTATTTCCTCAAGCCCAATAGGCTAAAATTTCCTCTAGGGCAGGGTCCACCTTTTCATCAGTTGCTTTGTTCAGTATGCAGTCATGTACATGGTAGGTGTTTGATTTAATGCAGCTTAACCAAATTTATTGATTGCAAAATGTGGATCAATACTGTAAAATATATCTTAGTAATTTCAAAAATATAAATAAGACATAACCATGGCTTGTAAAACATCTGGCCTTAAAAATAAAACACATGAAATTCAACTAATCCACCAAAGGGGTGAATATGGGCTAAAATAGTTTATGGATATCTACATAGAGAAACAAGTAACATTTTGAAAGGTAGAGAAGAAACATAATGTATGAAAGACAAATATCAGAAGCTGTATTATAGTATAGCGAAATGAGCTCTGCCATTTGCTTTTTCATGTGACACTGGCAAAATTGCCCTGCCTTTTGGAGTCTCTATAAAATGGACATAATCATGCCCACTTTACTTTGAGAAGTGTGAGATTTCTGAAGCTTTCTATAAACTCTAAGATGCTGCACAGGTAGAAGATGTTTTTAAACGCACAGAGGATTAGGTCAGGAATAGAAGGAAATGAAGATCGATGGGAAGGGTAAGGTTGTATTGAAAACTCTCAAAGTCAAACAGGGCAGCTTGGATTTGATGAAGTAGAAAGTAGAAGATGTGCATACTCTTTAACGTGGAGAATGACAGTAGAAAAGTAGTTTTAAGATGTATAATCAAGTAGGGGGGTAAGAGATCAACTAAAGGACTTGTATGCATGCATATAAGCATAACCAATGGACATAAGACACTGGGTGATAGGGGAGGCTAGGGGACTGTCTAGGGCGGGGGGATAAAATGGATACATATGTAATACCCTTTGTAATACTTTAAGCAATAAAAAAAAAAAAAAAGAAGTACTCAGCAGAAGTGAGATCCGAAAAGAGAAAGATACTATGTGTTCTCAACTCTATGTGGAATCCAAAATAGGTAAACTCCTACAAATAGAGAGTAGAATAAGGATTGCCAGGGGCTGAGGGGAAGGGGGAATAGAGAGATTTTGGTCAAAGGGTACAAATTATATTGTAGCAATACTGTATCATATACTTGAAAATTGCTAAGAGAGTAGATCTTAAATGTTCTCTCTGCAAAAAAGATAATTATGTGAGATTAATGAGGTGCTAACTTTATTGTAGTAATCATTTCACAATATATATGTGTATTAAATCACCATATTTGTACACCTTAAATTGAGAGGATGGAAAAGGATATTCTAAGCAAATCTAACCAAAAGAGACCAGGGGTAGCTATACTTATACCAGAAAAAATAGAATTTAAGCTCATAAGAGACAAAAGATCATCATATAGTGATAAAGGGGTTAATTCATCAAGAAAATATAATAATTGTAAATATTTTTTCCATCCAGTATTGGGTCACTTAAATATATAAAACAAATAATAACATAACTAAAAGGAGAAATAACAGCAACACAATAGTAGTAGGAAACAAATATCCCATTCTCAATAATGGATAGGTCATCTAGACAGAAAATCAATATGCAATTAGCTGATTTGAACAACACTATAGACCAAATGCACCCAACAGACATGTACAGAACATTTCGTCCCGTGGTATTAAAATATACACTATTTTCAAGTAAACTTGGAACATTCTTCAGTATAGATCATATGTTTAGTCATGAAATAAGTAGCAACAAATATGAAATTATAGAAATTATATATAAGTATCTATTATTATCAACACAATGGTATAAAATAGAAATCAATAACAGGAGGAAAACTGACAAATTTACAAATATGTGGAAATTAAACAATACATTCTTGAACAACCAATGTTTAAAAGAGAAAGAAAAAATGAAATAAAACATAGCACAACATAGAAAAGTACAACATACCAAACTTATGGGGAAAAGAGGGAAGTTTATAGCTATAAAAATTACATTACTATAAGTAAAAAAGATAAATTTCAAACAACCTAACATTGCACTGAAGGAACTAGGAAAATAAGATCAAACCAAGACCCAAGTTAGTAGAAAGAAATAATAAATATCAGAGTGGATAAATGAAATATAGACTAAGACAGCAGGAGGAAAGATCAGTAAAACTAAGACCTCATTTTCTGATAATTATAGTCTGTGTGTGTCTTTGAGGCTAAATCAAATCTCTTGTAAGCAGCATATCATTGTCTTTTTTAACCCATTCAGCTACTCAGTCTTTTGATGGGAAAATTTAATCCAGTTACATTTAAAGTAAATATTGATAAGTTGGTTTTCTGTTTCTTAGTTCCTTTTTTCATCTCTTGCTGTCTTTCTTTGTGATAGGATTTTTGTAGTAGTGTGTTTTTATTCCTTTATCTTAGTCTTTTGTTTGGACTACAGGTTTTTTCTTTGTGCTTACCATGAGACTACAGAAAATATCTAGCAGTTATAACAAAGTTTATTAAATTGGCAGTTGACAGCCACCTCGGTTGGACAGGGTCACAGGCTATATTCCCTGACAGGGCAGTGCCACTGATTGGAGTCTGCAAGTAGTCAGTGCTGCAAGCTGGGGTGCTCAATTACTTTTGGTCAGATGGGGCCACAGGCTGTGCTCCCCAAGATAATACTGCTGTCTAGAGTCTGCAATCAGGCAGGGCTAAAGACAGAGCAACATGATCCAACAGGACCTCAGGCTGTGCCCTAAAGTTGGGTGGGAATAAAGACAGGACTTTCACACCAGACAGGCTCTGGCTGTGCAATCCTGTTGACCACGATAGGTGGGACTTCCAGTTCTATCCGCAGTTGGTGGGGCTAGCGGCTGTGGTCTGTTGTTGGACAGGGTTGCTATCCAGACTTCCTGGTGTAGAGGATCCACAGGCAGTAAGCAACAATCGGGCAAGGCCGTAACTGATGTCAGGTAGGGCGGTGAACTGAGCTCTAAAGCCAGGCAGTGCCTTAGGCTGGGCTTCAAGACTGGCTGAGATTACTGTTTGGGCTTCCTGGTCAGACAGTGCAGGAGGTTATGTTCAGCAGCTGGGTGGGCATGTTGCCTTGCTTCCCTGCCTAGGCAGGCCATAGAATGTGTTCTGCCCCTGCATTGCATCTATGCCCAGACTTCCTGGTGAGGCATGACTGGAGGCCATGCTCAGCAGTTGGACAGGGATGCTGACTTGCTTTCTGGTCCATGTAGGACTGTAGAATGGGCTGCTAGGTTGATATGGCCATTGGCTGGGAAACCAAATAAAGTAGAAGTGCCAATCAAGTTCCTTGGCAAGATGGGACCAACATCTTGGATCCTCTAGCAGAAGCACTGTTTTCTAATATATACACACTGATTGCTATAAGGCACATCCCCCTTCCCCATCTCTATCTGATCTCTGGTGGTCAGGGTCTATCCAGTATCCAGTGAACTCATGAGGTAAGACCCAAATGGTCCTCCGGGGAAGCAGTCCACAATGTTGTGAAGCAGGATGCCCACCTTGGGCTCTCTTTTACGCACTAGAGAAACAGTAAGCTGAGGGGTCAGGGTGTCCTCTCAGTGTGGTGCTCTGCCAGCTTGGGAGAGGAGCAGTGAGGTCAAAGTGAAACCACTCCTCTTACCCTTCTAATATGTTTCTTTTTAGTCTCTGTTGTCTAAAGGGGTGTTTCTGCCTAACTGTTTGCTTCTGGAATTTTCGCAAAGGTGTCTTGTCTATGGATGGTTACTAGTTGGTTTTCTGTGAGTGGGCCTGATGTCAGGGACCAGCTGTTCTGCCATGTTGATGACATCACTCTATTGTTTCTTTTTAATAAGGAAAAATTAGCCTGGCCCAGGATTGTCAGTAGAAATAGAATACAAAGTACATTTCATTATGGTCCTCAGATATTAGGCTATTATAAAATGATAGCTGCCAAGCTTAAAGTAAACAAATAGAGAAAGAAATGTATAGCCCACTTGTGTTGATCCATAGGAATTTATCTGGTATGACCTTGCTGAACAAAGGTATATTCCTGCCTGGACTCCTTAATTCTCTGTTAGAAATAAAAATAAATTGTTTCAGTCCAACACAGTCTGTATTTCTTCCTTATGTAGGTTTAGTACAGCTTCAAGCATGTATATATCTTTTGTCCTCCCCTATCATCTGCAGTGCTTGATATAGAAAACCATATGTATTAGAAGTCTATATCCCACTGTGCTTCATATTCTACTTCTGCTCAGTTGTTTCCTAGTAGATTTAGGTCCCAAATTATGTCAGAATGTACTAACAGGACCTAGGGAGGGGATGGCCCTGATTCTGTTTTAGAAACCAGGACTGCACAGTAGGAGATTGATTGCCAATCTTCTTGTTGCTGCACAATCTGCATCACAATCCTAGAAGTAAATAGCTAGGAGAACTAAACCTCATGGTAGATAGGACTATTCTATTCCAAAATAGCAAAACGTGCCGTAATGTTATATCTTACTTCAGTGCTATATGATCTAAGGTTATTGTCATTTATTCTCAGTCTTATTCATATGGTAGTCTGAAGTGCAGTTAAATTCAGAAATCATTAATCAGTTCATCAAAATATGAATTCAGTGTACCTAATGTAATTAAAATAATGATGATAATAATATGGTAATGATAGTGAGAGAGTCCAGTTATCAGTCCTACACTAGTCACTAAAGAGAGTATATATATCCCCTATTGTTTTCTACCTTGAAGAAAAGCACTGATAGAATAGGTGAAGTATAAGGTCATTATTTAATAATAATGCCAGGTTAGATTTTTTTATTAATAGAGAAACAATTAAAAATTCTGCTTCTCCATGGCACTTACCTTTGGCCTTTTTTCAGCAGGGAATGTGGCATCTCTTTGGAGAGTCCTCTTTGGATCTTCTTTTGAGATCTTCATCCTTTGCGACTCCTAAGGCTGATACAAGGTGGCTGTTAGCTATCTTCCTTTTGGGATTGGCTTCTTGCCCTGGAAAAGTCTAGAACAGTAATTCTCAATGGGAGGTGATTTGGGCACTAAAGGACATTTGGTGATGTCTGGAGACATTGTACATACTACAATGCACAGGAAAGCCCTTCACAACATAGAGTTGTTCATGTCAAAATATCAATGTGCTGTGGTGGCAAAACTCTGGTCTTCATCCTGGTCATTTTAGCACATAAGCGGGGGAAAGCCAAAAGCAGGTGACATGGGTAATCACTTCTTGCATCTGTTATTTCTAACTTTTACCATCACAGTCATCTTGTCAAGTAGTTATTAGTACTTACATTTCACACATGAAGAAGGTATTATGTGTGTATACACATGGATATATAGTAGACAGTAGAGAGACAATTTTAAACAATATAAATAACTGCAAAGCATATTTTAATTGCCTGTTTTATTTTTCAGTGTTCAGAAAATATTATGACAGCTCACAGAGCCAAGATAGAAATCCAAGTCTGTTCCACTGCAAACTCACATTTCCATGCTACCACTTTATCTACATATATAAAAGCCTAAGCAACCAAACACCCAAACCATCGACTGGTCACTGTGATGCACACTGACCACCAGGGGGCAGAGCTCAATGCAGGAACTGCCCCCTGGTGGTCAGTGCACTCCCACAGCCAACCTTCCGTGGCTGGCCAGCCTCCCCCGGTCCCTTCCGGCTCCGATTGCCCCAATCACCGGCCAGGCAAGAATTCATGCATGGAGCCTCTAGTAATTTTAATAACATAACTGCATCATCATTCATCTGTGAACCATTAATGAACACTCACTCAATGCTCTGAATGGCAATTAGACCTGGAAAGAGTATCAGGCTGCTTGTACTCACACACATGTAGCTCTGTGCAGTTTTAGAAAGTGTTTTCCATACATTATCTCATTTTCAAAATGACCTCTGAAGTAAGTGAAATGTTGTACACCATTTTGCAGATGAGAAAACTGAGGTTCCACAAATGTAAGTGAATCAACACCCAAACTGAGATTTCTGAGGCCAATTAATCTTTACTGGAAAAGCCATTCTCACCTTGGCTTTTCTTATGTTTATCCTAAGTGTACTTCCGGTGCTGCCCAAACTTTTGACATAGTGATAATATTTGTTCAGTCATTTTAGGCAAAGAGAGGTGTGATTATATTCAATATTCTGGGGCTTCAGTTGTCCCAAACACCCACCCAACCACAAGTGCTAAAATTTGACACATCAGTAACCCATGCTGGTGTGTTGCAGACACTGACTGAAAATATGTAGTTACTATGGGCTTTACTAGAGTCCTCAGTTTACTCCATTATGCACCAAAATGTGGTAGGCAGAATCACCAATAATATGTCAATTACAGCATGAACTTATAATCAAATTCACAATGGTTACTGCCCATATATCAGATGTTCTATCTATATAAGCATAATTTAGCCTCATGTTGCCTAGTATTTTAAACATTATAGAAAGATTAATTCAAACATTCACCATATTATTACTAGAAATATATCAAATAGTTGCCTCTTAAGAGAACACAAATGGCTAGGATCTTTCACTTCATGTTTTCTTTCCTCATCAACAGAAACCAGTAAGACAAAGTGAATTATAATATAATCATGTTCTTTTCTAGTGCACCATTAATCCTTACCTTTCCATTCTATTATAATTCACTTTACCTAACAAAACCAACATTCTTAATGATAGATTAGCTCAAATTTAGCGTAGTATATCAGGAAGTGAAAATGTGAATCTCAGACATAATACTGTGTCAGTATGAGTGAATTTCTTTCTGTGTCTGTGTCAATTTTGAGTCTATTTTTACCCCAATGGATTTTTATCTCTGCAAATAACACTTCTCAAACCCCATGATGCCATTATAAATATGTTTTAAACCTTTTTGAATTAAATAATCTCCATTTTCTCTTGGCTAACCCTTTTCTCTAGCTAATCTAGAGTTTCTATGAAATGTGAGTAGATCAAATAATCATACACACAACCTATTTCTTACTTGAATGCAATATAATTGTTAAATCTTCTTGCAGTATTTTTTGTTACCATGGAAAACATCACATCGATTCACTTCATCAAAGATGCTAAAAAAAATCATTTATAGGAACAGAATGTATAAACTAACTTTATTTGGGTTTTTAGTAAAATAGAATTGTGGTTGGAAGAGATTATAGAATTTTCAAATATGATATTTGGAAGATGTTTATTAGCTTTTTATGGATACAAGTTTTCCTCTGTTATGTTAACAATATTTAGTAATTTATGTACTTAGCCTCACAGTAAAGAGAAGAGATATTCCTATGGGATTCCAGAAAAATAGATGACAGCCATTTATGAATGAACTGTCCAAAACCTGCCCCCCAACAATTTAAATATTATAAACTATTGTTACCTAGGCTTTCAAAACAAATAACTGATAGTTTTACCCTGTACTTTTTGGTTTTGACATAGTAATTAAGCTTAAAAAATTGCCCTAACCGGTTTGGCTCAGCGGATAGAGCGTCGGCCTGTGGACTGAAGGGTCCCAGATTCAATCCCAGTCAAGGGCATGTACCTGAGTTGTGGGGACATCCCCAGAATGGGGCATGCAAGAGAAAGCTGAATCGATGTTTCTCTCTCATCGATGTTTCTAACTCTCTATCCCTCTCCCTCCCCCTTCCTCTCTGTAAAAAATCAATAAAATATATTTTTAAAAAATTCTTCATTGTCCACCTTTTCGTTGATGACCAAAAAGCTTAGCCCTAACTAAAGTAAACTTTGTCCTTTAACTTAAAAACAGTGTTTATAACTATAATCCTTGCTTAGAGTTATACACATACACACATATGAACACACAAGTTCTTTCTTCTTTTTCTGTATAGAGCATTGTGCTTATGACTTGAGAAGAGAAATTAAAAAATAATTTATAGACAAGGACTCATAATTTGTGGAATATTAGGAAGAAACTATTAGATTTTCAAATATAAATCTGTGTAAGTATCTCCCCTGCTTAGAAAGTCTTCCATAATCCCCCGCACTGACTTCAGGATAAATATGAAGCACTTACTTATAGGCACGCACGGCCCTTCATGATCAGGCCTAAGCTTGTTTTCCAGCCTCAAGATTCACCCCTCCTTCTGATTCATGTCTGGTCTGTCTGATGCTCTTAGAACCTACACAGTGGGACTATTGGTAAGCCTTTCCCCAGAAGTCCTCTCTCAGGCCTCTCCACCTACCTGATAAGCTCAAATATTGCTTGCTCAGTGAGAGTAATCAGCATTCCTGCCTTACCATAGCCCTGGTTTGCCTCCTGCTCTTCTGCATCCTTGTGCACACCTCTCCCTCAGTTAGAGTGTGAGAAACTTCCACAGAACAAGAAACCCTCCTCCAAGAAACCCTCAGGACCTCAGAAGGTGCATTTTGTATGGAAACCTTACACTTGTTTGCAGTTTGGGTTAACTTATTTTCCCTCATAACCTCATTTCTCCACTTAATTTGTTTTACTTTGTCATCTTATGGGAATACATTTTCAAATAAGTAAATATAGCAGTATCGACTTAAAAGCTGGCATCAAATTTCTTTTAGAGAAAAATGCCCTTATTAGGAAGCACATTTTTAAGCCAAGGGGAAAGGTAAGCCCCTGTGGGCATGTGTTGGCAGCTTTCAAGACAACAAAAGCTGTGGTCTAATTGCTCTGTGTGTTAACAATGAAGAGAAATGACGGAAAATAAAGAGGAAATGGGGAGGAGGGGGATAAAGATATAAACATACAGACAATTATTTCAGCTAGAATTTTGGTTATGGTAGAGGGACTTAGGAACAGAATTATCTTAAGATGACTATTAAGCTGATTTCATTGATGTGATACAGACTTGTCCATCATTCCAAGTATCAAATATATGTTCTGCTCCCTGGGACGGAATTCCACATCTGAGATGTCTAGGTACATAGTGAACGGAGTTTTTAGGGGTAAAATAAATAGGTTTAGGAAATTTTAAGAACTAGGGGTTCCATAGTGGGAAACCACAGAGCTGCAAAAGATATACTTCACAGAATAAGGGAGCTGCCAGAAGGCATACATTCACAGAATAAAGGAAAGGAAGCCACTCATTCAAAGAGGGAAGAAGAAGGACAATGGGAATAGAAAAACAAAGGGGAGGTGGAGAGGGGAGCCCCACGTGGGTTTGAGCTCTGAAGCTGCTCTAGTGACCAATCAGAGGGGATATCAAGACACAAACAACTGAAGCCTTTATACACCTTAGAAAAAAGGGACCTAGTGGGTCTCTCTCTCTCTCTCCACAGGTGGGAGTCTGAGCTTGTTTCCCAATAAATTCCTACCTTTTCCTATACCACCTTTTGTCCGTGGCTTCATTCTTCAAATCTACCTGGACATGAACCCGGGAAGCCACCTTTGCATGCTGCCCAGAGGAATACCCCATGTTCCAGTTAAATTCCTGAGTTTTAATAGCAGGAACCCTGGGGAGAGTGCTATAAGAGGGTCCCTAAACTGAGCTAATTGTGGAGGAATATGCGAGTATACTCATGAGAACATGGCAACCCCTGATACCAGGTATTTGCAGAGATACTGTTCTAGGCATTGACTACAATCTATGGAAAGCATGAAAAGCCAATGTGAGCTATACTCTAAGGACTGTGACTCCACCTGGTAGCTAGTATGGAAGAAAATCAATCATGGCATGATTAACATAGGACTTTGAAAATACTTAGCAGAAGAAGACTCCAAAGAATCTTTCTAATTTGAGAAATAAGGGCAGTAATTTTATAGAACTTTCACAGGAGGGCTTACATAATTTACAGTTTATATTAAGAATAGTGTAAGGGCAAGTATACATTAAAAATAAGAGGCTTGATTCTCTTGAAAATAAAGAGACTTCTCCCTTCTCCCTTTCTTTAGAACGTTCATTTTAGAGAACTTGTAAGTTCTCTCTCTCTCTCTCTCTCTCTCTCTCTCTCTCTCTCTCTCTCTCTCTCTCTCTCTTTAAAATGCATGTAAATCTTTTTAGAATTTATTATGTCTTGCCAGCTTTATGACCCAGAAATCTTTCTCAAGGACCTGGAAGACATCTCTTGAAATGTAAATATCAAGAGAGAGCTCCTCCCAGTTTCTATGGGAGAATTGGAGCCTAATTTTAGCAAGTGCCTGACTCAAAGTTGTAAGTAGGAGAATGAAAATAGAAGTTTATTTTCACTTTGTATAAAAGCAGTTGACTAACACCAATAGGCACCCTAATTACCTGGCGCATTTAGGATGAACTCTGCGTGATAAATGGTGCGGTCAAGTACTCTTTCGTGAGGACGAGTTATTATCTTTAGGACATGTGTGCAATGGTTTGTATCTGCTTGCCTATTTTAAAGGGTGAGATTTCTTTCTGTCTGTGCAATCTCTTAGCAAATTGTCTGTGGTATATATCCCATTCTGGCTTAATGCTCATTCAATAATAAAACTGTGCGTGTGTATTTTAATTACCCATGTGACGAGATTTTCTGGGTTGGGAGCTTTTCTTTTTAATTATTTCTTTAACAACAATTGATCAAAAGGAAGCATATTTTGTGAATTAGCAACTATTGGGCAATTTGTATTCAGCATGAGGAGGAGGGAGTATTATAAAGTTAGAGACCAATTTCTTGTGCAAAAGAGGGTAGGCAAGCACTGCTGTGAGACTGAGGGAGGCCCAAGTGCATGTAAGAATCACAGCAGAAAATTCTCACCAATGTCTATTATGATGAATATTGGAAATTAACAAACATTTATTGTTTTGAACATCTTTCCTCAATAAAAACATTGACATCAAAGAGTTGTTATAACTCATACTTATATCCTTTACATCTAAAATACACTAACATCTAATAGGTATTGTTTTTATTGGTACTTAATTAACATAACATTGTGTAAATTGAGATGTACACAACATGTTGATTTAATACATTTATATGTTGGGACATGATTATCAGCAGAGCTTTAACTATAACACCTCTATCACATCACATAATTATTTTCTTTGAGTGGTGAGAACATTTAAAGTCTAGTGTCTTAGCAATTTTGAACTATATAATATAGTACTGTTTACTAAAATCACTGTTTGTACACTAGATCTTCAGAACTTATTTATCTACTAGTTGCAAGTTTGTACCATTTAATAACATCTCCCAATTCATCATCCCCTAGACTCTGGCAACCACCATTCTACTCTGTTTTAATGAGTTCAGATTTGTTTGGTTACACATATAAGTGATATCATACAATATTTTACTTTGTCTGGCTTATCTCACTAAGTATAGTACCCTTAAGTTTCAGCAAAATTGTTTCAAATGACAGGATTTCCTTCTTTTTCATGGCTGAGTAATATGTCATTGTATGTCACATTTATCCATTCATCCATTGACAGACATAGGTTGTTTCAAATTCTTGGCTATTATAAATAACTAGGAGCTCAGTGCATGAATTCGTGCACCTTGAAAGGAACGGTGGGCCACAAGGCTGCAGTAGGCACAGGGGCGCATTTTGGCCCATCCTCTGCACCCCCACCCAGCCTCTCCTGCTGCAACCCTGGTACCCTGTCTGCTGGCAGCTCCACTCCTGCCACCCCTGCTCTCACATGCTGACGGCACGGAGTGATTGGGGCTGGTGCCAGCAGCAGATGTGAGTGGGGCCAGCACCCTGATTGGCCCTCAGGAGCAGGGGGAGGTTGAGAAGCCCTCAGGGGTGAGTGGGGCTGGCAGCTGCCGCTAGCACCCGCTGATGGCGCCAAGCGATTGGGACCGACGCTGGGCACCCACAGCAGGTGTGAGCAGGACCAGCGCCAGCAGCAGGAGCAAAGAATTTTCAGTAACCACCAGAGGCTTACCCTGATGACAGCGACCGGTGCCCCGCCTTGGTCTGGCACCCCCGCTCACCTGCTCCATCATCCCGTTGTGGCCGATGCCCACCATGTTCCGCTCATGCCTCCTGGTGGTCAGCGCATGTCATAGCAACTGGTTGTTTGGTTGTTCCAGTTGTTCTGCCATTCAGTCTATTTGCATATTAGCCTTTTCTTATATAGGATGCTGCAATAAACATGAAGGTTGCAGATACTTTTTGATATTCTGTTTTTATTTTCATTGGATATATACCCAGAAGCAGGATAGCTGAATGATATGGTAGTTATATTTTTAATGATTTGAGGAACCTCCATACTGTTTCTCATAATGGTTGTACCAATTTACATTCCCACCAATAGTGCACGAGTGTTCCCTTTTTTCCTATACATAGCAACACTTCTTCACTCTTGTCATCTTGATTATATCAATTCTAACAGGTGTGAGGTGATAGTTTAATGTGGTTTAGATTTGTGTTCTCCTTATGAATAGTAATTATAAAGTTCAGAATCTTTTTATGTACCTGTTGGCCATTTATATACCATTTATATTCAGTTTCTCCATTTTTAATTGGGTTGTTTGCTTTTATTTAGTTGTATGAGTTTTTTATATATCTTGGAAATTAACCCCTTTCTGATTGATATACACTTCACAAATATTTTTCCCCGCTCTGTATGTTGCCTTTTCATTTTGTTGATTGTTTCTTTTGCTATGCAAAAGCTTTTAAGTTTGACATAGTTCCACTTGTGTTTTGCTTTAGTTGCTTGCACTTTTGTTATCTTCCAAAATATCATTGTCAACACCAATGTCAAGGAGTTTTTTTCCTTACATTTCTTCAAGAAATATTATGGTTATGGGTCTCATGTTTAAATCCTTAATCATTTTGGAATAATTTTTGTTAGTGGTATAAGATATGGGTTCAATTTCATTTTTCTGTACATGGTTAATCAGCTTCCCAGAACCATTTATTAAAGAGACTATCTTTTCCCCATTAAGTGTTCTTGTCTTCCTTATTAAATATAAGTTGACCATATATGTGGGGTTTTATTTCTGGGTTCTCTGTTCTGTTCCATTGGTCTGTGTATCAGCTTTTATGTCAGCACATATTGTTTTGTTTTGTTTTTTAAATATATTTTATTGATTTTTTTTTACAGAGAGGAAGGGAGAGGGATAGAGAGTTAGAAACATCGATGAGAGAGAAACATCGATCAGCTGCCTCCTGCACACCTCCCACTGGAAATGTTCCAGCAACCAAGGTACATGCCCTTGACCAGAATGGAACCTGGGACTCTTCAGTCTGCAGGCCATTGCTCTATCCACTGAGCCAAACCAGTAGGGCAGCACATATTGTTTTGATTACTGTAGCTTTGGAGTAGAGTCTGAAATCAGGAAGTGTGATGTCTCCAGCTTTGTTTTACTTTCTCAGGATATTTTGGGCTATTCAGAGATTGTTATGGTTCTATACAAATTTTAGAATTGTTTTTCTATTTCTGTGAAAAATGCCATTAGAATTTTGATAGTTAAAGCATTGAATCTACAGATTGCTTTGGGTAGTATGGACATTTTAGCAATATTAATTCTTTTAGCCTGTGGATGCTTTCCATTGGTGTCTTTTCTAACTTCCTTCATCAAAGTCTTATAGTTTTTATTGTATAGATCTTTTACCTCCTTCGTTAAATTTCTTCATAAACATTTTACTGTTTTGATGCATTTGTAAATGGAATAGTGTTCTTCTGTTGTTGTCTTTTCAGATATTTTATGTTAACATATAGAAATGCAACTGATTTCTGTATGTTGATTTTATAACCTGCAACTTTGCTAAATTTGTTGATTAGTTCCAAAATTATTTCGGTTGAGTCTCTTGGGTTTTTATATATATATACTAGAGGCCCAGTGCACAAAACTTTGTGCACTCGACGGCGGGGGGTGCGGGGGGTCCTTCACCCCGGCCTGTGCCCTCTCACAGTCTGGGGCCCCTCGGGAAATAACGACCTGCTGGCTTAGGCCTGCTCCCGGGTGGCAGAGGGCAGGCCCAATCCCTAGGTGCAGCCCCTGGTCGGGCTCAGAGCAGGGCCGATTGGGGAGTTGGGGCGCCGCCCCCTGTCATGAACAGAGCACAGCGGATTGGGAGGTTGCGATGCCACCCTCAGTCTCGCTCAGGGTAGGGCCAATTGCGGGGTTGGGGCACCACCCCCTGTCACACTCAAGGCAGAGTCGATGGGAAGGTTGTGGCGCCACCCCCTGTCACGCACAGAGCAGGGCCAATCAGGGGGTTGGGGTGCTGCCCCCTGTCATGCACAGAGCAGGGCCCATCAGGGGGTTGGGGAGCTCCCCCCTGTCACGCACAGAGTAGGGCCAATAGGGGAGTTGGCGCACTGCCCCCTATCACACACAGAGCAGGGCGGATCAGGGGGTTGGGGCGCCGCCACTCTCAGACTCAGGGCAGGGCCAATGGGGAGGTCATGGCTCTACCCCGTCACACACAGAGCAGGGCCCGTGGGGTGAGGGGGTTGGGGTGCCACACCCTGTCACACACAGAGCCGCAGGGCGATCAGGGGGTTTGCGCGCTGACCCCTGTCACACTGATCCCGGTGCTGGGAGGCCTCTCAGCTCCGCTGATCCCAGTGCTGGGAGGCATATTACCCTCTTACTATATAGAATAGAGGCCTGGTGCATGGGTGGGGGCTGGCTGGTTTGCCCTGAAGGGTGTCCTGGATCAGGGTTGGGGTCCCCACTGGAGTGCCTGGCCAGCCTGGATGAGGGGATGATGGCTGTTTGCAGCTGGTCACACACCCTTCAGTGTGGGGGTCCCCACTGGGGTGCCTGGCCAGTCTGGGTGAGGGGCAGAGGGCTGTTTTCAGGCTGGGACTGAAGCTCCCAACTGCTCCTTTTTTTCTTTTTTTTTTTAATTCTGGGCCAGCTTTCGCTCTGAGGCTCCAGCTCTTAGGCCTCCGCTCCTGAAAGCAGGTATCTGGTTTGTTTCAGTTCTATAATCGAAACTCTGTATCAACTCCAGCTCTGAGATCCCAGCCGGCTGAAAGCTGGTTTCTGGGGTTTTGTTTAGCTTCTATATTTGTTACAATGTTTGAACTGCAGGCTCAGAGGCTGGCAAGGCAGGCGGGGAACGTTGCAGTCCTCCGTCACTGAAGCAAGCAAGCTTCATGTTAATTTCAAGCTGCCTGGCTGCCGGCCGCCATCTTGGCTGGCAGTTAATTTGCATATCTCGCTGATTAGCCAATGGGAAGGGTAGTGGTCATAAGCCAATTACCATGTTTCTCTTTTATTAGATAGGATGGTCATATCATCTATAAACAGAGATAGTTTTACTTCTTTTTTATTTGAATGCCTTTTATTTATTTTCTTGATTGTTTTAGTTAGGATTTTCAGTATATGTTGAGTAAAAGTGGTGAGAGTGGGCACCCTTGTCTTGTTCCCAATCTTTGAGGAAAAGCTTCAACCACTCACCATTGAATATAATTTTAGATGTGGGTTTATAACAATGGCCTTTTCATGTTGCTCTATGTTTCTTCTAGACCCAATTTCTTAAGGATTTTTATGATGAAAGAATGTTTTATTTTGTTGAAGCTTTTCTGCAAATATTGAGATGGTAAAATGATTTTTATCTTTTATTCTATTAATGTTTTTCACCATATTTAGTAATTTACGTATTTTGAAGCATCTTTGCATCCCAGGAATAAATCCCACTAGATCATGGTTTCTGAACTATTTCATGTGCTGTTGAATTTGGTTTGCTAATATTTTGTTGAGAATTTTTGCATCTATTGGTTTATAGTTTTGTTTTGTTTTCATTGTATTCGTATCTGAATTTGTTATCATTGTAATGCTGACCTCATAAAATGAGTTTGGAATTGTTCCCTGCTCTTCAATTTTTTGGAAAGGTTTGAGAAAGATCAGCATTAATTCTTCTTTATATGTTTGGTATAATTCTCCAGTGAAGCCATCTGGTCCTGGGCTTATGTGTTGGAAGGTTTTTGATTACTCATTCAATCTCCTTACTAATTATTGGTCTGTTCATATTTCCTATTTCCTCATGACTCAATTTTGGTAGGTTATTTCTAGGAAATCATTCATTGCTTCTATATTATCCAATTTACTTCCGTATAATTGTTTATATAGTCTCTTATGATCTTATGCATTTTTGTGGTATCAGTTATAATATTCTCTATTTCTGTTTTTATTTATTTGAATCTTTCTCTTTTTTACTTACTCTAGCTAAAGGTTTGCTAATCTTGTTTACTTCAAAAAAACTAGCTCTTTTTTTTTAATCTTTTTAATTGACTTTCTGGTCTGTATTTCATTTATTTCCACTCTTTATTATTTTCTTTTTTGCTAACTTTGAGCTTAATTTGTTCTTTTTGAAATTAATAGCTAAAAATTTTTTGTCAAGTTCTAGATTTCCATTACAAATTAATTTTAGAACATGTCCAGCTATTGTATAATATGCTACTTACAAGAACAGGTTTTCTTACAGATGCAGATGAACCTTTTTGTTTTTAGTAACCTTACTTTTCTGTTTATTTATTGGATTCATCAGAATCTACAGGCATCTGAATCTGCTTTTACAGTTTGATTTTTTCTTTATGGTAGTTTTGTTTGATGGTTTGGTTTTTAATCTCTATTCTCCTAATAACTTCTCTATCACTAATATCTTTTCACTATCAAATATTTCTTCAAAGCACATAGTATAGGTTTCAAGAAAACTTGAAATTTAAAGATACAACTTTTACATTCTTAGTACATGATACTGAACACACTCCTTGTTACCTGTCCATGAAAGGCTGAAAATGTTGATATAGCCCTTGAAAGTCCTATACCCAGTCTACAGGGCTTATTTAGTCACATCTCAAAGGGGATAAATAAGCATTTCCTCCTTGATTTCTCCAATGTAATACTAATCCTCTCCATGTACTTGATACTATTTTGGTTTTTAAATTTTATTTATTCATAGAATAAATAGGTGCCCACTCTCACCACTCTTATTCAACATATACTGAAAATCCTAACTAAAATCCCCCCCACCCCCCATCATCTGCCTCTTCCAGGATTTAGAAATTGATAGCAGAGGAACAATTCCAAAGATTTCTGCAATCCCTTGTAAATTCTGTTGAGGCTCTGATCAATGTGAACTGAATTAGGGATTTAGAAATAAAGGAGTTAGGGGAGCAAAAAAAGGGAGCCAGGGATGTTGAACCTAGATATGGGATGGCATCTTGTCAGCATGAACAAATACATTCCCCACAGGTCTCGCCTCACTCCTCTCAGCAAACAATTGGGATGAGAACATGGAGTTGTTGTGTCAAATGTGCAAAATGCTTAGGAAAATGCCAGGCATATTCCAGGCACTCAATAATTATTAGCCACTAGTAATAAAAGTAGGTGCGGTCATCAAAATTGTTGTTTTTTAATATAAATAGTAGCAGGAGCACTATTAAGACAGTACTATTGCAGAAAGAACATAAACCCAGCAATCTATGTACCTGGCTTTGAATCCAAACCCTGTTGTATATAAGCAAACCCCTAAACCTCATCATTTTTGAGTGTCATCATCAGTAAAATGGATTTAATAATATTTACTCAAAGGTCTATTGTGAAGATCAAGACCTTGCACATTAAGAAGTTGTTCTTGTACACTAAAAGAAAAAATACTATAAACATTAGTTATCCTATTCCTACATATACTAAACAGAGCCAGTATGAGTTGAAGGTGACTCATACTAAATCTTCCTGACTAAAATCTCTAACAGATCTTGTGGCGATGTCTTTCTCCCTCATTGGAGATTATTTCTGTAGCTTATACAAATGCTTCTAAAGAAGGAGCATATGGAGCTGTTATGTCAATTATGCCACAGGGTAGGCCTAGTTGTGGAACAGATTTCTCCCACTTATTTCCACTCTGACACAATAAGAATGGACTTGCATGGGGACTTGGAGGAGAACAGAGTCAAAAGAGATGACTAGAGCATGAAACACTGCTTGGAAGGGCTGAGTGAAGAACTGATCGCTTGGATCAGACACCGAGGAGAAATTTGACTCACGAACAACACAACTGTACTCTGTTAGACCTAACTTAAAATCACAATGACTTTTTGTCATTTTCTTTTTGATAAAAACTATGAGGAATAGACAATTGGGCTAAATATTTTGCTTTGTTTAAGTGTGATGTGAAAGTAAATTTTAAAAAGACTTCATTTTCTTATGTTACTTTCCAGCTCACTAATTCATTCAAGTTAATTATAGATACCACATATAAATTACCATTTTCTTTAACCACTGAGAAGCAAAGAAAAAAAAAAAACACCAAAAAAACCTTCTTTATTCTAAAACATTTGGTGTTTTCCCCTCAAAGACTCTGTGATTCTAGTCCTCATACACAATTCTGGATTGTCCTGAAAACTCACTTTATAGAAATAGAAAACATTATGACTACCAGAAATCTCTTTGCAGTGACACTGCCATCTTGAAGGATTAGAGAATCAAAACAAACAAACAAACAAACAAACAAAAACAGTAGGAAAGGCCAGCATTGGGCAGATCTTTATAAAATGTACCGTGTCTCTGCTCTTTAATATGGAAATATACTCTCAGGATAGTTTCAAAACTTCTGAAATATCACCACATACATTTCACTGCACTTGCATGAGCCACTGAAATTACAACACTATTCCCCAACTCATTTCAATTGACAATTGTCTTAACTTACTTTTTTTCCATATAACCATATATTCTACCTTCTCTTCTGTTTTCTATCCTAAGTCCACATATCTAGATTTCCCTGGCAAGAATAAGTTTATTTTTGCTGTAACCTTTTGAGATATACTATAGTAATGGTAATTCATACACAAGATGGTAAATTGCCCATGATTCTAAATTGTTTCTTATACCATTCTTAACTAATGCATAAACTTAATGTGTTCCTGTTCAGTTATTCTTCTCTACTGAGTCACAGCAAAGCCATATAGAGGTCTTTGGGGAGATTAAAAATTAATACTTAAAGTAGTAACCAGACTGGGGAATGAATATTAAGAAGAGTGAAAAAAGGATTTCAGCAAACTTTAGCCCATAAAATTATTTCCTCTAAGGTTATAAGTACTTTGGGTAAATCTCTCATTTACTCCATACTGCACTCAGTGCAATGTCCTGCTCAAATGAACATTTGACAAATAACTATTAATGATGACATATGAACACAACTTTTAATAATACCAAAGAAAGGAACCCTAAATGCAAAATTTGATTAAACCTTTTCTTCGGTATTTTTTCATCCCAAATTCCCCAGTTATTTAGAATGGTAGAACTTTTTAGCTTCGCATTTATGTTCCGGGCCTAAATGCTAGTTTCTAACATTCTCATTACCCATCTCTGGATAATTTTTATTAGGATCTTGATGCTTATAAGTGAAGTAGAGTGCTGCTCTTTGAAAGTTTGTATTTACAAGTATCTCCTTCTCTGGAGGCTGAAAATTATCCCCAATAAAGGGGAATCATGATCCTCTCTGAGGTTTATGAACATAAAAATATTTCTGATGGACTAAAGTAAAACCACTGAGACCAAACTTCAAAATGAATGCCAGTACTCCTGAGAGGGAGATCTGCATAAAGGAACACAGCCTGGAATAATGATCTGGCTGCAGCACAAAGACCTAGGCATGTTTGAAGGAGATATTGAGAGTCTGGCAGAGCTTATACTGCAGTGGAATCCATGCTACCCAGAGTCCCTAGCATGTTCCATATATCTTAGGGCAGTGGTCAGAAAACCGCAGTTCGCGAGCCACATGCGGCTCTTTGGCCCCTTGAGTGTGGCTCTTCCACAAAATACCACGTGCGGGTGCGCATGTACAGTGTGATTGAAACTTCGTGGCCCATGTGCAGAAATCAGTTTTTGGCCTGGGTGAGTCTATTTTGAAGAAGTGGCATTATCAGAAGTGGGGGATGTTGGTGGGTCGGGCAATGGGAGACGCGGTGCAGGCGGGCCGCGGGATACACAGCATGGGGGGAGGCACGGGCGATTCATGCAGGGGTTGAGTGAGCCAGTCAGCAGTCTCATTGTGCAGTGATTAGTGCTAATCGCATCAGCAAATTGAACGTGGGTAACAAAATTACCTACTAGAAGCATAAAGTTACCTGTATTTTTCCAACCAGCTGCAAATCCTACAGATATTTTTGTCATCAATTTAAGAATAGATGGAACAAGTATACAAGACGAGTGTGGATGGGAGAGTTGGAAGGGGTCAACCTCAGCGAGTGTACCTCAATCAAATTGAGGACATTTTTAGCAAAGGTCAGCTTAGGAGTACCCTAATTAAGTTAATAACAATGTACCTACCTATGTAGTTTAAGTTTAAAAAGTTTGGCTCTCAAAAGAAATTTCAATCGTTGTACTGTTGATATTTGGCTCTACTGACTAATGAGTTTGCAGACCACTGTCTTAGGGTAATATCAAAGACCAACCCCCAAGGAGAGAGAACATCCCTGTTGGCTCCAAAGATTGCTACAGGACATACTTTGATTGAATGTGGATCATTCTCTTGATTTGCTAAGGCTGGGCATATAACTAGTAGCAACATTCTTAGACTCCTCACTTTCCCAGCAGCATCATAGCTGCCTTGGCTTTTCACCTGGGCACAGTGATTTCCGAAGAAAGGAAAGGCCACTTGATTGCAGCAGTACTGCCCCTGGCCAACTCAGAGGTTTGTGAGTTGCATCTCAAGTGAATCACTGACTTTTGGGGCCACTTATAGGTGAGAAACACTTTTGTAAGTTAATGGGTATCTTTGGGGTTTGGAGAAAATATCTGAGGAAGTAAACCAAGGAAAAGACTAGATTTTGAGTGAATTAATAGTAAAGTATTAGAGCATTAAGACCTGGAGCAAAATGCAAACACGGCCTTATTTGATATTAAGTTGTCCAACCGGTATACCTAAGCTTTACTCCTCCATAATCCAACCAACAAAACTTTAGAGATAATCTGGGAGAAAGAAAGAAAGGAAAATAAAAGGAAAGAAAAGAAAAAAAAGAAAAGAGAAAGAAACTAATGAAAAGAAAAGAGAAAGAACTTAATGATAATATGGAATCTTTTTTAAAAAAAAACATTTATTTATCCTCACCCAAGGATATTTTTTCCATTGATTTGTAGACAGAGTAGAAGGGAGGAGAGACAGAGAAAGAGAAACATGGATGTGAGAGAAACACATTGATTGGTTACCTCTCACACACACACACACTGACCAGAGCCAGGGATTGAGCCTGAAACTGAGGTATTTGCCCTTGACGGGAATCAGACTCGGGACTGTGCAGTCCACAGGCCGATGCTCCAACCACTGACCCAAACCAGCTAGGGCAATAATATTGAATCTTATTAAGAATCATAGTATGTAAATCAAAATGTCAATTCAGTGGTGTGTGTGTGTGTGTGTGTGTGTGTGTGTGTGTGTGTATTCAGGCCGGAGAATGAAACTCGTGCATGGGGAGGGGGTTCCCTCAGCCCAGCCTGCACCCTCTCCAATCCGCGACCTCTCAGGGGATATCTGACTGCTGGTTTAGGCCCAATCCCTGGGATTAGGCCTAAACCGGCTGTCGGACATCCCTCTCACAATCCTGGACCACTGGCTCCTAATCACTCGCCTGCCTGCCTGCCTGCCTGGTCACCCCTAACTTCTCCCCCACCCCCACTGGCCTGGCCACCTCTTATTGCCTCCCCTGCCAGCCTGGTCATCCCTAACTGACCTCCCCTGCTGGCCTGGTTGCCCCCAATTGCCCCTCCTGCCAGGCCGGTCGCCCCTCACGGCCCCCCTACCTGCTGGCCTGGTCGCCCCATGCAGCCTGCTTGTTCAGTCGTTTGGTTGTCCCTCACTAACCCCCTTGCTGGCCTGGTTGTAGGCAGCCATCTTTGTGAGGGTGTGAAGGTCAATTTGCATATTACCTCTTTATTATATAGGATGTATGCTTGAAGTGACATTTTTTTCATTTGTACCAGTTCTCCTACAAAATATCTGTGAGCCAGTTTAATATGGCTTGTTATGTCAGTTTTTCAAGTGCAGCTTTCTGCAGCTGAGATACACATCCCTCATATTGAATATTGATCACTGATAATGTTTATTTTCCTCACTTGTGAGACACCTCCCACTCAGCCTCTCTCAGCTGATGCCAAAGCCATGATTTACATGTTGAACAGCTCTGACACATCTAAGGAATTAACTCATCTTCTTGCTTTCTATTGCCATCTTTTTCTCTCCCCTTTCATGCAGATGTTATGTCTCTTGACCACTGGTTGAGCTTTCAGCCATCTCCAGCTAATCCACCAACCCCTTGCACCACAGTACTTTCCCTAATTGCATGATGTTCAGTGGATATTCTCTTCCAGTTTTAAAATTCCATGAATTTATAACATTGAAAATTATTTTATTTTAAAATAATAATCTGTTATTCTCTGACAATCTACCATTTAGATATTTAAATATTTTATTTTTTCCATGTTCATATTCAGAAGTCTTATTAAAAATTTACTGATTTTTAAATTAATTTGGCAAAATAATTACCTACTAATTAAAAGCAGGTAAAGTCTTGTCAATTCTTTTTTAGTATATATGGTATAAAGTTATATATGTGTGTGTATGTGAATATGTATATATGTATGTAATACATATGCAGCATTAAGAATTCTTATGGTAATGATAACTTACAACTTTTGGAAAAGTTTTAAAGGAAAAAGAACCAAAATATCTATAATCAAATATATACCATGACCCTATTAAATAGGACATGTAGTAGTATAGCAAAGGAACTTAAGTAATATGAAGTGTGAGTAATAACAGGTAGTGTTCTTCACAGATGCAACAGCAGTTATTATTGGTCCACACACTCCCAAGCCAGAGTAGCCAACAACAGACAACCCTGTTACCTTCACATACCAATGCCACCCAGGGCTCAGGGAGAAAAGACAAGTGTCCTTTAGCTGCAAATGAAGACTTAGGAAAATGAAGCTACCTTACTTAGTTCTAGTATCACATGGTTCTATGCCATAGCAAAAAGAGAAATATAATTGGTACTACACAAAGGTAGTTGATATAGACTCCACACCTTAAAATAGGAATTGTATACAGTTATACATAAAGCACAAGAATTATCTGTACCTTAGATATCAAGGCTGACACAAGAAAGTGATCGCATCAATATGATGATCAGACTCATTAGAGATTAAAAAAAGAGGAGTAGAAAACAACCAAATTCCATGTTGTACATGGAATGATGGTGATAGAAACATTTAACAAAGCAATCTAAACTTAAGATATCTCAAATTTTCAAGTTAGGAAGGTATATTTGTTGGAGTAAAAGCCAAATTGCTATTGTAAGGAGACCCAAAAGTCAATGGTTTACATAAGATAAAAGTTTGCCTCTTTCCTATACCAGTCCAAACCTGGCAGGTAGGCTCACCTCCATCAAGTTATTGGGGTACAAGCCAGCGAGGTAGCTCTACCATCCACTGGGCATGGTCATCATCTGCATGGACGAAGGCAGTTTCCATCAGGTTAACGAATGGGAAAGAAAAAGGGAGCATAAAGAAAACCATCTTAAAGCCCAGTCCAAAGGGAGCACATTTCACTTCAGCTCCATTCCACTGGAAATATAGAGTAAACTGTGGTGGACAGCTAGCAGGATGGACTTAATGGCAGAGCTACACATTAATAAGGATGCATTTGGGGGGGGGGTGAGAGATTGGGATGATTATTGGATGAATGATTGCCATTTATTGATGGTTGTATAAATATAGTATGTGATTCATATGATCTAGTTGGTGTAATGATGCTCAACTAGCCCTTTATATTATATTTTACAATGCCGTAAGTTTAAACATCCATTTACATTTTTTATTAAAAAAAACAACAAAAAAAACCTCATTGATCTGGATGGACTGAAATTGCACAGGTTACAGGGTTGAGAATAAGGAAAGTAGATAAGCAACGACATCACCTAATGTTATCTGAATCAGGACTTTTCTAGACCTTCCTTTTGCTGTGTTACCTAGGATTTAAATCCATTTTGCCCATCTTTAATTTTTTTATTGATGTGTCAGTGCTTGCTCTCTATATAGTGAGCAATGAAAGATGGCTATAATATATATGTATGCATGTAACAATTCATTGAGAAATATAGTACCTCCAAAACTAGTAATAAAATATGCTATGAGGATGTGGAGAAAAAAGGAATCCCTGGTGCTCTGTTGGTGGGAATGTAAATTGGTATAGTCACTATGAAAAACAGTATGAAGTTTCCTCAAAAAATTAAAAATAGAACTGCCATATGATCTAGCAATCTCACTTCTGGTTATATATCCTAAGGAAATGAAATTAGTATCTTAAAGATAAGTTCACTCGCATGTTCATTGCAGCATCCTATATAATAAAGAGGTAATATGCAAATTGAACATCACACCCTTGCACAAGATGGCCACCCCCATGTGGTCACAAGATGGCCAGCAGGGGAGGGCAGTAAGGGGTGACCGGGCCAGCAGGGGAGGGCAGTTAGGGGCAACTGGGCTGGCAGGGGAGGGTGGTTGGGGGGATTGGGATAGCAGTTAGGAGTGTTTAGGGGGTGATCAGGCTGGCAGGCAGGTGAGCAGTTGGGAACCAGCAGTCTCAGATTGTAAGAGGGATGTCCGACTGCCGGTTTAGGCCTGATGCCCTGTGAGGGGATCAGTCAGACATCCCCTGAGAGTCCCAGATTGGAGAGGCTGCACACAGGGCTGAGGGACACCCCGCCAGTGCATGAATTTTGTTCACCAGGCCTCTAGTTATTTATAATAGCTAAGATTTGAAAATAACCCATGTCTATCAACAGGTAAATAAAGATGTGGTGTGTGTGTGTGTGTGTGTGTGTGTGTGTGTGTGTGTGTGTGTGTGAATAAATAGTATTCAGCCATGAGAAAGAAAGAACCCTACCATCTGTAACAACATGAATGAACCTGGAGGATACTATGTTCAGTGAAATAGCCAGAGAAATACAAATACTTTATGTAGAATCAATATATAAATTCTAAAAATAAAAAGGTCAAACTCATAAAAGCATAGATTAAAATGGTCCTTACCAGGAGCTAGGAGACTGGAAAAATGAGGAGATGGCAGCCAAAAGATACAAAGTTGCAGTTATGTAGAATGAATAAATTTAGAGAGCAAATATACAGCATGATGACTACAGGTTATAACACTGAATACTGGAAATATGCTGAGTAGATTTCAGGTGCTCTCATTATAAAAAGAAATGGTAATGAAGAAATATGTTAATTAGCTTAACTCAAAATAATTACACTATATATGTATATACCTATCAATCACCATGTTATAGACCTTAAATTAATATGATTTTTATTTAAAATACTAGAGGCCTGGTGCACAAAATTCATGCACTGGGGGGTGGGGGTTCCCTCAGCCCAGCCTGCCCCTCTCAGTCTGGGAGCCCTCAGTGGAAGACCTCCTGATGGCCACAGTCTGGCAGCAGAGGCTTGGAGCAGGCATCGTGTGTGTTTGTGTGTGTGTGTGTGTGTCTGCTGGGGCCTGACCCCAGCCACGCCACGTAGGCTCGAAGCAGTTGCCGTGTGTGTGTGTGTGTGTGTGTGTGTGTGTGTGTGTGTGTCCCCACTGGGGGTCTGCCCCCAGCCACATTGGAGGCTCAGAGCAGGCACTGTGTGTGTGTGTGTGTGTGTGTGTGTGTGTGTGTGTGTGTCTGGTGGGGGCCTTCACCCAACCACACCATGGAGGCTTATGCCCCACTGCCCAGGGCTGCACATGGGGCCCAGATGGCAGCTCGCGCTGTCCTGCCCTGCCTGTGTATAGGATAGAGGCCTGGTACACGGGTGGGGGCCGGCTGGTTTGCCCTGAAGGGTGTCCCGGATCAGGGTGGGGGTCCCGCTTGGGTGCCTGGCCAGCCTGGGTGAGGGGCTGATGGCTGATTTTAGGCTGCCCACACCCCCTTTAGGGTGGGGGTCCCCACTGGGGTGCCTGGCCAGTCTGGATGAGGGGCTAAGGGCCGTTTTCAGGTTGGCGGGTGACTGAAGCTCCCAGCCTCTCCTTTTTTTCTTTTTTTTTTTTTATTCTGGGATTTATTTACTTTCTATGGCTGTCACTGGAGCTGAGAGCAAGCTTTAGCTCTGAGGCCAGCTCCAGCTTGAGGCCTCGGCTGCTGAAAGCAGATATTTGGGCTTTGTTTAGCTTCTATAATTGAAACTCTGTTGCCATCACTGCCGCTCTGAGCCCGCTGCAGGCTGAAAGCAGGTTTCTGGAGCTTGTTTAGCTTCTATAATTGCAACATTGTTGCATCTGGAGCTCAGAGCTGGGCTGCCGCAGGCTGGGAACCTTGGCTTCCTCCGTTACTGGAGCAAGCAAGCCTCCTGTTCGCTTCAGCTGCCTGGCTGCCGGCCACCATCTTGGTTGGCAGTTAATTTGCATATCCTGCTGATTAGCCAATGGGAAACGTTCAGGGTTATGGTCAATTTGCATGTTTCTCTTTTATTAGATAGGATAGTTACAGTCTGGCCAGTGTGTACAGTCTTGTTGGTTGAGTATCATCTCACACACCAAGAGTTCGGGGGTTCTATTTCTGGTCAGGGCGCATGCCTCGGTTGTCAGCTCAATCCCCAGTAGGAGGCAAGCAGAAGGCAGCCAATCAACATTTCTCTCTCATCAATGTTTCTATCTCTTTCTCCCTCTCCCTTCCTGTCTCTCTAAAAATCAATAAAAATATTTCATATATATGTTTACTATAAATGGGCTGTATATTTACCTGGAAACAAAGTGATCACTAGTATTTGAGGAGAGGGAGGTTTTTAAATGAACTCTCACCATTTTGTCCATAAAATTCCTCTCCTCCCAGAAGACAAATCAGTTCAAGAGGTTATGAGGATCTATGTTTATTGTTACATACAAAGACTTTAAGGCCAGAATCCCAACTGCTTTTGTGTCTGTGACACAGTCACTTATACCATTTATTTACTAAAAAGATAATAGAAATAACAAACAATGTGAGGATTTCCTCATCTGAGAATAGGAGGAAATATGCCATTAATCTTAAGACAGTCTCTCAGGAAGGAGAGTTCAGAGTGTATTGAATGTGAGCTTTTTGAACTAGATCATTTGAGAGTCATAGAGTCTAAGTACGACCCTTTGGTTTCCTATCACATTGACCTCAGCAACATGCAAATAATGAAAATGGAACATTCTAAAAAATAGAAGATTTCTAGATGTCTGCTGAGCTGTGAGCAGTGAGAGCATCTGTAGAAAGTTGCCTAGAAACAGGATCACACCCTTTTAAAAGAGGCTTCTATCATAGTATTTCTTAGGGCTTTAAGCTCATTTTACTAACAAGAAACTTTTCCCTCAATCCTATAAAAAATAAATGTCTCCCAGTACAGTTTTTATTTGTATATCAGTATGACTTGCACGGAGCAGAAAAATACAGTGAGGAAAATAAAGGAGGGAGGTTTACATCCTAGTTAAACAGAGGTTTTGCAGGCAAACCAGCAGATGTGCAGGGACTACTTGGGAGCTTTGAATTTGATCCAGTTATTTACACAATCAAGGGCTCAGTTTCCTCGTCTATAAAAGGCCTATCACGTTTATTTCATAGCACAGTCTGAGATTAAGAAGAAAATATGTGGAAAGCACTCAGAGCAGAGCCTGGCACGTGGGAAACGGTCACTAAGCATTGGACAGTTACCCTTTGCTGTTTACCCTTTGATTGACTTTGCGTTTAAGAATAATGTTGACCACTTTCACAAATTAAGGCAAAACGCTGCTGTGCTCTCTTCCCAGGTCTGCAATCCACAGTGTCTTTCGTTAGTATTTAAATTGATTATAAATATGTATATTTCCACAGCATTTCAAGGTAATAATGTTTTCCTATATGTTTCAGTGGTGACTGATGGTCAGGACATCGGAGATTCAGGATGCTTGGGAAACCGGTAATGAAGCTTATAGGGCTTATTGAAAGTGCCATTTAACAAAACGTATTAGCCCGTTTAAATGTCATCTCCAACTCCATTGTACTTCAGACTAAACGCCATGCAAACACAGATCTAAAAGGCTGCATTACTTGCTTATTCTCAAGGACAGGGGGAAAATGTCACCAGTTTACAAAGTAAAATGAGAGTCTCCGACAAAAGGTGGAAAGTGAGCTAAGCCCAAAACAGTGGCTGGTAACGATGCATCACTTATTAGGAATAACTGATGTTTTTGTGATTTCCAAGTCTTCTTTCAAAATAGAATCTGCTCATTCCACCATTTCATAGCATCTTTTTTTTTGTATCCATTAATGTAACATATCCTTCCACACTCATTGGGGGAGATTTCTCTCTCCTGAAATGTCACCCTCCACGGATAAGTGTAGAGCAAGCCTTCCATCACTGTAACAGTTAAACGGCGGTGAAGATGAGTAATTGAAACAGAAAGAGAAGTCACCTTGGCAGCCCTGTGACTTGGGAAGCAGTGTAAAAGGCACCAGAGCTTTTATTGTGAATGACTTGAGTGAGTTTATGTCTATTCACCAAACAAAATATATTTAAGTAGTTTTTCCAGCTTTTGAGACAAATCAAGGAAATTCTTCCTGGAGCTTTTACTACTCTGTCAATTACAATGAAATATGTGTACTGGAAAGTAAAGAAAATTAAACTATCGTTTCTCTAGGCATTAAGCAAATTATTGATGTTCCTGGGGCGTCTCTTACAAAAGAATGTCACTAAAATAAGAAATAAGTGAAATGTTTATTAATGACACTTTGTAAGAATTCTGGGGTTATTTAAAGGGTTTTGTTTTGTTGTGATTGTTTAATAGTCCTCAATATGTATTAGAAACTAGGTATGTTGGACAATTTGGTACTTAGAGTTGTGCTAGCCAAAGTTGATGTTAGGAAAGAAATAAACATGACAAGGAATTTAGAAAACGAAGCATGCCGCTTTAATAGACAGTGCACTGGAGTAGGATTTTCCCCTCACCCGCTGAATAAAACACATAATTATATCAAATTGCTATTTGGCATCATTAATGTAGACCCATTTTTTTAAACATTATCGCTATTATTTTTATATAGCCCAGGAAATGGCAGCACTTTACATTACGAAAGTTATTTTTTAGCAAACTGCAGTGAGCCACAAATATAGAGGATATTTTATAACGTTCAGTGTAAGCAACTGCTTCATTTTAATGATATGAACAGAAATTAAGCTGCCAGCTCAATATTATTGACATTTAAATCCCATGTAGGAAATACTGTATGACCCAACAATGAAAATGAGAGAGATTTCCATAAAAATTATAACTCTTAGCCTTAATGTTTATGGCCTATCAAACAGATTTTCCCTAAATTTAATAAAATGTAATGTGTTCCTACTTTGATGAATTAACATTTCCCATCACACTTTCAATGGCATCATGTTTTTTGCTAAAAATTAAATCAGGCTTGAGCAGGCTTCCAAGCCTAAGTTCAGAGCTGTTCATCTGCCACTTGCCATTTCCTGGAAGTGAAATGCAGGGAAAGGTGCTGAGGTCAGTTCATCAGGAACATGCCTGCGAGCTCCCAGGAGGCAAGCCGAGGTGCTTTATGCAGGAGTTACAGAAGAACTTGTTTCAATGAAGCAACTAGAGGACCTTTGAGCAAATTCAGGCACCACGCAACTGGGACTTTGTAAACTCCTGCACACTGACTCTGTAAGCAGAGCAAGGAGGCTCTGTCACAGGTGACTCAGAAGAGACTGCATATGTCTCACCGCACTTTTCAGCACCTACTGATTTTAGGGCCTTCTCCAGCATAGTTCTTCTCCACAGGGTGGCAATTACCTACATATAGGATGCTTAGTTTCTCTCCAATTACTTCTCTCTCTCTCTCTCTCTCTCTCTCTCTCTCTCTCTCTCTCACACACACACACACACACACACACGCTCACATGTTGGGTTATAGGTATATTTTCCTTTTTTACACATCCTTTTATTTGGACATAACTACGTTCTTTCATATAAAGCACAGTGAACAATTAATACCATAAGGCTCTTTCTATAGCATTGAAAGTCTGAAAACATCGAGTTGAGATGTTTAAATTTGTGTTCTATATATTTACGTGTGAATGTGTGTATTGTGTGTGTGTGTGCACATGGGTGAGCAAAAGTAGATTTACAGTTATGATACACAAAAAAGCTTATTCTTGTATTATTATAATAATAATAACCCACGTGTCTTTTTCCATACAAACAACTGTAAACCAACTTTGCCCCTCCCTGCATTGTTAATGTTTATTCATCAGTAAATATTATTGTTGATTTTATTGACCAAAATTGAAAATAATACTGCATAGTGTGACACATATAAGTATACTTATGAAGAAAATAGAGGAGGAGTCTTTAAAAGCAGAATTTCTTCTAGAAAATGAGGTACTCTGTTGTTTCCTGGGCCTATTATTTCCCACGGAGGCATCTGAGCAGGATGTTGGCATAGCCAGTTGCAGACTGAGCTGGAGTCATCACCCCATAGCAGGAGATCAGGATAAAAGGGTAAAAATATTCAGTGGAGTTGGATCTAACTATAGGCCTAGGTTTGGTCCTGGAAGTTCCATTAACATAAGTCTTAATGTATTTTGCTGAAAGCAAATTCTTAAAGGGCCAAACCTGACAATTGTCTTTATATTTAAATGACCTTTTAAACTATTACAATAAATCCATAAAACAACTATATGCTGCTATAATATGGTGGAGCCAATGGTTATCTTGACATTTTTTCTCCTCTGCACTATAGTTTTTGCTTCCATAAGCAATGCCATAAATTTTAAGTACAAGCACCCTTTAATAGGAAAAAGGGTATTTAACATAAGAATCAGCCGTCAGCATTGTTTGACCTGAATATTACCAAATTATAAATCCCTTTATTCTCAGGCAAGTAATGCTTAGTGTTTTTGATATTCTGTACAATTATTAAAATGCCTTTGCCAAGCTGATTTATACCTGAAAAGCAAGAGATACAATAAGCTAATTCTTAGCTAAAACTACCTGCATAATTATTCAATTCTGCATTTCACTTGGCATGTGTTAATAAGCCATTGATGTCTGTTTAACGATTTCTCTTTAGATAAGATTTTTTTGGATTGATTTAAATGTTCAGGTTACTATTTCAGCCAATGGTGATATGTATCTTTTCCATAGACTAGACTGACAAATCAGAAAATATGCTTTCCTCCATTTCTCAAGAGTCATCTATATAGTGAGTCACTAGAAACAATTATTCTTTTAATGTGTCCAACAGGGTGGAAAACTGAGTGAGTTTTGTCTCCTGGCATATTTGCTTATAATAGCCCATCCTTACAAAGGTCTGAATAAGTGGCAATGTGGTAGATGCTTGGATAATCTGATCAAAGCACAGTCATAAAAGATAGCCCACTTTTCACATCTTATGTAAGCTTATATTTGTGATATTAAATACATAATTCCAAGATTTCCACTTTTCTCAGCTTCCTGAAAATAGATTCTAAAAAATTAAACAAAACTTACCATCCGATTTACCTTAGAAGAAGCCCAATGGAAGTCAAGGAAGGTAGTGTTCTTGGAACTTGGTATTTGCAAATGTTATAAAAACTTACATGGATAATTGATTTTCAAATCTGCCACTTACTTCTCAACTGAGATTATTGTTCTTATGAAAACTTTCCATTAGCATTGGTGAAAGATGGAGGGCCAAGGGTTTTAATGGAATTTCTGAACAGCCAAAATCAGATGGGCTCTTGTGTTACATTTAATGGTAAGTCTTCTTTACCACTTGTGCCACTGCAAAGACACTGACTACTAAAATGGCAAGTTAACTAAAACAAAGTTCTCCTGGGAGAATAACTGATAGAAATTATGACTCATACTGTATAAATAGATGACAATAATATGCAACAAGTCTTACTTCAAATATCAGAGAGTCAACCCTCAGTAACAACCAATGAATTCTATTTCAAAACTTGTAGCTTGACTGATTTGAACCTGGATAGATATTTATTCACTCTGGTAGTTTTCATTGGTGAAGAAATGAAAGTTTCCATTATCTTAATGTCCTCATATTTTACCCTTTGACTAATAATATAAAAGTATTTTTAAAATAAATGTATTAGTTGGGAAACTGCTCAATAATATTGATGATGATAATAATGACAACTTATCTGCCAGAACCTGCTTGACACTAATTGTTTTAGCAAATTCTCACAACTTCAGACTCTCTTGCCCTTACTTTATAGATGAGAAAATTAGGACTTGGAGACCATAAATCACTTGTGTGAAGGAACTGGAACCCATGTCATTCTGATTGCAAACTCTAAGCTCTGAACCACTAACCACACCTCTGTCTTTTACTGTCTTCTTCCATGGAAAGTGAGAGATTATAGTTACAGAAAATTCAGTAGCATCCTCTCTTCTACAAAAGAACGAAGATTTCTGAAACTCACTAACTAGACTTTCAATACTGAAAAGGGAAATTAGAGAAGACACCCCCTCTGGCCAGGAGGCTAGTAAATATTTAATTTCAATTGAGAATACCTTTGTGCTTTGGTTTAAGACAGTGAGAAT
Source organism: Myotis daubentonii (assembly GCF_963259705.1). Taxonomy (NCBI): domain Eukaryota; kingdom Metazoa; phylum Chordata; class Mammalia; order Chiroptera; family Vespertilionidae; genus Myotis; species Myotis daubentonii. Next base: position 60,895,526 of record NC_081841.1, read on the forward strand.
TATGTCACCTACTGCATAAAAGAGCAGCCATTACTATTTCTGGGAAGCTGTTTGCAGAAGAACTTTTAGATTATAAATACACTATCACACAGCATTTTCTACCAATGGCATCATTGTTTCCCTCCATATGTTCTTCCTGTAGGTGTCTAATGAGTCCCTACATATGAAAAAATGGCAAGGGAATCTATCTGAGGAATAATTTCGGTAACTGTGGCATATGGAGACATTGTTTTCCAGTCCCTTTGCCATGATTTCTAGGCAAAGCAGCAAGCTTACCTGGTGGTAGAGGCTAGAACAGTTGTCATCCCCCCTGCTTGTAAGTTCTGCTGTGTTCTCACTTGCAAACTGCAGGGTATTCTTTTTGGCTTTGTGCTGACAATGATAGTGGAGAAAAGGCAAAATTTCTGTCAGAATTTGAGGACATACTTTCTCTCGTCCATTCCATAGTCAACATTTCTCTGCCATTCAGCTCAATCCACGATGATATGAAAGGAATCGTTAGGACTTTTGCATTAGGCTCAGTTAACTCTACACCACTTAGAAAACTCGCTTGTATTTCTGAGTGTTTTATGTAAGCTCCTCTGAACACTTGCGAGGATTTGGCAGACTGACAGGTTTTGTTTCAATAAAGACATTCCCCAATGTATAACTCTAATTTTCTTCCATGCAATTAGAGGGGAGCCTCATACATTTTAGACAAGGTGGGAGAGAGATGTAACGTAGTAAGAAGGGACCCTCCACACCCTCTTTCTTTCCAGATCCTTAAAGGCAGTGATTGTACAATTTACTACTCCTCCCACATTCCAGCTGCACAGGCATGTTTTCACTCATCACTTTACTTATTCACAAGCATTACTGAGCACACTCCTAGACTGAGCAGCTCAATACTGCCTTACATCACACTTTGTGTGTTCAGTGCTGCCTACTAATATATATACATTTACTCTACTGATTATATGCCAATCCCCAGTTTGGACTTTGGTGTTTAGCCATTAATAGAGTTGACACCATTAACACATTATTCATTCAGGTCTATATTGTGGTTTAACTATTCACACAAGTGGTTAACTATTCCAGCTTTTCTTTCCTATTCTCTGTCTCTCCCCATCTTCCTCTTTGACTCTCCCCATCTCCCTCTCTCCCTCACATTTCATCATTTAAACAAGCAGGAATATGCATCTGCTACTTGCCAGACACTGTTTTATGATTTGGAGAAACCATGTTGAAGAAAATGAAATCTTACTTTCCTGGGTTTACATTTGAGTCAAAATGGGGAGGAAGATATAAAGGCAATGTAATTAAACTGATAGTATCATATTTTGATGAAAACTTTAAGGAAAATGAAATATAGCTAAGTGGTGGAGTGAATGGACAGAGTAGGGTGTTGCCTACTTTAGAAAGCGTAGTTTGGAAGTGTGGCTCTTAGGAGGAAACATTTGAGAAGATATATGGATGACACGTAGGAAGATACCCAAGTGAAGATCTGGGGGAAGACCTTTTCAGACAGAAGGAACAGCTAGAGGAAGGAATATGGCGTTTATTTTATTTGAAGTGTGGTAGATCATTAAAGGGACTTTCTCAGAGCAGTTATTTGTTCCCTCTGTATCCATTTTGTTGATAGTTTTTATCATGAAAGAATGTTGAATTTTGTCACTTGCTCTTTCTGTACCTCTTGAGATAATCATATGATTTTTATCTTTCATTTTATTAAGGTGGTGTGTGTTACATTGATTGATTTGGGGATGTTGAACTGTCCTTGCATCCCTGGAATAAATCCCACTTGATCATGGTGTATGATCCTTTTAATGTGTTATTGAATTTGGTTTGCTAGTAATATGTTAAGATTCTTTGGCATTTATGTTCATCAGGGATTTGAGCCTATAATTTCCTTTTCTACTAGTGTCTTTTTCTGATTTTGTTACCAGAGTAATGTTGGTCTTGTAAAATGAGTTTGAAAGTGTTTCATCCTCTTCTTTTTTTTTTAAGGAGAGTTTGGTATTAATTATTCTTTAGATGTTTGTTTTAATTCAACAGTAAGCCAATTTGTACTCAACATTTGATGTGGGGACGGGGGGGGGGAGGTTTTGGATTACTGATTGAAACTTCTTATAGTTACCAGTCTGTTCAGATTTTCTATTTCAGTCTTAGGAGGTTGTATGTTCCTAGGAATTGGTCTATTTCCTCTAGGTGTCCAACTTGTTGGTATATAATTGTTGATAGTACTCTCTTATGAACCTATGTATTTTGTGGTATCTATTGTGATGAATCCTCTTTCATTCATAATTTTGAGTACTTGAATAGTAAACCTCCAATTCTATTTCCTTATTATACTGGGCATGAATCTTTGATTAAATAGGTTAGAATCTTATATGTGCCTTTCTGAAAGTGCAAAATTAGAATCTAGTTTTTAAAAAATGTCCCCAGGTTACTCTAAATGATCACTATCTTTCAAGGATAGCCCCCATGAAATAAAGAAAGCATACTATTGGCCAAACATTACAAGTTTTTAACCTCAATAACTACGATTCTATGCTTAGAATACAATATTTGCTTAAATTTATAAACGCTTAAAGGATAACGTGTTTCCATTTGTAACAATATTAAAAACTTGTAAGAACCACAGTGTAACAGGATGCTGTTTTGATTAACAATGCAGTGTTAGAGCTCTCACTGATAGAAAATTTTATATAGATTTTGCCAACAGCATCCAGTGCCATAGATCCTCTCTGGTACATTCTAATAATGATCATAATATTAGAACATATTTATCTAACAGTTTTAACTTTGCAGAGAATTAAGCAGTCTTTCACTTAATCTTTCCAATAGTCCTGGGCAGCAGAGAAAATGATATTATTATTTATCTTTCACAGATGAGAAAATTGAGGCTCAAAGAGGTTAAGTCATTGGTTTGCCCAGGGTCAGAACTTATACGTTTATGGCCTGATTCTCTGCAGTGCCGTCATCTAGTACCGAAATCATAAATCAAAAACCTGTCACTCTTATTCTTTATAGTCCTTTGAAACAAAGCAGGAGGCAAATACCTCTTTCCCAATGGAGAGACTCAGCAGAGCTTCTGTTTACAGTTGTGCCAGAGGAATACTGCACAGCTCTAGGGACTGACATTCACATAGTGGTGTATGTAAAGGGTGTCCCCCAAATCACACAAGAAGTAATTTTGATAGAAAACACAGGTTTATAATTAAAAACTGTAAATTTTTATTGATTCATAAAGTATACAGTATAGGGTTATGTATGGAATAGCATATCGGGTAAATGGCCTCCACGGCTTTGCTGGCACATACGCACTCTTTTGTTGAAATTTTCCATGACCGTTTTGCATAAATGTGGCTGAATTTCGATGAGGCTCATTTTCATCTTGATGGCTTGGTTAATCGACAAAATTGTCGCATTTGGGGCTCAGAAAATCCACGAGTGATTGTTGAGAAACAAATGCATCCACAACATGTCACTGTTCCGTGCGGATTTTGGGCTGGAGGCATCATCGGACCATTTTTTGAAAATGCGGCCGCTCAGGCAATAACAAAAGAGTGCGTATGTGCCAGCAAAGCCATGGAAGCCGTTTACCCGATATGCTATTCCATACACAACCCTATACTGTATACTTTATGAATCAATAAAACATTTACAATTTTTAATGATAAACCTGTGTTTTCTACCAAAATGACTTCTTGCGTGTATTTTGGGACACCCTTTCAATGGTGCTCCCTGAAATCCTGTGCAGAGCCCAACCTGTGTGGCCCAGGAGGCGCGTACAAACAAACTAGTTTCATTGATCCAAAAGCCTAAGTCAGGAGCAGCAAGCAGCGGGAGAATTGACATCCCGATTTCCATTTCATTGTGTGGTTTCACAGCAAAGAAGAACCAAAATGAAATCAAAACTAACTTTAAGAGGAAATCTGTCACTCGGGTTGAATTTTCTCTTAGTTGAAATTCATCCTGTCCATATACAATGGAACAAAATGACATTTGATTGAACTGACCGGGAAAGAAAGTGACAGGATATATCCGGATTCGGGCTCTCAAATTTGGTTTATTGTTTAGTGCAGCAACCCCTGAAATTAAATGAACACATACAGGAGATCCATCATAATGCCATCTGCGGAATCATGTTATAGTGCTATTACAAAGTCCTCCCACAGGTAAACTCCCAAGATGGGCGTGATAGTCTGCAAAATAGCACATTGCATTGAAGTGAGCCTGCAACTTTTGCCCCCCCACCCCCACATTTCTCCACTTAAATTCAAAATCTTGTAATTGGATTTTTAAAAGCTCCTTGTGGAGTAATTATCTATAATCCATTCTCAAGTATTCTTTCTCAATAAACCTGTAAGAGACACAAAGAGATATCACATACCTTTCCTTTTACAACTGCTACTCGGTTCTCTTTGAAACAAGATACTGCAAGGAGTCTTTTTAAAAAAGAAAAATGACCATTTTCAAAAACTAAATAGGAATTACAAGACAAGAAATGAGGCCTAATGTATAGGCTGAGGTGAAATGAGGAGGACCAAATAAGTTACACAATACCATTAGGAATGCTACAAGAAATAATTAAGCCAACAAAAATATTTAAGTGCCTATTAGTGTTAGAGATGTTGGCACCATACATCATTAGCTATCATGAGGGAACACTGGCGAATTCAAAATTTCCTAAAATCAGTTTTTAAAAGTTAACATAGAAGAAATGCACAAATAAAGCACTGAAAGTGAAAATAAACGGTGACCAGTGCTGTCACATTTTTAGTAAAGTAACTGACATTCTGGCAGTGAAATAGCAACAGATTGTTTATATATTCCAGGACACACAACTTTTAAATTGCAACTGTGTTTCCTAAGGCTTTAAAGTTTTAAAAAATGTTTTCCATGAGCACTCGCCAGCAGAGACCCACAGCAGTGACTTGGTAATACCTTTCTGCTATTTAGCAGTTTGGGAATTAGGAGAAGCTATTTGGTCCCTCGGATTGTTTAGCTGGGACATTTTTGACGCAGAAAACAAAAATGATTAATGTGATATTTGCACTACAAATCACAATCATGCTTCATTTGCCAGAATCTTCCCTAACAGCTGATACTCAGATTTAGGGTGATAGGAATAAGTTAGTCAACAAGAAGCAAACTCAGTTACTAGTAACTATGTATATGTAGTGCATTAAATGTTACAATGATTCTTTTAATAAGCACTGTCTTGCCCTGGCCAGGTGGCTCACATGGTTGGAGCATCCCACAAGCTTGTGAGTTCAATTCTCTCTCTCTCTCTCTCTCTCTCTCTCTCTCTCTCTCTCTCTCTCACACACACACACACACACACACACACACAGGCACACAATAACTGAGGATTATTGTTTTAGGTTGCTATTTTTGCAGTTGTCTATCACACAGCAGTGGGTAACTGACACATCACACTAAATCTCTTGATGAGGGAACATAACAGGAGAAAACCCCATTTTAGATGAAAAGTCAAACATAAACCCTTAATATAGAATATACACAATTTGTTAAAGTCCTTTTGTAACATACTCAAGCATTACTGAGGTTCCTAATTATTAATATGGCCTACCCTCATCTAAATAATAGACTTAAAAAAAAACTTAAAAAAAATAAAATAAAATATAAATAAATAAATAAATAATAGATTTCTTCCTGGCCGGGTAGCTCAGTTAGTTAGAGCATCTTCCCAATACATCATGGTTATGGGTTTGATACCTGGTCAGGGTACATACATAAATCAACCAATGAATGCATAAATAAGTGTAACAACATCTCTCTCTCTCTCCTCTCTCATGCTGCTATGAGTAGCAGGTGGGAATATCATTTGAAAGTCGGTAAAGCTTACCACTTAATTTTTTTCACTGCATCTAACACAGTTCTTGGCACATGAAGGAGAAATGTTCGTTAATGAATAATGGATCTCTCCTTATTCCTCATCCCAGACCCCTAGCATTATTACCCTTGGCCTCACTTTTAAATTTCCCTCCAGCTTCCTTCATCTTTGTTCATTAATCTCACCGAAGAAATGTTATTCCACTCACATTAATCATTCCACTTAATAGTCTCAACCCCACCTATTTCTTCTTCCTCCAGGATGTTAATTCACCTCTTCCTTTATCATTTTCTCATTCTCTACTGCAGTGATGGCGAACCTTTTGAGCTCGGCGTGTCAGCATTTTGAAAAACCCTAACTTAACTCTGGTGCCGTGTCACATATAGAAATTTTTTGATATTTGCAACCATAGTAAAACAAAGACTTATATTTTTGATATTTATTTTATATATTTAAATGCCATTTAACAAAGAAAAATCAACCAAAAAAATGAGTTCGTGTGTCACCTCTGACACACGTGTCATAGGTTCGCCATCACTGCTCTACTGCCTCCTTGCACTCATCCTATAACCCTTTCTGTCCTCTCCTATCAGAAGAAAAAATATTTTTACTCAGCCTGTCACTAAGGTTACTCTTTACCTACAGTGTAGCCACTTGATTTTAGAAAATAAAATTATTTAAACGTAATGCCTCTATGTCTTCCTCTTCGATTTAACACATATATCAGCAGGTCCCCAAACCTTTCACATCATATATATTCTTTTCTATCAACATGATTTTACATGATTGCAGAGCAAACAGAACTGTGACATCTTTCACAGTTGAAGAACTACCATTTAATAAATATTTTTTTAAAATATATTTTATTGATTTTTTACAGAGAGGAAGGGAGAGAGATAGAGAGTTAGAAACATCGATGAGAGAGAAACATCGATCAGCTGCCTCCTGCACATCTCCCACTGGGGATATGCCCGCAACCCAGGTACATACCCTTGACCGGAATCGAACCCGGGACATTTCAGTCCGCAGGCTGACGCTCTATCCACTGAGCCAAACCGGTTTCGGCCATTTAATAAATATTTACTATGCATTAGATACCATGCTAAACACTTTTACATATATTATTCCTCAATTATTCAAAATAATCCTGTGAGGTAAAATATTTTCATTTGACAAATAAGGATACTGAAGCTTAATTTTTCTCATGTTCATCTATTTATGACCTCAGAATTGTTCACCTTGTAAGTCTCAGTAGTCAGGTACAAGTCAATACTCACCCGTGTACTAATCAACTGCAATGATTGCTCTTTGACTCAGGGTCCATCATATACCAACACTGCTCTGCTGAAGGTCACCAAAGACTTACCAATTACCTCTGCATTGTTCACATCCCATTAGATTTGCTATGGGATTTGGTCCTGCTTATTACTCATACATTATAAGGATACCCCTGCCTTCGTCGGTTTCTTTTTTCTTCCTACTCCTAGCTCCTTAACCCCTTCCTCCCTCTCTCCCTTGCAATATGTATGTGTGTGTGTGTGTGTGTGTGTGTGTGTATATATATATATATATATATATATATATATATATATATATATATATTTCTCCCATATTAAGAAAATGCACCCTTCCAATTCTGCCTGCCCTACATAACCACTGCCCTTTTCTTTTCACTCCACAATGAATGAGACATTTACCTTATTATTTCCACTTTCAAATCTCTCATTCATTCTCCAACCTACTAAACTCAGTTTTACAATAAGCACTTCATGAAACTGCTATTTCCATGACCAACAATAATCTCTCATTAAAAAGCAAATAAAAATTGCTCACTTCCTATCTCACATGACCTTTTTGAAAGTATCATTGGCACTTTAAACTCAATATGTTTAAACAATAAACTTATGGTCTCCACTTGCCACTCAGTTTGCTTTTCACTCATGTTTTTATCTTATATTTAACTGAAGCTCTATAACCCTAATTTAGTAGGTTCAGGACCTTATGGAGTTCTCATCTACATTTCCCTTTCACTTACCCAATCTTTTCACCCAACTCCTAATTTCTACTTTGGAAAACCCCTTAATTAGTGGTTCTTAACCATAGATGCTTAAAATATCCTGGAGAGCTTTTTAAAAAATACTCATAACCAGCACTGGCCAGCATTGCTAAGTGGTTAAAGCATTGGCCTGGGCACCAGAGGGGTCATGGGTTCGATTCCCATGTGTTGTAGGCCCACATTATCTCTCCCCTGGAATGTTTTAGTCCCTTTTATGTTTACTTTTTGTAGTCTTTCACAGTGTAAGTCAATGTGGTAAAGAAGAAATCTGGTATCTACTGTTTTTCAAGGCATTCTATATACAAAACAAAAGAGGAAGAAGAAAAGGAAGAAAGAACAGAAGAACAGAAAGAAATGCAAATAGACAAACTCGTACCTTAGTAAAAATAGTAATGATCTATGAGTTCTCTATGTGGGTAAGGGGAGCAAGAGATGCCCAGTATATGTCTTCCCAACTTTTCAGTTTCTCTAAGCAAAGTATCTGCCATCATTTTAATTCTCTCAACTTGAGTCCAAATGAGAGATAATAAAAAATACTAGTTGATATATTTGCATAAATTACTCTTTCAAATTGATGTATCTTCTATAAATTGAAAAAAAAAAACTTTTTAAAAAACCCATTTAGCCAAAACCGATTTGGCTCAGTGGATAGAGCGTCGGCCTGCGGACTGAAAGGTCCCAGGTTCGATTCCGGTCAAGGGCATGTACCTGGGTTGCGGGCACATCCCCAGTAGGAGATGTGCAGGAGGCAGCTGATCGATGTTTCTCTCTCATCAATGTTTCTAACTCTCTATCTCTCTCCCTTCCTCTCTGTAAAAAATCAATAAAATATATTTTAAAAAAATCCCATTTAATCATTGTGCTATTAGCTGCAGTGTATTATCAAAAGTCACAATCCACCTATATAGCATTAGTAGGTAGCACAGGACTTGCCGATGCAACTAAAGAACAGGATTAAACTCAACTATAGACACAGATCCTCAGATCTCCTCTTACCCATCAAAACTAATACCAAACTTAAAATCATATACATGATAATATCTGGTGTTAAAACTAGAAGCTTTTATGAGTTAAGGCAACAAGAGTATCCTATCTAATAAAAGAGAAAAATGGTAATTGGCGTACGACGATACCCTTTTCATTGGCTAATCAGGGCTATATGCAAATTAACTGCCAACTATGATTGGCAGTTAACTGCCAACTATGATTGGCAGTTAACTGCCAACTATGATTGGCAGTTAACTGCCAACTATGATTGGCAGTTAACTGCCAACTATGATTGGCAGTTAACTGCCAACTATGATTGACAGTTAACTGCCAACTAAGATTGGCAGTTAACTGCCAACAAGATGGCGGTTAATTTGCATATGTAGGCACAATGCAGGGAGGCGAAAGGGAAAGCAGGAAGAAGCCCCCTGCCACTGACAGTGATCGGAAACCCAGGGGGGAGCTAAGAGCTGGGGGGCAGGGCAAAGGCGGCCCTGGGGCCGCCTTTGCCCTGCCCCCCAGCCATGATCGGAGAATCAGGCGCCTTTGCCGCCCTGGCCAGTGATAGCAGGAAGTAGGGGTGGAGCCAGCGATGGGAGCTGGACACGGTCGAAGCTGGCAGTCCCAGGAGCTAGGGGTCCCTTGCCTGGGCCTAAAGCGAAGCCCACGATCGCGGGGCCGCTGCAGCTGCGGGTCCCCGCTGCCCGGGCCGGACGCCTAGGCCAGAGGCGTTAGGCCTGGGCAGGGGCGGAGCCTGCAACCACGGGGAGCTGGGGATCCCCTGCCCAGGCCTGACACCTCTGCCAGAGGCCTCAGGCCTTGTCAAGGGGCCGATCCGGTGATTGGTGATCGGAGGGTGATGAGGGTCAACTCCTCTGGCCGAGGCATCAGGCCTGGGCGGGGGGCAGAGCCGGGGATTGGGGGGATATGATGGTCCCCTTGCCCAGGCCTGAAGCCTGGGCAGAGGCGTCAGGCTTGGGCAGGGGGTGGAGCAAGCGATCAGAGGGAGATGGGGGTCCCCTGCCCAGGCATGATTCCTGGGCCAGAGGCCTCAGGCCTGGGCGGGGGCCAGAGCCAGTGATCAGGGGGATATGGGGGTCCCCTGTCCAAGCCTGACACCTCTGTCAGAGGCGTCAGGCCTGGGCAAGGGGCCGATCAGGCAATTGGAGGGTGATGGGGGTCTACGCCTGAGGGCTCCCAGTATGTGAGAGGGGGCAGGCTGGGCTGAGGGACACTCCCCCCCACACACACCCAGTGCACGAATTTCGTGCACCGGGCTCCTAGTATAAAAATAAAATAAAATCTATAGAATGTTATTCCAAAAATAGAGAACCTAAAAAATTAATTAGTTGCTCATCCATACATACTCTCATACTCCAATCCACATCCTGGCATAGTATAGTGGATAGGTACCATATTGCTCAAAGGGGATAAAATCTCTCACGCACATACACACACAGTGCATGTGAAAACTGGAGAAATCTGAATAAGGTCTGTGTTTGAGTTAATAGTATTATTCTGCCAATATCATGGCCTTGGTTGACAATGGTTTCATAAGATGTTATCACTGGGGGATGACAGAGAAAGGGCACCGAGTCCTCTGTGCTATTTTCATAACTTCTTGTGAATCTAAACTATCAAATATTGGGACCTGTGTAAATGGCAAGACTTGCCATGGATTTCCATTTTATAAAAATTGAAGAAATTATGTCCGTTTCCACTTGAATTCAAAGGTTTTCCTGGATTGTAACTGAAGTGCTTTTAAAATAAGTCCTAGAAAACAGATTCTCAAAATGTAACTCATGAAAGAGACTCTATTTTATATCCCAATTTTATTCACTTTTCTGAATAGTCACAACAGTATTCTATTGGGGATAATCTAGTTAGTATATTTGAAATTCCATTTATTTTTTCTATTGATATGCATGTATTACACATATATAGTACAGAATTTTTAGTGTTGTTTTAAAGAACATGGTTTAATAAATGAGAGGCATGATCTATAATTTCAAACCAATCTAGGACAAATTTGTAATTTCCAAAGTAATATGGTTTTCTTCTTTGTTACAAACCAATTAATGATATAATTGATGCAGAAACTCCAGCACAACTGTTATTCCTGTCTTAACGTTCATAAAGTATTGAACCATTGCAAAATCCATGTGGAGCCATCTAGTTTTATGTATAATTAAAATAAAAGGAGTAAGTCATTTCATTGACTTATAGGGCAGTATACTTTAGTTCAATGTCAAAAGCATACTTTACAAATTTAAGTTTTAACAAATTTTACCACTTTTAGTTGTTTTGCCCAGAAAAGTTTCTATCAGTCTTTGAAAGTTGTTACCTACTAACAGACCGAAGGTCTTCAGGCTGCTCAGCCTCCATCATGGAAACCAACATATACCTAATTGGCCACGTCAGTGAGTTTTAGAAACACAAAAGATGTCCACACCTTCTCTAACATAATGGAATTTCTAATAGGACAATTTCTGAAGTACCTTCCTATTAGTCTAAGATGAGTAAAACACAGGAGTCCCTCCATTTACATTCCTTCAAACTGTAAGTTTACACATTATTATTACAGAATAGCTTTGCAATTTCCATTCTTCGCTCCCTTCACATCATAAATGAAACAAAATAAATGTATTATAAAAGTATACATTCTGTAATAACTTAGGAAAAAAGGTACATACATGTTTAAGGCCTTTAAATATTTCTATGATTTTCCTATAGAACTGAAAACCACAAATGTTAAAATTACTACAAAAATGTGAGCAAAAAATAACCTAAGAAATTGTTCAAATGGGACAACTATAAGAAATATTTATAAATTTGAGACCCAAGAAAATGATCATTTATTTTATCTACAGACTGGACAAACAGCATTCAAACAGTCATTGGGGTCAAGCAAGAGACAGTCTTCTAAAATGAGATAGAAAGAACAGTTTTAAAATGTAATAAATGTAAATGAATAACTTTCAAGCTAAGAAATCAGAAACCCACATGCATCCCTGGCAATTTTTGAAACTGAAGGCTACCGAACTCAATACTTGACTGCTCACTGCCGATTTCTGTGAAGGAAAAAAGTAAACATGAAAAGGAAAGAAAACAGCCCACTTAAAAAAAAAGAAAGGAAGGAAGAGTGCTCTAGAGGTATAAAATAGTATACAATGAAAATGGTAATTCAGTTCTAACTACTACCTATTTAACTGACAGAGAGCTGCAGTAGTGTGTTAGCCTTGGGGAAACATGTCAGCTAGTCTATACATTCTTAGGTGATTGATGTATTCAGATAAGTATTACTTGCCAACAATAATTATTATCAATGGATATATTTTTCCATTCCTTTAACAAAAGCAACTTTAAGATGTTAAAACATGTAGGCTTTCAGAGCTCCAAGATTAGGATACAAATAAAATGATCTCAGTCCACACCATGCCAGAGAAGTTTGCAAAGGAAATGTCACTAAAGCCATATACAGTCCCACTAGCCACTGAACACAGGACCAGACCCAGGAATACATCATGACAGAAGGCCAGTGCATTTGGGAGACTTTCAGGAACAAGAAAAGCAGTCACATTTGGAGCCAGGAGCCCAAAATGCGAGTGTCTCTGACATCGCCCGGAAACACCAACTCTTCAGATGACGACTTCAAATTCTTTTAGGAAGTGCAATTTTACAAGTTGAACACAGTTCAAATCTGATGAACTCTTCATGACACAGAAGTTCATGTCTGACTTTTTTAAAGTCTTGATTTCAAGAAGATGCTGATTACGAGCCATAAAATCCCTTGGAAACAAGAGTCTGGAGTGCCTCTTCAGAGCAGTATAAAAATCTTCCTTCAAGACCACCAGAGAAGTTAAGTTTCTGTGCATATGTTCAATGTAATCAGCCTTGAGGGTCGTTTGATTTATTCTTAGTTAATGGGTTACCTACAAAGGAAGAAGAAAATATAATAATTTCATAAAATAGCTATAATCTTAAATCCCCAAAGACAATTTAGTATTAGAAGTTAATATATCATTCAAAATGCTGGTATGTGTTCTATGAAATTGTTGAATTTTAAAAGACTACCACATTCAGGTGTTCCCAGCTTATTAAAAGTTACACCTATATTTTTTCCCTTTATCATTTCATAATATTTCTAGAACCACTTGCAGAATTATCTAAATGACTTCAACTGTGCCCGGGAAACTCTTAACAGGTGAGGCTATCCCTCTCAGACCCAAAGAATGAGTCAGGAATTCCTGTTCTTTGCACAGGTTTGGAGGACATGATCCAAAGACCATAAACACATCATCCCAGCCCTTGGGAATGGACTCCATAAAATCCATTCTTGAAATAGATTAAAAATTGAGTGCTTATTTGACTTAAATTATATATCAGGAAAATTAATTATTCATGAAGGTGTTTGGAATTGCCTAACAGTCCTTTTCTAGCAATGGTTGTAACAAAATTGGAATTCTTAAAAATTATTCTGGACACTTTGATTCCATTCCAATTAGTGACAGTTATTTCTCCTTTCATAAAACATTTACAAAATGGCTACTTTTCTTTTGCTTTGTTTTTGTTGTGTTTTTAATCAACTATGAAAAAGAGAAACATCGAACAAACAAAAAAATAAAGCTTCCTCTAGATCAGCGGTTCTCAACCTGTGGGTCGCGACCCCTTTGGCGGTTGAACGACCCTTAGGGGTCGCCTAAGACCATCCTGCATATCAGATATTTACATTATGATTCATAACAGTAGCAACATTACAGTTATGAAGTAGCAACAAAAATAATTTTATGGTTGGGTCACAACATGAGGAACTGTATTTAAAGGGCCAGAAGGTTGAGAACCACTGCTCTAGATTTTGTTCTACCAGAGCTAGTCTCAAATTATACCACAAAAGGAAGGTGTAAAATTCACAAATTCCTTTGTGCCTCTGTGGTGGGCCCTCATTCCCATGGAAGGAGCCTCTGCCTGTACATTTGAAATTCCTTACTCCTGTGCACAGAGGAACTCTGGGAGGAAGTGAACTTGGGATGGGAGGTTACAAACACATAGGTAAAGGGCCCCCTGACCTCTGGAGATTCTAGGAGCAGGGGAGCAGGTAGGGCAGCAGCTCGCTATCAGTTTGCCATTCAGTGGTCAGGTGCTGTGAATGGCTTCCATTTTAAGTGTCAGTGTAAGAAGAACATGGGATGGGAATAGGACTATTTCCATGGACACTGTGCCACAGACCACTAGTGGAGATCACTGATGAGTGTGAAAAATATGAACATTTTATTATTACAAACTTTCTTGCTAAACATTAATTCAACAAATCTTTGATTTCCATAGGTTGAAAAAGATCCACCTGCCTCTTCTGAAAGTTCTTAGTAGGAAAAATTACGAAACATAATATAAGATCATATTTCTAAAACGAGTGGTTGGAATGACAGGAAAAGAGAGGAAGTGATACAGAGTGGGAGGGGAAAAGATTGCGAGAGAACAAATGGCTTAGCCTCAGCAGGGACACAGCATAGGCAACTGGAGGGATGTGGTGTCATGACTGTGAAAGTCAGGGCATGTCCTCTTGAGTCACTTCAAGCCCAGTTCCTAAGTCATTTATTGGTGGGTGTGATAGATGCATTCTTCATTCCAAGCTAAGCTAAGTACTTCATTCTGCTGCTTTATGTAAATCTCAGGAGTGATTCTCTCAACTAATTATATTTTAAAGCTTTGTTTTCAAATAATTTTAAAAATGGGCATCCAACTCGACAGTACAATACACAGGCTTATGTACCTAGAACAAATTTCTTCTCTATCTCGGTAGAGAAAATACATCTGTATACATGCAAACATAGAAACACATATAATTATACAATCCTACCATCAGGAATATCATAAGCATATATTCTCATTACACTCAGTTTTTATCAGCTAAAATAATTGCTAGAAAACCAAAATGTCAACCTGACTCAAAGAAGTAATTATTGAAATAAGCATGGATTGAAACATAATTAAGGTCATTTTTTCACACTCTAATTGTATAAAATATTCTTTGTTTATTAATCCTAAATATATTCTAGCATGTTTTATGTGGTGAAGAGTAGGGCATAAGTTGTTTCTAATATCAGATGAAAGTGGACAATTGTTTTAGATTGGATTTTGATCAGAAGGTCATGTGGTTCAGCATTCTGGATTTTAGTCAGTGTGGCAGTAATACTGTTCACACTGGATGTGTCATGCAACCTCTGAGAGCTCAGTTTTTCCATATGTAAAAGGGGGGGGGGGGTCCTGTTAACCTCACAGGGGGCTGTGAGGATCAAATATTTTGTTATGAAAACACCCAGCTTTGACGACTGAAGTACTATAAAAACAAAAGTTTTAGAGTTTTGTTTTGTTTTTTTAACTGCATACATTTTTAACAAGAGAGCCACTAAAAATAGAATGAAAGAATCACACTAACAACAAGTCAGAGGATTAATTTAGGGAATTCAAACAAAGACTAAGTAATAACTTGCCCTTTTCAATGTAGTTATAAATACAAATGTATTTACCCTCCCTGACAACCTCCAGATTTTGTAGCAAATGAAATGGCAAAACCAAAGATTTTAAAAATTACAGAAGTCTAGAGTCCTGGTGTACGAATTCTTCCACCAGTGGGGTCCCTCGGCCTGGCCTGCAGGATCAGGCCGAAACTGGCTCTCCGACATCCCCCAAGGGGTCATAAATTGTGAGAGGGTGAAGGTCAGGCTGAGGGACCCCACCTGTGCACGATCAGGGCCGGGGAGGGATGTGGGAGTTTGGCCAGCTGGGGAGGGACCACAGGAGGGCTCCAGAGCATGTCTGGCCCATCTGTCTAAGTCCTGATCTGCCAGAAGCCAGCCAGCAGCAAGCTAACTAACCAGTCGGAGCATCTGCCCCGTGGTGGTCAATGCACATCATAGCAACTGGTCCACTGATCGACTGCCCTCTGGTGGTCAGCACACGTCACAGAAAGCAGTTGAGTGGCCTTAGCATATCATTAGCATATTACATTTTGATTGGTTGAACAGCCGACCAGGCAACCAGACACTAGCATATTAGGCTTTTATTATATAGGACTAGAGGCCCGGTGCACAAAATTTGTGCACTGGAGGGTGGGGGTTCTCTCAGCCCAGCCTGCCCCTCTCACAGTCTGGGAGCCCTCAGTGAATGTCCTACTGATGGCCACAGTCTGGCAGCAGAGGCTTGGAGCAGGCGTCCCGTGTGTGTGTGTGTGTGTGTGTGTGTGTGTGTGTGCGCACGCGCGCGCATCTGTCTGCTAGGGCCTGCCCCCAGCTGCGTCACGTAGGCTCAAAGCAGTTGCCATGTGTGTGTCCCCACTGGGGGTCTGCCCCCAGCCACATTGGAGGCTCAGAGCAGGCACTGTGTGTATGTGTGTGTGTGTGTGGGTGTGGGTGTATGTGTCTGCTGGGGGCCTGCCTCCAGCCACACCACAGAGGCTTGGAGCAGGAGCCCCTCTGTGTTGATCTCTCAGGCTCCTGGCCTCCACTGCACGTTGTACTTTCCCTTGAGCTATGGCCAGGATGGGGGTGCTGCTTGCAAGCCGGGCTTTCCTGCTCCTGGATCGCCACGGCGACGGGGATGCCCACAGGCCGGGCTTTCCTGCTCTCAGGTCTCCATGGCAACCGGGGAGCAGGCCCAGCTTGGGGCTGCCCACAGGCCAGGCTTGCTTTCCTGCTCCCGGATCACCATGGCGACCGGGGAACAAGGAAAGTTTGGGGCTGCCTGCAAGCCAGGCTTCCTTTCCTGCTCCCGGATCCTCATGGTGACCGGGGAGAAGGCACATCTGGGGGCTGCCCGCAGGCCAGCCTTGCTTTCCTGCTCCCAGATCAGGCCCAGCTGGGGGCTGCCTACAGGCCGCACTTTTCTACTTACCGATGGCCGGATCACCACAGCAACCCAGGGCCCAGCGACACTTTCCTGCTCTCTAATAGTCATAGGGTCCTGGCTGGGGGCGGGGCTTAATAGTGCGGGGCTTAGGCGGCATGGGGGTCCCAGGTGGGGGCTCAGGTGGCACACAGGGGTCCTGGCTGGGGGCTGGGCTTATGCCCTGCTGTCCAGGGCTGCACATGGGGCCCAGATGGCAGCTCACGCTGTCCCGCCCTGCCTATAGTATAGGATAGAGGCCTGGTGCACGGGTGGGGGCCAGCTGGTTTACCCTGAAAGTGTCCCGGATCAGGGTGGGGGTCCCGCTTGGGTGCCTGGCCAGCCTGGATGAAGGCTGTTTGCAGCTGGTCACACCCCCTTTAGGATGGGGGTCCCTACTGGGGTGCCTGGCCAGTCTGGGTGAGGGCCTGAGGGCCGTTTTCAGGTTGGAGGGCAACTTAAGCTGCCAGCCTCTCCTTTTTTTCTTTTTTTTTTATTCTGGGATTTATTTACCTTCTATAGCTGTCACTGGAGCTGAGAGCCGGCTCCAGCTCTGAGGGCTGAAAGCAGGTTTCTGGGTCTGTTTGGCTTCTATAATTGCAACATAGTTGCTTAGAGTGCAGCTCAGAGCCCAGCAGCAATAGGCCGGGAACTCTGGCTTCCTTCATCACTGGAGCAAGCAAGCCTCCTGTTCGCTTCAGCTGCATGGCTGCCAGCCACCATCTTAGTTGGAAGTTAATTTGCATATCCTGCTGATTAGCCAATGGGAAGGGTGTCGAGGTTATGGTCAATTTGCATGCTTCTCTTTTATTAGATAGGATGCTGCTGAATATAGGTACATTATCACCAGTTTTCATCACCTAATATGTAAGAACCAAATAACATCCTATATAATAAAAGGCTAATATGCAAATCAACTGAATGGCTGAATAACTGGTCACTATGACATGCACTGACCATCACTTGGCAGACGCTCAATGCAGGAGCTGCCCCCTGGTGGTCAGTGTGCTCCCACAGGGGGAGCGCCGCTCAGCCAGAAGCCAGGCTCAAGGCTGGCCAGTGAGTCTCTCCTGCCTTTGTGGTAGCACTAAGGATGTCTGACTGCTGGCTTAGGCCCGCTCCCCCAGGGGGCTCCCAAACTGTGAGAGGGCGCAGGCCAGGCTGAGGAACCCCCTCCCCACACACTGCTGAGTACATGGATTTCCTGCACCAGGCCTCTAGTTTTAAAATAAAATTACTGTCTAAAATTTAGTACACATAAATATAGCCCTTTTCTGATCTATATACTCATTGAATAAGTCAGTGGTTCTCAACCTTCCTAATGTCGCCACCCCTTTAATACAGTGCCCCATGCTGTGGTGACCCCCAACCATAAAATTATTTTCATTACTACTTCATAACTGTAATTTTGCTACTGTTATAAATCATAATGTAAATACCTGATATGCAGGATGTATTTTCATTGTTACAAATTGAACATAATTAAAGCATAGTGATTAATCACCAAAACAATATGTAATTATATATATGTTTTCTGATGGTCTTAGGTGACCCCTGTGAAAGGGTCGTTCGACCCCCAAACGGGTTGTGACCCACAGGTTGAAAACTGCTGGAATAAGTCTAAGGGACTCAAATTTAAATTCTGACATGTCAGTTGGGCAAAACCAATGTCATTTTACCTTTTGTAGACTACAAACTGGCACTTCCTGTTATTGGAGAGTTGCTTGAGCAATATTAATACAATCCAACATTTAATTTTTTTTCATTTAAAAGTAATTTTAATACACTAAATTAAGTATTGCTTTATTTTTAGAACTTAAATATTAACCTCTTTTCATTTAAGCTGTATCTTTTGGAAGAGGCCAAATTTTAAAAGTTGTACCTTCTAAGGAGGATTTTCAGCAAGTTTTCAGTAACTAAAAGCATGATGTTGTAATAAAAGCAGTTTTACAGGAGAGAAAATAGCATTGGCTGCCATGAATACCATGTCATCTGGTTCTGAGGGCAATACACATATAATACTGCAGAGGAGAGAAATGGTCCTACGATTATGGTTGTGCCTGGAGCGTCATGCACTATAATCACTATCTCAGTAAATTTGCCTTTTCAAAGGCAATAGTTTACACAGCTGTTCTTATTTATGTAAATGTTATTTGTGTGTGTGCTGTACACCAATCAATTCATTAAGTGAATCTACTTAGCTGCTGAACCGGTACAAAATGCAATAATGATAATAATAATAACAATAATAAAATAATAACAGCTTTCCTAGTCAAAAGCAGAAAGTTATCTTGGTAATGATTTACCAGAGTGAAGAAGCTAATCTGCTAACATTTTTTTAAAAAGCACTAATTCTTTAAGATGAGAGTGTCTGTTTATCTCCCAGTCCAACAAATCTATTATAGGGCCCTGATTAGATTTCTCAAAAATGTATAATAAAATTATGTCTTTAAATTTTACACAAAATTTATACGAAAATCACCAACTGAAATTGAGAGAAAAAAAATCCAGGTATATGGCATATTTGAAATCAAGTGAAGTCAACCATTTTATATACCTCTCATTTTATATTTTGAAGATTAAGACATATCCTCTTGACTATCTTCAAGTTAAGATAAACTAGAAAGTCTCAAAAGGAAGAATATTCAATAACCTATTCTGTTCCCATGTGTAAAAGATGCTTTTAAAATCATTACATTTATGGAGTCTAATTATCCACCCCTCTGGCGTTCAAGTCATGCTGACTGGGTTATCAAGGGGAGACCACATATTATGGTGAGAGGCTTAGTGTGGGCTCTGTAGCAAATCGCCTGAGAGCTGATCTCTGCCTTATATAACTTTCTAACATTGTGGGGTTGAATAAATTAAACTTCCTGTGCCTTAGTCTCCCATGTGTAATATGGGAAGGGTATTATCGGCCCCTATAACTTTGCTACTGTGATTAAATCAGGTTGTTCCTGCAAAGTGTCTGTCCAGCTAAACACTTTTTAAATATTAAGAGGTAGTAATTGCCAAAGAAAGATACAAAAGATGGAGACATATTGGAGGGGGCATTACTTCTTATTTCCCTACAAATATTGACTTGCTCAATTAAAGTTAATTTTCTGTGTCTTATAGTAACTGATCATGCAATTTTTTCTTTTCATATTCTTGTCACTCATAAAACTATTATATCTAGAATGAAGCACAACTCTTTTGGAGAACTTTGGGGGAGAGATAATCTTTTCAGAAAAGGTGATACAGATCAGTGGTTAAAAAAGATGTATCTCAAAGTTAAGCTAAGCTCAGTTCTGATAACTCAGGACATGACCTTGAGTAAAACAGGTATATTAATATCTATGTCACAGAGGTGTATGAGCTGAGAAGTTAATAGGTCAAGTGTTTAGAACGGTTCTAGGCACACAATAAGCATAGCAAGTGGTAACGATTATTCATATGCATACGTTCCTAGAAATCTGAATGCACTGAATTCCTAGTTCTTGCCCCTAATTATTTCTGAGCATACGTTATTAGTCTTCACAGACACATAATTCCATTCTTTTTCATTCTTTGCCTTTCCAAGGGGCCAGCTACCATCAGACTTTGCATGCAGGACAAATATTTAGGAAATTAGCACTGCACTCTAACTATTTAGGCTTAAAAAATAAATAGGGCATAATGATGCCAAAACAAAATGAAGATTTGTACATTTATTTATTCATTATTGATGGTTCCTCTGATACTGTTTTTCTTTGATTTTTTTGAACCTCAGTCATTCAGTTTGTCAGTTTACATAAAACTGAAATCACTGCCAAATTTCCATAGCATCAATGTGAATGTTATATCATATTAACTAAATTCACAAAATAATATGTTCTCTTCTTCAGTATGATCATTAAAATCTTATTATGAGAAACTCCTGAATAATTTTTACATTCCTGTGACTATAAAATGAACCCTATACACACAATAGTAGAAGACATTGCATTTTGAACATTACAAGTCAATTTCGTTTTTTAAAAAGCTAAATTTTCACTAGGATACCCATGTTATTAGGGAAACATTTACTTTTGGATTGATGAACATTATATATTTAAGCAATTGGAAGGCAAGAAATATGTGGGTGGCAGGTTTAAATGCAGTGCATGTCCAATCTTTCTAGTACAGCCCCTTAGTAATATCACAAATAGACACCATTTCAAATTAACATTCCAGTAAGTAAATGCAACTTACTCAATAAAGTAAAAGGAAGAATAGAATATCTTCATCATCCTAAATGCTGATTTGAATGCATATTTCCTTGTGTGGAATATAATTGCTGCTTCACTGCAAATGTATTTTTTAATGTAGCTTTTACAAGTACATGAATTAAGCTCTCACTTCACTTCTGTCTACTAAATGTGCAATTAAAACATAATTACTCTGCAGTCGCAGGTTTTCTCATTAAGTTAGAGAAAATCTGCCATTGAGCTGGTCATAACTGTACAGGAATGCTCTTGTCCCATCTTAAAGCACCTCATACAGAGAGGTGTTACAAAATGAAAGACACCTGTCAGTCCGCGATAATCCTTTGATAGCAAGCTGACCAGGCCGTTTTTTAGGTACAAATGAAGTTAAGTCAATGACATATGAATTGCCTTCATAAATATACCACCTATACAAAAAATAATCCTACAATTGCCTTTCAGGGTGATATGGTAATTCCAACAGCCTTGAAAGCTGTTGCATTTTCATACCACAGTTTAATTTTCCTTCCTAAGAATGGCTAGTGCTGAAATGGTCTGATCATTTATTTTAACATTTGAGGCACCAAAGGTTATCTGTTTCATGCTTCAGCTAGAGTCAGCATTTCCACTGAATGACCTTGTTATCTGTTCTATAAATTCTTTAAAAATTTAACAACCTTGAGTGATTGGGATGAAAGTCATTTCCAACAACAGAGAGCCTTTTGGTAGCTGACATTATATTTAGGTGTAGCTCCGTGTGGAAGCAGAAATTGGCATATAGTCCTCCTAGATTTCTGCAGAGAACCAGAACACCACACATAACTGAGGAGAGAGAGGAGGCCTTATTCTGATAAGAGTTTTATATCAGCATTACAACCTGTTAGTAGTTTTAGAAATTTAAACAAGTCACTTAATCTCTGAATCTCCAGGCTCCATACTTTCCATGAGAGTCCGTTGGATTCAGGGAGTTTCTAATTCCCTTCTATCCCCAAACTATGATGACCTTTCTTAAGAAGGACTAATTCCACATGGGATAAAACTTCATCCTGATTCCCTACGTTCATCAGTGGTATAACCCCTATGCAGATTTCTTTTTTCTAAAAAGCCTACTCATTGAATTAGAATGCAGAACTAGTGAGCTTTACCACAAATTCAACCGCTGTCAATGGCTTTCAGCTTCCTATGCTGTGCACATGGAGATCTTGACTGGAAATAAATCTTTCGAACAGATGGACCTGCACTGTTTCTTGGAACTTTGAAAGCTGTACAGTGCGCCCGCCATGAACTCTTCTACGTGACTCATGAAAACAGATGACTGTTTGCACAGCCACTTACGCACATTCATCCACTCAGAGGCAGATCAACTGCTCCTCTCTGGATGACAGTCACTGTTAGCAAAACATTTCCCGACTTCAATTCTGGCAGCTAATAAATTTCTCTGGGACAGTAAGGAGACTTAAAACTTTCCTGCCTCTTCTTCCCCAGACCTCCATCATGCACTTTAGTTTAGGCAGGTCAAACATGACCCCCAAATTAAGATAACTTTGAAAGACACCAATATAATGGGACTCAGTTATGTTTCCTTCAGAAATATCAAAAAGCCCTTAATATGGGAAAATTATTATTTTGAATGCTTAGAGGAAGTCTGAATAGATTTTTTTAAAAGATATTATTCCATACACCAGCACAGTTCACACATTTTTAGACAGT
Organism: Myotis daubentonii; assembly: GCF_963259705.1. Taxonomy (NCBI): domain Eukaryota; kingdom Metazoa; phylum Chordata; class Mammalia; order Chiroptera; family Vespertilionidae; genus Myotis; species Myotis daubentonii. Next base: position 60,918,207 of record NC_081841.1, read on the forward strand.
TGATATTTTGAATTCAATTAAAATGTATTTTACCTGCTAGATTTGATAGCAGGTTTATTTATTTATTTTTTTTAGAATCACCTCTCATTTGCTAAGGTGTAATTTGAACTGATAGTTTTTTTCCACTTTGTCATTAAGGCTTAATTTAAAAGTTAAAATCTGCTAGACTATCACACTTCTCAAGAATTTCAGCCTCACTATCTGAGGGCTAGTAGAAACAAGCAGTAGAAAGTGTGCTTAAAAGCAGGATTTCAGTACAGTGGAATTTGGGGAGAAGAAGGGCAGAAACTTAAGAAATTCATTTTAGTAACCTAGAGATGACTAAGAGAGCAACGTTTTCTCTTATCCTCCTGATTTGTTTGAGTTAGAAATGCAAGTGGTTCCTAGTAATAGCATTTCTTTAAGATACATGACTGAGTAAAGAATATGTTGTTGTCACTTTGAGAATTTGAGGAAGACAAAGCTAGGACCATGCCTGAAGTAGCACATCCTCTCTCATTGCCATGCCTATCTTTTCCATAAAATGAAGTTTAGAGATGAGAGATGTCTGAAAAAACTTCCCGGTCTGCAAGTTGCTAAACTAAATTCATTTCTGAAGAACAGGGAAGCATCTAGAGAGTGACATTTACTGGTAATATGTTGGTGCTTTTACTGTTTCTCCTTTCTGTTTCCCAGATATACAGTGTTCCTCTCTGGATGGTGTTTGTTTATTTGTTTGTTTATAATAATGCTCAAGCCCTAGCTGGTTTGGCTCAGTGGATAGCACGTTGGCCTAAGGACTGAAGGGTCTTGGGTTCAATTACAGTCAAGGGCAAATGCCCAGATTGCAGGCTCAATCCCCAGTGGGAGGTGTGCAAGAGGCAGCTGATCAATGATTCTCTCTCATCATTGATGTTTCTCTCTCTCTCTCCCTCTCCCTTCCTCTCTGAAATCAATAAAACTATATTTTAAAATAATAATAATAATGGTCAAAATTCAGTAGTCACCAATTCCCAAAGTTGATCAAAATATGAATCTTTAACTCCAGCTATTTCTAATTGCTTAGATGCTGGTCTGAGATAGCTGGTTCAATTATAGGGCCATTTAAATATAGAACGTATGGACCATTAGGTAAGGGCACAATAATCATTTGGTATATGGAAACTCAGTGAAAACCTGATGGCTCAATACTTTTCATGCTAATTTAGAAATTAATAGGCAGATTGAACACTGACAGGGGTCCACAAATACAACCAGGGTTTGTATTATCCATTGTGTCAACTGGGGGGGCTACTGTAGGTGGTAATATTAGGTTCCCAATAATGATATATTGGCTATTTGTGGCAAATTTGTTCAACTTGTGGGTATCATAGTTCAAAGAATGATACCCCTTTCTTTTAATAAAGATAATTCGATGCCTTTCTTCACTGACCACAGAGGCAGACCTTTGCCTTCTCTTCCCTAAAGCTGTATGGAGTTCATCTTTCCTCTGCAATCAGGGCCCCTGGAATGCTAATGGGAACTATAGGAAAGAGTTGGTTGCAGTTAATCCTGTAACACAATGTACACACCTGCTGCTCTGTGAGAAATAAACCAAGGTGAGAGCTCATTTCTGGAGTTGTTTTGAATCTTTACTCCTCAACGAAACTTCTGTCCCTTCCTTAGAGTCCGACCAACATTCGGATTCACCACACTAGTGCTCCATGGTGGAGCCAGAATATTTTGAGTGCGGATATTAAAAAATTGTCATCAGGCACAGCAGAAACCTTCTCTTTCTACTCCTCCATTCGAACTTGAAGAGTTTTACACGTTTGCCTAAGGAACAAACACATGTCAGGTACTCCACTGTTCAACGGGTTATTGTAGGAAGCAAACCTGGGAGAAAGGGAAAATTCAACAGCAAGACAATAATTTCCTTTACCTCCATAAAAGCTCAGAAAAGCAAAAGTTTTGTATCTCTCCTAGAGGATTATAAACTCTTAGAACATTTTTTATTTCAGAGAAACACATACCCATAAATGGGATCTAAAATAAACAGGTGTTATAAGAAACTGATACAAGGATAGTAAGCATTTCTTGTGAGTATTTTGGACAGCATTCCGCACAAACTTAAGAAAATGTTCATTAAGATCAAGGGAGAAAGTATGTAGAAAACAACAGACAATCATTTTAACATAAAAGGGTAAAATAATTGTAGAAACAATATTATGTAGTAGGATTCCATTTGAATTCAAAGACTGAATACTTGCAATCTTAACTGTTCATAGGCTTGTCTGAGCATCCATGTCTACAGTAATTTATAATTTGGTAAAGTATGAACCTTACGCATTCACACTTTAATGCTGATAAGTATGGCAGAGTAATATGGCCAATGTATGGGTCTAGCACCAATGGCATTCTCATCTCAAGCCATCTCTTTTGTTCTCTGCACATCATCTGTGTAATCCTCATTAATGGTCAGAATGGGATCCATGACTTTTTCAGTTGTAATTTATGTTATTTTATGGGTATAGACTTTCAAAAGTTATATTTCTTCTTTTTTTATATTCTTTTATTGATTTCAGAGAGGAAGGGAGAGTTAGAAATATCAAGGATGAGAGAGAATCATTGATCAGCTGCTTCCTGCACACCCCTTCCTGGGGATTGAGCCCGCAGCAACCCGGCTAAGTGCCTTGATGGGAATCAAACCTGGGACCCTTCAGTCCACAGGCTGACGCTCTATCCACTGAGCCAATCCAGCTAGGGCAACAGTTTTATTTCTAATTTCTCTTTCCAAAAGTATTCCAGATATTACATAAAGCATATACTATTTTAATTTCAAATATTTGAATAATTCAATATTATTCAATATTAGTCAGTATTATTCAATAATCATATAGAGGAGTGGCTAGTAATTTAGAATCAGATAACAGAGGGCTTTGGTAATATAAATCATTTCTTACATAAATTTATTATATAAACTTGAGAGATCAGGGTAGTTAAAACTAATCTATAATAATAAAAGTGTAATATGCAAATCAACCAGACAACCTTCAGGATGACCTTCCGAATGAGGCTGGGGCTGCGAGGGCCAAGGCAGCTGGGACTGCAAAGGCCCATTCTTGCACGAATTTCATGCATCGGGCCTCTAGTCATACTATAAAAAACTATTTCCCAATTTTGAAAAAAAATTGAGTCTTTTAGCACTAAGAACAGACCCTTTTTTCCCTATCACTGCTAACTTGGCCTCTCCCTCCCTAACCATAAAATGTAAGACTAAAATTATGGTGTGAAAAAGAGCAGAAATTTTCGCTCTGGTCACTGCATTTACTTGACTTTATGCATTTATATTAGAACCAATGCAGTCATAACATGGGTCAGTGTCATGATCACCATGAAAACATGTGACTGAAGACAAAAGATGGAGGTGGAGAAAATGTAGAGGAGCTTAATATCCTTGAGAAAAAGCATGGAGCAGACCGAGAATATACTGCTTAACATTTCTAGTTCTCCATTTTCTTCACGTTGTTCAAAAATATTTAAAGTCTTACTGTTTTTTAATTTCATATACCCACTGAATATTTTTAGCATGATAACATAAATGCCCATATGTTTCATTTCTAATCAGTTTCTAGACCCTAGTCATCTTTTTATTCTCTTCCCGACTCTCTGTCTGGCTGTTACTACCTTAATCAAGGCCTTTATTTCATCTGGTTTGAACAGTTGCAATAACCTCCTAATTTGTCTTCTGATTTGTCTTGTTCATTGCAGCCCTCCTCCTCTTTGCCACCATTATCCTGAAAACAAAAATCTATAATAGTTTCCTGTTACAGAAAGAGATGTAAATTCTTGTTGGTGATCAAGAAGGTCCTTCACAATTAGAACTCAACCCACCCAGCTTCATCTCTCCATTGCCCGAAGCCCCTCAGAGACACATAGGCACAACTCCAGCCATACCTAACTAATCCTGGTAGGCCTTGATATGCCCATTCATATCTCCTTATCCTTGTGTACATTTTACCTTTGCCTGAAATACTCTTCTTCTAAACATTAGAGTATTTAGATAGTTATCACTTCATGTTTCATTAGCCTTTGTGATTTATCTAGTCAGCACTTTGTCTATACTTCTATTATAAGACATATCTTGTCCATACTTCTATTATAAGACATATTTTGTCACATTATGCTAACTTATTAACCTATTTGTTTCTTCCATTAAACTAGAATGTATTGGGAAAAGATGATATTAGCATATTTTAATATTAATTATTTTTATTATTTTTTTATTGTTGACAGTATTACCGAAGTCCCTTATCCCCCACCTCCTTGGCCCCTGACCCAACCATGCCCCTGTGCTAAGCAGCATTCCAGGCCCTTAAATGATGCCTAATATTTATCTAATAAAAGATTAAAACAGTGGGTGGATGGATGGATGGAGGAACAAATAAATGAATATAAGGGGAGAATGATAATTAATTTCAGAAGAAGAAAAACAAAAGTTACTATCTGGATTCTCCCCTTACAGCAAGGGGAATGATTAAGTGACCCAAAAGGTCAGTGCCACCATTTTCAATTCTTTAAGGATTATTCCCGATTCTGTGATTTCAGAATTTTAAAATTATAGATATGCATGGGTCCTGACATCAGCCTCACACTCACACCTTAGATATTTAAATTTATTCTCATTTGGGAAAGGCCTGATTTTTTAAAACAAAATTAATTTATGAAAATCATAATGCAAGAAGATAATAGCATCCTGTGATGATTTAATTGGTATTAGACTAACCACTGGGGATGTGGAAAATGTCCAAATAGATACAGCAAGGTTGATTATGGCATATTCATTACATTTAGTATTTCACAGAGAAATTTATCCTTTTTTTAAAAATGCAGTTTTCTCTTGAGTAATTTTAATACTGCTGCTTAACGCTGTCAGGAAATTTTTCTCATGAAATGTTCCATTGTGACAATTATCCTACACCCAAGTATTACATGCTCACTTGACATCAGGTATGGCGGTGCATCTGAAGTACCAAATTCCTTATAATAGAACAAACAAATACCTCAATGACTGCTTCACCCAAAATACCATTGTGCATGCAATCTCTCTGCCTCTCCCCTGCATGCCTATATTTAATTATATATTCTATATTTAAGTTCAGGATGCCCGGCTGCTCTCCCTCCCCCCAGATTTTATTTTTCAAATATAGAGGCTGGTATTTCAAAAGACAAAGAGAAGTAAATTTTTGCTTAGCAAAATGCAGCAGACTGCATTCTGTAGCCTAGACAAGACTGTCAAAGGCAGCTGATCCTTCTATTGCTCATGGAACCTGGAACCTTCCTCACCCTTCCTTTGCTTCCACCCCTCAGATATTAATTGCCGGCACCAGTAGACTACTTAGTGCACATCCACATTCTCTTATCGCTCTCAGAATTATTCTGTGAGACTGTCCCTGTTTGCTATTTACTGTTATGAGTCTTTGTTTCTAATTGCTATTATCTCCTGGCAGTTAAACGGAAGTTCTGATGAATTAAGTGAAGCTTTTCAAGGATGCTTATAAGCAATAGGTGATAGTTTGCAGACTAAGATCCCCGATTTGGGGCTTCAAACTTAGTGAAATAGGTCCTGCATATCTGTTATTTCATTCATTCATTTGACTAATATTTACTGAGCACATATGAAATGTCAGGTGCTTTCCTAAGTATGGGGGGGGGGCAGGAGAACAAAAATCACTGTCCTTTTGTGAAACTGACCATCAGCCAAAGACAAAATATAGTAACATTTTAAAGTATGTGAGCCCATGCAAAGAGAAAAATATAGTCAAATGGAAGAGAGCGAATTTTGAGGCAGGGATGTACAATTTTAGTTAGCATAGACAGGGAAGACTTGCTAATAAAGTGAGACTTCACTGAAAGCCTGTAAGAGATAAGAGAGCCAATCCAGCTGATAGCTGGGTACTTCACACAGAGGGAATACATAGCCTTTGCAAATGACCTGAGACAAAAAAAGTAAGGAGGGTAGTGTGGTGGCAGTGAAGTAAGCAAGGGGGACAGTATAGAAGATGAGGTTACAAAGGCTCATTCAATCATCTATTTCTTTCTGTGTGTTTTTCAACAAATGTTATTTTTCTTGCTATTTTACTTATTGAGGATAACCCGTGGGAAAAAGCAGATATGATCCTTGTTGTCACGATTGCACACTAAGTGCAACTACATGGAGGTCACCAGAAATAACATGGCTTCATACCTTCCTCCTTTCAAAAGCCTTATTCCTGGAAGTTGGAACTGGGTGGAGCCTGAACGGACAGGAGAGAACACAGTGGCTTCTTTGTATAAGCCCTGGAAGCTACTATTCTTTCCATTCCAACAGCAAGTAATTGCAAAGTTTTAGGAAAGAAGAGGCGCCTGTGTGTGTGTGTGTGTGTGTGTGTGTGTGTGTGTGTGTGTAAGTCTGGGTGTGAAACGATGGAAGATTTCTCTGGCAAATGTTTTCAGCTGACTGGTGGCAAAACATTCCTGAATGTGTGTCTTACATACACTTACAAGCTGAGCCAGGGGTCCTCAAACTTTTTAAACAGGGGGCCAGTTCACTGTCCCTCAGACTGTTGGAGAGCCGGACTATAGTTTAAAATAAAACTATGAACAAATTCCTATGCACACTGCACATATCTTATTTTGAAGTAAAAAAACAAAACGGGAACAAATACGATATTTGCATTTGCATGTGGCCCGCGGGCCGTAGTTTGAGGACCCCTGCCTAGCTAGATGGAGACATCCCTAGTGTAGAAAACCAATCTCAAATAAGAAGGCCATGCATTCCTCCACCATAGCTGTTAGCTCTTCCTGTCTATGAGAAGTGTTTTAAAGGGATGTCCTCTCCCCAAACTAGTCAACTGTATGTGAGTTCAATTCTGAGAAAAATACCACATGTCCATTTTAGGGGACTCTGAAGGAAGAGGTGGAGAAGAATCTAAACTAATATCTGAAGCAGAACATCTCTAAGGAGCTACCCCTGCCATGGCAAACTGGTTTGAAATGTGTGGCAGAGGGAAAACCAAAACTTATTTGGTCCATTTAGGCTTTTCCTATTCAAATATTTATTCTCATAACCAGGAGGCTAGACTGCCTGGGTTTAATCCGAGATCCGATGCTTATTAGCTATGCAACTTTGGGCAACCTCTTCATTTCTCAGTCTCCTCATGTGTAAAATGAAGATAAGCCTATTTCATAGAGCGATTGTGAGCATTAAGTGAACTAATATATATGAAGTGCTTCTAATGATGCTTGGCCATAGAAAAACTTCATAAAGTCACTTATCATGTGGTTTCTTCCTGCGGAAGTAAACCTTTTATCATTAGGAAGTGTTCTTCCTTAATAGTATATCAACTTCCTTTAGGTTAGTGTTTGCATGGTGTATCTTTTCCATTATTTTTTTATGTTCAGTTTTTTTTTTAATAATTTTAGATTAGATGAGCCTCTGTTAAATAGCATATACTTGTGTTTTGACCTTTTGATCCAGATTGACAATCTTTGTGTGTGCCTCAAGGCCATTTGCACTTGATATAATCACATTAGAAATTTGGGTTTAATCTACCAACTAAATTTTATTTTACTTGTTCTGGATTCCTATTTTCTTTCTTCTTTTGCCTTCGTTTGTGCTCCCTCTAACATTGACAACTGCCTCCATGGATTAAGGAACTCCCAAAACTAAACTAATATCTCTTAGTCTTCATTCTCCCCTAGATTCTGGAGCAATAACTCTTCAATTTCTTATTGACTTTTCAATGCCTCCACGTATGCCATCTTACATTTTGTTAAACTTTTCAGTTTCCTTATAGGAAGGGGTAGAAAATAGGGCAGTTTAATGGTATTATTAAATATCCATTACCAAAAGTGGAAGTCAAGTTATATGGGTTAAGTTTTATTGATGAACTTGGTGTTGATTAGTCATTCACCAAATGTATGTAATATTTGAAATTTATCTTTGATATTCTACCAGCATAGTACCTCTGTATTACAGCCATGTTGAGATGGAGTCTTCTCTCCATACTAACCTTCACTTAATGATTAAAACAGAACTTCATTAGCAGTTACTTATATGTGACATAATGTCCGGTTCGCCTAGGAAAATCCTGATTTACACAATTTATTCTAACTTCCCATTAGATTTATCCTGAAATTATGTCTACTATGGACAACAAATTATATCATCACTCACAGAGAGTGGTTACCTTCATTGTGGAAAATTTAATTTTTAGTAAATAATTCATAATGTTGAAATCTTACAGCTATGAATGAATGACTCTCTGAAAGAAATATTTTGACTATTACGATAGTAAAAATTGAGCATTCCTTGAAGCGTAAAAGATTTCTGAAGCTCATTCAGTCACATCAAGTTGCTAATCAATTTTTAAGGATAGCATTAAGGAAAGGTTTGTCACTAGAGCACTGTAGTAACTTCAACTTTTCCATCATAGAGCTGAGACATGGATGTTATAATGTGAAAGACTGACTACAATATTATCAATTAGTGTTGTAATCCAAAGTCATAAACTCTGAGAATCAAATTAAAGCCATTGCACACACTGTTACCTTTGAGATAAGAGATTTAGTATAACAAACACGATAAATAGGCTTCTTATAAAATCAAGATCTTTTTTAAAACACCAATAATCTCAAGTATAGGGTTCATTTTTTCTGGATTTTTTTTTTGGTTACTTATATTATATTATAATGAACAATTCAATTCTGATGGAATTTTTCTAATGTTGCCTAAAATAGAAAAATAAAAATTACCTGTGAATTTCAATTTCCCCTAATTATTTTTACCGTGAATAATTAAAAGTTGGATAAGAGGCAATATATCCTATATACACTGAATGTTCATCTACTGATGATGATGAAGATGATGATGATAATGATGAATAAAATGATGAATTTTAAGATTTTCTAAGAATCAGGCAGGCAAATAATTATAATAAATAGTTAAGAACCAGGCCGGCATGGCTCAGTGGTTGAGCATTGACCTATGAATCAGCAGGTCATGATTCAATTCCCAGTCAGGGCACATGCCCAGGTTTAGGGCTTGATCCCTAGTAGAGAGTGTGTAGGAGGTAGCTGATGAATGATTCTCTCTCATCATTGATGTTTCTATCTCTCTCCCTCTTCCTTCCTTTCTAAAATCAATTATATATATATATATATATATATATATATATATATATATATATATATATATATGTATTTTAAAATAAATAGTTAAGAGTAGAGGGTTAATAACATCATTCAGCCAAGGACTTATCCTGACTTGTCTATTTATTAACTGTGTGACCCTATTATTTTTTCACTGTTTAAAAAAACCAAAAACCTCAGTTTCCATCCTTATGTGATAAATCCATATCTCATCACACTACTGTGAAGATTAAACGCAATCTTAGTGAGAATACAATAAATAGTAATTTTAAACACTTTCAAACAGTACTTTGAAATAAAAAGTGTAAATATATGCTCTTAAGATTATTCTCATTATTACATCATTATTATAAAATATTAACTTTATATAAGGCATTAATTATAAATGTATTTCTGGCTCTTTGATACTATGGTTGTCCTTTCCAAAGACATGCATTTCCTGTGCACAGACTGCTTTATTTTCAAAGATAGATCACTAGAACGTGATACATTATAAAAATGCTACATTCTGTACATAAGGTCTAACACAATTTTAAAAAATCTATTAGCAAAATACATATAATACACTTTGTTTGAAATGTACTAAGGTTAAAAAAATCATTTAGGTTTTATTTATTATTTCATAAATAGGAATTATTGGCTTCTGCTAATTGTATAATATCTATAAACACTTTTAGCATCGTGTTTTTGTGATTTAGTAAGAACATTAATGTTGTAGTAGTAATAGAAAAATGTGCCAGGGTAGCTTAGCATTCCATAAAATAGTCCTTTAAATCTGTACCAACTACTCCAAGCTAACCTCATCTTATGGTTTATGGGATGAGGCTCCAACCAACTGAGCCACTGGCCAGGGCTAACCTCATCTTAAATTGCTCTAGGCAAACAAATACAAAAAAAAAAAACCCTTAAAATTAAAAAAATCTTCACAAACCTAGTACATGGACCCTAGCATAACATCCCTCCCTCTAAAGTTACCAAAACATTTCAACCATAAAAGGATATTTTCTGTGTGAGGATGTCTTTTAATTGTATCATTGAATATAGAAATATCAGTTGAGCAAATATCAACAATGACAATGATCAGAAAAAAAACTGCCTCCTTTACTATGTAGCTCTGACAAGTCCTCAAGGGATGTTGCTAAAAAGCCAATGCCTGGCAGCTATAAAGGAGAAACTATTTTTGCTCCTACAAGATGAACCTGGGGGAAATGCCTTTGCAATGGATTAACATAACAGTTTCTATCGGGCCCATCTATGTGGGTAACTGAAATGACCCAGATCCTGTGACCACTACAGACACACGTGGAATCTATTTATTACATCTCTATGGTTTCTGTCTAGGATGCATTTTTGTACCCAATCCAAAAGGGAATAGGTATAGATAGACCAACCTGCGAACTTGTGCTTTCTCTTCATAGTCCTCATCTCAATATAAATGGAAGTCTTGTGATAACTCTACATTAGTGTTTATTTAACCAGACTGACTACTGTGGAATAACAATGTGCATGCTTGAATTCTGAGAAAGCCCATTTCATAAGCCTATTAAAAAACTTGCTTCGTTTATGTATTTTACTTAACAAGGACATAAAGCATTTACATTTGGCCAGTAACTGTTAAGTGCTTTATAAATATTAACTCATTAAATTCATATAAGGAAACTATGTGGTAGGTATATTATTGTCCCGATCTCACAAATATGCAAACTGAGAAGCATAGATGTAAAGTAACTTGCTGAAGGCTACCAGCTAACAAGTAGCACAGTTGGGATGTGGCTCCAGAGACTGGCTTCTTAATCATTACACCATCCTTGAATATACACAACACAGCAGCCATTTTTCACTGAGGCAAATGGGACTCACTGAAATAATGGATGGGTGGATGGATGGATGCTTCTGGCAATGTATCTATTGAGAGTGATTAAGGCAAAGCTAATAGAACCCTTGGAGTCATCCAGAGTCCTCAGCAATTTAGGAATTTTCTTCCCTTGAAAAAGCCCTGCTAAATTGCACATAGATTATTATTATTCCCCTCCCAAAGGAAAAGAATTCCTTGCTTGGGCTAACTCGCTAGGCACAGAGCTCGAAAATGTTGTTTTGTTCTATTTGTTTTCTGTGACTTCAGTTCTTAGCTCTGTTGTATGTGCTATGACTAAAGAATGAGATTAGTTTTTTGGTGCCGGGAGCCGGTCCATCCTTGCTGTTTCAAGGGACCTGGCATATATAGCATATGGTTCTTAATATGTTTGCTCACCTTCTTGGCGCTGTGTTTTAACCAAGGTCACCTCTCCGAGAAAGGTTGAATCCCCAGGTAGGGATTTTCCCCTGAAGTTAGGGAGGGGATGAAACTCCCTAACTAAGTGCCAGGCGGGTAGTTAATCAATTTAACTACAAACAATCATGCTTAAGCTACATAATCTTTACTCCCTGGAATGGAGATAAGAAACGCCCTAACCTTTGTAATAGAAATTGACAGGATTAGAATCAACTGGTATAAATACAGATGCAACAAGACAACAACAGACAGAACTGAGAACACAGGGCTTGGAAGACAGGACCAAGAGAGACAGAGCCTAGGCACAGAACGTTCTCTAGAGACAGAAGAACTTCGCTGGCGAGAGCATGCCGGAGGATCCTGGACAGGGACTGGCCTCGGAGCTTGGAGGCAAAGCCTGGCGAGAGAGCATGGCAGGGGATCCTGGACTGAACCTGACTGCGGAGATTGGCAGGAGAGCCTGACTAGAACCTGGTGACTGAATCTGACTGGAGAACCTGGACAGAACCTCTCTGGAGATCCTGAGCAGAACCTCTCTGGAGATCGAGACCAGAACTTGGCTGGAGAGCCTGGCTAGGCTGCTGATCAACTGAACGCTGTCTCCGTGTCATTCCTTCTTCGCCGACTCCGTCCACACCTTTGGGGACCCCTGGACCTGCTGGGGTTGGACCCCAGCATTTTGGTGTAATAACAAGTGTGTTTTTTCCTTATAAAAATGTATCCTGTAGGCATAGGTAGTTTAGGATGACAACTTTTTAAACTAATTGCCTGCTTTACATGTCATCTCAAAAGCTAGCCCTTTCCAAATGAACCTGGTAGAGAGATATAATAAGGGATATGTAATCTGAAGAGGTAGGTCAATTTGTGTCTGGACTTCCAGTATAGATGAGATAAGAAAGTGTGTATCTGAAGTGGTATCTCTATTCAGCAGAATAATTTGTGAATGTGTTTGTCTGTGGATACCCAGATCCTGCCACAGTGGCAGGCATCCAATACATGTTTAATAAATGCTTAGCAAATTAATGATTGAGATATGATTTTGTTCTACCATGTCCTCTCACAGGTACAACATACAGAGTGAAAAAAAAATCTCTGAATTTTCACATATAATTCCAAATTTACATTGCATAAAAAACATCTCCTGGGCATATGGAAAGACTCCATTTCTGTGATCCTCAGCAGCTGGATGGGTATATCCGTAAGAGTTTTGACCAAGAATTATAGTCAGATTTTTTGCTCTAGGGCTGATCATATAATTGCTAGTGCAAAACCCTCCAAAATTATCTTTCTCTTTAACTACGGGGGGGGGGGAGGGGGGGGAAGAGGAGGGCAAAAGTAGATTTACAGTTGTAAGTATCTGAAACACAGAGTTTATTCTTGAATTATCATTCTCATAACCTGCATGTCCTTTTCCATATGAACAACTGTAAACCTATGTTTGCCCATACTGTATACCAGATCATATCCACACTGAAGCCTTGAGTCTAAAATGAGGAAGACCCAAAATTGGCAATCCAAGGCAACCTATGATGTTGATATAGTTGGAGTATTATGTCTTACTTATGTCTTTATTTTAAACTACTGAGATTAGATTGTTTCAATTTCTTTTTTTAAATTTGTGTTTAACCCAGGCTAATCCAGAGTCCATCCCATTAAATATGAATGGGAAAGTCTCCTGGGCAAAGACTGCATTCCTTGCATGCGTATCTCCAGGGTTTATATAGTGGTATTGAATATGATTTTAATAACTGAAAAGAATATCTATTTAATCTGTATCAGAATATCATCAAAATGTAGTACAATATCTAAAATCTTAGGTAACAATCTAGAAACAGCATTGGAAGTTTCCAGAATTCACAGAAATTGCAAATAAAAATGCTTAACTTAGAAACCTGATCAGAAGGGGTTATTATGTGGGAGCCTACAATGGAGTAACTGAATTACAATTATAGATAAATGTACAGGCCTTCCACTAAGTACAAACAACAGTTGGCAATTGAAAGTCCTAGAGAAAAATTATTTAAGGCACTCTTTCCCCATTGAAAGCTGCCAATTCCTACAGAATGCTTTGTAAAAACTGCTGCCAGTGCCTTTTTAAAATATAGTTTACATATAATATCACATTCATTTCAAGTGTGCACATAGTGTGAGGCACATTTATATACCTTACAGTGCAATCATCATGCTAAGTTTAGTAACCATCTGTCACCATACAGAGTTATCAGGATAATATTGACTATATTCCCTGTGCTGTACATTACATCCCTGTGACTTATACTAGAATATGGTACCTCTTACTTATCTTCACTTTTCCCACTCATTCCTCCTCCCCTCCCCTCTAGCAACCATCAGTTAGTTCTCTGAATTTATGAGTCTATTTCTGTTTTAATTATTTATTTTGGGATTTTCAGATTTGACAAATAAGTAAAATCATACAGTATTCCTGTCTTATTTCACCTAATATAATATAATTTACATCCATCCATTATTGTCGCAAATGTCAAGGTTTTATTTTTTTGTTATGGCTGAATAATATTCCATTGTAGTACAGTTTAAAATTGGGAGCATGATTCTTCCAGGTCTGTTTCTTTTTCTCAAGATTGCTTTGGCAATTTGGGTCATCTGTGTGTGCTTCTAGGAATTAGATGAAGCAGTTATCTCTCCCAGTCTTAAAGGGATGGTCTTGTGTAGGAGTGACTGGATGTGCATAGACTGGATGTGCTGGGTGATCTTGGCAGGCCAGCTGGAGAAGAAGTAGGTGTGTGTGGTGCCTGGTGGGCCAGCTGGTCAGGGATGCAGCATATAATGGCTGAGGTAGCCCATGGCTTCAGGGAACCCTGGTGGGTTGGCTGGCTGGGACTGAAGTGGCTCCTGGCTGAGGAGGCCTGTGGCGCTGAGCTCCAGAGGTGCCCTAAGAGGCTACTCGCTGAGTCTGCAGTGGACACTGGTCAATGTGGCTTGGGCACACTGTGGAGGTCTTGTAGTGTGGCTAGAGCACTTGGACTGAGCTCCCACCCGTGCTATCTAGATGTAGGGGACATTTAAACAATGGCACTCACCAGCACTTATAAGCCCAAAGAGTTCCCACATTTCCCCACTCATTTGGCAGGTGCCATGGGGTTAGTAAATTGACTTTTATCACATATAGTGTAGGTGCCTCTTAAATCACTGTTTTATCACTGTGCCCCAGAGCAGATGAGTCTGCCCATGCAAGCCCCTCAGTGATATATCTCCCTACTGCAAGCCAGTCCTGTTGGGTGGGGTTTCTACAGTTACCACGTCTCCATCTTTTCTAGCTTTATCTACCTTTATGTGGTCTCTCTCTTATTTGTTGTGCAAAAACTGTTCAATGAACTCTCAGTTGTTCTTTGAGTGAAATTACAATATATATATATATTCAGTGTGTCCATGGGAGGAGGTAAGTCTAGGGTCATCGTATATTACCAACTGACCATCCCTCTACTACCAGTCTTTTATTTGGCTTATAACTGTAGAAATGCCTTGGTTTTCTTTGATGGATTGAAATTTCTGACCTTTGTAATTGTAAATTAAAAATTATACATACCCACTGTTTTGACGTTCACAGCACCTCTAAGAATAATACCTAAATAGTCATTATATTTGAAGAACATGTGATGATCATATCCCTATTAGTCAAAATTTTCTAAGAAAATATTGGGGAAGATATCTAAAGTTTACGTGGCACTTTGAATTTTTACACTTCTTAAGAAACAATATATTTAAATGGAAAGATGTAAACTTTAGAATCAGACAGATCTGTGTTAAAACTCTGTCACTTACTAATTGTATAGCTCCGGGAAAGTTACACTGTTCAAACCTTTTTTTTTTTTCATCTGTACTAAAGAATAAGGTGACTTAAAATGAAAGTTATCATAACTCTTAGAAATATTTGTTTAGATCATCTAGCACAGTACCTGGTAAGAATTGGCATTAAGAAAAACAAAGCTATTGGTATTATCAAAATCATTACTGTTGCTATCTTGATCTTCTATCTAGTTTTGGATGTTGAAAATGGTAAAATATTCAAGTGTTGTTAGGGTTCTCTAGAAAATAGAACCAATAGGACAGGGCCTTCAACTATCAGGATGAAGCCCACCCATGTTATGGAGGGCAATCTTCATTATGCAAAGTCCACAAATTTAAAAGTAAATCTCATCCAAAAGACACCCTCACAGAAACATCCAGGGTAATGTTTGACCAAATATTTAGACATGTGGCCCAGCCAAGTTGACACATCACACTAAGTAATATTTTGCCCTTGACTTTCTAAACACTGAATTCCTATACTTTATTGTCTGTGAATAAACAATGTTATTGTATAATTGAGCAACAGCTACAATACTTCCTGAAATTCTTTCTTGTAGTAGAACCTGAAACATACACATTCTCATTGTGCCCATTTCTCTTATAAAGCCTACAAAGAGGTAGCTGGCATCTGCATATTGAGTAAGAATTAGTCTTCATGATTGTTTATGGAACTCCCATTTTGTACTAGATAAGAAGAGAGAAGAAGGAAACTGTCCTGGAGACTTAAGCATCCCTGTTCCAAACCAAAAGATTAGCGATATCATAGAAGGACAAAGAAAAACAAAACAAGAAATTGTCCATAAATAATCAGCAAGCCTCACCGTGAGTGACGTACACTTAATTACACATAAGCACAGGGTAGTGGCATCGCAAATATTCTACTGTCTTAGCAAAATTCACCCAGAAGTGCTCTGGAAGAGCAGAGCATACGGTGTAAGTTTTCATCATGAGATGGAGTTGGTGTACATTTGTGGGGATGAAGCTGAGAGAACCACAGTGCAGAAGAACTGCATAAGGCCTTGTGGTATCTTGACAAGTTGGGTAGACTTAACATCATTGCACAGCAATCACTAATGGCCATGCTGGGTGAAACAGGGAATTAAAAACTACCTGATCCATCTTGACAATGTCTTCATCTTTCTGTAATTTCAGTAACTTCAGACAGACTAAACACTTAGTGAGGAGTTACTGGTGCTACCGAAAATACTTCTACCCTTAGAAGCACCAGTGAAAATATTTCTACCTTAGATGTTTTTACTAGTAGTCTATTGGTATGAACACTTCTCTTTCATGTTATGAATGTTTACCTTTACCTTAGATATCATATAGTGATGTGACACAATTTCACTGAATAGCGTCTCCTTAGACTATTACATAGATGAAATGTATACTAGTATTTGTTAAAAGTTACTTTCAACAGCTATTATCATAAATTTTATTCACATGGGAATTTCCTTACTGCTGATATTACAAATCCTCAAAAGTATATTGTGGAAGCAGATAGAGCACATCTTTATTACATATGCAGGGCTGCTCTCAACAAGTTGATTTCATTTGGGAAATTTAATATCAAACAGTGGATGACTGTCTGGCCAGACATTTGACTTTAGTAATCTCTCAAATCGATCATATGTTGTAATTGAAGTTGGAAGCTGAGATTTCTAATCATGATAGCTGTTTAAATTTTTCTGACTGTTAACCAAAGTGTCTGTTGAGAATATTCAATTTTATTTCTTTCAAGATAGAGTAAAAGCATCACAGTATATGAACCCTAGGAACGAGCTGACTAAATCAACTCTCCCCACAATTACTCACACAGCCCTTTCAAGGATAGGGTATTTTAAAGTTGCAAAGCAGAGATTGCACTCAATTATTTGCAAATATCCTTTGAAAATGAATTTGCACTGCCTTCCTTGGTATAACCTAGTCTGTGTCTGTGTCTCTCACTACTAGTCTTCTTTGAACAGCACTAGGAAGAGAATAGGGGATGCAGAGTAAAGGTAAAATATGTTTGCCACCAGCAGAGAATAAGCAATAAAAGATAAAGGTAAATAGCCAACAGTAAGCAGAACACCAACGAAACAGCCCTCTATTGACTTTGGACTAATCCCACCATAAATCAGGGGAAGCCAACATTGCTACTTAATAAGAGCAAAACACAATAATGCTGGACCACAGGAGCTTGAAGTACATTTAATAGCTAAATAATGCTCTTCTTTAATAAGTTCAGTATTAAATGTTTTAATAAATGTTTAATGGAATTCCTTGGCTTAGTATAAACTATAAAGATTTTTTATTTCTTTTTTTAACTTGTCAATTTAAGTTTTATATCTTAGATCACATTTCAATGGCATAGCTGATTTTGCTGTAATATATGTTAAAGATTTTTAATTTTACTTTTTCCAGCACCATTTATCCCCTCTATGCCCTCTCCCACCTCCAAAGAATTTTAAAGTGTTCTATAAACTTCAAGCATTAATAAACATATGCAATGTTATAAGGTTCCAATATTCTCATTAGCTGGTGGTAATCTTAAATTATTTTCAATTTAGCACTATTACTATGGTCTCATACACAAAATTCCTCCCATCTTCTCTCACATATTTTATAACTGGAAGAAAAATGTTAAATGGTTTAAAAGTCTAATCCAAAAGTATTTATTCAGTGTTAAATTTTTCTCTATGGATAGTTCATTATTAGGAAAGTAGTTTAGTGGAGAAAGTGTTTTATTGGTTATCATTTTCTTATGGTAGCACAATACCAGAAATAAAAGTAGAAAACAGTTCAAAGTTGACATCAAAGAACATAACATTTTTAGTGTCACTATAGACTAAGGAGAAAAAATGTTGACTGAATTGCCTTTGAGTGGCATCAAAATCTGTTATCCACAAGTTTTAGGAGGGTTAAGGGTTATGCAATATTAAACTGTTAATATTGCTCCCAAGGCACCTGTGTAAACCTCTGTGCTACCACTTCTGTACATGATAATGATTTACTGACTTTTTATCCACTTGAAAGTTAATTCTTGGATAACTGTCATCATTTTTCAAAATTTGAATCCCAAAGTGTACCACAATATTAAGCATGTAACCACATAGCAGACATTCAATTTATCTTTATAGAGAGAATGAACAAATAAATAGACAAACTTCCCTTGAATGGAATTTGTTAATCTGCTAAAGAGGTTCATATTTATTCTTATTTTTAAAATGTTCCTAACAGTGAATTTTGTGTTAAATAGATGCATATTCTGTGGTGTTCACAGTGTGCTACCAATGACACCATCCAACTACAGGGCAAGTTTCAAGAATACAATGGAGTAAATAACTTCAGCTAAGTGATCATGAAATTCCACTATTTATTGCAAATATCCTGTTCCGAAAGAGGTTTAAAGGCCAAATAATCTGTTTGTAGTTTCTATGTTTTTGCATCAACTGGCAGCCCTGGCTCCCTGGAGCTCTCTCTTTCTTTGTTCTCCCAGACTCTGGTTGCTCTTGGTTTCCCATCTCCCTGTCCACATTGCATGTTCCTTAGTAGTCAAATTTTTCAATATTAGCTGCTAAAATGTTTTTGATACCACCTTTCAACACATTCCTTCTTAGAGAGCCTTCTTATTTATTGCAACACGATATAGGAGATAACTATTCTCAGACTTCTATCTTAATCTCTAGGGCTATGTCAACCTATCTACTTCATGTCTACCTCATCATATCTTCATCAATTAATATCACCAAATAGGTCAAGGAAGAAATATGCGTCTTTCTGGAATTTTTCCTTTCACTCACTTTTCATATTTAATGACCCAGCCCTATTGATTCTACAACCTAGCCCTCCATATCCCCACCACTGTCCCATCCGAGATCAGGCCTATTATCTTATACTTCCCTTAATTCCCAGCAATTGATATATTATATCCAAATATACCTTCTAAAGTGTAAAGCATACTCTTCTTCTCTCCTACTTAAGATTCATCAATGGTTCACCATTGCTTAGACAATAACATCCAAATATTTTAGCTTGGCATTTAAAGGGCCACCATCAGCCCACCCTGACTTCCCTCCCAGGAATTCCCTGTCACCCCAGGTCCCCTCACACACACTTGAAGTTACCCCATGAATAAGCCATGATCTCCTACACTTCCATGCCTTTGCATAAGCCATTTTATATGAGGTAAAGTGCACTAGTCAACTCTGAATCTCTGTGCATCCTTTAAGTCACAAATTGATGACTTTCAGAAATGAGAAACTTACTATTTCCCAAGGCAGCCCATTCAACACCATCTATAGCTGACAAGAAGAGATGTAAATTTTGGCCTTAACTGTATTCCACATAGTCACATAGAACAAGTATACTTTTTTCTTTCACATTATATACCTTCAAATAATCTAAAACCTATTACTCCCAGCTATTCTATTCTCTGAGATAAATATTCACAAAGCCCTTTACATAAGCCTCCTTTTTCTAGCACACTCAGAGCTGGTATTCAGAAATGTACTGGGTACCCCAGCTAAGGTCTGATCATTACAGAGTGGAGCTGAACTCCGCCTTTGCATTAGGCACACTTCACAGCCAACCCTCTAGTGTTCCGAGGGGATTACCCAGCAGGGAGCTAGGATTCACTCTCATCCTAGAGAGAGCTGGGAATTAGACCACAATTTCAGCGCAAATCATAAAGCATTTAGAATTCTGAGCTGTGGGAGAATTATTTTTTATTTCTCAATAAAAAATACCTTCATCTCACTCTCCAAAGTAAGAAAATAAAATTGGATCTGAAATAATTGACTAAGGAATTTAAATTTCACAGAAAATGTGTGAGGCAGAGAGAAGGGAAAGAGCCATGGGGGAGTATATACAGGAGAGACCAACTATATATTTTTTAAAGGAGGGTTGTCACCCACCATAGAGAGAAGAATAGGCATGGAAGCCCCACTAGCTAGGGTCCCTTGAACTTCCTGTTCCATTCTTCAAGTCTGATGAGGTATTATTCCTCTTTTAGTAAGGCGCTCTAGATAACCAAAACCAGATGGAAGTGCCTCTCCCAGGAGATTTACCTCTGAACAAATAGGAAGCCCTTCAACATTAAAACTAAGTCCCTGGCAGAATTTTAGTCCTCACACCACAGGTAAGAGGGATATTGTTCTCAGAACTTAATTAACAGTAACCTAAAGATGTACCTCACTCTTGCTAATTAAATTCTCTGATGCGCAAACTAAATCCTATTACAATGTGTGGCTATTCACAATTAATTAGAAGATCATAAGCATACTACTCAGAGTAACATTTATAAATAAACATCTGGCTCAAATACTATACAAGCATTTAAATCTTACAAAGAAATTCAGATCACTCCCATGCTGTCCATTAATTGTAAAGATATAAGCCAAGGCTTAGAAATATAGCCCTGATGATACATTTTTTAAATCTTTGCATGAATTTCCAATAACTCTAAACAAATACCGAGGTAGACATTCTTTGTTTTATTAAATTATTGTTAATTAGGTAAGGAGCTCTTAAATTTAAAACACCAGGCTTAAAGTGTTACTTTTGTTAATGCTATTCCTGGACACCTAACTTGGTGTCTTACCTACCTTGGACTTATGTATTTGAGAATAAAAATACCTTCAATTTATTCATTCATTTCTGTTCACATCTCTTTATAAAATACTTATTATTATAGCAATTATACAGTTCTATAAGTGCTTTTTTCCAAATGCCATATCATTTGAGATTTTAAATCTTTTTCTAGTACTAATTTCATTCAATGTCTGCATTTCTCGTTACTATATAGTTAAAAAAATCACCTTTTTTTCTTCATAAATATCAAATTCAAGATGATATACCATATTAAGCTTCCATTAAGTCAAATGACCTAGACTTGGTGGATATTAATGTAAAATTTAAGTCAGTCACGATATACCTCATATTACCCTTCTAACCCTAAATTCAACCACTTGCTTTGTTCACTGCAGCCACACTGGCATCATTGCTGTCCCTTGAATATGATATTTCCAGGGCATGTCCCATCTCAGGTATTTTTAACTTGTTCTCTTTACCTGTCCTCCAGATAGCCCAGTGGCTCACCCCCTCATCTCCTTAAAGCCTGGATCAGACATGCAAACTCCCTCGCTCTGCACTCTCTAGTTCCCCTTCCCTGCTTTACTTCTTCCCATAGCACCTATCACCATCAGAAATATAATTATTTTATTTTTTGTCTCCCCATTAGTAGGTAGAATTCTAAAGATACATCCCTAAGATCTCTGTCCTCTGTTCAAACAAACACTAGTCTAAGAACTGCTAAGGGACTTTGCATTATAATTAAAGTTGTTAATCAGCTGACCTTACAGTGGGGAGGTTTTCCTGTATTGCTGGGGTAGAGCCAATGTAATCACCTGAGCCCTTAAAAGCAGAAGACTAAGGCAAAGGAGAGATGGGGGAACAGGGACATCAGAGAAATCCAAAGTGTGAAGAAGACTCGGTGTGACCTGCCTGGTTTGATGAAGGGGGCAATGTGATGAGGAAGGCAGGAATTCTGAAGGATGTGAGAGTCTTCCAGGTGACAAACCCTAGGGCAGTAGTCGGCAAACTCATTAGTCAACAGAGCCAAATATCAACAGTACAACGATTGAAATTTCTTTTGAGAGCCAAATTTTTTAAACTTAAACTATATAGGTAGGTACATTGTTATTAACTTAATTAGGATACTCCTAAGCTGGCCTTTGCTAAAAACGTCCTCAATCTGATTGAGGTACACTCGCTGAGGTTGACCCCTTCCAACTCTCCCAACCACACTCATCTTGTATACTTGTTCCTTCTATCTCCTTTCGTTCATCCTCTCTATATGTCCAAACCATCTCAACATACCTTTCTCAAACCTCAATACTACATCTTTCACTCCACAACGTTCCCTAAAATTAACTTAATAAACTTTATTTAAAGTTTTAAGTCAACTTCGCACTGTACGTGCGCGCCTGCATGTGATATTTTGTGGAAGAGCCACACTCAAGGGGCCAAAGAGCCGCATGTGGCTCACGAGCCGCGGTTTGCCGACCACTGCCCTAGGGGAATAGAAACCTCATTTCTACATTCATAAGGAACCAAGTTCTGTTGATAACCTGAGTGAGCCTGGAAGCAGATCCACCCCCAGAGCCTCCAGAATGAAAACTAGCCCTGTTGTGAAAAGATGAATCGCACTCCTTGAATTCAGGTTCATGAAATACAGAGTAGAGAAATAGTTGACTGTATGTCTGACCTGCAGATCAGATACTGTCTTAAGTCATTAAATTTGTGCTAAATCACTACAATTGCAGCAACAGAACATGAATACACCCTCTTAGAATATAGGCCTTATGAGGGCAGGGGATTCTCACCTGTTCATTTTTCTGCGCTGTGCTCCAGATCCTAGAATAGCACCTGACAATCATAAACACTCAATTCTTGTTGACTTAATGAAATCTTATTTTACAAGAGCTTATGAAATTTTTACCCTGAAACATTTAACTAAAATATTTAAAAATTAAAATGTAAAAGGTAAATTGATTTGAAAACTATCTTGTGGCAGGTCCATGGTGCAGACAAGGGAAGCAATCAGATAACACTTCCTCAGGAGTGGTTTTCAAACTACATCTTGTAACATATTGGCAGGTCATAAAATTAATTTATAGAGTTGAGAAAGAAAGGAAGAAAATAGAACCCAAATACCAGAGCTTTAATTTCAGTGTGGGGTGAATGAGTGTCTGTTGTGTGTATGCTGGGTCACAACATAAAATGTATTTCTTACTGTAGATACCATCAAATAATTGAGAAACCACAGCCCTGAAGGTCATCACACTCTGTGCTGCAGATCAGGGTGCAATTTGAGGCCTGACCTGAGGTGAAATGAGTACAAATGAATGGGGAATGTGTCTGTTAAGAATGGCTCGTCAAGAAATAAATACACTAACTATCCTAAATCTATGATTAAATTTGCAAGGCAAAAGAGAGCACTATGATTAACGAATTCCCACAAATTGCACCACCTTAAGGTGAGGACATGAACTTTTTCCTCTCGCTGTATTCTTCCTTTGCCTTAAGCCTGAAATAGCAACCCTGGACACTGTCAACAGAGCACTGTCACTGAGTCTTGGTATAAAATCTGGCAACATCTGCAAGGGGATGGCCTAGGCTTTAATCAGCAAATCCTCCTAGGACAGTGGTTGGCAAACTGTGGCTCGCCAGCCACAGGCGGCTCTTTGGCCCCTTGAGTGTGGCTCTTCCACAAAATACCACGTGTGGGCGCGCATGTACATCAATCTTCTGAGATTAGCCGTGATTGGTGTCATATAAATTTAGCAGGAAAGGAAGTTAGAAATATCCTTGGCACATGGAACCAAAGAATGTTGGTTAAAAGAACATGAAATTTTAATCTAGTTCCACGTCCCCATTATTTTTGCAGATGAGGAAGCTGAACTCAAGGCCTATGCTATCCCCAATGTTATTCTTGACTTACAGTTACCAGCGATTCAATGTGTACTGTCAGTGGACTGCATGAAGATAGAGAACAATGCAACTGCACACTTATTCATTTCTCCACTCGAGGACATATTCCTGGGGGCAGGGATCATACCATACACCTTCGTACTCTTGTTAGCACCTACTGTGGCTGGGAAATTAAATAAGACAATACCTGCAATGCACTTATCCAAGGGCACAGCACACTGTAAATGGTCTCATATTTGTTTTTGTTGCTTTAATTTCAACATGAGCATTATTTCTATAGAATGTTCGTGCATAGGAAATTCTTAATATCTCATGATTTTCCTTGCATTATAGAACAAAATAAAATCATTGTATGTCCTTAAAATTCATTTATATTTGAAGAGGCATTCAAAAATTACAGAATTCTTATCTGCTTAAGGCACTTTAAGTAAATGAGTGAAGATTAAATAATTCCAATTAATTAAAAATTACCCAGAAAATTTCTTCATCAGCATAGGAAAAGTAAATAGATGTGATATCCATGATTCATACAAATTAATATTTCTAATGAAAATATGAATCTTGTATAATATAAAGTTAAGCTTATTCTTCCTTAGTAAGAATCAGATTTAAGAGCTGCAGGGACCACTAGAGTTTAAAGTCCACCCCAATGGCCAAGGGCTGTGAATCCTAAAAGCAGAATGCGACTTCCTTTAAGAGGTATTCCATAGAGAAAGAATAGCAAAACACTGAAGGAAATTAGTCACAGTCTATTTTTCTAAAGATTCCAACATGTTATCAAAGATTTCTTTTCCTCAAACCTTACAGGCTCTGCAGCACCTTTCCCCCCTGCTCCTTTAGTATTACATAATCAGCAGATAATTATGTGCTCTTCAACACTGGAAAGTCTCTTCTTTTATTAATGACTCTTTGAAAAGTTCTTTATTATTTATCTTTAAAGTGAGCTTGAGACCATAAGGCTTTCATGACTTTTCCTTTCCTTTGAACTTCAGAGTTCTTAAAAGTAACACAATAGATGGTTAAGGATGTCATAGGCAGTCACAAGTTTCCACCTTTATAATGAGAGATAGGGTTTGGGAAACAAATGTGCATCCTCCTTTCTCTACGGATCAAATGTTCGGGATTTTGAAGAACATGTTGCAAAATATTGAGGGTCTTTGCCTTTTATAGGAAACGGGTCAGAACAGTAAGCTTCCTGAATCCAGGAAAAAGACAGAAGGAAGAAACAATTCACGTTTAGAGTAGGAAGTACAATGTGATTTCCAAATTAGTCTTAAATGATGAATTCACCCAGCCTCTGACCTCCAGTCAGCTCTGGGAGGTACCACGCATCTCTGCTGAAGCCAACAAACCTCACTGCTGTTTTGGCTGAATGCTGTTTCCTAACCTTAGGCTTACCAAAGCATTCCAGATTGGATATGGGCAATTAGAAGGTAGGCTGTACATACTGCAATTTTTAATCATTGCTTGGGCCATTTATCTGGCAGTGATAATCCCACAAAGCCAACATATCATTCCTAAGAAACACAAATGCCTTTGGCTAAGAACTGCTCTTCAGTTACTTTGTAACCTACTCCTGCTTCAATTCTGCACTATGGCATGTGTGGCTGGGACTTGCCAAATCAGGGCCTCAGGGGCTGTTTGGCTCACCCCAGCCATGGAGGCCTTATTCAAATCTGGTAAGTGGAAAATAATATCAATTATTAAAATAATAGGTTTCTCCTCAATAATATTGCTGCTATTTATGCATGGCATAAACTACTTTTGTAGAACACTTCCACTGTGGGAAAAGTAATATTGTATAAGAACAATTTCAAGAATTGAAATATCTGATACTTTTTACACTATTTCCATAGAGATGGTCGAACGATAATAATCTGATGACCTTGAAATTTTTTTTTTAAATTTGCAACTATAGTTGACATACAATATTATGTTTCATGTTTACAACATAGTGATTAGACATTTACATAATGTATTAAGTCATTGCCCCATAAGACTAGTACCTATATGACACCATACACAATTATAACAATATTAGAGGCCCGGTGCACAAAGATTTGTGCACTCAGGGGACACCCTCAGCCCAGCCTATGCCCTATCGCAGTCTGGGACCCCTCAGGGGATGTCCACCTGCTGGCTTAGGCCCGCTCCCCGGGGAATCGAGCCTAAGCTGGCAGTCAGACATCCCTCTGGCAGCCCAGGCGCCCTCAGGGGATGTCCACTTGCCAGCGGGGAGCAGGCCTAAGCTGCAGTAGGACATCCTTAGCACTGCTGAGGAGGCGGGAGAGGCTCCCGCCACCACTACTGTGTTGGCAGCCGTCAGCCTGGCTTGTGGCTGAGCAGAGCTCCCGCTGTGGGAGCGCACTGACCACCAGAGAGCAGCTCCTGCATTGAGCATCTGCCCCCTGGTGGTCAGTGTGTGTCATAGTGACCAGTCATTCTCAGTTGTTCTGCTGTTAGGGTCAATTTGCTTATTACCCTTTTATTATATAGAACTAGAGGCCTGGTCCATGAAAATTCATGCACTAGAGGGGGTGTCCCTCAGCTCAGCCTGCCCCCTCTCACAGTTTAAGAGCCCTCAGGTGCAGGAAGAGACCCAGCGATCAGCAGAAGGTGACGTCCCATCACACCTCTGCTGCTGCCACTGCCGTCAGCGCAAGCCTAGGGCATCCCTGGTTACCTGAGCCTTGGGCGGCCCTGAACAGCTGGGCAGCCGCCATCTGAGGCTTGCCTGTGCCTTGAGCCAGCCCTGGGCGGCTGGGGGGCTGAGGGGACTGGGGGACTCCGGAGGCAGATGCTGCATGCCTGCCGCACCAGCAGGGCTGAGGGGACTGGGCGCCGCCATCTTTGAGGGTGGGCAATCAATTAGCATATTCCCTCCTTATTGGCTGGGGGCGCCACCATCTTTGAGGGCAGGGGAGTCAATTAGCACATTCCCTCCTTATTGGTTGTGGATGCCACCATCTTTGAGGGTGGGGCAGTCAATTAGCATATTCCCTCCTTATTGGCTGTGGGTGCCACCATCTTTGTGATGGTGTGAGGGTCAATTAGCATACTCCCTCTTTATTATATAGGATTATTGAATATATTCCTTATGATTGTTTTTAAACTGGAAATGGTTACTTTTCTTTCACCTTTTTCACATATTCCTTCAACCCTCCTCCCATATGGTAACCATCAATTTGTTCTCTGTATCTATGAATTTGTTTCTGATTTGTTTGTCCCTTTGTCTTATTTCACCATGATGTCACTAATGGCAATCTTTTTTTTAACACTTCTTTTCCCAATTAATTATTGATGGACAGTTAGATTGCTTCCTTCCATATCTTGGCTACTATAAATAATGCAGCAATGAACATAGGGGTACATACATCTTTTATCATTACTTCAGATAAATACCTAGAAGTGGAATTGTTGGGTCATATGGCAATCCTACTGTTCATTTTTGGAAGAACTCTCTGTCATACTGTTTCCATAGCGGCTGCAGCAATTTACAATCCTACCAACAGCACACGAGGGTTCCCATTGCTACACATCCTCACCTTCACTTCTGTTGGTTGATTTATTTATTTATTTTTTAAATATATTTTATTGATATTTTACAGAGAGGACGGGAGAGGGATAAAGAGTTAGAAACATCGATGAGAGAGAAACATTGATCAGCTGCCTCCTGCAGACTCCCTACTGGGTATGTGCCCACAACCAAGGTACATGCTCTTGACCGGAATCGAACCTGGGACCTTTGAGTCCACAGGCAGACGCTCTATCAACTGAGCCAAACCAGCTAACGCCTGTTGGTTGCTTTATTGATGATAGTTATTCTGATCAATGTGAGGTGGTACCTTCTTGCTTAAATACATTTCTAGGTATTTTATCCTTATTGATGCAATTGTAAATGGGATTTTCTTAATTCCTTTCTGATAGTTTGCTATTGGAATACAAAACTATAACCAATGTCTGAATATTAATTTTGCATCCTGCTATTTGCTGGATTCATTTATTAGTTCTAATGGTTGTTGTTTTTTTTTTGTTTGTTTGTTTGTTTGAATCTATTGGCTTCTCTTTATGTGGTATCATGTCATCTGCAAATAATGAGTTTTACGTCTTCCTTTCCAATTCAGATGCCTTTTATTTCTCTTCCTTGTTTGAGTATTGCAGCTAGGACTTCCAAACTCTGTTGAATAAAAGTGGAAAAAGTGAACATCCTTGTCCTGTTCCCTATCATAAAGAAAAAGCTTTCACTTTTTAGCATTGAGTATGATTTCAGCTGTGCATTTGTCATATATAAGCCTTTATTACGTTAAGGCATGTCCTTCTAGCTCCAATTTTCTGAAAGTTTTTTATATCCAATGGATGTTAAATTTTGACAAATGCTTTTTTTGCATCTACTGATATGATAATATCATTTTTACCTATAATTTTGTTTATGTGGTGTATCACATTAATTGATTTGCACATATTGAGCCAAGCTTTCATCCCAGGAATAAATCCCACTTGATCCTGGTATATGATCTTTTTGATGTATTGCTGAATTCAGCTTGCTATCATTTTGCTGAGGATTTTTGCATCTATGCTCATTAGGGATATTGACCTATAATTTTCTTTTCTTTTTTTTTGTAATGTCTTTGTCAGTTTTGATATCAGGGTAATGCTTGCCATGTAAAGTAAGTCTGACAGCCTACCTTCCTCTTCAATTTTCTGGAAAATAGAATAGGTATTAATTCCTTCTTTGAATAAGGTAAAATTCACCTGTGAAGCCATCTGTTCCTGGGCCTTTGTTTATTTGTAACTAGAGGCCCGGTGCACAAAAATTTGTGCACTTGGGGAGGAGGGGGGTCCCTCATCCAGGCCTGAGCCCTCTCGCAGTCTGGGACCCCTCGGGAAATAACGACCTGCTGGCTTAGGCCTGCTCCCGGGTGGCAGAGGGCAGGCCCAATCCCTAGGTGCAGCCCCTGGTCGGGCTCAGAGCAGGGCCGATTGGGGAGTTGGGGCGCCGCCCCCTGTCATACACAGAGCAGGGCGATCGGGAGGTTGTGATGCCACCCTCAGTCACGCTCAGGGTAGGGCCGATTGGGGGGTTGGGGCACCGTCCCCTGTCACACTCAAGGCAGGGTCGATGGGGAGGTTGCGGTGCCACCCCCTGTCACGCACAGAGCAGGGCCAATCAGGGGGTTGGGGCATTTACCCCTGTCACTCATAGAGCAGGGCCCATCAGGGGGGTTGGGGCTCTGTACCCTGTCATGCACAGAGCAGGGCCCATCAGGGGGTTGGGGTGCCGCCCGCTATCACCCACAGAGCAGGGCCAATCAGGGGGTTGGGGTGCCGCCACTCTCACACTCAGGGCAGGGCCAATGGGGAGGTTATGGCTCTACCCTGTCACACACAGAGCAGGGACCGTGGGGTGGGGGGGGGTGCCGCACCCTGTCACACACAGAGCAGGGCCAATCAGGGGGTTTGGGCGCTGACCCCTGTCACGCTGATCCCGGTGCCGGGAGGCCTCACGGCTCTGCTGATCCCGGTTCTGGGAGGCATATTAGCCTTTTACTATATAGGGTAGAGGCCTGGTACATGGGTGGGTGCCGGCTGGTTTGCCCTGAAGGGTGTCCTGGATCAGGGTGGGGGTCCCCACTGGGGTGCCTGGCCAGCCTGGATGAGGGGATGATGGCTGTTTGCAGCTGGTCACACACCCTTCAGGGTGGGGGTCCCCACTGGGGTGCCTGGCCAGTCTGGGTGAGGGGCTGAGGGCTGTTTTCAGGCTGGGGGTGACTGAAGCTCCCAACCGCTACTTTTTTCTTTTCTTTTTTTTTTTTATTCTGGGCCAGCTTTAGCTTGAGGCTTGGCTCCAGCTCTTAGGCCTCCGCTGCTGAAAGTAGGTATCTGGTTTGTCTGGGTTCTATAATCAAAACACTGTTTCAACTCCAGCTCTGAGATCCCGGCTGGTTGAAAGCAGGTTTCTTGGGTTTCGTTTAGCTTCTATATTTGTGACAATGTTACAAACTGCAAGCTCAGAGGCCGGCAGCGGCAGGCGGGGAACGTTGGAGTCCTCCGTCACTGAAGCAAGCAAGCCTTATGTTCACTTCAAGCCACCTGGCTGCCGGCCGCCATCTTGGCTGACAGTTAATTTGCATATCGCTCTGATTAGCCAATGGGAAGGGTAGCAGTCCTACGCCAATTACCATGTTTGTCTTTTATTAGATAGGATTATTTTGATTACTGGTTCAATTTCATTATCAGTTAGCAGTCTGTTTAAATTTTCTGTTTCTTCTTGATTCATTCTTGGAAGATTGGATGTTTTTGGAATTATCCATTTTTCCAGGTTGTCTAATTTGTTGGCATATAACTGTTCACAGTATTTCCTTATACAGTAGTCCTTTATATTTCTACTAGTGTCCCAGTGCACAGATTCATGCACATTGAAAGGAAACTAATTAGAAGAAATGTTTTATATCACTATTCACTCTTTCTCAATAATAGAAGTGTCAACCAAATTCATGATTGACAATGACAGATCAAAACATACACGTGAGATTGGTGCCAGCGAGAGCTTTATATATATGTCGTGCATGCGTGAGTCAACTTAGCCTTCTATAGATATAGAATAAACTTGCTTTCAATTAGACCTGTTTTCTGATTTAGCTAAACTTTTTCCAGCCCAGTGAAGCACCCCAACATCTCTTTCAGGTAATTTTTAGAAACACAGCAGATTGCTTATCATAATGCTGTCCAGGACCATCCATGGTGTTGCAAATGGTAAAAGTTCTTTCTTTTTCTTTTTTACAGCAGCATAGCATTCCATTGTGTAGATGTAACACTGGTTTTTAATCCACCCATCTGCTGATGGGCACTTAGGCTGTTTCCAACTCCTAACTATTGTAAATTGTGCTGCTATGAACATAGGGGTACATATGTCCTTTCTGATTGGTGTTTCTGATTTCTTGGAATATATTCCAAGAAGTGGGATTACTGGATCAAAGGGGAGTTCCATTTTTAATTTTTTAAGTTCTCCACAGTGTCTGCTCCAGTCTGCATTCCCACCAGCAGTGCACAAGGGTTCCTTTTTCTCCACATCCTCACCAGCACTTGTCATTTGTTGATTTGTTAATGATAGCCATTTTGACAGGTGTGAGATGATACTTCATTGTCATTTTTATTTGCATCTCTCAGATGATTAGTGACTTTAAGCATGTTTTCATATGTCTCTTGGCTTTTTGTATATCCACTTTCAAAAAGTGTCTATGTAAGTCCTTGTCCAATTTTGTGATTGGATTGTTTATCGTCCTTTTGTTAAGTTGTATGAGTTCCCTATAAATTTTGGAGATTGAACCCTTATTGTAGATAACATTAGCAAATATGTTCTCCCATGCAGTGGGCTCTCTTGTTGATGGTTTCTTTCACTTGAAGAAGCTTTTTATTTTGGTGTAGTACCATTTGTTAATTTTCTCCTTAGTTTCCATTGTCCTAGGAGCTGTATTGGTAAAGATATTAATACTACATACATCTGATATTTGCTGCCTATAGATTCTTCTAAGATTTTTATGGTTTCCCATCTTTCATTTAAGGTCTTTATCCATTTTGAATTTATTTTTGTGAATGGTGTAAGTTGGTGGTCTAGTTTCACTTTTGCATGTATCTGTCCAATTTTCCCAACACCATTTGTTGAAGAGACTATCTTGACTCCATTGTATGCTCTTGCCTCCTTTTTCAAATGTTAATTGAGCATAAAATCTTGGGTTCTTTATTGTAGGTGATTTCTAATTTTAAGCCACTGTGATCTGCAAAGATGCTTGATATGATTTCTGTCTTCTTGAATTTGAAGAGATTTAGCCTGTGTCCAAATATGTGGTCTATCTTTGAAAATGTCCCAGATGCTCTCCAGTTCAATAAAGGAAAAATACCACATGATCTCACTCATTCATGGATAATAGAGACCATTATAAACTTTTGAACAATAATAGATACAGAGGCAGAGCTGCCTCAAACAGATTGTCAAACTGCAGCGGGAAGGCCGGGGAGGGTTGGGGGGCAGGAGGTAGGGGGGTAAGAGATCAACTAAAGGACTTGTATGCATACATATAAGCATAACCAATGGACATAAGACACTGGGTGATAGGGGAGGCTAGGGGACTGTCTAGGGCGGGGGGATAAAATGGATACATATGTAATACCCTTTGTAATACTTTAAGCAATAAAAAAAAAAAAAGAAAATGTCCCAGATGCACTCTAGAAGAACATATATTCCATTGCTTTTGGGTGAAATGTTCTGAAGATGTCAATTAATTTCATCTGACCTAGTGAGTCATTTAGGATTGCTGTTTCTTTGTTGATTTTTTTTTTGTATAGAAGATATATCCAGTGATGTCAATGGGGTATTAAAGTCCCCTACTATGAATGTATTGCTGTCAATCTCTCCCTTGATACCTTACAGAAGTTTTTTTTTTTAATGTATTTGGGTGCTCCTGTATTGAGTGTATATATGTTTACCAAAGTTATATCCTCTTGTTGTATGGATCCCTTTAGTACTATGAAGTGGCCTTCCTTAGCTCTTATTATGGCTTTCACTTTGAGTTCTATTTTGTCAGATATAAGTATTGCTATCTCTGCTTTTTTTTCACTTCTGTTTGCCTGATCTTTTTATTTCTTCATTCCTTCACTCTCAGTCTGTGTGAGTGCATTGTTCTGAGTAGCTGTCTTGTAGACAGCATATATATGGTTCATATTTTCTTATCCATTCAGTCACCCTACGTCTTTTGATTGGAGCATTTAACCCATATACGTTTAAGGTTTTTATTTATATGTACTGGTTGCCATTTTTATTTTTTATGTCTGTGTTCCTTCATCCCTTTCTATTTCTTCTTTTCACCACAGTCCTTTTAGCATTTCTTGCATTGCTGGCTTGGTGATAATAAACTTCCTTAACCTTTTATTTTTTCTGTGAAGCTCCTGATTTTACCTTCAATTATGACTGATAACCTTGCTGGATAGAGTATTCGTGGATTCAGTCCCTTTGCATCATTTTGTATTCTTCATTCAATTCCCTTCTGGCATGATGTGTTTCTGTTGAGAAATCATTTGATAGTCTAATCAGAGATCCCTTGTAGGGATCTTTCTATCTCTCTCTTGCAGCCCTTAAGATTCTTTCTTGGTCATTAATGTTTGCCATTGTAATTATGATGTGTCTTGGTGTGGGTCTTTATGGGTTCATCTTGTTTGGGACTCTCTCTGCTTGTGTGACTTTTTTCTTCCCCAAGTCGGGAAAGTTTTCTGTCATTATTTCTTCAAATAGGTTTTCTATTCTTTGCTCCTCTTCTTGACCTTCTGGCACCCCTATTATTTGGATGTTGAGTCATTTCATGTTGTCCCAAAGCTCCCTTAAATTCTCCTCTTTTTAATTTTTTTCCAATTGCTGTTCAGATTGGGTGTTTTTTATTCAGTGATTCGGTCCTCAGCTTCTTTTAGTCTACTGTTGAAACTTTTCATTGTGTTTTTTTTTTTTATTGCCGCTATATATCATTCATCATTTCCTCTTGATTCTTACATATGTTGTTGATTTTCTCATCCATCTGGTTTAGGAACTTTATGATCCATAGTCTGAATTCTTTTTCTGACATATTGCTTGCCTCCATTTCATTTAGTTCTTTTTCTGACAATTACTCCATTTCTTTGTCTCCCCATTTTTGCTGTCTCTTTCTGGCCCTGGGCACCGTGTTTGGGGTTGAAGGTTGAAGAACCTACCAGGCCAATGGTCCAGAAATCATTAGCTCAGAGGCTGTGTCTGCCTTGACTCCCATGCCTTTATTTTCTCTGCTCTAAGTTTTATCCCCTTCTCCCACAGATCTGGTCCCTCTGTTGTCTGCTTAAGAGTATTAGTTCCTCTGGTGTCCAACTCCCTGTGAAAATCCAGAGCCCTCTGACATGCAATTTGCTGTGTGGCCCTGGCACCCATGGAAAGGTGGTGCCCTAGGTCCCTCTGGCAGGGCACTTGCAGCATGGTACTGTGGTCCCTGGCTGGGCATACCAGATTGCTCCAGTTCACCCCAGCACTGTTCTCCTGTGGCCCAGAATGTGGCATGGGCTGGGTTACTCCTGGTAGCCATAGCAGGACTATCCCAGGGGCTGGGGTGGAGTTGGTGTGGGTTGCTCTGGGTTACATAGTCAGAGCTCTCCTGTGGCCCAGAGTAGGCCATGTGCTGGGTTACTCTAAATTGTCCAAGCAGCAAGTCCCTGGGCTTAGGGTGTAGTAGGCACAGGTTGCTCTGGGTCCTCACTTTCCTGTGGCCTGGAGTGAGGCCTGTTCTTTTTTGCTCCAGTTCTCCCCTTCCTGGTGTGAAGGGGGAGGGGGGCAAGTTTCTCTGGGTCACACAGTCTGCACACTCCTGGAGCCCAGAGTGAGGTGCACACTGGGTTGCTCAGGCAGGACTGTCCCAGGGGATAGGGTGGAAGGGACACAGGTTGCTCTGGGTCACACAGAACTCTCCTGTGGCACTGAGTGAGGCATGCACTGGGTTGCTCCGGATCACCCCTCCTGGGGCCTGGGTGAAACAGACATAGGTTATTCTGGGTCTCACAATCCATGCTCTCCTATGGCTCAGAGTGGGGCATGCACTATGTTGCTCTGGGTCACCCTAACAGAAGGTCCCAGGGCTCAGGTGGCTCCGGGTCAGACTGGAAGCACAGTTCTGGGGCAGGGGTTGGGCACAGGGATCCCCCTGGCTTGCTCTCACTGTGGGGTCCTGGAGCCGGATCCTGGGATGCTGGGTCCTGGCAGGCTGATGAGGAGGCCTGGTATGGGAGGTCACTGCAGATGTCTGGGAGGTACTGCCAGGAGGTACTGCACGACTCACTGCTGGGCATGGTGGTGGTTCCACCCAGGTTATGGCTGTCAAGCAGCATTCTCTAGGCATCCTTTGACCTTCCTTATTGAAAATTTTCTTCACTGTGTCTAATTTGTTAATTCCAGGTGGATGTTCTCTGATTTAGTTATTTTTTTTGACCCCAGAAGGAGGTGCACAACACTTCTCCCAGACAGGTTTATTAAAAGCTATTATTGTCAATTACCAGTATCTAGTTTTATGTTACTTTGTTGTTTTGTTTTTTTAATTTTTTTAAATTTTATTTTAGAGAGAGAGGAAGAAAGAGGGAGAGGTAGAAACATTGCTGAGAGAAAAACATCATAGATTGGCTGTCTCCTGCATGCCCTCTGCTGGGGATTGAGCCTGCAACTCAGGTATATGCTCTGACCAGGAATTGAACTGGCAATCTTCTTGTGAATGGGTCAATGCTCAACCACTGAGCCAATAGGCCAGGCTTATGTTCTGTTTTTTTATAAAACATCCCTGTGTACAATGATTTAATTCTAATCAATTGTCTACTTTCCCCTCAGTAAAACAAGACAGAACTTTCACAGCTAAATGTACAAAGAAAATACTTAAAATCTCCAGTCCAGAACATCCTTTGAGCTAATTAGGAGATCAAAGCCTAACATTGTTTTTCACTTCTCTCCCATGTCCCAGAAGTCAGCATTGCAAGCTGAAATATATCATTGTCTAAAGAGTATTCTTTTCATATTGACCCATGGAATATACTGTGGTAATCTGAACACTTAACAAACTATTTGTGATAACATCAATTAAACAGGCCCATGTAAAGTTTATATTATATTAGAAAACTATTTATTGATCCAGAAATCAGGGAGATCAAAATAATTACTTTCATAAAAATGCAAGAATCTTAGTTGGCAAATTTTATTGTCATACCTATATAATAAAAGCCTAATATGCTAAGTGTCCAACCATTTGTTTGACCAGTTGCTATGACATGCACTGACCATCAGGGGACAGATGCTCTGACTGGTAAGTTAGCTTGATGCTGGGGTCCAGCCAATTGAGACTTGGCGAGATGGTCCAGACACGCCCTGGAGCCCTCCCATGGTCCCTCCCTGGCCCCAATCGTTCACCAGTAGGGTCCCTCGGCCTGGCCTGCACCCTTTGCAATCCAAGACCCCTCCAGGGATGTTGGAGAGCTCGTTTTGGCCTGATCCCCACAGGCCAGGCTGAGGGACCCCACTGATGCACGATTCCATGCACCAGGCCTCTAGTATAAAATAAAATCTTTTTTTCTTTTTTTTTTTTTTCTTTGAGAATCTATTCAGAGTACTATCCATGAGCAGAATAAGGGATTGGGATCACCTTCCCAGCATTTTTAATATACACCCTTGGGGGTTTTCACATTACTGTCAGTATCTCATGAGGGAACAAACATTTGTTTATTAGGTAACACAACAGCTGATGGCATCTAGAGATGTTATTCTGAATGAAATAAAAATGTGCCATGAAAAATGAATTAGGGAGAAAATGTGGAAAAACATACTGTGGAAAACTATACCCTCTCATTCTACAACCAACACTTCAAGATGTCACTATGTACACATCGTTAATTCAGAGACGTTTTACTTTCCCAAGCTGGCTCTCCACTTACCCGAGTTGTTTTTACTTTATTCCCAGAGGAGCAGCTCCATCCTTTCCGATCAGGAAGAACTTTACATTCCTCTCCCTCAAGACATGGCTGCATATGACACCACCATTTCTGTTCCACTATGGAAGCTACAGGAGATAGAAAAATAGATGCCATGTTTTCTGTTGGGTTTGTTCATTCTCTGGATGCACATTTAAAGAAAAAGCCACCAATTTTTCCTATAACTGGCTAGACTGTGTTTTAGGTTTTAGGGTCTGCCTGCCTTTTTTCACCCCCAAAAGGCTAAATCTAGTTTTTCTGAGTAGAATAATTATTTTAATTTTACTTTATAGTGGTAAGAATACTTTACATGAGACTTACACTTTTGAGTCTTTAAACATACAATACACAATAAGTACACTGTTGAATGATTTTCCATGGGAATATATAGGCTTAATGAAAACTGATATATTTGAAAGAAACTAATAGTATGTATTCATGAACTGATTTACATAAACAGATAAGCAAATAAGCCCCTAACCAATTTAGAGTCAATATTTTAGAATAAATGTTATATTTCCCACAGTAGGCTGAAAATCAGAAGGCATTAGAGTCAATGCAATTTTTAAAAAATTTCTTTTTTATTGTGGGTAGTAGCCAACTTCACAAGATATAGACCATGCTAATATGAGCACTTAAATTATTATTTATGGTAACATCAATTAAATGTCTGAATATCCTATTCTAATTAGGTAAGTATTAAAGAAATGAACATTCTGATGCCTCTTTATAATAACCAACATTTTATCTGAATTCTCTCCACAACTAAATAGTCTCTCATGTGCATGATGTTCATTTTTCATTCTTAAAAACCATCCATGGGCTCAGAAATTCATACTATTTAACTATCTGTTTTCATCTTTTCTTTCCCAGTTAATTTACACACACATATCCTCAGCTGGTAAATCAGTATTTCATGGCATCAAAGAAGCACTTGAACTTGTAGGAACCCCATTATAATGCCATTTATTATGAAACTGGGTAAGACCTTGTACGTCCTTCCAAAGGATTTTGGATTTCAAAATGCCTTCCAAATAACCTCATATCAACCACATAATCTATACTGTGGTCCCTCAGAATTGGCCCCGTCAATAGCATTACAGTGGGGTTCCAGTTCTAAGCATTCCCGAGCTACACTACCGCAATGAGCAATGTAAAAATCGCACCATCCACGCAAGATGGAGCAGCTCGCGTGGTGCCTGCCACCTGCCCAGGGAAGCAGGAGCACTTGACAGTTTGTGACCGTTCTTCTATCTTGTTCTTATTACAGCATCTGTGGAGTGCCACCACCTCGCAAGTGCCCGTTTTAACATGGTGAGCTGTACAAACAAAAACAAAAGATGAGACATTAAGAAAGCTTTGGACACTTCCTTCTTCTTTTTAATTAGCAGTGCATTAAATATAGCTCTATAAGGGACCCACCAGGCATGAAACTAGACCTACAATGATGCTGAAACCATAATGGAAGTTGATTTCTTTTCTAAATGTGGCAGGACCATTTCTGCTAGTAAATGCTTGGTGAAGCAGGAATAATTAGTGACTAGATTAAAATAAGCTGTTAGAACAGTCTGAAATAAAGGAGCAATATATAGTGCCAACAAAAACGTATTTAGTTGTATGTAGCTTCTCTTTACACCTTTTTGTTCAACATGTTAAAGTAAGGTAAACCCCTGGACAAATATGCTACAGTGGGGCTGATGGGTGAGTGTAAGGTCAGGCAGAATACAAATTTTTAAGAAGCAATGATGAAGGTAGGATTTCCCCCTCCTTACTATTCATCTGTACAGTTTCTCTGGAAATGAATTAATTGGCTGATTCTTGAAATTGCTATTATTGTCCCAAAAGTTCCAGCCAGTTTCAGAACCCAAAAATTATTCCTTCCAATTTTGCCTGCGGGGACAACTGCCACCAAATGGCACCAAGTACAGCCAGAACTTGGGTGGATTTATATCTAGCCTAGAAACCCAGTCCAAAAAGCTGTGAGGTCCCATTTCATCCACCTTGCAGTAAGGCTATGAAGGTGAAATTTGGGGACCTGACATCAGATTATGATGAGGTTCTATTAAACCTACTGTGACATGATAAAGCAAAAGTTTCATCTGCTAAAAACAAAAATAGCTTAGAATCCAACATTTATTGAAATACAGAAATTTTAAAACTGATTGCTATAAAAACAAATCAACTTTAATGTTATAAACATATTGAAAAGAGCACATTATGCATTTATAATATTTTTTGGCATTTATAATATTAATCTTCCCTGGGAGATGAGGAACCACTGTGCAGTAACTCAGGTTAGATAACTTCTTAGATTTTCCTTGTGAGAAAGAGGAAATCACACATATTATCCACCT
The DNA here is from genome assembly GCF_963259705.1 of Myotis daubentonii. Lineage (NCBI taxonomy): Eukaryota > Metazoa > Chordata > Mammalia > Chiroptera > Vespertilionidae > Myotis > Myotis daubentonii. Next base: position 60,956,799 of record NC_081841.1, read on the forward strand.
CATACCTCCATGAGAGATCAAAAAGCTCAAGTATGACATACAGCTTTGATACTTAATTCTCAAAAGAGCTCTAAAGAAGCAAATATCATTTCCAAAGTCACAAAGCTACCCTACCAAAGCTAAAAACTTAAGAGCGAGACTTCCCTTCCTCATGCTTTGGTGGTAGCCTCCCCATGATAATTTCGTTCAGTCTATGACTTGTATCTATTGGTTTAGGTCTCTTAAGTGTAAATCTACAACCCAGATTTCTTCCCTAAGCTCTATTTCATAAGTGATGCTTCCTGAATTATATCTCTACTTAAGTGTCTTATAAGGAGCTCACATTAGAGAAAAAAAGAGAACAAAAGACATTCTAGCCCAACCTATTTTTTGCTAAATTCTCCTTTCCCCAAGACTTCTCTATCTACTTCTGGAACATACTTTCTTAGCTAATTATGATTCCATTTGTTTTAATTTATTTAATGTTTTGTGTTATACAAGTCATCATACTGCTTTCTACACTATACATATTTGCATTTTAATTGAGTCAATACCACACATCAGGCATGGTTCTGAGTTCTAGGGTTGCAGCAGTGAATAAGAGGGACATAGACCATGTCCTCAAAGAGCTCATATTCCTCTGGAGAAAACAAATAATAATGCCTAAGTTAATGATTCCATAGGACAATATTAGATTTGTAAGTGCTTTGAAGGAACTGCAGTATGTTTTTGAGAGTAATTAAGGACAGAGAAAATGTATATTTTAGCAAGAGTCTCAAGGAAGACCTCTCAAAGAGGAACCTGAATATGACCCGAGTGAAGAAAAGGAAGCACCCATTATGAAGATCTAAGGAAGAGCATTCCAAAGAGAAAGAGCAGTGAAAGGGCGAGGGCTATGCCCTCCATCTTACCCTGGATCCTCCATGTTGGGGCAGAGGCCATGTGCTCAGAAGAGTGCCTTCTTCCTGGAAGCCCAGGCCCCTGCTGGCCACGCCCGGGATTTCTTTGAACTAGCCAATGACAAGCAAGGGATGTGCGCGCCATAGAGATGACCACATCCTGTGTAACAAGACCCGACTTGGCGCCTGGCCAATCGGCAGGGCCCACAGCTAGGCCCCCCCCCCCCTCACTATTAAAGCCCTGATTTTCTCATGGGTATCACTCGGTTTTCCGGTCGCTGCGTCGGCTGGAGGCCCGGGTTGGGTTAGCTAACTCAATAAAGGACCTTCTGCTTTTGCATCGAACTGGCTCCCTGGCGTGGTATCTTGGGGATCTTGAATTCTGGGCATAACATTTTGGGGGCTTGTCCGGGATCCCCAACACCATCGATGGGACTCCCAGTCCGGAGGGCCTGACTGACCGCGGTAGGTAGGTCTTGTTTGTGTCGTGTGCTTTGTTTTGTATCTATCTGTGAGCTCACTTCTGAAATCTGTAAATGCCTGTAAATGCCTGTAATAATGATCTGAGTGGATGCACGGGATCAACAGGCGGGAGGAGCTGGGGGACGCCCCGATCCTCCATCTGAAGGGGTATAGCTTTGCTTCCGCGGAGTCGGAAGGTCTGTAGGAACCCCCTTAATCTGAGACAGGCAGGAGGAGTGGGGGGCGCCCCGATCCTCCATCTGAAGAGGGGAAATTTTGCTTCCGCGGAGTCGGAAGGTCTGTAGGAACCCCTCAATCTGAGAAAAGGCGGGTCGCTCCTGCTGGTTGGCGTGCAGCCAACGTCTGGCTTTCGGTTTGTTTTGTTTTTTGTCTTTGTTTTTTGCTTCCATGGAGTTGGAAGGCTGTATTTCTTTGGGCCCTTTAGTTGTTTGTGTTTCCGTTTTATTTTGTGGACTTGCTGGATTAATAATTTCAAGGAGATTGGGGGAGGCTTTAGAGCTCCCTCAGGAATGGGGAAGTTGTTAGGAGTTGAATGGATTGTTTAAACTCTGAATGAATATCTGGTGAAAGTATATAAATGTGAAGGGAGGGGGACTGCTCTCACCCCTCCTTTGTGTGGCGGTCGGGCGGCCGCCTGAGTGAGGGTCTGTGGAAACAGGTCACCCCCTCCCCAAGTATTCTAAAATTAAAATCCTTCTTGTAATTGAAAAGCATTTACAAATTTATAAATGCATCCGGGATTTCTGTGCACATGTAAAGGGAAAAGGCCAGTTTAAAAAGGAGTGCGCATAGTTTTGAGCTGGACTTGACTTTTTGCTGTGTACAGAATAAAAACCCGAGACTGTTTTGGTCTTAAAAAAGGCGGAGATCAACCTGACAAAGAAATACAGGCAGGTTTCCCAAGGCAATTTAAAGTAGCTCTTTTGAAATTTCCCGCCCTGAGGCAAGTACCACCAGGAAGTTGAAAGTCAAGTTTATGTGAATAGCTATGGTTTTGTTTCTTGACTTCCCCAACAGGAAAATTGTGACCATTTTAGCAGCTATGCCAGGCTTATTGGCTGGAGACTTAAAACTTTTAAGTGCAAATCATCTAAAAGCATTGAAATTTATAATACTGAAATGTTGATCTAAATATGCCTAAGTTAATCTGTTAATTGAAAATGCCTTTGCTTATTAATCTGATTGAGAAGAGAGGATTTATTTTGTGACCTCAACTGAAGATTTTTAATACAAAAACCAGTTTAAACTTAATTGATATTAAGATAATTATAAAAAGTATAAACAGCTAATGAGATTTCTGTTTGTCTACAATATAATGTTGGCCATCTACCTTTTAGGGGTTTTGGTTTGCTCTGTCAGAGAACAGTGGACAGCCACAATGTTGAGCTGTGTGACTTGGCAGCCGCCATGTCAGCCACATGGCGTGCCGCACCCCCTGGGGGCCGCCATCTTGGAACAACAAAGGCCCCGCCCTCTGACTTAGCCAATCACAAAAGGAGTGTCTGCTTACTAAGGGAGGATAGAATTTCAGAGGTGGAGTTTTAAGGCGGAGTTTTACTGCGGAAATGCAGATGGGGCAAAAAGTGTGCTAGCCTCGCGGATTTATTTAATACTTAATAAATTAGCAATCACGGTCTTAATATAATTTCAGTGGTATGATAGCAGTCTGTGTCTCTTAAAATGTATTGCTAATCACCTAAGAATTAAGGCTAAGAGTTCTAGCTACCTGGAAAGCATGGCCTTGGTGTGATAGGAGAAAAAAAAGAAATGTTAAATGGATGGTAGACCAGTGAGCTGGGACTGGTCACTAATAGTAGATTGTGAGAAGGGCTGGTTGTGGCCTAACTTCTCCTTCCTTGGTACCCCTGAAACGTCAGAGGGTACTTCTGGCCTTGGTTTTCCAATGTGTTTAATCTGTCAATTTTGTTGTTTCGCCGAAATCCTCTTGAGTGACATTGAATGATTCTTTCCTTCCTCTTTAACTTTTGGGGGACTGTGTGAATGGATTAATAGCTTCTAGATGGTATTCACCATCTCTGAGACTTCCAGAAAGAAGTCGAAACTCAGACTGGCTACACAACTGAAACTGATTTGTTGGTATTTTGTGATATAAATGTGGACCGTTTCTATCTGGATGAGACATAGGTCAAAAGTCCTGTCCTAGGATGTGAGAAAGGGAGGCCTCCACATCTGTTCCTGTCTGCTCAAGATCCCAAGACTGTAAAGGTAGACGGCGTCGCGACCTGGATCCATCACACTCACATCCGGTCAGCGGATCCATCCATGACCCAGAAAGACTTCATCACCAAATGGAGCATCGATCGAGGTCAATGCAACCCGCTCAAGCTCAAGCTACGGCGTGCTCGACCTGCCTGATGCCGGTAACATGACTCGCGATCGCTCCTGTCACCAGGAGCCCCCACAATACTGTGTAATACACTTAGATAATGCCTGCATCTTCATGGACATGGCTCCAAAGAGACAAGGACCATTTATAGGATCACATGTTTAGTGGTAGATTTGGCTACCTGAAGCGGCATGATGCCAATATTATGTTTATGTTATATTAACCTTTGATTCTTTTGCAGGTTTGAATGTATGTTGGCTGTCCTGGAAGGGAGCTGTGTGGGGTGACCCCCAAAAGTAAAGGGTGTCTAGCTGCCAAGAGGACAAGTGCCCAACTGGGCAGGGAAGGGTGCCCATCAGGTTTTGGTCTCTGTTGAGAGACAGCTAACAGTTGGCAGCCTGTAATACTGTCTTGCAGGCCTGAGTCACCATGCCCATGTCAGGGGTAGTAAAGCTGGAAAAAGCCTGTTTAGACTAGAAAGTCTGAGGCATGGTTATGCATAGAAAGAAGGTTTTTTACCAACAATTGCTGTTTTGTTTTAAATCCATGAAAAGAAATTAGCAAGGAAAGTCAGAAAATCTTAGAGTAAATCAGTATGTTTTTCTCCTTATGTAATTCCTCCGAAATCTGGCAATGCTAAGTAAGTACGTTTCTTTGCATAGATTCAGTAAGACTGGTTCCTAATAGTGGTTTTATTAACGGAAAACTTTGACTGGAGTATCATGTTTTGAAGAGCCCTATCTGAGCTCTAAAGACTTAAAGCCACTAAGAATGCCACGAAGAAAGCCTGGTGTCCTGCCTGGGAGCCCTGAAGATGGCTGGCGCTGGAGCGTCAGGCCCATGCCCTACCATCACTGGCGGTTGGTAAGAGTAGAAGGGGAGCAGTAAAGATGCCTCTGCATCCCTGCGGAACCCCCACACACTCTGGGCCGCAACGAGTAGGAGGGCTACTGAGATGGGCCTTAAAGCCTGGAGCGTGGGCTCAGGTGGAGTTGCTACAGGTGAGGGATTCTCCTAACTCAGCAGATACTGCAGGCAGGCTTGATGGCAGCTGGATGGCTTGGCTTCCTGGCCCTACGGGGCACATTAAGGTTCAACCATGAAATTCCAGCAAAGATAGTCAGTTACCATTCTTGTTGTGTTTATGCAAACATCAGGACAGTAAATAAATTTATCTTGATTTGGCTTTTTAATAGCCATGGAGGAATTTTAAGAAGAAAAATCCTATTTCAATAGAAGTTGTTAAAGCTAAAATGATTTCTTTCCCTTCCACCGGACCATTTGTTAAGTGTATTAAATAGTTCAGTTGATAGTTCTGTGTGCTCACTATGGGCCCCTAGCGACGGTGAAATAAAAGTGCAGTCCGTCTCATGATTGAGACGGAAGTTCCAAGACAAGGGGGGAATGAAAGGGCGAGGGCTATGCCCTCCATCTTACCCTGGATCCTCCATGTTGGGGCAGAGGCCATGTGCTCAGAAGAGTGCCTTCTTCCCGGAAGCCCAGGCCCCTGCTGGCCACGCCCGGGATTTCTTTGAACTAGCCAATGACAAGCAAGGGATGTGCGCGCCATAGGCATGACCACATCCTGTGTAACAAGACCCGACTTGGCGCCTGGCCAATCGGCAGGGCCCACAGCTAGCCCCCCCCCCCCTATTAAAGCCCTGATTTTCTCATGGGTATCACTCGGTTTTCCGGTCGCTGCGTCGGCTGGAGGCCCGGGTCGGGTTAGCTAACTCAATAAAGGACCTTCTGCTTTTGCATCGGACTGGCTCCCTGGCGTGGTATCTTGGGGATCTTGAATTCTGGGCATAACAGCAGCAATGAAAAGGTAACAAATGGGCAAAAGCATGGTATGTTCTCAGGACAGGAGGATGACCAGTGTGGCTGAACATCTGAGAAGTCAAGGGAAAGGTGATAGAAATGTGGGAAGATCATGTAGGATCTGGTATGCCACAGTAAGGAGATGAGACTTGAATCTCATTGCAAGGGAAAGTCTTTGGGTAGAAATGGTATTATCTCATGAACACTTTAGACATTTTTTCAGGCTGCTCTTTAGAGAAAGGACTGGGAAAAAGAACAAGCAAGAGTGGAATGAGGGAAACCAATTATGAAGAGACTGCAGGAGTCTAATTGATAAAGGATGGAACTAAGACTATACTAACAGCAGCAGAGTTGTGGGAAAGTAGCAGGTTAGGGGTTCAGTGCAGGGTTGGTTTGACTTGCTAATAGGTAGAATGTCAGCTGTGAGGGGAAAAGGAATTAAGGATTACTCCTAAATTTGTCCTGAGGTTGGTGGTGTTGGTAAATAAAGTCTTGGGGAAAGGAGAATTTGGCAAAAGATGGGTTGGGCTAGAATGTCTATAGTTCTCTTTTTTTCTCTGTTAAATGTGATATCCTTATAAGATACTCAAGTAGAGATATAAATCAGGCAGCATCATTTATGAAATAGAGCTTAGAGAAGAAATATGGGCTCCAGATTCACACTCAACAGATCTGAACCAAATTACCTTGGAAAAGCTACCAGCAAAGAAGGGGAAAATGTCCAAAATATAGACTTGCAATGAAGGAAACAGAAAAAAAAAAGACTGATAGGACCAACATATGGGGTGCGAGAAAGAAGAACCCAAAGTAAAGACATAGAAACCAAAGAATAAAATGTTTCAAGAAAAAGGGATTGATCAGCTATGTCAAATGCTACTGAAAGGTTCAATAAATTAAACGAAATAATTGTCCCTTAGAAAAGTGATATGATGTAGTGGTTAAAACCAAAGTTGCTGAGTTCAAATCTAAGTTCCTCCTACCAGCTGTGTGATTTTGGGCAAATTACCAATATCTCTGAGTGGCAGTCTTTCATGTCTAGAACAGAGATGTTAATAGCATAATCTTCATATGGCTGGTTTGGGAATTAAATGATTTATCATGTATCAAGTATTTAGAACACTTCCTGACTCATCATCAGCACTCTGTTAGTATTGTAAGCATTTCAACTTAATAAAATCATTTTAATGGCTTGATAAAGTCATGAGTGAAGTATGTTTGGTACAGAATAAGATGTAAAACTGTACAATTATAAAAATTTCTTTCATGGAGTTTTTCTGTGAAAGGAAGAAAGAAAACAGATACCATAAAAGCATGCTTACTTGCTGGAATGATCTGGTAGAAAGATCAGTCAATATCAGAGAGAAAAATGGATAATTGAAAAAGAATGTTCTTGAGAAGAAAAAACGAATTGAGATTCAGGGCACCAGAGAGGTTGGCATTAGATTGATGTGGGGACACAATCCATTTGACTGAAGCAGGTAAGTGTGAGTGAGTGGATCAGGTGGTGAGAAGATGAGAAAGTTTCTTACATGATTTTATCTAGTTTTTCTATGAAATATGAGAGATGTTTCAGAATAAAAAAGAGTACTAGTATATGAAGTAAATATCTCAAAAAGAGGAAAGCAAGTTTATCTATAAAAGGCAGTAGATCATCTGGCAGGAAGTTGGCTGACATACCCTGTGAAGTGCAGATGGCACAGTGGATGGAAGAAGAGGTGGCATACTGAGCAGAATTAAGATAAACATCTCTGTGATATTGGATTGTTTGGTATGCTTAGAATTTTTATAGTGATATAGGAAAACAGAGATGTTAGTCATGAGGCAATGAATCCTGCCACTCTTTGAATGGAAGCCAGGTTAGAGATAAGATATTACTAGGATTCTTCAGATAGCGAAGCTGCTAGGCAGAGTGCTGAGCGGAGACAGTTTCAGAAAGAGTTTGGTGGTGGCTAGTGCTCTCTGGTCTTCCCCAGACTATGGCAGCCAGGAGCACACAGTAGGTTGCACCAACCTCTCCCCTGAGAATAAAAGTCATAATTTCAGCACCAAGGCCATTTTACCAACTTTGTTATAAGGAAGATTTTATCATACATTGAAAAAGACGCTTAATCTGATTTTTCCCCCCAAATGCCAATATCAAAAGTTTGACTTTGACAAGAAAAATAAGAGGATAAAAATCAGTGTGGTAGTCATTAGTGCTGTTTAAAAAATGTTTCTGGTTCTGTCCTTTCTGGGATGTGGCAGTACTATATTTCTCCACCCAATTCAATTTAGATGCAGTGATGTGACTTTTTTAGGCCAATGAGATAAAAGTTAAATAATATGAGTCCCTTATGAGAAGAGGGAAAGGATAGCAGTCTGTGTAGATAACTAATCTATGACAAAGGAGGCAAGACTATACAATGGGTTAAAGATAGTCTCTCCAATAAATGGTGTTAGGAAAACTGGACAGACACATGAAAAAATGAAACTATAGCATTTTTATATTACATACAAAAATAAACCTAAAATGGATTAAAAACTTAAGTGCAAGACCTTAAACTATAAACTCCTAGAAGAAAACATAGGCAGTAAATTCTTTGACATCACTAAGCAATAGTTTTTGTACATGTCTCTTCAGGCAAGGGAAACAAAAGAAAAGTAAACAAATGGGACTACACCAAACAGAAGTTTTTGCACAGTGAAGGAAACCATCAACAAAATGAAAAGCCAACTCACTAAATGGGAGAATATATTCACCAATGATACGTCAGATAAGAGCTTACTATCCAAAATATATAAGAAACTCATGCAACTTAACACTAAATAAAACCCAAACCATCTGAATAAAAAATGGGCAGAGGACCTAAATAGACATTTCTTCGAAGAAGACATATAGATGGCCAATCGACATGAAAATATGCTCAACACCACTAATCATCAAATAAATGCAAATCAAAACCACAATGACATTTCACCTCACACCCCTAAGAGGGCTATCACCAACAAACAACAAGTGTTGGCAAGCATGTGGAGAAAAGGGAATCATGCACTGTGTGGTGGGCTTGTAAATTGATGCAGTCACTATACACCAATATGGAGGGTCCTCAAAAAATTAAAAATGTAACTATCATACGACTCAGCAATCCCAGTTCTAGGTAGTTCTCTAACAAATCCAAAACACTAATTTTAAAATATATACATACCCCTATGTTTATTGCAGCATTATTCACAATAGCCAAGATATTGGAAGCAACCCAAGTGTCCATCTGTAGACAAATGGATAAAGAAAGTGTGGTACATTGTACAATGGAACGTGACTCAGTCATACAAAGAATGAAATGTTACCTTTGCAACAACCTGGATGGACCTAGAGTTTATTGTGCTAAGTTAAAGTCAGGCAGATAAAAAAAACAAATACCATATGATTTAACTTATATGTGGAATCTAAAAAAATAAATGAAGAAACATAACGAACAAACTCATAGTTACAGGTATCAACTTGGTGATTGCCAGATGGGATGGGTGTAAAAGGTGTAGGGGTTAAGAAGTACAAATCAGTAGTTACAAAATAGTCACAGGACTATAGAGTACAGCATAGGGAATATACTCAATAACATAATAACTATGTATGGCATCAGATGGGTACTAGACTTATTGGGGAATCACTTCGTAAGTGATGTAAATGCCTACTCACTGGGTTGCACACTGAAACTAATATAATATTGTATGTCAATTTTAATTGAAAAATAAATTTTAAAAAAGAGCGAGTATGTAATTCACCACATTTGTCCCTACCAGCCAGAGAAACCAATTGTGTTCTTGGTAGTAGAGATTTGATCAAGCTGAGTCCCCACCAAGATGCACCTATGCCTGAGAAATAAACTTTCAATTGGTATAAGCCTCTAAAATTTGGAGGTTGTTTATTATTGCTCCAAAACTTAAGCCTCAGTAGTACTTTCTCTTGGGATGTTCGGTATATTTTCCTAAATGCATTAGTTGGAGAATAATTCAGGTAGGTATGGTGTCTCAAAACCTGGATCATTTACCTTATTTAAGTCAATGCAGAATAAATATGAAAAAGAAAAACTTGTTTAGATATGTATGTGATTCAAAGAATTGTAATGAATTGTTCCACAGTTGGATAATTACATGGGCTAAGTTCCGTATGTCAGCGCTCTGTTGAAGAAAGTGTGCTTCTTTTTTCTCTGAGGAGAACGCAAGTGAAATGCACACGTGGTTCAATGGAGAGGAGGATAAGGTAGGCGCTGCACTGGGAAGACAGAGCATGGGACTAAACGCTAAGAGATTAATAATAAAGGCGGCAGCAAAGGCAGGCCTAACAGACACGAGGCTTTTCTGCCCTAAACTTTCTTTTCATTGCCTATGAATAAAATACTCAGGCATACAGGTTTTGTTTCCTGGCAAGAAATGTGATTTTGTGAAAAATCTCTCTCAGCCTTTGCTGTTCTTATTAGAATTGAAGTTGTAAAGTCTATTGTGGGAGAATGAGAGAGGGATAATTAATCTTTTTAAAAATAGGATGGATAGAGGGATAGATGGATAATCTTATACTGAAAGAGTTTGAAGGCTTAGGTAGGGAGAGTATTGACTGTTCAGTATTACTTTATATATGCTGGTAGATATGCCTCAAAACAGGGAAATGAATCTTCTAGCAGAATTTAGTCCACCTAAGAATAGCATGTATATAAATATATGTAGTTTTCTCATTTATCTGATGTACTTCTTATAACTAAATTCTTGTGGACAAAGACTAATTTTTCATGTAAACTGCTCAGTATGTGGTATGTGTTTAATAGGTGGTAAACAAATAATTTAAGAAGGTAATACTAATGCCTGTGGTTTTATTTTAAAAGGTTAATGAGACTGTAAGGAATTCAAGCAGTTACTAGAATTCTCTACACAGATTCAGACAGAGCTCATGCTAAACTAACCTAATCAAATATTAAGGTTTTTCCAAATTAACAAAACAGGCTTCACAGACAATCAGTTAGCATCATAATAAAATGATGCGAGACCCCCTGGAGAAGATTTAAATGAAAAAAAGAATAATTAAAAAAAAAAAAACGACCTGATTTCAGAGGGATAGAAACATCAATGATGAGAATCATTGATTGGCTGCCTCCTCTATGTCCTGTGAAAGGCCACAGCCAGCGTGGTTTTCGGGTTCAAAGGCTTGGAGAAAGAGCTGATACACAAATTGACACACAAGACAAGAAATAATAATTTTGAAATTATGGGGGGAAGCCAGGGAAAAACTTAACTGTGGTAGTCAAGTTCCACTGAGTCTCCCTTCCCAGCTGCTTTTATTTACTAGAATACACAACTGCCTTTTAGAAATGCAAACAGACATATCAATGGTAATGTTTGGTAAACAGAAGATTATCAGGTTTTGGGGGAGTTTCTTTAGGCCATTGAGTCAGCAGTAGGTAATAAAATGTAAATATTCACCCTGTGAATATCAAAGGAGTCCAGGTCAGCCTTCTGAGGGACTCCTCGCATTTATATTAACTACTGTTGATCTTGGTTTCCAGCAATGCCCCCTACTGGGACCGAGCCAGAAACCTGGGCATGTGCCCTGACTAGGAATGGAATTGTGACCTCCTGGTTCATGGGTTGATTTTCAACCACTGAGCAACACCAGTTGGGCACAAATTTTTATTTTTTATGTAAGAATTCTGAAGTTAAAAACAAAAAGATACACAACCCACCTGGTTGCTAGTCGGCAATTTTTCCCTGTCTGGATGTGATGCATAAACACAAAGTTGCCTCCTCCAATTTTGTGAAGTGACACTAGAGACACATCAGTTTAATTCTTATAAAAATAGGAGTACCAAGCCTTACCCAGCTCTAATTGTGCCTTCCAATCTTATTACCTTACATGTTATTTCAACAATAGGATCATTAGCCGTATAATGGCCCAGAAACATGGCCTTAAGAGACTACCACTTAAATCATATCTTAAGATTCCTAAATGTTTTGCAAAGGTATATTCTGGCATGAAGTTCTATAAGACATTTTTTCCAAATTTTTTTTTTTTATGCATTGAAGGCACCTCTCCATAAGGGGGCAAAATGAATTAAATAGCATTTTATTTGTAAGCATGCAGAGATTTTTTAAGCATTATATACATACATAATTATATGTGTACATTTATATTTACATATGTGTTAATATGTTCACATTTTATTCATCACCTGTGAAACGACTATAAATACATAACTATGAAAAATGAGTTCACAGCAGAATAATAGTTATGTAAATCATTCACCTTGGGTAGAGGTTGCTGGCCTTAGGGTTAATAAGAGCACAAAGCTTTGCATATCACATTCTATATGTAAGAATAATTCATTCACGCTGGAAACAATTTATACAATAATGGTAATTGCTAACATTTACTGAATTTTAACTGATGCCAAGTGTTATTCTATTTTATCATCACAGCAACCATTAAAGGGGAAGCTATAATTATTCCCAATTTACGGTTGCAGAAACAGAACCGCAGAAATGTGAAGTAGCTTACCCAAGGTAATGTAACTAGTAAGGGACAACACCAGAGAGAATCCATGACCTTGACCACTGTTCTCTGGTGGCTTCTCTATAGAGCTGCTCATGTGCTTACAGAGGAGAGATCCAGGTGCTTTGGAGAAATGCAGGGAAGGTATCCCTGTCCCACATGCAATGCTTAGTACCCTTGAAAGGGCATGAGCTCTGGAGCTGAAATACCTCCGCCCCCGCCTATTTTCACCTACACTTGACTGAGCAAAGCCTCGAACAAGCCCATTCACCTTCAAGCAACTTGTCTGTTCATGTCTAAAATGGCTCCATGGGTTCTTATGAAGACTAAATCAGACCATGTACTGGATGAAACTACTTTTTGACTGTTTAGCAACTGAAATGTTAATTATCTTGATTTTTACTTTTTAAGTAATCCGTAAATATCAAAACAATGCAGCGTGTATACACTACAAAGACAGCTGTGAGGGAAAGTTACCTACATTTTACAAAAGTTCTGATTTCATATTACAAAAAAGTCTATATATACTTGTGTTGACAAAAGATACATGTAAAAAAAATTGAATCTGACACCTAAGCTACAGAGAGAGTAAATTTAGCATTACATTGTGAATTTGTACCTATCTGGTTTCCTCTCCATTGAATTTCAGTTATTTGTATTCTGATTTGTCTCATTGATTCTGAAATTTTGTTTGTCTCCATACACTCCTATTTAATAGTTTTACCCATCTTGAATAGCTCTCCAGAGGGTCTGCATTATACCTTCTACACAGAAATAAAATATCACCTACTCGCACCAAAATAAGCATCTAAAATGCAGGCGGGTTAGTGGATTGAAGTTGCTGTAAATCACTTTGAATGGAAAAATGTGCTGAAACCAAAATTTTTGAGACAGCTAATTTCTCACTTTAATTCATTAGAAGGAGAAAACAAGACACATTTTTAGACTTCCTGGTAAAGCAATCTAATTAAAAGAAATGATCACTTAAATAGCTCAATGAAATTTCAAAAATTTGCATAATTTATGAAGTCAGGATGATTGGGCAGGAAATAGCCAAGTACCAGTGACATTTTTCAAAGCCTGTTTTCTGAAATGTCTCCAATTTTATATGGAAAAAATAAAATTATTGGGGAAAGATAGATTGGCACTAAAGAATCACCCTAATTAACAGTACAGTCTCTCTTAACAAAGCAAACTCTCAACCAGACGATGTCCTCAGTGTATTTTAAGAGAAAGGTGGGACAGAAGATTCGCTCTTTGGAGACTTTTGGATTCATTTGCCCTCAGTTTAAACATGAACATCTTGTACCTCCTTCGTTTTTAAATGAGAACTGATACTGAGGAAAGCAACAGTGGTCTCTTTATAAACTGCCCAGAAACTTTTGCTCGGGAGGCCTGATCTGAAAAAGAGGAGATAGACCAATCAAATCCATCCCTCTGGAAATTTGGACTAGAAGTCAGAATAGCCACATGGAAATGGGCATTTGAGCCCAAGGTCACCTGGCTCAGGAGGCAGATGACCTATGGAGAATGTTGTGCACCCCATGGTGATGAGAGATGCAGTCTCTGGGGAAGCAAACAGGAGAGGAGCAGAGAGAGGTAACAGGTAAGACAGTAGGTAGTTCCTTCAGCTGCCTTGGCATCTGCCCTTTGCGAAGTCTTCCTGAAATTTTCCCTACAATAGTTTTTAATGAGCCCTTTTTCCCCCTCAGATAACCCAGTGATGTCTCTGTTCTGTGACCCCCAAAACTATGCTGCCTAGGACATTTAAGTTTTTGTAATTAAAGTTATAATGAACAAAAGCTAATTATTAGCAGAGGGATTCTTTACCCTTACTTTTAAGAGCAAGAGACAAGTTTCCACCTTCAAAGTACCCAGGAAATTCACAAACCAGCAGCCATACTTTCTCCTTTAACCTCTTAGTGGAAATTGACATTTCAAATGATGATCCAAAGGCCATCTCAAATTACTATGAATGTTTCTAATGTCAAAGGCTAAAAGCAGATGTCCTGCTTAATCCCACATTACACATGCACACAAAATGTGAAGAATCAGAATGTCCCTACTTCCCATATACTGTAGGAGTCACAGTGTGCCTTAATGATTAATACATTTCCTTTAAGTGATTCTAGGAAGGAGGGCAGTACACCCCAAATGCTTATTGAGGAAAATGACAGTGAGTAGAAAGAGCAGTTAAAAGGAAGACAGGATATTTGAGCCTAGTACATAGTTCTTTGTCCCTAAAGAGTCTAATTTTGAGTAAGTCATTTGGATCTCTGGGTCTTTTTCCTCATTTGCAAAATAAGATATCAGTCTATTTATGGAGTGACTTTAAAGATTCCTTCTCCTCTTAAAATTCTATGAGTTTATGAAATGATTAAGTTTCATTAAATGGGTACTATAAAGTAGACCTATCAGAAAATGAAAGTCAAAGTAAAACAGATTTATTTAATCACTTAAGACTTACATAAATTAACTTCATTAAGTCACTGCACCAAATGAAAAACTGCAAATGGAGTTTATAAATTTTATATTGTGGATAGATTTCTTATATGTACGAAGTCATGAATCTTAACTACACAGGATAACATTCACTGTAAAGTCAATCTACATCTTCATAATCCTCATATTCTTTTATGTACAAAACAGTTTAATTGCTGTTGATTCCATGAGACAAATCAAGTACCAAAGGTACCCTAGCACAGTGGCTTGGGTGAGGACTCTGAAGCCAAGATAGTTAAGGTTCAAGTCCCAGCTTTACAAGAGACTGCCTACCTAGTCATTAAGCCTCCTTTTTCTTTCCTCCTGGGCATACAACTAGACTATGGGCAGAAGTACATTATACTTCCTTAAAAACCTACTCCATCACCCACTGTCTCCTCCCCTTTCAGCTAGATGTCCGTGCCCAAGGTGGCCTTGAAGAGCCCCAATCATACTGTGTAGAGGAGAGATCCATCCCCTGACATTAATTGGCTTCATATATACCAGAAGTAAACAGGCTATGTTAGGTCAATGAGAAGTATATCTGTTATAACAGCAAGTACTAAGTAATATACAATAATATTCCTATTGATGGGCCTAGGAAGGAGTCAGGTACAGTCCAGTGCTTCTTAAGGAAATTACATAGTACTCTGGTCTGAGTGTTTGTGTCTCCCCATTATTCATGATGGAAACCAAGTGCCCAAGGTGATGGTATTAAAGGTAGGATCTTGGGGAGGTAATTGGGTTAGTGTCCTTATAAAAGGGGCCCCCAAGGATAGGCTCACCCCTTCTGCAGTGTGAGGGCACAGCCTGAAGTCCGAAGCCCAGAAAGGGACCTCACTCGTACCAAGCTGGCACCCTGACCTTTCACTTCAAGTCTCCAGAACTATGAGAAATAAACTTCCTTTGTTAAGAGTCCACCCAGTCTTTGGTATTTTGTGATGGCAGCTTGAATGGACTAAGATATTCAAAGAAAAAAAAGATGTAATTAGAAAAAAAAATATTTTGCCTCTCTTATGCTTCAGTTTCACATCAGTAAAATAGGAATTATAATACCCATCAGAAAGGGATGCAAGGCCCTAATTGGTTTGGCTCAGTGGCTGGAGCATTGGCCTGCGGACTGCAGGGTCCTAGGTTCAATTCCGATCAAGGGCATGTGCCTTGGTTGCGGGCCCATCCTCAGTGGGGGGGTGTGCAGGAGGCAGCTGATTGATGTTTCTCTCCCATCAATGTTTCTAACTCTCTATCCCTCTCCCTTCCTCTCTGTAAAAAATTGATAAAATATATTAAAAAAAAGAAAGGGATGAAAGGATCAATTGATTCAGCATTCATAATGATGCTTATATTTGATAAACAGAGTAAAATGTTAGCCATACCTATTATTATGGAGTCTAAGAAAACCTTACTTAGACTCTTGAATCCATTTATATAATGCAGACATCTAAGAGTGAATCATTGACTTTTAGAGACTTTAAAAATAATAAAGTCATATTTTGCCATTTTAAAAAAATAAAATTGTTAGAAAACATCTAGACTACTCACTAGTTCAAAATCACAGCCTTAACAGTGAGGAGATCCATAATTAGAATTCAGCTCTCTTAATTCCCAATTCAATGTCAATTCCATTACCTACCCCACATATTTTTGCTCACCAAATTCCTCTCATTTTCCTTCCTGTTCACTTAATTTCCCTCCCTCATCTGCAACTTTACCTCTAATGACTTAACTTGGGCATCCTTAGCATCTTTTCATAGCATAACCATATAGGATCTCTGATGGGACTCCCTCCTTGTTAGCTTATTCTCCTACACACATATAAACACTCACATTCTACCGTGGTAGATCTTTCTAAAATTAAGCCCAGGGTATAAACCAGCAGTTCTCAACCTGTGGGTCACGACCCTTTTGGGAGTCGAACAACCCTTTCACAGGGGTCACCTAAGACCACATATATAATTACATATTGTTTTTGTGATTAATCACTATGCTTTAATTATGTTCAATTTGTAACAATGAAAATACATCCTGCATATCAGATATTTACATTATGATTTATAACAGTAGCAAAATTATAGTTATGAAGTAGCAATGAAAATAATGTTATGGTTAGGGGTCACCACAACATGAGGAACTGTATTAAAGGGTCGCGGCATTAGGAAGGTTGAGAACCACTGGTATAAACCATTCTTGGCTCATAATTATTCATAGAATAAATTTAAATTCTTGGGTATGGCCCAAGCATCCTTACATCAGCCCATTTCTGATATTACAGCCTGCCTTTCCTGTGTGCTCGGTTGTACCCTACACCTGAGTCATAGAAACGATTTTTAGAACCTTACATCTTTTTTTAAAAATATATTTTATTGACTTTTTTACAGAGAGGAAGGGAGAGGGGTAGAGAGTTAGAAACATCCATGAGAGAGAAACATCAATCAGCCGCCTCCTGCACACCCCCTACTGGGGATGTGCCTGCAACCAAGGTACATGCCCTTGACAGGAGGAATCGAACCTGGGACCCTTCAGTCCGCAGGCTAATGCTCTATCCACTGAGCCAAACCAGTTAGGGCAGTATCTTACATCTTTGCTCAAGCCACCTCTCCCTCTTTCCTGAGTCCTTGCCCCACTTCTTAGCCCCCAGGAAACACCTATCCCATCTTTCAATTTGAAAACATCGCAACACCTACTCTATGAAGCTGCTAATCAAATCTTCGGGTAGACTGGACCAGCCTTCTCTCCTCTGATTAATATTTTCTTAGTTTTTTCTGCAACACTTGTAAGTTTTCTATATATACTCTTTATTTCCATCTATTAAATTGTGAGGCTCAAATTCATGATTATTCATCTCTGATTCCCCAGCTTGAAGCACAGTTTGAGAACCACGATAGAAAAAAATCAGTATTTGATGATAAAAGAATAAATAAATGGTTTACTACAAGAGTTCTCAAACACACACACACACACACACACACACACAAGAAAAAAGGAGTAATAATTTTTCAAGTCCAGGCTTAGATTAATATACACAGTGAGCCCTGGATTGGGAAATCAGAAGCCCTAGGTTCTATTTCTAGTACTATCACAAAGGAACTATTTAAACTTTAGTAAATCGGTTAATCTCCCTAAGTCACAAGTCATCATCTCTAAAATAAAGTTACTATATACAATATGGGAACATTTAATATAATATAGTAAAGAAAACAACTGTAATATCAGCTAAAAGAATTTCAACCATTAGTATCTGTCCAATGAAGTGCAAGTCTGATAGAATCAATGAAAGCCTATCCATCACAAAAGCAGTGTGACATTGTATCCCCACCCAGGAGATCATGATTTTGGTTCCAAAATGGTCAGGAAAATTATTTGAAAAATTATTTTATTTACTTGGACTCTAGTTTCTTCAACTACAACGTTAGAAGGGTCTCTAAGTTTCTCTTCTGCTCCAAAAACGGATTATATGGTTGCTATGCAGAAGTCTAAATAAATAGAGGTACTAGAGCCATTTATTTACCTTTGGGAAATAATTATCCCCCGTGAAAATGATGAGCTTCTATTTCCCATATCTAATTTTGCATATTCATAATTCCATACTTTTCTGTATACTAAGAAGTTTTCTACAGCTGATATATTCTTTGAAGCTAGCAAGACATCTATAAATAGAATAAATCAGTATTATTCAAGAATGAATGAAATAACTGCCTTTCAACAAAATTTTTCCAACACATGGCAAGTTTGCTTCATACCCCATGATTGACATCAAAAGCAAATTTAGGTTATCTTTCCTCTACTTCAGCAATTTCAGCATGGAATATCCAGGTTCTGAGTGTCACTCTAGATCAAAAGCATATAAATCTGAAGTCAAATTACTAAGGAAGACTAAAGGAAGCTTTTTTTTTTTTTAGTTTTTAGAAGAAAGATGCTAGTAGCTCTTTGAGAAATTATATTCTGCACTGCCTATTCACGGGGTAAGGATTTTATACTGTCATATCAATTAAGATATTTTGTTGTTGACAGCTTCTGAAAATGTCCTCTTTAAAAATAACTTGATAATTCATTCATGAAGTGAAAATGAAATGAAAATAGAAAAGTAGCAAAGTGTAGCTGAAAGATCATTGGCTCCGGGCCCTTTGGGAAATCTGTCCTCCTTTGCACTCCACTGTTAACTAACCATGAGATCTCTTCATTCATACTAGTATATTGAAGTTCTATCTATCATTGAGTAAGTACCAGGTAAAGGAACAAAAATTCTGCCACCTGGACGCTGCTTTTTGGGACATTGATTTGAAGTTGTTTATTAAGAAACAAAACACTCAGAAAGAAGCTTTGCCCCTCCACCCTTCTCTGACCAAAAGATTCAGACAGAAAAACCTGCTTCAGGAAGGAGATCGTAGGATGTTGCGTAGCCTAATTTGAATAAGTATGACAAGCAAGAGGGCTTCGGGCAGAAAGATGCCTGCTAACTAGATTTCCCCTGCATTCCACTGTTTCTGGGTCGCCTAGAATTTGCCTGCCATGTGTGGTCTGCTCTTCCTCAACTGCCTGTATAGTGTCTATTTTCTCCAAAAAATGTCATAAATGTTGCCTCATTGTCTTTGGAATTTTCATGGAATGATCTTGTCTATGTGAATTCCCCATGTGCATGTATTAAACTTTGATGTTTCTCCTGTAAATCTTCTCTCTGTTGATTTGGAAATTAGCTAAGCCAGAAGAACTTAGAAGGTGGGAGGAAAAGTGTTTATATATTTTAGCCCCCACATAGGCATTGTGCTGTCTCCTGAGAAGATAAAGCCAAGGGAATGACCATCCCTGCTTTCAAGGAGCTTACAAGGCAGTAGAGGAAGGGAGCCATGTACACAAAAAGAAAAAGTGATATAGGAACCATGATGGAAATAGCCACCGAGTATGCTAAGACTTAAAAACAAAACAAAACAAAAAGTCATTTTCACTCAGGGGCAGTACAGGAAGAGGATCAGGAAATAATTCAAAAAGAGCATGATCCATAATCTGAATTTTGCAAGATGCCTGAAGGCTGGCCAAGTCACCTTAGCAGCTTTGGCCTTACTTAGCTTCATTATCTGTCTAGGTCAGTGGTCGGCAAACTGCGGCTCGTGAGCCACATGAGGCTCTTTGGCCCCTTGAGTGTGGCCACGAAGTTTCAATCGCATTGTATGTGCTCGCCCGCACGTGGTATTTTGTGGAAGAGCCACACTCAAGGGGCCACAGTTTGCCGACCACTGGTCAGCAAACTCATTAGTCAACAGAGCCAAATATCAACAGTACGATTAAAATTTCTTTTGAGAGCCAAATTTTTTAAACTTAAACTATATAGGTAGGTACATTGTTATTAACCTACCTATATAGTTTAAGTACTGTTGATATTTGACTCCTCCCCCCGCGCTGTGTATCCCGAGGCCCGCCTGCACCGCGACTCCGGTCACCCAACCGACTGACACCCCCCACTTCTTCTAACGCCATTTCTTCAAAATAGACTCGACCAGGCCGAAAACCAACTTCTGCGCATGGGCCACGAAGTTTCAATCGTGCGCGCCCACACGTGGTATTTTGTGGAAGAGCCACACTCAAGGGGCCAAAGAGCCGCATGTGGCTCGCGAGCCGCGGTTTGCCGACCACTGGTCTAGGTGATCTCTAAACTCCCCTCTGGCTCTAAATTTTCATCTTTAATAACAATATAGAAAGGTATATGCTTCTGTTTTGTTTACATATGTATATATTTAACCATAGTATGCACATTATCCTAAATCCTCTATTAAGGATTTCTAATACAAAGCTTTCTAAAGTATTTATTTTGCTTCTTTCAACAGTATCTCCTAAAAATCAGTTAACTTTTAGCTATTAACCTTGGGCATGATGATAAGCACCCAGTCCCGGAGTATGTTGGCAGTGTAGCTTTATGCAGACGTACAAAAAAATCAAGACATAGGGTGACATGTAGTGGTAAGTGGATCCTGAACAAATTACATCCCAGGAATTTACTTTCTTATAAGATTCCCTGGTGTTACTTTGTCCTTTTGGTAATTTGCCTTTTTCTGTTAAAAGTGAAGTGAGCATGCACACCAACATGCCCTCCTGGGCAGCATAAAAAGGACGCCAGCCAGCCAATCTAATGAGCGAATCAGAGGCTATCGCAGCCTCTGGTGGGAGGCAGCAGAGGGACTGGTGGTTACAACAAAACAAACAGAAGCTGGCTGTTACACTGCTGTTACTGACTGTATGACGTTGAACAAGTTCCTTACACCTAAGCTTCAGTTTCCTCATCTGTGAAACAAGAATGATAAACCACCCAGCTAATGTGGGTTGAGTGTTGTCTCATGAACCAAGAGATCACTATGGATTACCGGTTGGGGGCACATGCCCAGGCTGGGCTCAACCCCCAGTAAGGGGCATGCAGAAGGCAGCTAGTCCATGATGTTTCTCATTGATGTTTCTATCTCTCTCTCCCTCCCCCTTTCTCTCTCTCTAAAATCAATAAAAACATATTTAAAAAAATAATGATAAACCTATTTTATTTTATTGTTGGGAAGATTAAGAGAAAGCTGGTAAAGCTCTCAGCACTATATCCAGCATGTAGATCGTGTTCAGTGATTATTGGCATTGTTATTATCATCATTCTTACAAATCCAGGGACTCTTATTATCTTTGTTAAACATTCTACACGATGTGAGGCATGACAGATGGCAATGGTTTTCAGTGAAAGTAACTTATGGATCTAGTCCTCAGCCAGTTACCTTCTATTCTAGGAGTCAGTAGGTAACAAAGTTGCATCGTAGGTGAGAACACAAACTCTAGAGCCAGCCTACTTGGATTCCAATTCCAGCCCTACCTCTTACTTGTTGACTAACCTTTGACAAGTTCCTTAAGCACACTCCATCTTAGTTTCCTCTTCTGTAAAAATAGGAAAATTCAATAGTATCTGCCTCATTGCATTGTTGTAAGGATTTAATTAATTAATATACATATATAAAGCACTTGCATCAGTATCTGGTCACAACAAGGAATCTGTAAATGTTTGCTAGTGATAGGAATCACACTTTCTGTAGCACCGATGGAGATGTAGGAGGTAGTGTCATCAAGGTGGGCTTAGTGGTGACCTCTTACCTCGGTGGGAAAAGCGTTCTCAGAAGGCCCTCCTGCGGGAAAGGACAACTGAGAACTCATTCTCCAGGGTGACAGACTCAGATGAGAAAGCTGACCTGTTGTGCATGACCTTGTTCATATCATTTCACTCCAAAGTCTCAGGTGGCTCGGTCATAAAATGGGACAGCAGTATCCACCTAAAACTGTTGTGAGGACGGACTGGGATCCCAAATGTAAAGGGGCTGGTTACCTCTATACTCTAAATGATTTTTTAAAGGCTCAACCTAAAGGTGAACTGAATTTGAGCCCTCGCCTTGACCACTGCTCTGTACTGTCTCTTTAGCCTAAGGGGAGGGAGGGCTATTAAAAAATACTCTGTTAAACTATTCTCCCACCAAACTCAGACTCTTGAACCTCTGTACCTCATTATATCCTAGTTCTGAACCGGTTTTTCCCCTCGCACTCTTAGCGAGAGTCCCAAAGACTCCACGTGAACATGTATTGACAGACACTTGCCACCATTCTTGACTTTGCCTTTCATATACAACTCTGTGCCTCCCTGTCACTCTAGCTCTCATTCTTATTCCCTCTCATGCGTACCTTCAGTCATTCAGTCATTTAACACGTACTAAACACGTAAGACATATAAACACAGAAAAAGCAAAGTCCCTGCCTTCCTGGAGAAGATAAACGTGGAACAAACTATGACATAGCTGGAAGGCAATATAGGGGACTGACTCAGAATACAGGACAAGGAATTAAACCAGCTCCAGCCCCCATACTTATTCGCTGTGTCTTAAATGAACCATGTAATTGCTCTAAGCATCTCTTTCTGCGGTTGGGCAATGTGAGTACCACTGTTCACTTGTAACTAGAATAACCCCCTCCTTCACCACCCACTCCTTATCTGCCTCGGGGACTTTACTCTCTAGCCCAAAATAAATAAATAAATAAATAAATAAATAAATAAATAAATAAATAAATAAATAATTTTGCCAGTTACATCCTGCTTATAGAGACTGATGGGACAGCTTACTTTAAAATGTGATCTGTTAAAGGGGGGGGTGGGGGAGAGGGTGGAGGGGGGGGGAACGCTATGTATCCAAAACTTTGGCTGATCTTTCTATAAATAAAAGGTCAACACCACATCTCTGTTTTCTGAAAACACAGCAATGAGCCCCACTGGAGAATGAACCAGGCTTAGCATCACAGCGTAAAGCTCTGTGCCCTGTGTTCACTGTGGGCTGGAACCATTACTCGTTATGTTGCACTTCAGGTAACATTTTTCTTCTTAAATTATGCTTTAAAAGGTAGTCGTGTGAGATCTACATTTTTTCTTGGAGCATATGTTGAGGAGGGGGGGGGGAGTATAGGAATGACAGGGTTTAATCCAATAATTACATATCTGAAAGCTAAATAGAATGAGGAGGTATATCTTCACTACACACTGATAGAGGACCCTCAGAAGAGATAAAAACTTGGAGTGACAAAGCTCATGTCCATATAATTTATTATGCAGATCAGGACCTATTTGAGAGTAAAAGGGTTTGCAATAATGGATGTTAACTGGGTGGATGCAAAGTGGGACATATCATTACACCCAGCTGTGGGCAAACTATGGCCCGCGGGCCGGATCTGGCCCGTTTGAAATGAATAAAACTAAAAAAAAAAAAAAAGACCATACCCTTTTATGTAATGATGTTTACTTTGAATTTATATTAGTTCACACAAACACTCCATCCATGCTTTTGTTCCGGCCCTCCGGTCCAGTTTAAGAACCCATTGTGGCCCTCGAGTCAAAAAGTTTGCCCACCCCTGCTTACACCAGTGCTCAGCCTGAACTGTTCTGCTGAAGCCTGCTCTTACTATGGTCTTATTCTAGCCTCACTCCCCAGGCTTTTGAAAATGTGCTGCTATGAATTATGATGAACTAACCTGGTGGGGAGCAAGGGAAACTAAATTCCTAGAGGAGACTAACATCAATGGGTAAGGAACAGATTTTCCTATGTGGCGATACAGATTTCACTCTGAAAGACCAGTGGCCTCTCTTTCTCTGAAAAGCCTACATAGTATATGGTGGGCTAGCGGCCGGACCAGGGACACTGTAGGTGCTTTCCTCTCGCTCTCAGAAGGCAATGCCACTGCATCAATGGTGTCTTTGTCCTGGATCTGTTCTTTTCCTCTGTTTTGTGACCACAAATATTAATCCTCGCTATGATACCATCTCTATTAATGAAGGGGATGCAGCCCAAACTATATTGATTTTGGGTAAACCTCCGTAACCAGGGGCATAAATAATATTGTTCTTAGAGGAGTGTTGAGGACATCACATAAGGAGCGTTACAATATGACAAATCATTAAATGAAAGGACAATGTCAAATATCCCAGAACAACATGTACATAATTCCAAGCCATGGGGCATATGAAAGAGATGGCACAGATCAGGTTACAGTAGAGAGAGAGGCACTGAGAGAGAATAACTCCCAACAGGCCTACCCCTGTGCTAGGGCACGGGCTACAGACGGGAGAAACGGATAATGCAGGGACATCAGACCAACATCAGCCAAATCCAGAAGAACTACAAACATTCATAATGTTTTCAAGGAACTGCAAAGCTTTCAGGCGGGGTTAGAGCGGGAATGAGTGTGGAACGTGAATAAGGGCCACAATGCTCTCCGTTTGACTAAACTTGAGACAGGCGTGTGTTTTTTTTGTTGTTGTTCTGTTTTTTTTTTTTTCAGACTATAGGCCCCTGATCTACCTTTTCCTACAGCATTTACTTTAGAAATGTTGCGATCCTAAATTCTTTCTTTTCCGTGCTGCGATGTAAATCTTCTCCCAGTCTCTTGCCAGTTTTACAACCCAGGGATGTCTTTCTCAAGCACCCTAAAGCCATCCCTTAGAAATGTAAGCATCACGGAAGCTTGTCTTCCAGTCTCTGCGAGGGGGGTGGAGCCTAACATTGCTATGCACCAATCAGCAAACACGATGGCTCACAGTGACCACTCTCCTGTCCTCCAGGGCCTCTGCACCACGCCCAGTGCTGGGAGATCCTCCTGCCTTTTATTTCAGTGGAGCTGAAATCTCTCTCCCCCTTTGCCATAGTCTTGAATAAAGTCTTCCTTGCCATTTTTAACAAGAGTCCAGTAAATTTCTTCTAGAGCATCTGCTCAACACATCCTAAGTTCTAAATTAAATTTGCCCGACTAGGGCCACTGTGAGTTCAGAAACTCCAAAGGGCCTCCTCCTACTTCATTCTCCAAAAACGATCTCACCAGCCTGCAGGGAGCCGTTTTTCTAACAAGAAATCAGCCTCTCCTCTGCAATCAGGGATAAAGGTGGATTCGGGTGATGATTCCGTGGGGAAGCATTTGGGGGTGTAATCAGTCAATCAACAGGTATAAATGGGTCATGATAAGAGCCTTTCCTGTTTGGACTGAGGAGCCGGAAGCATGAGAAGACTAGAAGGACAAAGAGGGGATGTGGAGAAGAAAAAAGCAGAAAAATGAGGCTGAAGACAAACTTCACAGTATTTACAGCTTTGCCTAGACTGAGCCTGCCTCAGCTACCTCCAACTGGGCTGGGATCAAAAGAAGCTGGGGGCTGAGGTGTTTTTGTCATGCAGCTGCACACACAAGCCACACTTGGCTTGGTTAATGAAGATATTCAGGGTTTGTTTTATTAAACACTTCTGACTTCTTATAAAGTATCTTAGAATTTTAGGATATTACCATACTTGAAATCTAACATTATTTTTCCACTTTTCTTTCTATGGCATGCGTCAGATGAGTATGAGCATGGATGCATGAGTGTGTGTGTGTGTGTGTGTGTGTGTGTGTGTGTGTGTGAGAGAGAGAGAGAGAGAGAGAGAATCAGCCTCAGGCGAAGCAAAAATTCCCAATTCTTCTCCATTATAGATAATGCTATTTTGAAAGAAAAACAACAACCCAGCCCTCAGTGATAAGAATGTAAGAAATGAATCATAGATATATATCTTAATGTCCTTAATGAGTCTTATAGTAGATAAATATTGTAACACGACTATATATTGCTACAAAAAATAGATTGGATTAAATAACTTACAACTGACACAATAATTGTACTAAATAGCAATAATTCCAATTAAAATCAAGAAGAGCAGCAATGTTTCTTTTTGTTAGGGATAGTTGCTAATAAAAGAAGTAAAAATACAAATTTAAAAGATGGCATGCTATTAGCCAATCAATAAAGCTCACAAAACTATTCTACATGTTTGGAGTTTTTCTCTTACATCCTAAATGGGGGTCCCCCTTAGAAAACAGTAGATTTAGGGCTAGGAGAGATCAGCGTGAAAAAGTCTCTATTTCCATGTAAATATTTGAGCCCACAGGTATAATCTTAAATACTAACCAAAAAAAAAAAAAGATTGCAAATATTTATTCCATTTCTTGGTTGTTATTTAATAAGGTTCAAGCTCCTCTGTAATTCCAGGACTGTTTAGAAGAGTTTTTAACTAAAGTTGACATCTTATGTAATGTAGTATTCATGAGCTTAGGTGAAGCAAATTTATTTCTTTCCTATTTATTTACGCTATCTAGTAAAAATTTGAAATCTGTGTCCCCTAAGAGCTCTTTTATTTCCTAACTACAGGCCCGATGCACAAAATTCATTCAAGAGTAGGCCTTCCTTCCCCCGGCTGCTGGCACCGGCTTCCCTCTGGCACCCGGGACCAGGCTTCCCTCCGGCCACCATCAGCAGCACCCAGGACCCAGGCTTCCCTCACAGCCCCGGCTTTGTCCAGAAGGTCATCCAAAGGACATCCGGTCTAATTAGTATATTACGCTTTTATTATTACAGATCATGAAGGGCATAGCTGACATTTATAATTTTTTCCAGGAGGTTCCAGAATTTAATCTTAAAGCTTGAGGAAAACACAGTATGTGTTCTTGGGGAGTTTATGTTAAAATACTTTGCATATGTAGTTTTCAACATACTTTTACATCAAAGGGTCCATAAGTTGTTTGAAAACTACTTACATAAAACACTGCTTACAGATCATTAACTATCTGATGGACAGCCCAAGGCTAGAAAGTCTGAAATGCTTGGAGGCCACAGAAGATCAATCAGAAATACGAAAACAAGGCTATAAAGGGAGATCATAAGGAATGCAGAAATTAGTATTCATTTTGCATGGAACTGTTGTTTAGTGCCTCCCTACTTTGCTTAAGACAAATTCATGTGAATAGGCTTTGCTTTCACATGTCTAACCATATGTGACAGAATCAAGCTCATTTCTGGTAAGAAAATTAAGAGCTTATGACAACTTCCCTTTTGTCCCACCAATACAACTAGACAGTTATCAAACTCTATTGTAAGAATTGGCTTCCTCTTGAATTGAAATCCTCCAAGACAAAGATTTCTTAAACTTGGCACAGAGTATATATTCAATAAACATTTATTGAATTAAAATTAATAAACACTAAGGATATGCCACACAGGAAGCTAACAGAATAGTCTTCACTTCCATTCCCAGACATATTCCTTACTCCATTAATAGAAAATTAGTTCAGAAAAGGGAAGCAGGCAAGAGGATCTGCTCTTTAAAGTGGTAAAGCCATACTTTTAAATTATCTTAAATTGAATTTATTGGGATTCTTGAGTTTCAAAGCAAAATCAACAAGACAGTACTAAAAACTGCAGAATTCAGTACCCTATGTTGACATTCTTAAAAAGAACATTCAATGTCACTACGGAGGGAAAGAAGCATGTCTTTCAAATATTCATGTAGCTTAATGTTTCGTTTCAAGGCTTTTCTTTTAGTCAGAGGAGGTTAATATGCTGGTATTTTTAAGTAACCAAGACAATCAACTTTAGATTATGTATAAGTGGAAAATTAAATGGGAGTCAAAGGCATAAAAACACACAACTACTTTATGAAAATAATATACTTTTGTCATCAAGTTTGTTTGGGTGACTGGCCATGCTTTCTCCTGTGAGACTGAGGCCCGCACTGGAAAAGGGAGGAGGGGAAGGAGGTCAGAATCTAGTTCTTTTGGATAGTTTGGAAATAAGCTCACCCTCTACAGAAAAAGATAGAAAAGGGAACAGGGGGAAGGATGTAAGGAGTAAGAGACTGTTTTAGTTCAGTCTGCTGTAACAAAAATATGATAGACTGAACTTAAGCAACAAACATTTCTCACAGTTTTGGAGGCTGGGAAGTTCAAGATCAAGGCACTGTCATACCTGGTGTCTGGTGAAAGCTTTCCTCCTGGCTTAGAGACCACTAGCTACCTTCTAACAGTATCCTCCCATGCACATAAAGTATAAAAGTACATATGACTTTTCTATTTTTTAAAAATATATTTTATTGATATTCTACAGAGAGGAAGGGAGAGGGACAGAGAGTTAGAAACATCGATGAGAGAGACACATCGACCAGCTGCCTCCTGCACACCCCCTACTGGGGATGTGCCCACAACCAAGGTACATGCCCCTGACCGGAATCGAACCTGGGACCCTTCAGTCCGCAGGCCAACACTCCATCCACTGAGCCAAACCGGCTAGGGCAGACTTTTCTATTCTTATAAGAATCCTGTAAGTTAGATGTTATTCTTTCCCGTTTACAGAGAAGTAATGGCTCCGAGAGAAAAATAAGTTTCTACAATCAAAGAGCTAGTAAGTGGCTGAACTAACACTAGAACTCAGGTTTGTCTGTTTCAGAGTGTGGGTGAGCACTTTGTACTGTGTGACATGATGTATCTTTCAGAAATATCTAATTAAATGATTTTGCTCCACATTAAAAAAAAAAAAGTGTGTACCTAATAAAGTGTGTACCTAGGATCATTATAGCAAAAACTGGCAAGCACATCACGAGAGGGGATATAAAAGAAGCCCGCTCAGAAAAATGTGAGGTATAATTTATGTGCATATCATGTCTAAGGTCAGAGGTGAGAAAAACCCTCTCTTGCTTTATGTTTCATAGATTGAGTATCCTCATTCACTGGAACAACATTATCTTCATGGAAGTGGTTCTAATCCACAGACTGAGGAGAGAATTTCTCGAAATCCAGTACAGGGGCACAGAATATTTTAGAGATAAACTTTGAGTGTTCAAGAATTTTTATCATAAGACAACAAAGTTGGGTGAATGTTCATCACAGATTCTAATTAAACTAAATGAGAGGTTCAACATGACTTAATAGCTCCCTCCCATTTAAAAAAATTTATTTCAAATTTATGTCACATAAAAGAAAGCTTTATATTTTTAGTCTTCCTCATTTTAAAATATTATTTTTCCTTTTTAAATTTCATTTTCTGAGTCTTTAAGGAAGGAATTATAGGAAACAAAGATTTCATCACAGTTTACTATAGTGTAGTTTTTCCATGAAACCAGATTATTTCTATTTACTAGAGGCCCGTTGCAGGAAGATTCCTGCAAGAATAGGGCTTCCTGAGACTGGAGCAAAGCTCACCAAGGCAGGCTTTGCTCCCTTCTCCGCTTCCTCGCTCCCTCCCTACACCACTTCACCCTCAGCTCCCTCCCTTCTCCGCTGTCTCGCTCCCTTCCTTCTCCACTGCCTCACTTCCTCCCTTCTCTGCTGCCTCACTCTCTTCCTTTTCCACTGCCTTGCTTCCTCCCATGTCCTCTGCTTTGCCTCCCTCCTGTGTCTGCTGCCTCACTCCCTCCCTTCTCCACCACTTCGCTCCCTCCCTTGTCCGCTGCCTCAGCTCTACTCCCATCTCTGCTACCTTTGATCTGTTCCCTTCTCCACTGCATGGCTCCCTTCTGCAGGCTTGGCTTCCTTCTACACTGTCTTCGGTCTTTGCTGGGTGCCTGTGTATGCAAATTAACTGCCATCTTTATTGGGTTAATTTGCTTACTCTTCTGATTGGCTGGTGGGTATAGCAAAGGTATGATCAATTAGCATCTTTGTCTTTTATTAGTATAGATTGGCAAAGAAATAACTGTACATATGAAAGGTGCACCTCTTGTACCTTTTGCAGTGCATGCAGCGCCAATCATGCCTTGAACTTTCTGTAAAGATTTAGAGTGTAATGTCTCTGCATTTTTAGTATGAGTACATTGGTATTATATTGTTTGTTGACTCTATCATATTGACTCAGATACAGTTTCATGTTTTCTCCAAAGGAAATTAATTTCCAACCTAAGAATAGTTTAATCCTAGTTTAATCACACACAAAGTGAAGTATTAAATTTAAAAAATATGGAGGAGAACCCAGATGTCTGACTGACTTCCTAAATCATGGTGACAGAGTTGTGAGTCAGGGGAGAAAAAGGCAGCTTGAGTTAAGAGAACAATTTACCACAGAGGAGAAACAATACAGACCAAAAACTTGTGTATTCAGTTAGAGTACTGATCAGCACACGCTTATGAGGAAACTACCTGAGGCAAGGGAAAGAAACAACCCAAAAGGATTAAAGAAACATGAACCAGAGATCACACAAGACTAGGAATAGTGCAGACAAAAAAAAACACATTATAATCTACGAAGCCCTGCATAGCATACTCAGAGGGTCTTGCCTCAGTAGTAGGGGATACTTGGTTCTAAGTTAAATGCTGCTCTGGTCCTGCCTCCCTAATCTTAAGAGCAACACCCACAGAGCATAAAATTATCCCCAAGTAACTTAATTGTGTACCAGAACAAAGCTTAATAATATTTATATTAATTTTTGTAAATTCCAACAACTAAAAGAGTGAAATTGACAGTCTGTCAGCCAGTCAAAAATTATCAAACATGTGATGAAGCAGGAAAATATGCACTATAATAAAAATAAATATAACAAAATAATTGAAACTGATCCAGAAGTGATCCAAATGTTAAAATTAGCAGACAATCATTAAATCAGCTATTGTATCTATATTCCATATGTTCAAGAAGATGGGGAGGGGAGAATAAACATGTACATCTTAAGTAGAGAAAAGGAAAATATAAAAATAATTCAAATTGAACTCTGACATATGAAAACAACAACATCTAAGATGAAACAATACACTGGACAGTATTAATGATGATTTAGACATTGTAGACATTAGTAAATATGAAGATATAGTAATTTTAAATATCCAAAAGAAAACAACTAAAAAATAAACAGGGGATAAGTGTGTCATGGAACTAAAATATGCATAATTGGAGTTTCTGGAAGAAAATAAAGAGGTTATGGGGAAAGAAATAATATTTGAAAACATAATGGATAAAAGTTTTCCCAAAATTGACTTTAAAAAAAGTAAACCCACGGGCCTAAAAAGTTAAAACAATACAAAACAAACAAACAAAGAAACAAAAACAAGTCAAGCACAAAAAAACATGAAGAAAACTGCATCAGGGTACATTATAATCATATTATTCTGAAAAACAGAAAAACATAAAAGCTGCCAGAGAGAATCAGTTAGGTACAAAGGAACAAAGGTAAGGAATAGAGCAGATTTCTCATTGGAAACAATGCAAATGAGAAATAATGGGACATCTTTTCAAGGTTGAAAAATAAAAACCTGAAGGGTGGTAAGCCATAATTTTATACCCAGCAAAAATATCTTTTAAAACTATAGCTAAAATAAAGACATCTTCAGACATAAAATAGCTGAAGTAATTCATAGCCAGCAGAGCTGCACACAGGAAATGTTAAAGGAAGTGCTTTAGACATAAGGAAAATGGTTCTCAGATGCAATTCTGTATCTACATAAGGGAATGAAGAGTTTTGGATGTTGTAGTTTGTGGAAAAATTTATGATTGTTCTGATAATCTAATTCTCTTTCAAAGACAACAGACGTCTTAAAAATAACAACAATGTAGTTTGAAGTTGATAAAAAATGTAGAAGTGAAATATATGCCAGCAATAGTGCAGAGACAAGGAGAAGAAATGAAACTACAACTATATTAAGTATCATACTATCAATAGAAGGTACACTGTTGTGTAAAGTTAAAAATGTGCACTATATACTCCAAAGCAGGGGTGAGGAAGCCAAGCACAGGGGTGGGGAACCCAGCCCCCTGGCCATATAAGGCCCACGAAATGATTTGGCCTGGCCCTGCCAAGGCATTAGGGATCAGTTACTAAATGTATGACCAAATAGAGCAGGCTAATTTTTAAGTTGATAATTTTGTATGGTCCGTGAATGATGTTATAAATATCCAAATGGCCCTTTGCAGAAAAAAGGTTCCCCACCCCTGCTCTACAGCATTCTAACAACAAAAGTTATAGCTAGCAAACCAATTAATTCACAGTTAAATCACCCTGGCCAGTGTTGCTCAGTGGTTAAAATGATGGCCCGCTCACTGAAGGGTTGTGGGTTCAATTCCCAGTCATGGGTAAGAGGACATGCTTCATCATGCCTCTTTTAAACAGCTGTTACAAAAATCTCCATCACACTAGAGAGCAGTTGTGACTTCACAAGAGTAATTTTTAGTATTTACTACAAAGATGCTGGCCAGCTAACGTGGAAGACCTGATTCCACTGAGCTATGAACCTATTTAGTCCAGTTGGATGTGGAACGGTGAGCAGTGTTCACACAGCATCACATACCAACAGCATCTTTAGCGGCCTTAAGAGCGGGGCTAATGAATGGTTTGCCACAGCCACACTGCAGAGCGTGCGCCACTGCACAATGCCAAAGGAAAAAATTCTCCTCCATCAGCTGGCCTGTCAGCCACCCGGAACAGCCATCTGCTAAGGAAGACTTTTCCTCTTTGGGAAAAAGCATCAAGGAAAACTAAAATGAAAGCATTCTCTAGGGAGTTAATCACTAATGATCTAGTGAAGTTAAGCCCTAAATAGTACCAGGACACTGCCTGTGAGCTGCAGTGGACAGATGGATGAATTTACAGCTGCTGAGTCAGGAAAAAGTTTAATACAAATTACATGGCAGATTGGCCTAGAGTCAGCTGGGCACAAAAATCTGTTTAAAAAACAACAACAACATAAAACCACAGATGGAGTACAACCACAATATATTCATATCTACTCTAGAAAGTAAATAATATACTCCCTGCTACAATTTAGAAGTAACAAACTAAGGATCCTGAAGGTAAAGTGATTTAACCCTCTCGTGGAATATAGACAAATACACAGGTTTTGCATTTCTAGTACAGTTTTCTTTCTCTCTGGGAAGGTACTAATCTTCCTATTTCTTATAGGCTAACTCCAGGACCTGGCCAGTGTTCAACTATCTGATGTGAGCCTCTGGAGTGTGCAGGGACTCATTTTACACAATCAGTGCTTTAGCACCTGGTAAAAGTATGTTTCTCTGAATAGGTGATGTCATCTTCCACAGAGTTAACACCCCTCCTAAGTCAAGATTCCTCCCCTTTATTGCCAGTGCTGCAATTAAAGCTGCAGGCAGGTACTGAACACCAGTTCCCTGGATTTGTAGTGGATAGTGTAGTTTGATGCTAATCAATTAATTAGACTTCCTCCGATCTGAATTTTTTTCTTTCAATGTTTTGACTTTCAACCACAATATATTCATATCTACTCTATAAAGCAAATAATATACTCCTAGCTACAATTTAGAAGTAACAAACTAAGGATCCTGAAGGTAAAGTGATTTAACCCTCTGTCTAGTGGAATATAGACAAATAGACAGGTTTTGTGTTTCTAGTAGTTTTCTTTCTTTCTGGGAAAGTGCTAATCTTCCTATTTTGTATAGTTTAAGATTGCATAAAATCAAGTAAATTACACTGTTCACAAATAAATATTATTATTTAGAATGGTAAGTAATGGACATTTTTATATAAATAACTGAGAAGATATCATGGAATTAATTTAAATACACTTAAAATGCAAAACATATTTGAAATATGTTTTATAAGTAATAAAATTAGTGATCAGAAGATAGTATAATTAGCCATAGTCATGAATAATACACTGACTATTTTTCTATATGTTAGATACAATGTTAGTCATCTTTACCTATCATGCCTCTTAATCTTCACCACAACACCTAAGAAATTGATTAATATTCGTGGCTGGGAACTCTGTAGCCTAGTTTAAAACTTGCTGAAGAAAGAAACTATATGATTGGAAACTTGCTTTAAGAAGATAAATATGACGGATTTATTCAATTTATATTTATTAGGAGGAAGCTGCTGGTGAGAAACCTTGATTTAATAACTGAAGTCAGGTAAACATGAGAGGACTTTATTCGGACACATTGAATTAGTGGTCAACAGCCCAATATTCGATGAATTCATCAAGAACTTGGAAATGCGGGGCAAATATTCAGGAACTTGATTGACTTGAGAAATGAACTGGGAAGTCACTTGCTATAATGGTGAAATCAATGAAGTTTTAGGGTTATAGAGGGAAGAGCAATGATAAGAGCTGTGAAGGCAAATTATTAGGAAGGAAGGAGAATGAGTAGTAAGAGAGAAGGAATGTTCAGAAATAAGGAGAAACAGGATGATGCCAAGTAGAGAAGGACATGGAAGATAGATTCAAGTAGGAGGTTGTGGGCAGCTGTGTTCAATACCTCAGAAAGGCTAAAGAGGGCCCTTATGGAGAAATGCCCTTTGCTGATCTTTAAGAGAACACTTACAAATCATAGGGTCAGAAGGAGACTCCACGTAGAGCGAAAGAGATAAAAGTTAATGAGATGCCATTTATCATCCTCTTAGTGTAGGACACCGTGAAAGCAGCAAGGGTCGCTGTAGTGCATGTCAGTTAAAGAATGCCTCACAGGAATCCCCTGAGCTTGGTACTTTCAGTCTCAGAGCTCCATGCGTGCATTGCTCTATTTGCAGGCATTGTAACTCGAAATTCCAAACTTCCCTTAATAACAGTTTTTGAACTTTATATATTCCATTTTTAAGAATGGATAGAATCAGTAAAATAACTATTTACATATTTTTCTGTGAGTAGAATATAGATCTGACCAATACTTTTATCCATGGAATACAAATGATAAGACAAACAAATTGATAAGAACTAAAGCACTGGCAAGACTTAGTAGTTTTTGTTAGTTAGAAGTCTCTGACTAGGAAGAAGATACCTTAAAGTTGTATGTTTATCATGCCATTGAATAGAAAGTATAAAAGAAGATTCACTAGTGGTGAAAATTTAAGATTAACTGTCAAGTAATACAAAACAATGTCTGATTTCATATAGCGTGGAATTCATTCAGATTCTTCAGCCAACTGTGTGCCCAGCTTTAAGCATTAATCTGTTCCATCTATACACACTAAATCAGAATTTTGTATGTTAGTAATTGTATATCTCATAAATAACAAAATCAGTCTAAATCCCCTTACGCATATGTTACATCAGTTACCCTTATTAAGGTATATATAGTTGGATTGAACATAAAGAGTTATTTTTTCCAAAATTCTACTCAATGTTTAATATATAACTTTAGATCATTGATTTATTTAAATTAACATTTTATTAATTCTCAAATTCTGAAGCATAATAACATTCATTTACGACTAGTCAAATGAATTCTCAAGAGATTTGTTATTGCAAACTACTGAAGTAACAAAAACAACAGTACCTACCTCAGAATAATAAGAATCACAATAGCTAAGATCTATATATACCTCTGGACTGAGAGTAATCATATGTATCTTACATATATTAACTCTTTTAGTACTCATAATAAGTCTACAAGGAAAGTATTATTACTAAATCCATTATTATTCACTCAATAAACTGAGGAAGAAAGATAATACTGACAATGTGGATTCTTCTGAGACTGGGATTACCAGTCCACAGTTTTCCATCCATGTCAGCACTAGAATACAATGGCTTTTCACACTTTATACTTAAAAACTTGTGGCTCATTTCTCTTTTGTAACCCTTTAATATTTAACTAGCAATTGATGTATGTCCATTCTACTAATAATGTTGCTAACAAGAAAGATATTATGTCCACCTTCAAATATATGTCACAAATAAACGTTCACACACATATACGTCAAGAACTTGTAAAAGCCATATGGTTTATGCTCTCCACTAACCACCACTTCAAATTCAGAGAGACCTGAATTATTTAGTAAGCAAACCCTCCTTGAACTTCTCCAAGAGAGAAAGACTGGAGAAATGTACTTCAAGAATTTCCTAGTTACAAATTTGTGCTAATGCTACCAAGGAAATAAATTACATTGAGGTTGGAGCAGAAAATTGAGTCAGGAATTACATTTTGTATTACAATGATTCTGGAATATATTTGGGCCAAGGTTGTTGAGCCAAATTATGTTTGTAGGAAACAAACTTCTATCATAAGTACCTGATAGAATCATTATTCCCAGAAATCTAATAAAAATTAATAAACTCTAACATCTTTGAAACATTTTCTAGGTCCCATTCTTCTAACTTATTTTATACCCATTATCTCATTTAAACCTTACATGAATCCTTCACACATACACCTATTACTATTCCCACTTTTCAAATGAAGAAAGTGAGACACATAGAAATTTAGTAAGATACCTAAGATCATACAGACCATAATTGGAAGAACCAATACCCAAATTAACAAAATTTCAAAATTCCAGTGGTATTTGGAAAGTTACCTATACCATTCCTATTTCTACGTAAAAATGATCTGACATGAGAAACCAGAGGCAGGACAAGTCTTAACTGTGCACATTCATCTGTGACCATTAAGTCTAAAAACATAATTGGTATATAGTAGGTATATAGTATAAATTCTAAGATTATTCTTTGAACAAAATTAAAAATTCTGCCTTAGCTGGTTTGGCTCGGTGGATAGAGCATCGGCCTGCAGACTGAAGGGTCCCAGGTTCGATTCCGGTCAAGGGCACATGCCCAGGTTGCAGGCTCGATCCCCAGTGGGGGCATGCAGGAGGCAGCCAATCAATGATTCTCTCTTATTATCTTTTTATCTCTCTCTCCCTCTTCCTTCCTCTCTGAAATCAATAAAAATATTTTTTTAAAAAAAGAGAGAAAAACTTTCTCAAAAAAAGAAAGCAATTCTATTTTTATCTATCCATAAAAGGTATATGTCTTCTATTTACAAGTGATAAAGATAACATATGTTATGGTCAAAATTTTATATTAAAGATTATGTAGTCATTTAATTAAAAATACATGATGTCTAAAGAAACAAAATGGATAAAGGCAAAATGCTTTCTAATGTATAACATTTGGCCAAAATATTTAGCCACTAAATAAATAAATACTCATTTTTCAAAACACATTACCAGTTGTCACTCTAAGAATGGGTAGCTTACATCAATTGAGACCTGTAGCCTAAACTAATGAGATTCTATAACTAACCTCATTCATGATTATATGTGGAGACATCCAATTTTAATTCAAATGCTCAAACATCAATAAATGTTTTTTTCTTATTAGTTAAGGTATTACAAATGTGTCCTCATCCCCCCCATTAACATCAATAAATTTTGATTACATATTAGATTACATACTAAATTTAGAATAATGTATTTATTATTTTTAAACAAAAATATATTTAAATTGCATTTTGAATTCTTGCTAAATATTTTTAAAAGATTTTCTGTTTATAGCCCAAATGTTAAACACTGTGTAATAGTTAATATTTCAGTGGAGATGATCATGGCAACTTCATGACCATGCTAAGTAATTCCTTTGTGCAGGACGTGTCCATCAAGATGCCCTAGGCCAGTGGTTGGCAAACTGCGGCCCCTGGAGTGTGGCTCTTCCACAAAATACCACATGCGGGCATTCACGTTCAGTGCGATTGAAACTTCGTGGCCACACTCAAGGAGCCAAAGAGTCGCATGTGGCTCATGAGCCACAGTTTGCTGACCACTGCCCTAGATGATCCTTTTTAGATTTCCAGAATTAATACATACCTATAGAAATAAGGAAATGTACTCACCAAATGTGCAAATACCAACTTATTTAATTTTACCTTTTAAAAGTACAGAGATACCAATAAGCAGAACTCATTAATATGTTTTGAATATGACAATAATCTATTCATAGATGGGATTTTACCCTAAATTTCTGATGGTTTCATTTTGATGGAGTTAATAAATTAATAGATTAAATTATTTATTATTAGGTACTCAGAAATATACAGCACTAACTACAAACACATATTACTATATAGTCCCTACATCAAAGACACAGAGAAAAGGAAGAAAGATTGGTTACTTGCATGTGAGAGATGGAGAAATCAAAGAAGGTAGCTCATTTTCCCACAGTGTGTTGCATTTTTTGCAAGGAACACATATGATTTTTATTTTCATACTAGAGGCCCGTTGCACGAAGAGATTCATGCAATAGGCCCTCCCCT
Organism: Myotis daubentonii; assembly: GCF_963259705.1. Lineage (NCBI taxonomy): Eukaryota > Metazoa > Chordata > Mammalia > Chiroptera > Vespertilionidae > Myotis > Myotis daubentonii. Next base: position 60,994,658 of record NC_081841.1, read on the forward strand.
CCCCTGGCTTGGCTGCTGGCACCGGTTTTCATCTGGCACCCGGGACCCAGGCCTTCACTGCGGCCAGAGCCGTCCATCTTCGCTGCTCCAGCCAGAGCCTTCTGTCTTCGCTCCACCGCTTTGCGCCTATGTATGCAAATTAACCACCATCTTTGTTGTGTTAATTTGCATACTCTCCTGATTGGCTGGTGAGCATATTGGAGGGATGGTCAATTTACATGTTTGTCTATTATTAGGTAAGATTTTATACTTTTTATGTAAATGTATACTAATAAGAAAAATGGTATGTAATTATATATGTGTGTGCATCCCTTATTCCATGGGGAAAAGTAACTCCATGGGAAAACTAACCTTAAAGGATGATTAGGATTTAAGTAAGTTGCAGAACAAAGCAACTTGTGAAGACAATGAGAGGAAAGGACATGTGGTTTAGCAGGAATTTAAGATTAGATGGATGTTTTTAAAAGCCTTTAACATTGAGCATGAGAGTTTAGATTTCCCAGATGGTCTGGAAGAAGTAATGCAAGATAGGTTAGGGGTAAGAGTGGAGTCAACAGATCAATGTTCATAGTTTTTACACAGTGCCTGAAGCACAATATGCAATCAGTAAATGTTTATTGAATGAAGGAATATATGAATGAACTATGATGTTAAAATGGAAAGTAAGTCTGATAAAAACATCTAGAAATGGTGGTTCTGGAAAACAGATGAATCATAGATAACACCCAAGTTCAGAGCTGTGTGAAAGTACATAGTTTGAAAATGTGTGTATATGATCCCACACCTATGGAGAGGCAGAGAGCACAGGGTTCAGTGAGCAACCTCTAAAGTTAGGCTGTCTGGATCATACAGGAGCCCTAATACAGTAGTGCCCCCTTATCCATGGGAGATATGTTCCAAGACCCTCAATGGGTGCCAGAAACTATGGATAGTACCGAATCGTACATAGACTATGTTTTCTCTTATAAATACATACATACCTATGATAAAGTTTAACTTTTAACTAGTAAGAGATAAATTACAATCCAATATAATAAAAACCTAATATGCAAATTGACCGAATGGCAGAACAACCGGTGGAATGACCAGTCGCTATGACGTGCACTGACCACCAGGGGGCAGACGCTCAATGCAGGAGCTGCCCCCAGTGGTGGTGGCAGGGGGTGGGGCCAATGAGCGGGCAGCGCCAGGCCAGCCAAGGCAGGTGCCAGCGGGGGCCCCCCGATCGCCCCACTGGTCGCCCTAGAGATTGGCCCTGATCGCAGGCCAGGCCTAGGGACCCTACCCATGCACGAATTCCATGCGCCAGGCCTCTAGTAACTAATAATAAAATAGAGCTAAAACAATATACTGTAGTACAGTTCTGTGTATGTGTTCACTCATTTCTGGAGATCACTTGCTTAAGTCTTTAGGCTCAGTGTTTTCTGTTGCAACACAATGTCATCAATCCTAACACATTTTCTGTCCACATCTTCCATCCACAGATTTCATGCCTTTTGTATCTTAACTAAGCACTTATTCCACACTGTGGCCATAAATTTTGCAGTGTGGATGTGATAGCAAAACTAGCATGAATTTCTTTTTCTTTCTTCACAATTTCACAGATAGACTATTCATTCTTACTATAGATCTTAGTAACTTCAGCATACAATTTTTTTTCCCTTATGTCAAAACCTTTTACCTTTTTATTGCAAGAAAGCACTTTGGCTACTTTTTGGTATATCCAAATTTCAAGCCTCATTACTCTTGCACTTTGGGGCCATTATTAAGTAAAATAAGGGTTCCTTGAACACAAGCACTGCAATTCAGAGACTGTTGATCTGACAACTGAGCTAGCTACTCAGTGATTAGGGGTGGGGAGCATCTACAGCCTGGGCATGCTGGACAAAGGCAATTCATGTCCCAGGCAGGATGGAGCAGAACAACGTGAGATTTCATCATGCTACTCATAATGTAAAACTTATGAATTGTTTATTTCTGGAATTTTCCATGTGATACTCAGACTGCAGTTGACCGCAAGTAACTGAAATCATGGAAAATGAAACTGTGGATAAAAGGAGGGACTACTGTACTTGTTAGCTAACCTTGGGCACGTTATTTCATCATCAAACCTCATTTTTCTTATATTTAAAATACAGATTGTGATAGTAGCTTCTTTATTTTTAAAATGGCATTATAATAATAGCTATAAAATTAGTTGGAATAATAAAAGTAAAGCACTTAGCAAACTGTCTTACACATAGCCAGCATCAATAAATGTTACTTACTATTCTTGATCCCATTTATCTTCTTCACAGAGCTAAATACATGTGGTTCAGGGATAGTTGACTGAGACTCTAGACATTTGTCATAATAAAAAGTATGTGAAAAGTAGCTCTTTATTAAAAGACTAGGGGCCTGGTGCACGAAATTCGTGCACTGGGTGTGTGTGTGGGGGGAGTGTCCCTCAGCCCAGCCTGCCCCCTCTCACATACTGGGAGCCCTCAGGCGTTGACTCCCATCACCCTCCAATCGCAGGATCGGCCCCTTGCCCAGGCCTGACGCCTCTGGCCTAGGCGTCCGGCCCAGGCAGCGGGGACCCACAGCTGCAGCGGCCCCGCGATCGTGGGCTCCACTTTAGGCCCAGGCAAGGGACCCCTAGCTGCTGGGACTGCCAGCTTCGACCGTGCTCAGCTCCCATCGCTGGCTCCACCCCTACTTCCTGCTATCACTGGCCAGGGCGGAAAAGGCACCTGATTCTCCGATCATGGCTGGGGGGCAGGGCAAAGGCGGCCCCAGGGCCGCCTTTGCCCTGCCCCCCAGCTCTTAGCTCCCCCCTGGGTTTCTGATCACTGTCAGTGGCAGGGGGCTTCTTCCTGCTTTCCCTTTTGCCTCCCTGCATTGTGCCTACATATGCAAATTAACCACCATCTTGTTGGCAGTTAACTGCCAATCTTAGTTGGCAGTTAATTTGCATATAGCCCTGATTAGCCAATGAAAAGGGTATCATCGTACGCCAATTACCATTTTTCTCTTTTATTAGTGTAGAAGAGCCCAGGGCCTGGCTGGCATGGCTCAGTGGTTGCACACCGACCTATGAACTAGGAGGTCATGGTTCAATTCCCGATTAGGGCACATGCCAGGGTTGTGGGCTCCATCCCCAGTGTGAGGTGTGCAGGAGGCAGCCAATCAATGATTCTCTCTCATCATTGATATTTCTATCTCTCTCTCCCTCTCCCGCCCTCTCTGAAATTAATCAAAATATAAGGGGAAAAAAGAGCACAGGCACTGATTATTATCTAACCCATGATACCAATAAGAATCATGATTAGAATATTTTTAAAAATAAAAAACATTTTAACAAAAAATTTCTTAGCTTTACAGTTTTTTATACTAAGGGAAATCTGACCTTTACTTATGGTTGAGTAAAAGCTTACTGGGGTAAGCTTGTGAACCTACTTCACCTTATTGTCACCAACACAAAGTACCAAGCCTTTCTCAGCTTTAATAGTTGCCCCTTCCACAGAAAGGTGGATGGAAATACCTCTGAGAATAGGTGATTTAAGTTTGAGAAATTGCAGCATTTTGAGATGATAATTTCCATACAATATCCCAGTCCCATAATGTCTCTGCAAACATAACAGGCCATCGTCTACAGGGAATTATAGGAGTGTTAGAGCATTCTTGGGAGCCACATTTTCTTTCCCATCATCTTTGCCATCTAATCAAAGACTTTCCTTGTAAAAAAAATAAATACATATTTCCTGTTTCTATTCTTTTGTCATTTAACATTTACCCAAATATGGGTGAATGAACAGCATAATACATAGTTTCCTGAAAATAAGCCCAGCCCAACATGTTAAGAAATTCTGCCTCTGATTTTCAATGCATCAGACTTAAACCTAGCTTCCTAAAATGAGTTCTACTCTTTCTCTAATGGGGAAACAGGTGCTTTACAGGACTCATCATCATTATTTTGAGTTTCCTTTTTAGAAAAAAAATCATATGCAACTTTTGTTTTGTTTTTCTTTTTTTATTAATCCTCATCCGAGGATATTTTTCCATTGATTTTTAGAGAGAGTGCAAGGAGGGGAGGGGGAGAGAAACATTGCTGTGAGAGAGACACATCAATTGGTTACCTCTCTCATGTGCCCTGACCCAGGGCCAGGGATTGAGCCTGCAACCAAGGTATGGGCAGGCCGGGCATCAAGCCTACAATCAAAGTACCTGCCCTTGACCAGAATCAAACCTGGGACCCTTCAGTCCAGGGGCTGGCAAACAACCCACTAAGCCAAACCAACTAAGGTAAAAACATATGTAACTTTTGATCATGAAGCCTGTGTTTTAAATATCTATATTTCCACTCATACTTAAATACATTTAAGGAAAATAAATGTAGCCTCAGATAAAGATTCAATGATTAGGAACAAAGTGCTGGCAATCAAGAACAGATTAGAATTACTGTTTTACATAGTATGGTTCCTATTACTATAAGGTGACTGCTCTAATAATATCTAAGCATTAATAGAGTTGAAATTATATGGCAGAAATAACTTATTATCTGAAAAACTAGTTATCTCCCTTGTACTCCCTTCCTCAATTCTAAGTTATTGCTAGGAAGTAGCTGCCTGGCTACAGAATACATCCCCCAGCTTCCTTTGCATCTTGGTGGGGCCATGTGACTAAATTATAGTCAAAATATTTGGGATAGAAGTGAGGTTTGCCACTTCCAGTCCTGGAGCATAAGAATCTCCTACACCCATGGTCGACAAACTGCGGCTCGCGAGCCACATGTGGCTCTTTGGCCCCTTGAGTGTGGCTCTTCCTAAGCCTTAGAAGTACCCTAATTAAGTTAATAACAATGTACCTACCTATATAGTTTAAGTTTAAAAAATTTGGCTCTCTAAAGATATTTCAATCGTTGTACTGTTGATATTTGGCTCTGTTGACTAATGAGCTTGCCCACCACTGTCCTACACCAGTGGTCGGCAAACTGCAGCTCGCGAGCCACATGCGGCTCTTTGGCCCCTTGAGTGTGGCCACGAAGTTTCAATCGCATTGTACGTGTGCGCCTGCACGTGGTATTTTGTGGAAGAGCCACACTCAAGGGGCCGCAGTTTGCCGACCACTGTCCTATACAATCTTCAGTGATCTTTCTCTCTTCTCCCATCAGCCAGCAGGAAGTATTTGCCTAAAGTGATCTTGTAAGCCAGGTGTGATGTTGAAAAAGGCAGAGCTTAGTCAGCCTGGGTTTCCAAAAGATTGGGTGAAAACCAAGACCAACCTAGTACTATTCTGGTTCCCATCAAGTGGGTGGGAATACATTTCATTACAGTAACCTATTGAGATGTGATGGTTTAATTTCTACAGCAACTAGAGTAACCTTAGCTAGTCCATGTAGTCAAATTACTACACAGTAAATGAAAATTATATTAACACTAAACAACTAGCATATAGGTAAAAACAAACATTTTTCTCAAAGGGAGATTTCTAAATGTTTGGTAATGCCAATATTAACACACAATTATTAATAAAAACAAAAATTTTTATTTTTATAATTTGTCTAACATTTATTGGTTGCTTACAATGTGCCATTCTACATGCATTCTCACATTTAATTCTTAAAAAACTTTCCCATTGAAAAATATAAAACTTAGACATGTTAAGCAACTTGCCCAAGATTATCTACACTAATAAAAGAGAAACATGCAAATTGGTGTCACTCCGCTATGCCACCAGCCAATCAGATGAGTAGGCAAATTAACCCAATAAAGATGGTGGTTAATTTGCATACGCAGGCAGGGAGTGAAGACTGAAGACAACACAGAAGGAAGCCAAGCGCTGCAGAAGGGAGTGAAGCTGCGGAAAAGCAAGCAGGGCGGGAGGGAAGCAAGCAGGGCGGCGGAGGCGGGAGCGAAGCCTGCCTCGGCGGGTTTCGCTCCCTTCTCTGCTTCGCTCTGGCCGCAGGAAGCCCTATTCTTGCAGGAATCTTTCTGCAACAGGCCTCTAGTCTATAATAATAAAAACATAATATGCTAATTAGACCAGACAACCAAATGACCTTCTGGATGTCCTTCCAGATGACCTTCCGGGTGAAGTCAGGGCTGCGAGGGCCCAGGCAAGCCACCACGGCTGTGAGAGCCGAGCCCTTTGCATGAATTTCGTGCATCTGGCCTCTAGTCTTCATATATATAAAAGCCTAAGTGACCTGCCAACCAGCCGGTAGCTATGACATGCAATGACCAGCAGGGGGCAGACGCTCAACACAGGAGCTGGTGAGCGACAGCAACTTTGCAGAGTGCCCTCACACACTCTGGGACCCCTCAGGGGATGTTGGACTGCTGGTTTTGGCCTGATCTCTGCAGGCCAGACTGAGGGACCCCGCTCACTCCGCAGACACCCTTTAAGCCCTAGGGCCGTCCCAGGTGCAGCCGGCCAGGGAGGGACTGAAGGAGGTTGGCTCCAGTGTGTGTACATCCTGTCTCACCCAGTCCCACCCAGCCAGCCACCTTCTAATTAATTTCCTTTGAATGTACAGGAATCCATGAACCGGGCCTCTAGCGTTGTTATACACTGGAATAGCAAGATTTAAAATACCCATCAACTGAAAGACAATTATGTGGCTAGTAAATAAAGACTATTCAAAAACATAAACCAATAATAACAAAGCAAATTTGTAAGTTCATTGTTCATTCAATTAGGAAGTGTTTATGTATAGGGCATAATAATATTCAATGACTATGGGAAATACGAATATGTAAAGGACAGGAAACATGACATGAAGCATATTAAAAACTAGTTGGATATATAAACCATGTGCAAAAATAAGTGATAAACTACAGTATATGGTAAATGTCATAATAGTATTGCAGAATAATATAAACATTTAAATGGGAAAGATCACTTTTAGCAGGGAGTCAGAGCACATACTTTGAAATACTAATCTTGTTCTTTATGAGTGGGTAGAGTTCAATAGATAGAAATAGGAAAAAACCCTTTCAAACGGACAAAATATGGCATAATTCAAAACAGAAAATGGGTGAGCAGAGAGCTAGAAAGACAAGTTAGAATCAGTTTTTACTGGATCTTGAATATCAAGGTAAGTTATGGCTTTATTAAACACATAACAAAAGCCATTAGCAGCACTCTATACCAGCTAGATAAATCCAGTGATCAAGTGTCAATTGGACTAGCAGATTAGAATATAAAGAGCCTCATTTTTTCTCCCTATGTCAGTGTAATGCCTATTTTTTTATGTTTTGTCTTTCTTTTCAATAAAAATTTACTGGACAATTCTAAAAATACAGATGCATAAGAAATAAAAAATAACCTCATAACTTGTTTGCTATTATCTCCTTCCCTGATTTTTCTTTTGAAAAATGCTTTGTAAAAATAGCGTCAAACATTTAGTATTCTGTAACCTATTTTTAACACTTCATAAACATAGTGGTTGTATAGCATCCCATCAGTTTACTAAATAACATTGTATTAAACAATACCCAATTATTAGAAAATTAGTTTGTTCTCATTGTTAACTATCATTAATAACTGTGATGAAAAATAAGGTGATACCTCTCCCACAAAGATGTCCACATCTTCATTCCCAGGATCTGTGAATATGTTACCTTACATGACAAAAGAGACTATGAAGATATGATTAAGGATCTTCAGATGGGAAGATTATTCTGAATTATCTTACTGGGTCCAATGTAATCACAAGGATGCATGCATATAAGAGGGAGATAGGAGATCAAAGTTAGAATCAGGAATATGTCAATGGAAACACAAAGAAAGAGATTGGAAGAAGCTAGACTGTTAGCTTTGAAGAAAAGAATTGGACCATCAGCTAAAGAATGGAGATGGCTTCTAGAAGCTAGAAAAGGCAAGAAAATGGGTTCTCTCCTAGAGCCTCCTGAAGGAACAAAGTTTTTTGTTTGTTTGTTTTTTGTGTGTTTTTTTGTTGTGTTTTTATTCATTTTATTTATTTATTTATTTATTTTTCTTAATTACCTTTTATTTATTTATTATTTATTTATTTTTTATTATTAGTTAAGGTATTACAAATGGGTCCTCATCCCCCCCAATTAACCCCCAACCTCCCCTCCCCCCCGCCCCGCACACTCATGCTCCCATCCCCCTGTTGTCCATGTCCATTGGTTTGGCTTATATACATGTATACAAGTCCTTCGGTTGATCTCTTCCCCTTACCCCCGTCCTCCCCTACTTTTCTTCTGGGGGTTGATAACCTGATCGCTGTTTCTCAGTCTTTAAATCTGTCCCTTTTCATCAGTCTATGTTGTTCTCTATAATCCACAAATGAGTGAGATCATGTGGTATTTATCTTTCTCTGACTGGCTTATTTCACTTAGCATAATGCTCTCCAGTTCCATCCATGCTGTTGCAAAAGGCAAGAGTTCTTCTTTTTTTTTTTTTTTAACCGCAGCATAGTATTCCATTGTGTTTATGTACCACAGTTTTCTAATCCACTCATCTGCTGATGGGCACTTAGGCTGTTTCCAGATCTTAGCTATGGTGAATTGTGCTGCTATGAACATATGGGTGCATATATCGTTTTTGATTGGTGTTTCTGGTTTCTTGGGATATATTCCTAGAAGTGGGATCACAGGGTCAAATGGGAGTTCCATTTTTAGTTTTTTGAGGAAACTCCATACTGTCTTCCATAGTGGCTGCACCAGTCTGCATTCCCACCAGCAGTCCCCATCCTCTCCAACACTTGTTGTTTGTTGATTTGTTGATGATAGCCATTCTGACAGGTGTGAAATGATAACGCATTGTCGTTTTGATTTGTATCTCTCATATAGTGACTTTGAGCATGTTTTCATATGTCTTTCGGCCTTCTGTATGTCCTCTTTCGAAAAGTGTCTATCTAGGTCCGTTGCCCATTTTTTTATTGGATTGTTTATCTTCTTTTTGTTAAGTTTCATGAGATCCCTGTAAATGTTGGAAATTAAACCCTTATCAGTGGTATCATTGGCAAATATGTTCTCCCATGTAGTGGGTCTTCTTGTTGTTTTGTTGATGGTTTCCTTTGCTGTGCAAAAGCTTTTTATTTTGATGTAGTCCCATTTGTTTATTTTCTCTTTAGTTTCCATTGCCCTAGGAGCATTATCAGAGAAGAAATTCCTTCGGCATATGTTTGCGATTTCGCTGCCTGTGGATTCCTCTAGTATTTTTATGGTTTCCCGTCTTACATTTAAGTCTTTTATCCATTTTGAGTTTATTTTTGTGTATGGTGTGAGTTGGTGGTCTATTTTCATCTTTTTGCATGTATCTGTCCAATTTTCCCAACAGCATTTATTGAAGAGACTGTCTTGACTCCATTGTATGCTCTTGCCTCCTTTGTCAAATATTAATTGGGCATAGTGGTTTGGGTCGATTTCTGGGGTCTCTATTCTATTCCATTGATCTATATGTCTGTTCTTGTGCCAGTACCAAGATTTTTTAAGAACAGTGGCTTTGTAATACAGTTTGATATCTGGTATTGAGATCCCACCTACTTTGTTCTTCTTTCTCAGGATTGCTGCAGCTATTCGGGGTCGTTTTTTTATTCCAGATGAATTTTTGGAACGTTCGTTCTAGATTTGTGAAATATGCCATTGGTAGTTTAATGGGGACTGCATTGAACCTATATATTGCTTTGGGTAGTATGGACATTTTGATGATGTTGATTCTACCAATCCATGAACACGGTATGTTCTTCCATCTGTTTATGTCTTCCTCTATCTCTTTTTTCAGTGTCCTGTAGTTTTTTGCATATAAGTCTTTTACCTCCTTAGTTAAGTTTATTCCTAGGTATTTTAATTTTTTTTGGTGCAATGGTAAATGGGATTGCTTTTGTAGTTTCACTTTCTGTAAGTTCACTATTGGTGTAAAGAAATGCCATGGATTTCTTAGCATTAATCTTGTATCCTGTTACATTGCCGAATTCATTTATTAAGTCTAATAATTTTTTGATGGAGTCTTTAGGGTTTAGAGTCTTTAGTATCATGTCATCTGCAAATAAGGACAGTTTTACTTCTTCTTTTCCAATCTGGATGCCTTTTATTTCTTCTTCTTGTCTGATTGCAATGGCTAGTACTTCCAGTACTATGTTGAACAGGAGTGGTGAGAGGGGGCATCCCTGTCTTGTTCCTGTTTTTAGGGGGAATGGTTTTAGTTTTTGACCATTGAGTATGATGTTGGCTGTGGATTTGTCATATATGGCTTTTATTATGTTGAGGTATGATCCCTCAATTCCTATCTTGCAGAGAGTTTTTATCAAGAAAGGGTGGTGGATTTTGTCAAATGCTTTTTCCGCATCAATTGATATGACTATGTGGTTTTTCTCTCTCAATTTGTTTATGCGATGTATCACATTTATTGATTTGCAGATATTGTACCATCCTTGCATCCCTGGGATAAATCCTACTTGGTCATGGTGTATGATCTTTTTGATGTACTGCTGGATCCGATTTGCTAGGATTTTGTTGAGGATTTTGGCATCTATGTTCATGAGGGATATTGGCCTATAATCCTCTTTCATTGTATTGTCTTTATCTGGTTTTGGTATTAGGGTGATGCTGGCTTCATAGAATGAGCTGGGAAGTGCTCCTTCCTCTTGGATCTTTTGACATAGTCTGAGGAGGATAGGTTTTAGGTCTTCCTTGAATGTTTGGTAAAACTCCCCTGTGAAGCCATCTGGCCCCGGGCTTTTGTTTGCTGGAAGCTTTTTGATCACTGCTTCGATTTCCTCCATAGTATTGGCCTATTGAGATTTTTAGATTCTTCCTGATTAAGTTTTGGAAGGTTGTATTTTTCTAGGAATATGTCCATTTCCTCCAGGTTGTCTAGTGTGTTGGAGTAGAGTTGTTCATAGTATTTTTGAACAATCCTTTGTATTTCTATGGGGTCCGTTGTTATTTCTCCTCTTTCATTTCTGATTTTGTTTATTTGGGTCCTCTCTCTTTGTTTATTGGTGAGCCTTGCTAGAGGTGTATCAATCTTGTTTATCCTTTCAAAGAACCAGCTCTTGGTTTTGTTGATCTTTTGTATTGTTTTTTTGGTCTCTATGTCGTTTATCTCCACTCTGATCTTTGTTATTTCCTTCCTTCTGCTTACTGTGGGCTTTTTTTTGTTGCTCTCTTTCTAACTCTTCAAGTTGTAGAGTTAGGTCATTTATTCTCATTGTTTCTTGTTTCTTGCAGTAGGCTTGTAGAGCTATGAACTTCCCTCTCAAGACTGCTTTTGCTGTGTCCCATAGGTTTTGGATTGTTGTGTTTCCATTGTCGTTTGTTGCCATGATGTTTTTTATTTCTTCTTTTATCTCACTGGTAACCCAGTCATTGTTTAATAGCATGCTATTTTGTATCCATGTGTTTGATTTTTCTGGATTGTTTTTGTTGTAGTTGATTTCCAGTTTTATGCCTTTGTGGTCTGAGAAGATGCTTGATATGATTTCAATTTTCTTGAATTTGAAAAGACTTTGTCTGTGACCCAATATATGGTCTATCTTTGAAGATGACAAATGTGCACCTGAGGAGAATGTATATTCTGTGGCTTTGGGGTGAAATGTTCTGAAGATGTCAATTAATTCCATCTGATCTAGTGAGTCATTTAGGATTGATGTTTCTTTGCTGAGTTTCTGTTTAGAGGATTTGTCCAGTGGAGATAATGGGGTGTTAAGGTCCCCTACTATGATTGTATTGCTGTCAATCTCTCCCTTGATCGTCTCCAGAAGATTTCTTACATATTTTGGTGCTCCTATATTGGGTGCATATATATTTACCAGAGTTATTTCTTCTTGTTGGACTGCTCCCTTTAGTATTATGAAGTGGCCTTCTTTATCTCTTTTTATGTCCTTCACTTTGAGATCTAATTTGTCAGATATAAGTATTGCTACCCCGGCTTTTTTTTCACTTCCATTGGCCTGAAAAACCTTTTTCCATCCCTTCACCATCAGTCTGTGAGTGTCTTTTTTTCTGAGGTGGGTTTCCTGTAGACAGCAGATATATGGGTCATGTTTTCTTGTCCACTCATATGCCTTTTGACTGGGGCATTTAATCCATTTACATTTAAAGTTATTATTAGGAACAAAGTTTTGACAACACCTTGATATTAGCCCAATAAGACCTATTTTGACCTCCGACCTCCAAAATTATAGGATAATTTGCATTATTCTAAGTTACTAAGTGTATGGCCGTTTATTATAGCAGCAATAGAAAACTAATACATAAGATTTTTACGTTAAGTAATTAATGTGGGATATGATAGTGTAATACAGTAGAGTGGTGGTGGCAAAAATAGCAGTGAAATGGATAAATCAGATACATATTTTCTGGGCATTGCTGATAGGGTAGGCATTGGTTTGGACCTTTGAGTTTTATCTTAACAAATAGATAAAGAATAGAATTAGGGAAAATGTAGAAGAAACATTTTGGACAAGGAAGAAAAAATAAAAAGTTTTATTTTGAAGGAGTTAAGTTTTAAACGCCTATTAGACATTCACGGGGGGGGGGGCGGTAAGAAGTAAGCAATTGAATATATTCATCTGAGGCTCAGTGGAGAGGTAATGAATGAGGATATAAATTTTACTTAGAATTTGGGAGCTATCAGTATCTAGATGGTATTTACAACTATGAGGCTAGATGATATTATTCCTTCCTGCACTAAATATTCAATAATCAACTGCTTTTCTAAGACCAGGAAGTATAGCAGTGAACAAGACAAACCAATCCCTGCTCTTACTTTATTTTAGTGAAAGGAGATATATAATAAACCGAATGAATGTATAAAAATATAAGTACATAAGTGTTAAAATGAAAATAAAACAAGATGGTGTGGATCTCGAGGCTATTTTAAATAAAGCAGTTGGAAAAGGTCTTTCTCAAGCATTGACAAGACATATTAAAATTAGGAGAGGGAGCATCCTTAGATTGAGAGTCAGAGAAATCTTTATGGAGGAAGCATTTATGCTGATACTTGAATGACAAGTAAGCAGCCATACTTATTGGTGGACACAGTGTCTGTCTTCTCCCATCTGACTAAGCACTTGGAGGACAAACATATTGCCTAATTTTTTATACATACAAAGTCTGGCACTGAGATATTTTGATGTGTATTATAATATGTATGTCTTGAAGATCATATGCAAATAATGAGTTATTAGCTGTTTATTAGGTTTGAGAGACCAAAAGAAATACAGTTTGTTGCTCATTCCCAATAGCTCACAATCTATTTGAAGAGACTACATAACAGAGTGATGGAAAAGGCAGACCTCAGGCACCATGATGTGTACTGCCACATTACATGCTTCAGGAAGACATCCTGACAAAGTAAAGAGTGCACTTAAAGAAGATAAAACTCTTAAACTTGACTTTGCACATAATAGGATTGGAGACCTTGACAAGTAACAACTTCTGAGGCTTAATTTCCTAATCTGTAAATGGGATTTATCATAGCTTCTGGTCCTATCTGTATGTGACAGGGCCAAGACAGGCACGAAGTGAATATAATGAAGTAATAATTATTACAATAATAAAAATAATACATATTAGGCTAGCATATTTTAATTATTAGGAAAACATTATTAAGAAATTTAAGTGTCAAAATGTTCTTCTAGAATGTTCTTTTAGAAATAGAAAATGTATGAAGGATTTATATAACATGGTTTTAACTTACTGGAAATCTTAAGCATACACAATCAATTCATAGACAAGAAGTGTTTCCCCTTGACAGAGATTTTTATTTTTTCCTACTCCAAAGGTCATCTTAAAGTTAGCCCTTTAAAGTTGTTTTCTGTGTTAAGTGGTAGCGAGGTATGCCCTGGGTCCTCAAAGACTGAAGCCATAACTCTTTCCAGTTCTGATGCAGATTAGTGCAGCACAGAGCAGCCATAAAAAGGCCACAATGAGCGAATTTTAGCAAAAAGCAATAACAGTGATATATAAAAATGGCCAATATAAACATAAATCAGCCACCTCCAAATGACGTATTGACACAATTGTGTGGTCTACTCAACCAAGTTTTACCTCCCTCCAGGCATTTTTTCCTCTAAGGCTCCAAACTTCATTCTCAGAAACTTTAAATCACAATGATGGCTCCAGGGAGCCTCTGGTATTCAGTTACCTTCACTTCACGCTTCCATCATCCTTCAGCAACACCCGAAGCTGCCAACTAGCCAAAACAGACTCTCCCATGTGCCCAGCATCAGCTGCACCATTCTTCTTCATAATTTAGCAGAATGCCACCATCCTCACCACCAGAATGGAATCCACATCTTCCTCCATTGGGATTTTCAGCCAATGGATTCTGATCATTTTTCTGAAGCTCCAACTTTCTCTCTATCCTTCTTGTCTGTCATTAAATCTTCAACTCATTCTCTCTGTTCTATATTGTTGAATCTCTCTTGTACCAAATAGAATCTGCCAAACCCCATTCCATAAAAATTGTGCATTTCAATGTTCATATTCTTTTACCTGTGACTAATAGGTAATGTGCCAGAAACAATTGCTCAGTTTGGGTAAGTAATATTACCTCTCTGGGTCTCAATTTTCTCATCAGTACAATTGGGGTGAGATGGTCTAGAATTAGTGGATTTTAATTTGTATTAAATAGTAAGATTCTTCAAATGCTATTGTGACCAATGTATAGAACAAATCTCCCCAAATGGAGCACCAGCTGACCCAGTTTGGAATGAGATTCCAGAGCCCTCACCATTGGATGCATTGTTACCCCTTCTCATGGTGGCCCCTGAGATATTTCCAACTTACAAGACTCTAAGGCATATATGACAATCTTTCAACTAAGTGATCTCTAAGTCCCTTTCTAGTCCCTTTCCAGCTCTAATATTCAAATATTATATTCAACACAGTTAAATAGCAAGAAAGACTGAGTGGCAAGGAAATGATACTACTGTTAAGTGCCAACTTTAGTTTTATTGAAATGCTGCAAAACAGTATCTCATTCAATTCCCCTCCTACCCCAATAATGCTACCACAGTCTTTTTTTTTTTTACCAATGAAAAGCAAAGACTCAGATATTGAAACTTGTTTAAGCTTACAAAATTTGGAAAAGGCTGGAATGGGAGTCTAACTCCTGCTTTTTCCATTATTGTCCATTACTGCTAAACTACATCATCTCTTCCTAAACTTATTTTCATCCAGCCTTTTTCACTGATTAATCATATTCTCTCAATTTATTGTCAAGGTGTTTAGTATGTGATCCATGGTGGATGTTTGTGTTTACTTATCCTAGTGAAAAACAGGCCGAAACCGGTTTGGCTCAGTGGATAGAGCGTCGGCCTGCGGACTGAAAGGTCCCAGGTTCGATTCCGGTCAAGGGCATGTACCAGGGTTGCGGGCATATCCCCAGTAGGAGATGTGCAGGAGGCAGCTGATCGATGTTTCTCTCTCATTGATGTTTCTAACTCTCTATCTCTCTCCCTTCCTCTCTGTAAAAAATCAATAAAATATATATTTTTTAAAAAAAAGAAAAACAGGAGATTTGTGTAAAGCACTAAGAAATAATAGCTTTGGCTTAAGGAGAAGAATAGATAAGATAGTACTAACAAATTTATAAAGTTAAAAATTTTCAAACCTAGAACTTTTAAATGTACTAGAGAAATTCTGAGTGTCTGAAAATATTATTTTAAAGGATATACTTTTAATTCCTCCTAACCCATCCAATACCACCAAGTTCACAGAATACATTGGATTTTCTAGCACTTATAAAATCTTTCCAATGGTAAAATGTAAATATAAGCAGATTTCTTCTTATATAAAAAGCTGAATCCCAAGTCTGTAGAATACCTATTAAGCAAATGCAATTATCTGTCGATAATTTTAGAGATAGTATAGTTGTGAAAGAGATATTAGGGATCTGAACTCAAAATCTTAGATACTGCATTATTATTCCCCATTTATCAACTTATATCTTTCCTCAGATTCTGTTATCTTTGGTCTTTTTCCTTTGGCAGATGTCCAGGGGTGAATTACACAATTTAGAATCCAAAATTTCACTTCATCCAGATGCCTAATTTGCTAACTTGTCAAAAACACATTTACTATCTATTACATAATGACTACAGCTCAGAACAGCGTCTAGTTTCCATTTCATGAATCAATACCAAGAATCTAACAAATGTCCCAGAAGGCATTTTTTCAGTGCACATTTCCATGAAATTTTATTAAATTTCATAAATGCACCAAACATCTGGGAGTGAAAAATTTCCCCCCAAAAGTTTTAAGTTTCAAAATCATTGTACATTTCTCTTTTCAAAATCCATGGGCGAATTGGTGGAATAATAATAAAACTTAACTCAGTCTCCAAATTTTGTTGAAAGTTTAGCTCATCTTAAAGAGTTACTCTATCCCATCCTGAGAACGTGAATAAGAAAAAAGTTTATACAAGCCTTAATAGTCATTGTTGAATTCATAAAGTAAACTGCAGTGGTATCAGTTTCTCCTGCCATAACAGTTGCCAACACCCTTCATTGTGTCAAGGATTTCATTATGTTGTGGATCAATCATGACATAGTAATAGTCAATGCATAGGAACTTTAAGAAATGGTGGTGAGGTCATAGACAGCTCAAATACTTGGATACCAATAATGAATATTATATTGTGTTGCAACCCTAAACCTGTCTCAACATATTCATCCAAAATGTGGAAAGTACAAGCTTAAGTTAACTATAACATCTACATTCATTCCCTCATTGATTTTTACTTAATTCTAATAAGCAATAATAGTATTATCTTCCTTCCTTCCTCCCTCCCTTCCTTCTCCCCCTTTCCCCTACTTCCCTCTCTTTCTTCCTGCCTATCTGTCTATCATCTATCTATCATCTATCTATCTATCTATCTATCTATCTATCTATCTATCTATCTATCTATCTATCCACCCATCCATTTGGCTCTCTCTCTTCAGAACTGAGTTTTAGGAACTCCCTATATCCACAATATCATTACAGTAATACAAAAGAGAAAAAGAAAGGGAGGGGAGGGGAGGAGAAGGGAGGAGAGGGGAGGAGAAAGGAGGGAGGGAGGGAGGGAGGGAGGGAGGGAGGGAGGGAGGGAGGGAGGGAGGATGGAAGGGAGACATAGTGGTTGACAATTTGATCAAGATTTATATACATACCACGTGATTAAATGAGGGCACTGAAACATCTCATTGTAATTTGAACTAATTGCTATAAGATGGACATGTTTCCTAATTTACTCTCTCTAGCTAGAAGTAAAATGTTGATATATTCATAGTGATGATTGTTTATAATGTAGGTAAGTCCTCAAATTTTATTAGATGAAATCTGTTTTTATTAATTCTTTTAAATAGCTAATTTGAGAAGTGGTTAGGAAATAAAACTAAAATATACCTACAGTTAAATAAAAGTCATCTTCCAGAACCTAAATTGGAATTTTCACCTTTAGATAGCTTACTGAGTGTTATCTTTTAATAAAGTAGATTGCAAAGAAGAAAAAGAGAAAATAAGAAAGGAAGAGAAAGAGTAGGGGGAAGAAATGGGAGAAAAAAAAAGACCTTTAGAAACAAGTGTTACTTCAGAACTGTTCTAGGAAATTGTGTGTGTCATAAGGACTATGACAACATAAATTTGCAAGAATTCTAATAGGAACATATTTGTCCTCCATTTTTAAAATTCCACAAGTACCTTACCAAGAGAACATCTATTTATATAAAAGCCTAAGCGACCGCTACGACCGGTCGACCGAATGACTGGTCAACCAGTCACTATGACGTGCACTGACCACCAGGGGGCAAATGCTCAATGCAGAAGCTGCCCCCTGGTGGTCGGTGCGCTCCTACAGCCAACCTCCCATAGCCGGCCAACCTCCCGCAGTCCCTCTCCTGGGCCGGCCAGCCCTGATGGGCCCCAAGTGGGACTAAGCGAGATGGCCCCAATTAGCCCTGATTGCCAGCCAGGCTAAGAGACCCCACCCATGCATGAATTCGTGCACCAGGCCTCTAGTTAATTATAAGCATGTAAATTGTATGAAATTTAAATTCAGATAAACATGTTTTAAATGATATCATTGTTTTTTGACATGCCTCAAAACTTATTGCCAAACTTAAATAAAAATTCTGAACTCAGTTTTCCAAATTTTAAATATTTTCATTTCTGTAGCGCTTTGAATTTATATGAAATTTTTATGCATTGTCTCCTTTGAGTTTCACAGTCCACCTGTAAGTTAAATTGGAACTGTTAGCCTCGTTTTACAAATAATCAGTTGTATGTGATTAAATGAATTAATTTAAAAATGAGTGGACCTGAAAATCAATCCTATATAATAAAAGGCTAATATGCAAATAGACTGATCTGCAGAACGACCAGTTGCTATGACACACATTGACCACCGGGGGGCAGACACTCAATGCAGGAGCTGCCCCCTGGTGGTCAGTGTGCTCCCCCTGTGGGAGCACTCAGCCAGAAGCCAGGCTCACAGCTGGTGAGCACAGCGATGGTGGCGGGCTTCCACCACTGCAGCAGCGCTAAGGACCCCCTCAGGGGATCCTGGACTGTGAGAGGGTACAGGCCAGGCTGAGGCCACTCCTGCCCCCCCTGCCCTGTGCACGAATGTCATGCACTAGGCCTCTAGTTATAACATAAAGCAATAAATGTAAGAAATTTATGATATATTTCATGGAAAATCTCTCTTTTGAATATATTGTACAAATATTTCTTATTCATTCGGAAGGAGTCATTTGCACCAAAAAATAAAATTAATTTGTATACTAATTCAATCTTTAACTACTATAGGTAAAATTTTCATCTCATTCTTCACTGATGACTGGAAAACATGAATTCAAGACAATGAGAAGTGAGTTTCTCACCTCCTAAATCTTAGACTTGAGCACTGCCGATCTAAAATAAATCACCTACCTTTTAGACAGTTATTAATGCACATGCCCATTGGCCACGAGGTTGTGCATGGCATTAAATCAGGAGCAGTATCACGTAGTAAAGGAAATTAATGATGTTGCTTTCATCCCTGCTCCCAACTCCAATCTAGTAGAACTTCAAAACCATCTACATCAGAATAAAAATGCAACTGTGAAGACTCAAAATGCAGATAAGCTAAAATTTCTAGAAAACTAAGAAACTAGTAGGAAGGGAAAGATATTTGTTCACTATGCACCTTTCTGGTGTCAAATGTCACTTATCTAAAGGCCTTTCCAACTCTTCAGACACAGGAACTATTCCTTCTTGTTGATTTGTTCTACAGTTACTTCGTATCACCACGCTCTTAGTATACTGTATGACAATTTTCTTTATGTTTCTTTCTATGAGATACTTAAAAGTAAGTACTAAGTCTTGACCTTCGTATTCCTAGGGCCAGTATAATGTTTGGTATGTGGTATATATACTAAGCTGCATCAATATGTAATTAAATGAATGGGTGAATGATTTACATTGATAGAAACACAAATGTGTTTTTCTGAGTAGAGCCTAACCAGGATCAAGAAAATAACTGGGACTATATATCAAGGTGTTTCATGTATTTATGATTGATAGTTTTGATTCCATTCACTCCATATGTCTTCTCTATAGAGTTATATATCTAACTGTTAGGAAATACCATGTTAGTTATTTTTTGCTCCATAAATAACAACTAACATGCATAAAAGACCTCATTTAAAAATTGTGTAAAATAACCTTTTAATTGTATTCTTTGCATACCAAAATAAGCATAATAACTGTATAATTTTCACTCTGCTATACTAGTTTTAAAATGTTATAAAAATGTTCCAAAAACTGCTTCTTTGGATCAGAGCCAATCTCTGTAAACTATATTTAACTGAATTAATTTCACTGCAGGTACTCATTAACTTTTCTATCTAAGAGCTCAGGGTCTCCAGTAGGTGACGTATTCAGATTCAATCCTGGATAAACCACTCCATCTCCGAGTAATTTTGTTTGCAAGTCAGTACAATGAGTAGTTGTGCCAGATGACCTTGCACATTCTGTTCTGTTCATAACATTCTGAATTTTTATATGAACTCTGTAGCAGTTTCAGTACTTGAAACAGCCAGCAAATAAAGATCCTCCTTCCCCTTCCAAATGCATCCAGTCCTTCGATGCTTATATCTTATCAGTGGAAATCCAGTCATGAAAGTGTAAACGAAGAGGTGGAAGAGATGATTCCTAGAATAATATGTACAGCAGGACCTGAGGCAGGACTTACGCACGGACAAATAGGAACCACATGCCAAAAGCTATCATCATGTGAGACTTTCAGTTGGCCCCTGATATACCCAGCTACTGGTGTCCACACCTTTGATTCCCCTCTCTTTGAGGATGGATGAGACCTGGGATTGGCTTCGAACCATTAAAAAATGACAAGAGTAACAAAATGTCACTTCCTGCTTATGTAAGACTGTCTTGCTAGCAGAACGGCTCTAGAGCTGTGGCTCTCAACCTGTGGGTCGCGACCCCTTTGGCGGTCGAACGACCCTTTCACAGGGGTCGCCTAAGACCATCCTGCATATCAGATATTTACATTACGATTCATAACAGTAGCAACATTACAGTTATGAATTAGCAGCGAAAATAATTTTATGGTTGAGTCACAACATGAGGCACTGTATTTAAAGGGCCAGAAGGTTGAGAACCACTGCTAGAGTCACTCTTCTTTGCCAGCCATGAAGAAGCCAGCTGCCAGGAAATAGAAACTCACGTTGCAGGTAACTGCTAGTGGTCTCTAAGAGCAGAGGGCAGCCTCGATCCTAGGTTGCAAGGAGATGAATATGCCAATAACCTGAGTTAGGTTAGAAATAAATGTTTACCCAGTTGAGCCTCTGATGAGACTACAGAACCAGCCAACACCTGGATTGCAGCCTGAAGCACTAAACCCAGTTATAGCACACCTGGCTGAACTCCTGACCCACAGAAACCATGAAATAATTGATGTGTGATGTTTTAAGCTGCTAAGTTTGTGGTCATGTATTACGCATAATTAGATCACTAAACATAACTGTGAAGATAAGTTTGGTCTTTTCATGTCTGCATTTTGTGGAGGGTATTCATTAGGTAATAAAATCATACTGACCCATTCTATCTCCTCTAGCAAAACAATAGATATAGCTATTTTATTCTTTCAGGAAATTGAACTAAAACACACCTTAGAAAATGAATGAGGAACTTCCTGTTCTCAAAGTAACTTACTAGGTCTTTGGCCATTCTTTACAATTAGGGACCACCAATACTGATAGTAGTAAGTCTTAAATTCATTCACACATTTCATCAAATATGTAATGCATTTCTATTTTGTGGAAACTGAAAAGTGCTCCAAGAAAAACATATATGAACTAGACATGGCTAGTGCCCTAAGAAAAATTACAACTTTGATACACAAAGTTTTGAGAATGTGTTGTCAAGGCAAAAGAGTTTAAATTATTTACAATATGGAATATATCTTAAAGCAGTGGTTCTCAACCTTGGCTGCACATTAGAATCACCTGGGAATCTTTTTAAAATCCTGATTTCTAGGCCTCATCCTCCAGAAATTCTGTTCCTTTGTTACTAATGTTGTGGCCCCACCCCATAACAAAGAAACAGAATTTCCGGAGGATGGGGCCCAGAAATCAGGATTTTTAAAAAGATTCCCAGGTGACTCTAATGTGCAGCCAAGGTTGAGAACCACTGTTTTAAAGAATCATAGTTTTAGAACAGAAAAATAAATGTGTTTAACAAAGTAAAATTGCTGGTATAAACCCACCTATAACATATTTATTTTAAAAAGCATGTTTTTTTTCCTGGTAAATGACCATAAGTCTTACGGAAGGGTAATGATTTCAAAAACTGGATTATGAAAGAGAACATGCTATGGGAGAAAACAGTGAAAGAAGGCACTTAGACGTAAGAATGAGGGGCATGCTCAGAGAATAAGGGATTTTGTCTTGAAAGGCATCATGGCTTATTGGGAAAAGCAAGAGCACAGGATACAGTGTCAATTAAAAGATAATGAAGGGCTGAGCCAGACCGGAATGGAGCAGGGGACGCAGACAACGAAGGAAGACACTGGCGATGTGGGCCCTAGAATAAGCAGCACAGTGGGCTGCATGGCACAGCTGATCCGGAGAGACAAATTGAAAATGAAGTTTCAAACCTGTGTGAGAGGGGAAAGAAGCATCATGAACAGGATTAGGAGAGTTAAGAGGGACTATTGGTTTGTGTGGAGGGAGCGGTTGGATTTGGTACATGTATTTAATGGGCTAGTGAGAGGGGAAGGTTGAGGAGAAAGGTGAGGAGAATGAAGGCAAGGAATGAGGAAACCTCTACAACTGTGTTTCAGTTTAATATAAAGAAGTTGCTAGCGAGAAAGTGGACATGGTGACTACATATACCACGTTCTCAAGGTGGCAAAGCAACAAGGATCTTGAATAAGAACATGGGAAAGTTTGAAGGAGATTAAAGTTACTTAGATGCTTTTCAGGGTATTTCTCTTATTACAACTCAAAAGAAATGCTTTGGTTTGAGTGTTTTCAAAACAAGAAAAGAAGTGTTTCATTAAAAGACTCCATAGAAATACATAAAGCACAAATGCAAAATAATACAATTGTTATTTGGGGCATATACATCTTTTGGAACATAGCAACTCCCATTTCTGTTAGGGGAAATTAAAGGGTGGGGCGGGGGGGGGAACTTCCCATCCCTATTTTGAATATAGAGCAAGTCATTGGATCTATAAAAATAAAATAGATGCATAGCTGTGATGAGTATGAAAGGACTGATGAAATTTCAGAGGATGTTGCTATTTTATATATATTATTCTTTGAGGAATTTTCTGAATGCTTTCCATTTCTTAATGCAGCACCCTGAGTTGAAGCAATTACAGCTAGATGCAGGATGATAACACCTATGTTTTCAGCTATGAAAAGCAAGTTATTTCTTGATGATGAGTGTTAGATCCATACAAGCAGATAACACCATGCTCACTAGCCCAATAATTTGCATGTTTTAGAAAATTTTCTTGTTTTCTTTCACTTCTATTTTTAGAATGTGTAGCACAATACTGCAGTGACTAAGGGTTACCCTTTCTTTTGCATCTTCCATAGCATTTAGCATAGTTCTCTGCAGAGAAGGTGTGTATAACTATTTATTAATTGATATATCTAGATATATATGTATATATATATGTGTGTGTGTGTGTATCTAGTATATAAATTATAATTTGAATATATGGATGTATATAAATTACACAGATATATATATATATATATATATATATATATATATATATATATATATATATATATATATTCTATTTGAATTTGTGAATGAAGTGAGAATATGATGTCAAATAGCCGGCAAAGTGATTGATCATTAAAAATTTAAGAAAGCATGCAATCTTAGAAATATTGAATCACAAAAAAGTTTTTAAATTTAAAAAAAAAGAAAATTAGAAAATAGTTCTAAGCTTAGAATCTATGTAATGTAAAAATATGAAGTATGAACATCATCATAAAGCAAATAGTATAAGAATATTTGAGTGGCTATGAGTCAGGCAGCTGATGTGCCTTTTTGACACAGCACATATTACATTTCCAGTGGCCAGGGTATCTCACCTTAAATGCAAAATATTATCCTCAGCTTTGACTCACAGCAAGATCCATTGTGCAAAGTCTAGCCTGTTTTTACCTCCTCATTCAATCATAATTTCTCTCTGTCATCTCCTTCTGTGTTATTACCCTTCCCTCCCTTTCTCTTTCTCTTTCTCTTTCTCTTTCTCTTTCTCTTTCTCTTTCTCTTTCTCTTTCTCTTTCTCTTTCTCTTTCTCTTTCTCTTTCTCTTTCTCTTTCTCTCTCTCTCTCTCTCTCTCTCTCTCTCTCTCTCTCTCTCTCTCTCTCTCTCTCTCTCTCATTAACATCTTATACCTTACTAGATTTTCTTGAGTGTTATAATACATACTTAAGGAATATCAGAAGATCAGTAAAGAAATGCAATCTTAATTTCTAGAGGCAGTGTTTCCTTACAAATATGTCATCAGAAGCAACTGTACTGACAATACGGCCATATAACAGAGATGGTAGGTTCTTCTCCAATGTCTATGCTCTCCTCCTTTTATAGTGATAAAACTTCCCAATCTTTACCAGGGCATATACTCAGAAAAAACCAAGCCCAGTCAGTTACAGGTGCAGGTAGCTATATGATTCAGTTTGGGGAAAAGTTATGTCAGTAGAACTATTATGTGCAATTTACAAATTGTGTCCATAAAAGAAAGTAGCTTGTCCTCTCCTTGCCCCCTTGATCCACAGAGATGAAGGGATCATACTCTTGGTAAAACAATTTTTAATTTTAGTTAACCAGTTACTACTACCACATATATCACAATGTACATTTACATAAATAAAGGTGTGAAGCAAGAAGGGAGAAGAATCCTTAGTCTTGACAAATTCTTGACACAGAGCTCCAATACATTTCAGGATTTCATGAGAGAGAAATGGCCTCCAGCCTTGTTTAAAGCAGTATTATTTCGGGTTTTGCCATGTATCCTTGTGATTTCAAAAGGATCGTGTATATTTTTGAGGAAATAGGAGGTTCTCCACCATTACTTGTTCTTAGACATCATGCTCATTTTAGTTTCCTTTCAAGTTAATAGTTCCACTTTGAAAAAATGATTGTATTCAAATAATTTCAGAGCTGTAAAACGTAGTGTGATGTTTTCTGATATGTATTTAATTGGATAGGCAGTAGTCTCATGAGATAGGAATACAGGACATCAAAGTTAAAAAGTTTGAAAAACACCTAAAATCTATTCTTTTCTTTAAAAATCATAAGGCAAATTAGCATATCAAAAATGTGAGTATTCCTAAAATAAAGGAATGAGTTTAACTTTTTTCCCCTAGCAATAGGACATGGAAAGATTTAAAACACAATACATATTAACATACTTGATAACTACTATTCTGTGGAACATTCTTTGGAGAATTTTAAATTGCTATATAATGTGTAAATCCCTACTACAATGATTTTTCAACACAGGCTTAGTTACCTTCTAATAACAGAAAACTCTCTACTTCAAAAATACTTCATTTCACCCACTTTCACTTTTGAAAATAAGAAATTGATTAAATTGGATATTAATGAGTTCTCTTCATGTACCCATGTCCACCTTTTGGACCTCAGTTCCATTGCCACAATGAGTCCAGGATTATTTACCAGTGTAGTGATGGCATCTGAAAATTCAATGAACTCGATGGAAACCACTCAGACTCCATCTACCTAGGGCAGGGATGGCGAACCTTTTGAACTCGGAGTGTCAGCATTTTGAAAAACCCTAACTTAAATCTGGTGCCGTGCCACATACAGAAATGTTTTGATATTTGCAACCATAGTAAAATAAAGATTTATATTTTTGATATTTATTTTATATATTTAAATGCCATTTAACAAAGAAAAATCAACCAAAAAAATGAGTTCGCGTGTCACCTCTGACACGCGTGTCATAGGTTCACCATCACTGGTAGGGTTTCAGTTTCCCTTTAGCAGTGTTTGATTAAGTCTTTTTCAGTTTCACATGTCAGAGAGAAAGGAGTAAATTGAGTAAATCTTGCTTTCACTCAATCATCTGATACATAGAAAACATCATAAAAGAAAGTCAATTATTTTCTGCTAACCAACATGACCAATTTCATTATTTGCCATTTGACTAGAAACTCAAGAATTGCAAAGCCAACGTATTATATAACTAAAACTCACATTTAGTCCTCCACATCCATTCTCCTAATTCAATCATTGTTACCTTATTACATGGTCATAAATCCATAGGTGGATGGGCCACTTTAATTTTTCATTAGTCATGCTAATAAAATACAGTTTATTAGAAGTGTTAAAATAGCATGAATCTACCAAAATGGTAGAATTACAATATTAACTACCTTTATTTATATAAATGTACATTGTGATATATGTGGTAGTAGTAACTGATTAACTAAAATTAAAAATTGTCTTACCAAGATAATTAATATTTGAAAAGCAGTATTGAAATTATCTGTTTTGACAAATTTTTAAATAAAATTGTTGTCTTGGCCAATTTGTTTGTGACCAAGTTGTTTTCAATCAGTTCATTTGCTATCCTTTCATGAATTAAACAAATATACAATTCTTAAGATATTTTTTAAAGTTGCATTTAATAAGCTTAACTAATCAAATTTATTTCAATCAAATCTCTTGGTTCTCACAATGGTAGCTCTCAACATTAAATGTCAGAAGTTTAATTAAAGAGAATTAATAGTGATTACACTGAGCTCTGAGTAATATGTAAACTGTTGAATAGCCATCTAATGATTCCACATGGATTACTCGATTCTGAATTTAAATATATTCTTGAATAAATTAATAATGTTCTTGTTTCTTTTCCAATAACAATTTAAATTAAACTTATTCAAATGTCTTTTCACATTGGTGAGATATTTGTGAGTTTTAATTAATTATATTTAAAACTAGCAAGGTCTCAGGATACATTTGGTTTCTGAGCTGTTTGTTGACATTTAGGTTTTTACAAGGAGTTAGGTATTTAATAGGGCTGAGCTCAAGGTATAGCATCAGTCTTGGTATTAAGCCCAAACATGCTTTTAGGTGTGGCTTCGGACATGATCTTGAGAAAGCTCAATAGTCAAAAGCCTACTTAATGTCATTCTGGGCATCACTGAAATTGATTGAGATCAATAATCATGCAATGAGTAGATCACCTCTATTTTTTACTTACAATATTAACATAAAATAAATGACAGCAAGTCATTTGGTCAATTGTTAATATGTGAATATGTAACTTAGAAATCTTCTTATGAGCTATGTAAAAAATTTCAGCCACTAATGCAAATTTATTTTTGTAAGAGCAAAACACTTCAATAATTAATGTTTAATAGTTAAAGCAGCTAAATTTTATGTCAAAAATGCTTAAAAACATCGAGTTAAACAAATAGGGAAATAACATGTACTTAATGAATTTAAGAAAAAAAACATTAGCTAGACAGCTTTAGAAAAAATATATCCTTTTGATCTAAAAGTTTTCTGTGAAATGTAAGTAAAAAGGTAGAATAATAAGAATTATATTATAATTCTAAGCTCTCTGGAATTATTTAGCTTATAAACATTTACAACATTAAAAATCTTCAATTATTTCAAATAATTTTTAGTCCAAATACAAAGAACACAAAAAATACAAAAAAAATATTAAAAAGAAAAAAGTTTGAGAAAAAAATATATAGTCTCCCTAATATCTTGCTCCCCCCACCTACTTTGGTGGACTGTGAGGATTTATTTTATATCACAAATAATAAAATATCTGCAGAAGCACTCTAAAAACTGAAAGTACAGAGAAGGTAGTGTTCCTATGCTATAATGTCAAACATTTAAACAATGAGAGCTTGATATTTTAATAATAACATTTAATAATTTCAAAATTTATAAAACTTTAGATTTATGATAATTTTATACTATGATTGTAAAATTTAGCATTGGCCTTGGCTTCAGTTGGCCAAATTTGTATCCAAGGCACATCTATCAAACATATAAGAAGTTTCACATATAAACAAATACTTTATTCATAGCAGTCAGTTCCAATAAATATATGTATTTTCAAAATTTGGCTCTTAAAATTTTTTGGAGTCCATTTTTGTTAGAACACTGTCTTTGTATACTAACCATTTTAGTTTTGAGTCACCCTAGACAAATGATTTAAATCATTTGAGCCTTAGTTTCTTATAAGTTATGGAAAATAACAGTTACTTTGCAGTAGTGAATGGATTTAATGGGATTACATATGTTAAGCATCCTACCTCAGTGCTTGTTATGTAAAGATTTCCAACAATTGGTACTTTCCACACTCCTCTTCCTTTGCCTATGTCTTTAATATTTCAAATTGCTGTCCTTGTCAGTTTGTGGAAATTAGAAAAATGGAAACATAGAAAGTTGGGAATATAAAGAAACTTTGAATACACTTACCTTATTGTTTTTAGGGGTTTTGTTTGTTTGTTTGTTTTTAGCAGTAAAATCTTTTTTCAAAGGAAAATTCCATATAGAACCCCAATCTAGAACTGACCAACTCAGAACTGCTCTGGTTGAATCTCCTCTGAGCACAGGGGATTCTGGATCAACCCACTGTTATTGGATTCTAGGATATTGCAAAGATTTAGAAAGGAGGAAGCATGAGGATTTATCAGCACTAACTCTGGAAGCTAGCTTCCTCCCAAATGTGTTCCTTGTGCAGGTCACTTAACTTGTTTGGTTAAACTCCTCAGTTGTTGTGTTTTTATTATTTGAAAATAAGAAGTTTTAAAATATTCCATTTAAGTCTAATCCATTCTGACTCTTTTATTTATTTAACCACAAAACTTCTTGAAGAAAAATTTACATACATAAATCATTTCAGCAAACAATACAAGCTGTGGCAAATTGTATTTTCAAAAATGGTAGCAATGAAATCTCCCTTCCCACATGCTCTTTGCAGTGTGATCTTGCCACTCACCAATCCAGAGATGGAGTCTAATTCCCCTCACCCTGCGTCTAATTATTCTCTTTTATCTGTCCTGGCCTTAGTTACTCACTTGTATCCAACACCCGACAGCCACAGAATGACCCTGTGAGATTTCCTCAGCTAGCTCAGCAGAGGCCATGCAACTTATACCTGCTTCCCTTAGGCGGCTCACTTACTAGATGCTCCCTCTCTGGACACTCCCTCTCGGAACAACCCTGACATCAAGTTGTGATAAACTCAAGCCAGAGGAGCAGTCACCTACAGGTACTCTGGTCAACAGTCCCAGCTAAACCTCATCTTCACATTATGCCAGATGAGGCACCAGACATGTGAACAAAGCCTCCAGATGATGCCAGCCCCAATCTTCAAGTCACTCCAAGACAATCAAGTATTTCCAACAAAGAGCCCAAATAAGTCAAAATAGTTTATGCCTTGTCCAAATTCCTGATCCAAGAATTCATGAGCATAACAAAATGGTTGTCTTTTTGCCACTATGTTTGAAATGACTGATCGTGCAGCAATAGATGACCAAAACATTTATAGCTTTATTACTTACTAAATTCAGTGTACTCTACTCATGTTCCATACTCTTCAACCTTACAAGAATCTCATTTTACCTATACATTCATGACATAGCAAACTTCTCTCCCAACTTCAATTTTTTCAGCAGATTCATTTCCTCTAGCAAACTCTCAAAAGAAGGCATTCCAAGAGGTCATTTCATCAGGCCTCTTCCCTGCTGTCTTTTCTTCAGTAGCTCATCCACCATGAGGATTTAAAATTATCACTTCATTTATTTGTAATTAATTCAATAAATATTGATTGAGCACCTACAATTTGTGTAGACACTATTCCAGGGACTGGATTATATAAAGCTGTGCACCAAACAGACAATATCCTTCCTATGATGTTGCATATATTATAATAAGAATATACAGAAAATAAATAAATTAGCATCCTATATAATAAAAGCCCAGCAACCAAATGGCAGAACAACCAGAACAGGTAGACCAGTCACTATGAGGCACACTGACCACCAGGGGGCAGGTGCTCAATTCAGGAGCTGTCCCCTGGTGGTCAGTGCACTCCCACAGTGGGAGCGCCGCTTGGCTGACTGGGATTAGCAGCTGCTACCACCATGGGAGCAGTTGCTCAGAGGGCGGGTCCACAGCTGCTCAGCTGACCAGGATGAGCGGCCCTCCCGCAATGGGCAGATCCCCACAGGCCATGCCCCCCACCAGTGCATGAATCCCATGCACTGGACCTCTAGTATAATATAACAGACCAAGTAAAAATATGTGCTATGAAGAAATGTAAAGCAGGGTGAAAAGGAGCAAGGAGCACAATTTCATAGAGTGGTAATGGAAGATATTTTTCATAAGACATATTTGGTCAGAGATCTATATAAAATGAGGGATCTAGTATTAGTTTTATAGAGATCATTCCAGGAAGAGGTATGTGGTAATAATGTTCAAAAATGACAAGGGGCAGGAATTGCTGCAAAAGAGTGAGGAAGAATGGTGGTGAAAGTTCTAGCCATAGAGGTATCCAGGAAGCTATATGTGACCCTTTGGCTAGCACAAAGGCTTTGAATTTTATTCTGAGTAAAGTGATGTTGGGAACATTATGTAGGTTCATGTACCTCTAGTTCTCCTCTACCTTTGGGACCATAGAAAATTACATTTCTCGCCGAAACCGGTTTGGCTCAGTGGATAGAGCATCGGCCTACGGACTGAAAGGTCCCAGGTTCGATTCCGGTCAAGGGCATGTACCTGGGTTGCGGGCACATCCCCAGTAGGAGATGTGCAGGAGGCGGCTGATCGATGTTTCTCTCTCATCGATGTTTCTGACTCTCTGTCTCTCTCCCTTCCTCTCTGTAAAAAATCAATAAAATATATTTAAAAAAAAAAAAGAAAATTACATTTCTCATTTGGGCAAGACTTTTTGACCAGACATGGCCAATGAAATATGAGTGGGAGTGATATGTTACTTTTGAGCTAAGGCCGTAAAAATGTCATACAGGATTCAGCCTATATCTTCTTCACCTGCCTGAGCAACCAAGAAGGATGCATATTCCAATTGGTTGAGCTACAACAAGGTAAAGTCTCCATTAGCTTGGGTCCCCGGACACACAATACACATGTTGTATGAGTGAGAGCCTTTGAGGGGTTTACCACTGGGATGTATTTCTGTAGTATAATCTAGCCTACTCTAATGATGAAAGGTACTGGAGGGTTTGGGCAGAAAATGATTTGATAACATATTTTGAAAAGCTCCTATTGGCTATTTTATGGATAACAGACTATGGGGGAAAATAATAAAAGTAGGGAGGCAATGAGGATCAATTGCAATGGTCCAGGAAAGAGATGATAGTGAAATGTATTAAGGTGGTAACTAAGATGACCATTGTCCACATTAGGACACCTTTGAGAGTAAAAGAAAATGCTATTAACAGCCATGAATGTGGACTGCCTTGGGGAAATCAAATGACATCTATACAGGTGGTAAAAAAAAAATTAAGAACATATTTTGAAGAGAACAATAGGATATGCTAATAGAGTGAATGTTGAGTGTAAAAGAAAGAGTTGTCAAGGATAATTCCAGTGTTTCACCTTAGCAACTAGAAAGTGGAGATGGGGAAGACTGAGGAATGAGTAAATTTGGGTCAGGAGGTAGGAAGTCAACTATGTTATAAGAAACGTTAGATTTGAAGTGTTATTAGATGTGACTGATAAACATGTGGTTATGTAAATAAGGGGAAAAGTTGGGGCTAGAGATTTTAAAAAATTAGAAGTCATGAGTGTATAAATGGTACTGAAAGCCATTGTACTGCCTGACCACACCATGGGAGTTTAGAAAGACAGAGAGAAAATGTAAAAAAGGTCCAAGAGCTGAGCCAAAAAGATGAGAAGGATCCTTCAAGAAGACTAGGGAAGGATGGCAGATGAAGTTAGGAGAACCAAGAAAGACATATCCAAGGGAAAATCACTGGATGAGCCCTAGTCAGTTTGACTCAGTGAATAGGACATCGGCCCGCAGACTAAAGGGTCCCAGGTTTGATTCCGGTCAAGGGCATATGCCTGGGTTGTGGTCTCGATTCCCAGTAGGGGCATGCAGGAGGAAGCCAATCAATCATTCTCATCATTGATATTTCTATCTCTCTTTCCCCCTCCCTTCCTGTATGAAATCAATAAAAATATATTTTTAAAAAAAGAAAAAGAAAAGAACTGGGTGACTCTACTTCACACAAACCTCCATACCTCCTGCGTTTCATTATGCCGTCATACTCGACCTATTGTTCCAACTTCAATGATCGCAAACCTGGCTGTGCATCATAATAATTTGTGGAGACTTAATACATACATTATGTAGCCCCGCTGCAAGATCGAGGGTAGAGCCTAGAGTTCCTGTTTTCTTATTAAGTTTCCCACGTGATTCTTATAGAGCCAAAGTTGGTCAATAAACCAAGGACAGAAATCACTGTACCTAATGAAATCATTAGAATTCTACTCATCCTTTAAGTTCCAGGGAATGTCCCTTTACCATTATCCCTTCTCGCTGAAATTCGTCATTCCCTTTTCTCGCTTACACTGTGTTTATTCCATATGCAGGCACTGATTTTAATACTTTCATACACATTAGCTCACTTAGTTCTCATCATAAATCAACATAGCTGAGATACGGCTTTTGCCCTACTCTCATTGTTTTGCTCCTGGGCCCAGCTGTGGAAATGTGTCTACTTACAGATATCTCCTGCTTCTTCCCACTCAAGAGAAATGAGAATTTGGCAGCATGAGCAGGAAGTCAGTAAATGAATAGCACCAAGCTGTCTGGTGTTACGGTTTGTTGCTGGATTTCTCACCTGCACATCAGCACTTATCTCTGCTATGAATAACTCCTCTGATTCACAATGTTGACCTTAGCCTGACCCTGTGACTCCGGCTTCTGCAGAGGGAGCTCTAGCACACTGATGTGCCTTCAGACCAGTCTGCCGCGCCACTTCCCACAGAGCACACCCGCAGGCTCTAAGTCTCTATACAGTTGGATAGTGACCTGGTGTAAAAGCTTCATACAATATTTTGCTAAGAGGTCAATACATCTTTTCAAACATCTCTTCTCAGGGAAAACATAAACTCATGAGGGACCATCCTAATTAGATAACTTCAAATAATGAACAAACATTATAGACAAATAATAAGTTGGGGGAAAAGTACAAGACATATCCAGCATTAAAATCCTGCCAGCAGTTGATTTTATCATTTGACAAGATTCTTCTTCTTTCTGGATTAAGTGACAGCCATTTCTCTTTATTACTATTCCCTAATCAATAAAATCAATAATGCTGTATAACTTATTGAAGCCTCAGCAATTATTCTTTACATCAAATCATGTAATTTATTTCTTTCATGGTTCTAGTCCCTCAAAACTTAATTTTTGGAACACAACCTCTTCTTTCAGTAATTTTTGAATTTTTTCTTCCTCTGTGACTATAATCCTCCGTAATTGCTTTTGTTGTCTCAGCTGTTCTGCCTTGACTATTTTTTGCATTTCTAACTAAATGCTAATCTATTTCCTCTCCTTGCCTGAGGAAAGAAAATCAGTTCCACCTCAAACATGACTGTCTTCTTCTGACTATAAAACAATGAGTAAAAATGTGAACAGGTGTCAAGAAGAAAATAAAAGTGACACACACCCCAGGCTGAGCCCCTGTGAACAGGAATGTGCTTTCCTCCCAGGCTTCGACCTATGCAGATATAAGTAACTATATTAATTTGAAAATTAGAATAATGATCTACATCGTTTTTACTGTAATTTTTAAAAACATCAAATTTTGAGCATTTCCTACATTCTTTGAAAAAGGAGACTTTTAACATTTAAAAAACAAATGATTTTAATAAGTAGATAATATTTTACCAGGCACACCATAATTAATTATTTTCATACTGTTGAATGTTTAGGATATTTTCATCTTATACTGCTACAAACAATGCTTTAATGAGTAACCCTATAGCTATTTTTAAACTGTCAAAACTCATTGAATAATTATTCTTTTTTAAAATATATTTTATTGATTTCAGAGAGGAAAGGAGAGGAAGAGAGACATATAAATATTAATGATGAGAGAGAATCATTGATCGGCTATCTCCTGCATGCCTCCAACTGGGGATCAAGTCTGAAACCCAGGCATGTGCCCTGACCAGGAATCAAACCATGATCTCCTGGTTCATAGGTCAACACTCAACCACTGACCCACACTAGCCGGGCTGAATAATTATTCTTAAACATATTGGTCTGAATTGTTCCTAAGATTTATGGAAGTGAAGTATTATTAAATGAAAGAGCACAAACATTCTATTTCTTCTTTAGTTCAACCTAAAAAATAGGTGTTTAACACCTATTTTGTGCCAAATACTATCATAGGCTCTAGGAATATGCTTTGGAATAGATGTAGCACCCACCCTTACAGGGCCTATAGTTCATTGGAGAGATAGTACTTGTACAGTTGCACTTAGCATCGTCAGTATTGAAATAATGGTAAGTACTGCAAACATTCCCTTAACTCACTTCCAGTTAGACAACTCTGGTTAATCTGAGGTGCTCGATTCTAAGCTTTTGATTAATGGATTTCCCAACACCAATAGCAATATATGCTTGGAAATTGGCTACTTGATCCTACTGGTTAAATTATGTACTTACCAAAAATCAGTTGCCTGTGCCCCCAAAAATGTTTATATCAGTTGTACTTAATTACATAACTTAATTAACCATTATAAAAACTGATGCTGTTTGCATGTGGAAAGCCTTAATACGGCTCAAGAAAGAAAAGTAACTAAAATATATATTTCTGAGGAGTTAGGTATGAGTGAAAAAATGCATAAAACATTAGGAAAAATGAGATCTGGGAAGATTTTACACAGATTATTCTGCAAGTGTCTTAGATTCTTGAATTCCAACCTGGAAATTTAGATGATGCATACAGGGATGATAGGGCCAAACTCAATTCCGAGGACCCACCTCCAGGAAAACTCCTTATTCCTTCATAACAGTTGGGTGAATTAATGTATATCTTTGCCAGTTTTTAACTTTACAGTTTCCTCCTTAAACCAGCTGTTAGACGAAATGGTTTTCTAAGACACTGAGGGTCTCAATGACACTGGATGAAAATTATTTTCTAACAAAAGCAAAGCTCTTACAAAATAGTGCCAAATTGCTTCCTTAAAGTTATTCTAATTATATCCCTCAAAACAAGTTCATGAATGTCTTTTGACCATAAATTAGCTATTACTTAGTATTCAGAATATTTTCTAATTATACATCTATCTCACTGTTATGCTTTTAGCAAATTAAGAGTGAAATGGAACCAATTTTTATATGTTTATACTAGTATATTAATTGGGAATTTGTATTCCTTCCTTTGTGAATTTCCAGCTAACCTACAAAAGTGTTTGCAGGTTTTTTTTTTCCTTATTCATTTGTACTAGTAAAAGGTGCTCAATGTATTTAAAAATATTACCCCTTTATCTGTCATCAACATTTTTGAAGTCTGTTTCTTGTATTTAAATTTTATTTGTGGTGTTTTATTAACCAACCAAAGTTTCTATTTTTCATACACTCTAATAGATCAGTCCATATCTTTCATCTCTAAACTTATCTATATCTTGTGAATGACATAACAACTAACAGATTTGATAGGAACTGCAACCAATATTCTATTTTCAGAGCCATTTTAATTTATTATTATTACTATTTCTTTGAGTTTGTAACAACGAAAGATTATGTCACACACTTTGTTATTTCCATATGTAATTCCTGCTCTACTACTGAGCATCTCTCCTCACAGGGATAAAAATGAATGCTGTTTTTTAGTCACATCATAACCCTTGAGCCACTGGGGCTAACCTTACTGTTACATAAATTGCAAAGCACTTCTGATATATAATCATTTTAGCAATAGTATTCAAAAATGAGTGATAATCTGGGTGTTGACAGAATGTATATTATTTTTAAATGCTTTTATTGCTTTTAGAGAGAGAGGAAGGGAAACAGAAAGAGAAACATCAATGTGAGAGAGAAACATCAATCAGTTGCCTCCAGCACATACCCTGACAGGGGACCAAACCCATAACCCAGGCGCGTGCCCTGACTGGCAATGGAACCGGCAACATTTTGGTGCAGGGAATGATGCTCCACTGAGCCACACTCTTCAGGGCACAGTATGTATTACTTGAAATCACTAATATTCCTTTAAATAAAACTAATTTGGAATTGTTTAACATTTCCTCTCTAATATATCACTTACATGTCTGATTTGCTAGGAATTTTGTGACTGAGTCCAAGAATTCATTTCTACATTCAATAACTACTAATCAGATATGTACTCTTAGCAAGACTATGCTAATTGCTGAAAATAACACAGAAAAAATACATGTGGTTCCTGCACTCCTGAAGGTTGCATTCAAGTGGGAGAGAGATGGCAAACAAATTATATCAATAAGAAAGTAATCATAATTTTAGTATTATAAAGAAACGCAAAGTGCTACAAGAGCTTTTAATTAGGGTTCTTTGAAGCATTGATATCAGAGATGAGCTCTGAAGGATTGCAAATAATTAGCCAGTGGAGTAGACAACATTTGAGTTGACTAGGTGGCTCACAAAATTCAGAAATAACTCTTTGCTGCCTCATCTGTTTTATGTGAGCCTAATCCACAGCCAGAGCTGATTAAACCTGGCACGGCATGGCTATTTGACCCAATGTGAACCAATTCCGGTGACTACACTTAAAACAAGAAAACCTATGCCTCTCTGGTGGTAGTGATACCGTTGTAATGAACTAGTTACAAATAACTAGAGAGGAGCAAAGGGAGGGCCAAGTACTAATAGTACATAGGTATGTCATCTGTGCAGCTTTGCCAGGAAGCTGCAGTTTAACACTTGCCAGTCTATTCCCCACAGATCGCTGGGGGAAGGGACGATGCTTAGTAAAGTCTGGTGAAATAGGGTGGTACTTTTCTGTCAGTCACACTTGGGAACAGGTCATTGGCCAGGGTAGGCAGGGCCACCGCAAGCCTGGGAATATTTGAGATACTTGATCCCCTAAACAAACAAATTTGCTCTCTTGGGACTCTTGTTACAGGGGGCGCACTCTCCTAGCTCTCCTGCATTCGCCCACATGGCCCACAGCCAAGTGGACCCCAAACAATGGACTAATGGACTGTAACTAGCCTGTTGCTAAACCGGCCCCAACTCCACCATGGAACAGAAGCTTTGGATGCTGGTTTTGCTTCTATCTCTGCTGAATGCCAACTGCATATCTTCCAGAACTGGGTTAAGGGAAATGGGACTTTGGAAAACCAAGGATGTAATTCCATGCAAATAAAAATCACTCATCTTCCCGTGCAAGTCTCAGAAAATTCTTTTTCTTGTGATATCGTGAGGACCCAACCCCAAGCACTTAAAGGGGAAAGAGATAACTCACTTCCACTGATAACAGTAGAATCGTCGATTAAGGAGGGAGGCTCAGCACATTGCCGTGTCTCTGTTCTCTGGCCGTGGAGGAAGGATGTCATAGCGCAATAAAATGAAATTATATCAGAGAGGTAGGGACAGGAGAGGCAGAGACAGGAAGGGGATCCAGGCAACATTTAAGTTCCTGTGTCAGTTGTCCCCAGGGCCTTATTTCTCCTGCCCTTCTTAGCATGATGTGCATAACATGCTTCCAATAAATCCTTCTCTTTTCAAATCTTGTTGAATATAAATTTTTATAGTTTTTAACACAGGCATGCTAATTCACATTAGCAGGTAAGTAAAGGGGTAGGGGGGGGGGGCAGGATTCCAGACAGAAAAGACAACAGATCCCAAGGCTCAAAGGAGATACAAGATTGACAGGTTGAAGGAATCCTTCAAGCTGAAAAGGAAAACCATCTGAGATGAGCCTAATCAGTAGGAAGGCCTGGAATCATGTGGGCCTTATGGGCCATATGGGATTAGGGATATAGTCTATGGACAATTTTCACATTGTTCCAACTGAAGCAGAAAAAGAGGCAAACTAACAAAAAGGCAATTCAATCACTGAGAAATGTCTTCTCCCCGGGCATTTTTTAATACTTTCAGCAAACATTTTTGAACACCTACTATATGCCCAACGCTGTAGAAGTATAGCAGAGGGTTGGGGGACCAGGAAGAATGAAAGTGCTTCATTCCCCTGAAAATATCATTTAAAGGAAACATTTATCAATAATTTTGAAGAAGTAGTACATTTTTAAAGAATATGTATGATGAATAACCTTAGAGCTGCAAGTCTCAACTGGGGAAAACCACAGGTCCCACCCTTTGCCCAGGGATGTGTGGCAATGTCTGAATACATTTCTGGTTGTCACACCTGACGGCGGAGGGGGGGGGGGCGGGGGGGGAGGTAGGGCTGGGGTTGGGGCTGATTGTACTTAATAGGTTGAGGTCAGGGATGCTGCTAAAATCTTACAGTGCACAGGACAGACCCCCACAACAAAGATTTATTCATCCCGGAATATCAACAATGCCATGGTTGAGAAAACCTGCCTTAGAGGAAACCAGGTGCTATCAAGATTACTAGACATGAAGAGAAAGTATCAGTACGGACTTCCCTCAGGCTGGTCCTGCCAGATGTTCAAACCTGCCTATGCCTCCGGGGCACTGAAGCAAGCAATCTTTTTCCCTCTAGGAACTTACAGTCTGGTGAGGGAGATATACATAGAGCAACACTGTCAGTACTAAGATTCCAATGAGCATGTTGTCCTGTGGGGCAGTGCAGGGAATATCTAACCCAGCTCAGGAGGATCAAAGAATGCTTTCTTGGGAAGAGATGTCCTTGTTGCTACCTAAGAAGGTAAAAGATGGGTCGGGATCAGTACCAGAAGAATGAGAAGGAATTAGTCAGCAGAGCTGACAGACATGGGGGAAAGACTTCAGGGAGAAGGAGCCTCATCGACAGAGATCTGGAGCTGTGCGAGCATATGGAATGGCCATGGGTCAGGGTCTCAGGAAGCCTGAAGCAGAGAGCTCAGGAAGAGGCAGGGCTAAGAGAATTAAGGCTGGTGGTTTAAGTCCTTGCTGTTCTCAGAGGGGCAGCAATTCCCACCCGAATTCAAGGCTGCAGTAGTCAGATTCACAAAGCACAGAGCTGTGACTAGGCGTATTGTGAAGTGGGAAGCAGTGGCGTTTTTAGGTTAATTCTGACTTAATATGCTTCAAAGCTATTTTTATATATGTGCCTGAAGTGCCTCGGTGCTGTATTTCACTGTGCCTGCATATTTATGTCGAGAGTGCGATAAATCAGTGATAATGTTATTTGGCATGTTTCACAACCAGTCAGTTTGACTGACACAAGGAAGCAACCTCGCATATTTTAAAGCTTCTTAAATTTACTTCTGTTAGAAGATTGTGTATATTAAACATCTACCTTCATTGTTCCTTCACAAACCTCCCTTTAATTTTACATACATGTTAATTTGCAATCTACGCCCTCAACCAGAGAGCAGACAAGTAAGCTGCACAGATTCTTGAAATAGAAGCCTCAGTAAGAGGGACTGGTTGAGAGATGACAGAGCAAATGACCCAGCCAGAAAACATCAAGTGTAGAGTAAAACAATTTGATGCCAGTTGCCAGGGAATCGTCTGTGTTTCTCAGGTAACCCCCCAAACAACTTGTTGTCTTCAGTCTCTATTATACTTTGAAAATTATTCAGACTTTTTTTCTTTTCTTAAAGGTCTTTCACTCTTTTTAAATATTCAAGATCTCCAGTTAAACAAAAAATGTACTATTTTCATGACCAGCCTTCTTGTAAAGGAGCAAAGGAGAACAATGACCTAATTTCTTTTCTACAGAGTTTTAACTCAATTTCTCTTCTGAGACTCTCCTACCAGGCAAAAGAGTGGGAAGTGAGGATGGTGATAGACACATAGACACTTGAAAGACCAAGAGCAGGAATCATAAGGGAAATGTAGAACCTAGTTAAGGTCAAGGCCAGCATTCAGAAGCCAAAATTTATACAGAAATCAGGACTAATCAAGGTCAACTATCAGCATGAAAGAGTCCAGATCCCCGTTGTAAAAAAGATCTTATACTGGAGCAAAGCTTCTTCAATTTAATTCAACAAAGACTGACAGAGTCTCTGATTAACACAGGGCACTATGCATATCCATGTTTCCAACTGGAGCAAGGGTCAATACTAGCGAGAAGTCAGGCCACAGTCTACTTGTACCGACAGGTGAGTCCCAGTGTAAATGTGGCCCATGCACACTATATCTGCAATGAACAGTGTACAACCATAGTGAGAGCAGACTGTAGCAGACCAGATGCATTATATTATGTCAAAGGCTCTCTCCCGCCCAGCTGGCATGGCTCAGTGGTTGAGCGTCGACCTATGATTCAGGACGTTGCGGTTGGATTCCCAGTCAGGGAACATGCCTGGACTGCAGGCTCAATTCCCAGTGTGGGTGGTGCAGGAGGCACTTGATCAATGACTCTCATCATTGATCTTTCTATATCTCTCTTGTTCTCCCTTCCTCTATGATTTTATATATATATATATATATATATATATATATATATATATATATATATATATATATATACTCTCCTCCTTAATTCAAAATGTGAATGGTCAAAATGGGATTTCTCCCCACAGAAACATATTTTAGAAGGACCTGTCTCAAACTAGTATACTTTTAAGAATGAGACTGATTCAAAGCGTTGAAAGATGGAAAGTTTAAAAGCCACTGAGCCACTGGTTGATAAATAGGATATCCAAATTAGTCAGGAAAGATGATGTAAAGAGGTGGAAGGGCACATAAATCCCTAATCAATCAAGTCATGATTTGAGTTTCTTACCCTCAATTTAAAGACTGGTCAGTGCTGAATAAAGCTTAAGCTTTAAGAAAAGTACCAAGGAATTTTAATATTTTAATGGCACAGTCTTCATAAGGAAGCATAAGGAAGTCTTGCTTTCTTTTGCTCATGGTATATAGAAAATAATTATATTTAGCATTATATCATGCATCTTCTTGGCCACCTATGTTAGTTCACTATGCACACAGGGACAAAAAGAGGAAAACATAATATAGTCTAGTTTACTCAGTCAAAGAGCTTCTCACTCATGGGGGAACTTGATCTTTATTTGGGGGAGATCAAATGACCAATATCAAGTGCAACTAAGTACTTTCATTATAAGGGCAAATGCTATTTTGGCACAGTGCATTCCTGACTTTATTTTTTAAAGTTGAACTCTGTTGTTCTTTAATTTTAAGGTACAAATCCTCTGAAATGTCTGACATTTCAATTTACAAACAATTAATTGCATAAATCTGTATGAAGAATAAAAGGCCAAGTTAAGAAACTGAACTTATTCAGGTCTGTGTGATTTTTATAATGAGCCCTTTTAGAGGATCCTCATATCAAGGCCCAATGCACTCAGTGAAGCATTTTCTAGAAATCAAACTAAGGCATCCATTCGAGGTCCAGAAAATTCAATTTTTCCAATACCTCAAAGCATGAGCATCCCTTAATATTTTATGATATTTTAATTTCATCAAAAATGAAAACTAGCCCTAACCGATTTGGCTCAGTGGATAGAGCATCGGCCTGCAGACTCAAGGGTCCCAGGTTCGATTCCGGTCAAGGGCATGTACCTTGGTTGCGGGCACATCCCCAGTAGGGAGTGTGCAGGAGGCAGCCGATCGATGTTTCTCTCTCATCGATGTTTCTAACTCTCTATCCCTCTCCCTTCCTCTCTGTAAAAAATCAATAAAATATATTTTTTTAAAAATGAAAACTACAAAATAGTAGCCACAAACTGAAAGAGTTGGGGAAAACCAAAGGGCTATTCAACGCTGAAGAAGACATTCTTTCCTGTTGAAATGTCCCACACAAGCCATATTTAAACTTAAGCCACAGTTACTTAGGCCAAAGGTTTCCTTAAACTAGCGATCACCAACCTTTCGGACTTCAGGACCACCAGTGGTCCGTGGACCACTGGTTGGCGACCGTTGACTTAGGGAATCTCAGGAATTTTCACTTGATACTGAAATACACTAGTCTAGGGAGTATTATAGAAGTGTGTGGCTACAGCCACTTCAGAGCTGTTGGGTGGCCATATGCATGGAGAAGCAGAGCAAGTCCACAGAAGGAAGGAGGGCCAGACTGCAGAGGAGAGCTGAGATTAGCCACCATGTAGACAGGGAGAGATTAGGGAATGGCTAGCTGCCTTTGTATCTGAGTATATACTTTAGGCCTTGCAGGAGAATTGAGACAAGCTTCAGAACAAGTTCACCTCAGTAAAAGCACTTGAGGAAGAAGATGGCAATCTTGAATCGTCATTTCAAAAAAGCCTTTTCTTTCTTATACTACAGATCTGAGACCACTGAGTCTTTGCTGAATTGCTTCACTTTGCTCTGTTTTTAATACAAAGTTGGCACACTGTTTAGGAAGCAGCGGGACTCTAGATATTGGGAAAATTACATTTAGAGAAGCCAGAAAAGTGAAGCTGCCCAAACAATTGCAGAGAAAGCAATAGAAAAAAATTTAAAACACTGTGTTTCTCATTTTTTCTGCTTTAGTATTTTAGTATTTTAATGACACAGTCTTCATAAGGAAGCATAAGGAAGCCTTATGGTATATAGAAAATAATTACATTTAGCATTATATCATGCATCTTCTTAGCCACCTACGTTAGTTCATTATGCACACAGGGACAAAAAGAGGAAAATATAATATAGTCTAGTTTACTCAGTCAAAGAGCTTCTCACTCATGGGGGAACTTGATTTTTATTTGGGTGAGATCAAATGACCAATATTAAGTGCAACTAAGTACTTTCAACTAAGTACTACTACAAAATAGTTGCCACACACTGAAAGAGTCGGGGAAAACCATAGGGTTGTTCAATGTTGAAGAAGACATTCTTTCCCGTTGAAATGTCCCACACAAGCCATGGGACTCACCTATTGGTACAAGTCCATAATTAAGCTGTAATACATAGAAGAAAGTCTTCAAAGGATTATAAAGGTAAGAACCTGCTTTTGAAGATTAATCGATATTAATTCTGAAGAAGAGGGGTCTAAAATAAGATATGTGTATGGAAATATTTAAAAGACCATTACATAGAAAGAATAGTCATGTGATTCCTTGTTATCTATTTTCAATTAGTTGAAGTTATGCAGCAGATGTTATTCTAATTCTGGAAGTAGATGCATATATACACAAATAAATAGGTAAACACATGTATTAATATATAAAGACATGAGACAGAACTTTCAAACAAGTTCAATTTGATGTTTAAACAAATGAAGTAGGTGGATTTGTGAAGTAGAAGGAGCAAGCTGTGGTAATATAAAGGAAAAGCTGAAGACTGATCAGGAGCATTATAGAAGGGAGTCGTGCACTGATTAGTAATTACAAGTATATAACCTCTAAGTATTTTTTCAATCCTGAAATTTTGGGTTAATTTTGGGGGGGGAAATGTTCAGTTTTAATAACAGTGGAAAAATGATGTATGCTTGGCTTACAAGAGATAGTTCTAAATGTGTTTAATAATGTATGCATAAATATAGTTATTAGGGCAAATGGTGCTTTAAAAGATGAGAGTTTTATAAACTTGTACTTTCTCATTACTCATTTATTTATTAATTTTTCCGTGGAACAGCCAAATGAGACTCCATGAGAATTTCACCTTAAACTGCTCCTACATGTCAGCCAATAAAGAAATACTTCAGCCTTGAGCTTAAGACGGACACTGAGCATGACAAGCATCTCCAGTTTGGAAAAGACTGCTCTCTAAATGGTTTTCTGAAAAATATTTCAAGGCATTTTTAGCAAGAATGAAATCTGTTCAAGTACAGTTTCAATGTTTCAGCATTCAGAACTGAATCATACATATGGTGCCATTTGTCAAAACATAAGGACAAGCTTGCTTCATTGTTATAATAGCACAAAAGGAGGCCACATTTTCTACATATTTTCAAATGGTTATTATTTCTTTGTGATACAGAAATTTATGCTACCAAGATTAAGGTTTTTATTATTTAGGTTAAGTGGATCATTTTTACAGGAATTAGTTTTTAAAGCTCATTACACCCAAAGATTTCCATTATGATCTAATTTGAAATGAAAGTAAACAGAAATAATAATTTTGTTCTGCTAAAATAGAAGTCACTGTGCTTCAATAAAATACCACAAAACACAGTTACAGAGAGATAACAAATTGGCTAGAAAGCATGACTCATGAACAATTATCAGCCATGTGAGAATCCATTATTAGCTCACAGAAAATCATCTTTGTCTATGAGGGGTAACAATATTTTCTCATCCTGAGATGGTATATTATTGCCTGCCTTGAAAACACTCCACAAAGCAACCTCCATCTGGCAGTATCACAAAACTCAGAAGTATACACATGATGTGTATTTATATGTTAATTATATAGACCGACTATCTAACATTCAAAGGAAGTTACTGTCATACTGAGCTCAGGATCAGCTATAGAAATGAGTCTAAGTCATAAGGAATTAAACATGATGGGATGGGCTGCTTGACACGGTAGCTAGGGGCTCCTGGGAGCACAGGTAGCAGAGAACCAAGACATTTCATGAAGAGAAAAAAGCAAATGATGCACTGAAAAGTGTCCAAATAGTTGAGTTGATGATTTAAATTTCTGGGGTCTGAGAGAGATCCAGCCCAGTCACGTCCACAGCAGTTGTAGCACTGACAAAAACATACGAGTGTCTTTCCTATGACATGGGCCATTCAGTGAGGCTATTAACATTTAGATATGTTTAAAATTTAATTCATATTATCCTCAATAGTTTTCATCTAGGTTACCTTGCTTACCCACTCAGAGACACTGTCTCTAGAAAAAAAGGAAAAGCATATAGAGGCTCGCAATATGCCCCAGGGCTTGGTCAACCCAAGATTCTGGCTCCCCATAGCCTAAGCCCAAAGTCTCTCATTGTCTTTAGGGACAGGACAAGTGACACAGAGACCTT
The DNA here is from genome assembly GCF_963259705.1 of Myotis daubentonii. Lineage (NCBI taxonomy): Eukaryota > Metazoa > Chordata > Mammalia > Chiroptera > Vespertilionidae > Myotis > Myotis daubentonii. The sequence continues at coordinate 61,039,140 of NC_081841.1, forward strand.
GAACACTGCTTCAGGAAACACTGTGACTTCACAATCAACCTCTGCTTTATGAACAAGAACAGGGTCTTATCACAAAAATTTTCCCTATGAGAATTTGGTATTAAGGCTTTGCGAGAAGCCAGAGTTGAGACATTAAAGAAAATACCTAGAGCAATGAGATAGGTCAGTACCCTTCTGGGGAGATCACCCATTTTACAGTTCCCCAGTGTGTCCAGAGGCATAAGCAATCATCTGACAACTCTAAAGTCAAAGGCCTTTTGCCAATAGCACTCATAGAAAGGATCCACAAAGCAAGGTTCTATAAAAATACAAAAGGTACAACATACTACATGGAAAGAGTCCAGGATGTTCCTATTGATAGACTAGATAAATGTTTGCCTAATTCCATTTTGCAAGACTGTAATTCCTTTATTAATACAATAGGTTGGGTTGAACTAACCACAGAAGTCATTATATAAAATAAGCTTATGTTCCACTTTGCAAGGTAATAGTTATGAGTACACAAAACAGAGTTTATTCTTGTATTATTATTTATTCTTATTATAATTTTCCATATGAACAACTATAAACCCACTTTTGCCCATCCCAGCAAACAATTTATTTGGAGAAGTAGACATGTTCATCCTGAGTGATTAGCTGAGTAGTCATTTTCTTTGGTAATTTAATATCCAGGCTTGTGTCCTGTTTATTTTATTTGGTTAACATCCAAATATCATCACCAGATTTGAATTACTTAGTAAATGACTTCCTATTATAGAGACATCCAATACATTAGTGATACAGAAATGGAACACACAATATGAAAAAGTAAAAACTATAGAAGATGTTAAAAGTATTTTCCACTGGCCTAATAATTTGTATTATTATAAAAATGACAGAGCACTATGGTTTGGTGACTTGAAAGAAAGGTATTCACAGGACCAAGACTAAGATCTTGGTATGACTGAACAAAAATTAAAGTTCTGTTTTTAATAATAAAATAAATTGTAGGATATATGAAAGAACTTTTCCCTCAAATACAGGGATTGGCAAAATTGGCATACAATTGTGAGTATGCAAAACACAGTTTAATTTACATTATTATTTATTTATTAATTATTGTGTTATTTTTCCATACAAACTGTAAACCTACATTTGCTCACCCCTGTACAAGTTCATGAGTATGGGAAACTGCATTTGTAGGATAAACAAACAGAAAGACTAATTTGAATTGGTATTTAAGATACTTATCTGATCAGAGTGGTAAAAAAAAAAAAAGACAATTTGGAGTCAGGAAAATTCAGGATTTAAGCTGAATGCCCTTGGGTGAGACTATTACCTCTGAAATTTTAGTTTCGTTATCTGTAAAGTAGAAATAACAGGTGCTCATTTTTCTACACTGGCTTGCTGTAGAGATAAAAAATGATAATGGACATGAAATTTCTTTTGAAGAGTCATAAAATATAAGTTATTCTAGTTTCTACTATATACAAAAATTTTAATTTTACTGATAATACTTTTCTAAGTATTAATAGTTTTGAAAGGTATTTCTTAGGAAATAAAATTTGACTCATTTAGGGAACAATTTCTTGCTTTTAGGAAATATAATACAAACAATAATCAGCCCCTTAATTCTTTTCCCAAACATGAAATTAATGTGCTTTTGCAAATGTTTATCTGTGGGAGTATTTTAAGGAAACTGAGTGTTACCTGTTAGTCAGAAAGGAATCCAGTTCATTTATAATGTATTTTGAAATTATAATTATTCACTGAGAAAATCAATCAACTGAACAAATTTTTTTCCTGATTTGAAACAAATTTCACAGGAGTTATAAAGAGAAATGGAGCTCAAGTATAGGTAAAGGTTGCAACCTCATTAAAAGAGGATTTATTAAGTTATTAGGTTATTTGTGTAATAATTATAGCCTATGTATTATTTTCTAACTCTGAAAATGTCTTATCTCAAAATATATGTTATTTATGTAAAACCACCCTTACTGTTGTTCTTGTTTAACAAACATTGTTATGAACACTATAACAAATACTTCTCTAGAATGCTAGCACTGGAAGACACTGAGATCAAAGATAGACAAGGCATCTTTTTCATGTACATATAGATGATACATTTCACATATAATGGGATTTTTCAAAGTAATTTATACATGTCAAATATTGAATACAATTAACTTTCAGAAATAATATCAAATATTCATTGGTTTCTTTCCTTTCAAATATTCTTTTTCCTGGTAATTTATTTATGATTCATTTATTCAACAAACATATTGAATAAATGTGTTGAGCATTTATTATAAACAGATACTACTTCAGCACCAAGAAGCCATCAAAATACACTATATCTTTTTGCTCTCGCGGCACATATGTAATACCTTAATCAATAAAGAAAAAAGAAAAGAAAACTAAAATCCCAAAGTATATAAAAAACAAACAAACCACACACTTGTGTAATAAAAGTGAACACAATGAGTATGTAATAAAAGCTTACTTATTCACACACAGATAAGAACAAAGCATGTGCACATATGTACAATACCAACAGCAGAAGAAATAACAGAGACAAGTCCATCTTAATGTTGAAAAAGGTAAAGTTACTAGAAAGTGCAAAAATATGTGTCAGCCTGAGAGGAAGTAGGAGATGGCATGTTATAATGGAGCAACGGACTTTCATGGAAGAAAAAGTATAAGTGATTGAACAGCAGCTCAGAGAAACAGGAGAAAATCTGTGTGGGAAGTAAGAAGGAAAGGATAACTGCAAGCTATGATCACAAAATAACTTGTTTGATGAAATACCCCTGGGAGACGAACTGGAGTCGTTAGTTTTTCTAGAGTAACAGCTTGAATTTTGAAATTGCAGAACTTTCACTGCTTTAACTTAACAGTTGTTAAAATCTCTTCATATTTTTACAGAAAAAAAAATTAAATACTTCTAGCAAAAAAAAACGTGACTGTCATTCTCAGAGCTGTCTTTGACCAGGCAGTTATTTTAGGTTGTAAGTAAAGTTCTCATTTGATCACAAATCAAGTTTCAATTTTAATTGAAATAATATTCAAGTTACATAATCCAAGACAACAGTTCTAATCAAGTCAACCTTATATTATGAATACATTTAAGATCAGTTTTCCTTCAGTTTTCTTAGTTGAATTGTTTGGGGGTTATGATCTTATTTATCAGAGTACTGAGTTCTCAAATAAAAACTTAAGAAATTTTTTCATAAACAAAAATGCTATATCACCTCGGTAGAAATATTAGAATGATTTTCATTCATCTTTCAAAGTTATTTTTGAACTTGAATTTAATAATTTAGAAAAATGCTGCTAAAAGTGAGGGTCAAAAAGAAAAATTGAGCCCCAAATCTTAATAATTTGAAGAAAGTATGCTAAGGATTATGGGAGGTCAAGTCACAATATTTACCATACATTAATAAGAACAGAAAAACTGTCTGTCCATCTGATATACCGAACATGCAATGAGAGCATCTATGAAGACACTCTAGCGTCTTACTACACATCAGCCCAAAATTGCCATTTTTTATGATTGACTTTATTGTTCTTTGCCTAAAGTTTCATACTTCCAAAACGGGGCCCAATCTGTGCTCTATGTGCTTTTTTTATTTCAAAATATGGATTGATAGTACTTTTAATAGTATTTTGTCATGTGAACTCATTAAAATTAGATAATTGATCTAGTAGATCATATTAGCTCCTCCAAGTCCTTGAGGTCTGTTATTTTGATATGCTATTAGGGACTTTTCTAAATGATGATTAATGACAGGAAAAGAATAGTAGTATTAAGAAACAGATACTATAGAGTGACAAAAATACTCTATGATTCATACAATTTCCACAAGGGTGACATCATCCCCTAAGGGGGCGAAAATTGGTTCATGGAAAATGAAAAAAATCTCATTCTCTTTATCTATAAATCCCAGAAACATAAGCATATTAACAGATATACAGTATATTTGTGGTATTAAAATTTCAAGGGAGTGGAGATCAATTAGAAAAAAAAAATCTAAAAAGCTCCCTAGAGAACAAAATTGAAAAATGGTTCAGAAATACAGCTCTGAGTAAACAAGTATTAGCAAATTCTACTCTAAGTTAAATAAATTCAAGACTTCTTTTATTTCCTTTAATTATTGCTAGATGATGAGGATCATAGGAGTATCTATATATATAAAAGCCCAGCAACCATTATGGTGGAACAACCAGACGACCAGAACAACCAGTCGCTATGACACGCCCTGACCACCAGGGGGCAGATGCTCAATGCAGGAGCTACCCCCGGTGGTCAGTGTGCTCCCACAGTGGGAGCACAGCTCAGCCAGAAGCAGGGCTCACTGCTGGCGAGTGCAGTCGTGGAGGTGGGAGCCTCTCCTGCCTCCACGGCAGCACTAAGGAGCTGCAAGCCAAGCAGTAAGGAGCGAGCATGCGGGTGGTAAGAAGCGAGCAGGCAGGCAGTTAGGAGCAAGGGGTCCTATATTGTGAGAGGACAAAGGCTGGACTGAGGGACACCCCCGCCCCATGCATGAATTTCGGGCATTGGGCCTCTAGTATTAAATATATTTCCCCAAATAAATTATTAAATGCTTGCTCTTAGCTCACAGTATCCAGTATATGGCTAAAAATTACTAAATATATTTCAATTAATAAATTGTTTTCAGTCAAAAGAGAACAAATGCTTTTTTTATTTTCATCTTTTTTAAAACCATGAAAGTATGCAGTAATGACATAACTTCATTCAGTGACTGTCAAACCCACCAATACCAGAAACTATAAACAATTTTCTCAAATAGTAAGATTCATTCCACTCATAATAGATGTGCTCTGCTTTGGGTTCATTACACACACACACAAAAAAAATGTATATTTTGAATACATGAGAGAGGAACTTCAGTGAAAGATTATCCCTTTCTTAATCCAAATAAATAAAGTTATACTAGAAATAAGTAGGATTACTTCACTTGTTTTAACATTAAATATTCAGAATTTCCCTACTTCTATACCTGCAAATACATCCTACACTGAAAACAAATCTCAATCCTTTAAGTAATTAGAGAAAATATATATAAAGAAAATATCTGCCGTGTAATTTTTAAACCATTTTTAAAGGTCAATATTTTTTTAAAAAAATATATTTTATTGATTTTCCACAGAGAAGAAGGGAGAGGGACAGAGAGTTAGAAACATCGATGAGAGAGATCGATCAGCTGCCTCCTGCACGCCCCCCACCGGGGATGTGCCCGCAACCAGGGTACATGCCCTTGACTGGAATCGAACCCGGGACCCTTGAGTCCGCAGGCCGAAGCTCCATCCACTGAGCCAAACCGGTTCGGCGGTCAATATTATATTTAATGCCAGAACACTAGAGTAACCATCATTAAAATAAGAAAACAACAAGGATACCTGTTATCACCATTGATTTTTCAAACTCTTTTACACTTTCTGTTCAAAGTTTTGAAATATGAAATCTAAATTAAGAACATATTTAAAGGAAGAGACCATATCATATTTTTATTTATGCTAGGTACTGTTAGGAACAGGAGATACTAAGCATGAAATGCCTGGATCTCCCTTCAGCTAAGTGGTAAAGTAAGTATTAACTTGTAATTTGTAAATAATTATACAAATAATTAATTACAATTGGTATGATTTTCTTTTTCCTCAGTGAATGTTGAATGATACAAACTTCACTATTTCAATCTTTTTTACCTCAAAAATTCTCATTTTTGTTGACTATGTAAATAAATTGAATATGAGCAAAATGTATTAATAAATTTATTTAATAATTAATATTAAATGTAAATAAAATTATTACCCAAATGTGTTTATATTAGTATTAACAAACAGAATAATCTCAAAAAATCTAACAAAGGTTTTTTTAAAGTAATTTAGAGTACATGATTATAATGTTTCTTCATGTGTTTGTGGATAGTTTGTAGATATAGTATAAGTATACATCATTTACTGCTAGTTATATTGCTAAGTGTGGGGAAAGTAAATTTGAATTTGTACTTATCATATGACCCCTAAAGTTCCATTCTTAGAAATGTACCCTGGGGAAATTTTGCACATGTGAATGAAAATACATGTAAAATTATGTCCACAGCAGCTTTGTCAATAATAACCAACAGCTGGAAAGACCCAAATTCATCAACAACAAAAGGGAAATACATCACAGTATATTTATACAATGCAATCCTATATGACAACACAGGTGAATCTCAAGAGAAAACGTCAGTGGTAAAAAGCAAATCACACTGAAAAGAATGCCCATAGTAGCATTCCATTTTTACAAAATAAAAAAGACAAAACAATATCTATTGTTTAGGCATAGCAAGTCAGGAGAGAAGTGCCTCTGTGGGAGGAGAGGTTGTAATCTTGGAGACCCATAAAGAGCTTTGAGGGGCTGACAGCATTCTATTTCTTGTCCTAGTTGGTAGTTGCGCAGTTGTTTGCCTTAAAATTATCCTTTTGTGTATACATATGGGTTTCATGCACTATCCTGTAAGGATGAGATATCCTATATAATAAAAGCCTAATATGCTAAGTGTCCAACTGTTTGACCATTCGACTAGTCACTATGATGCGCACTGAACACCAGGGGGCAGATGCTCCAACTGGTAGGTTAGCTTGCTGCTGGGGTCTGGCCAATAGGGACTGGGCAAGATGGGCCGGACCACCCTAGAGCCCTCCTGCGGTCCCTCCCCATCCCCAATAGTGCACCGATTGGGTCCTTCAGCCTGGCCTGTGCCCTCTTGCAGAGCTGGTTTTGGCCTGATCCCCACAGGCCTGGCTGAGGGACCCCACCAGTATATGATTCTGTGCACCAGGCCTCTAGTCTTAAGATATAAAGAAGAAAAATCAAGATATGGAAGAATAAACTCCAGGAAAAAAAGAAATTTGATCTGCATAATTTAAAGCAGAATCACCATCTCAGAGCAGCAGAGTCTCTCACATGCCTCGTCTATCTCCATAAATGTATGAATAATTAAATAAGCAAATGAACACCAAGATCTCTAATATGTTTAATATGCTCATAAATTAGATGTGCAGATGCCATCTGATCATTTTTATGTGGAAAAATTATGGGTGACTTGATTTCTCTTCTTGACATTTTTCTTTCTTACCAAAATTCTCAAATAAATATGTATTACTTTGAAAATTCAATAAACTATGTCATAAAATGTGTGGTTAAAACTTCAAAATTGAGTCAGTTTATGTTATGGCCATTTTTCTTTCTCTCGGGCCATTAATATGATTGTTTTCATAAACAAGGTGCTTTGAACAATATAAATTATAAACCAAAGTTCTTAAACTGTGATGCACATAATAATCAGCTATAAACCAGCCCAAGAGAACCTAGTAATACCCTAGCTAAATCGGAGCAAACAGTTTTAACTATAAGAGAACAAGCATTCTGAATATGGCCCCAGAGGATCTGCCCCAGCCCCCTCTCCCTGCAAATTGTGTGCCACAATCCTTGCTGTTTACCCTCCAACAGTGACTGCTCTTAGCTCCAGAGTGTTCTATCTACTTAAGTTCCACTCCCCATTCAGATCTCAGTTCAAAGGTCCCTTCCCCAGAAGAGATTACCCTGATTCCTCCACATCTATTTTACGATTTATATATTCTTATCCTGAAATTTTATCTTTACAGCACTTTAATGCCATTTATAAGCAAACTAGGGGCCCGGTGCACGAAATTCGTGCACTGGGTGTGTGTGTGGGGGGGGGGGGGGGAGTGTCCCTCAGGAGCCCTCAGGCGTTGACCCGCATCACCCTCCAATCGCAGGATCGGCCCCTTGCCCAGGCCTGATGCCTCTGACAGAGGCGTCAGGCCTGGGCAGGGGACCCTCATTTCCCCCCATCACTGGTTCTGCCCCCAGCCCAGGCCTGATGCCTCTGGCCCAGGCATCAGGCCTGGGCAGGGGACTCCCAGACCCCTCCGATTGCTGGCTCTGCCCCTTGCCCAGGCCTGATGCCTCAGCCAGAGGCGTAGACCCCCATCACCCTCTGATCACCTGATCGGCCCCTTGCCCAGGCCTGACGCCTCCGCCAGAGGTGTCAGGCTTGGACAGGGGATCCCCCATCTCCCCCCGATCACTGGCTCTGGCCCTCGCCCAGGCCTGAGGCCTCTGGCCCAGGAATCATGCCTGGGCAGGGGACCCCCATCTCCCTCTGATCGCTTGCTCCACCCCCCGTCCAAGCCTGACGCCTCTGACCCAGGCTTCAGGCCTGGGCAAGGGGACCATCATATCCCCCCAATCCCCGGCTCAGCCCCCCGCCCAGGCCTGATGCCTCGGCCAGAGGAGTTGACCCTCATCACCCTCCGATCACCAATCACCGGATCGGCCCCTTGACCAGGCCTGAGGCCTCCGGCAGAGGTGTCAGGCCTGGGCAGGGGACCCCCAGCTCCCCGCGGTTGCAGGCTCCACCCCTGCCCAGGCCTAACGCCTCTGGCTGAGGCGTCCGGCTCGGGCAGCGGGGACCCGCAGCTGCAGCGGCCCCGCGATCGTGGGCTCTGCTTTAGGCCCAGGCAAGGGACCCCTAGCTCCCGGGACTGCCAGCTTCGACCGTGCCCAGCTCCCATCGCTGGCTCCACCCCTACATCCTGCTATCACTGGCCAGGGCGGCAAAGGCGCCTGATTCTCCGATCATGGCTGGGGGGCAGGGCAAAGGCGGCCCCAGGGCCGCCTTTGCCCTGCCCCCGAGCTCTTAGCTCCCCCCTGGGTTTCCGATCACTGTCAGTGGCAGGGGGCTTCTTCCTGCTTTCCCTTTCACCTCCCTGCATTGTGCCTACATATGCAAATTAACCGCCATCTTGTTGGCAGTTAACTGCCAATCTTAGCTGGCAGTTAATTTGCATATAGCCCTGATTAGCCAATGAAAAGGGTATCGTCGTACGCCAATTACCATTTTTCTCTTTTATTAGTATAGATATTTATTTGTCTGATTATCACATTAATGTTTTTCCTTCCCAACTATACTGTAAGATCCACAGGGCATAGATTGTGTTGCTTTTGGTCACTTTAATATCTCCAGAACTGGACCTAACATCCAACACTTAACAAACAATACATATTTTGGTTACTGGGTAGTTGGTTAGATAAAGGAATAAATTACCAAGTGACTCAACAAACAAATGAAAAGCTACCAAAAAAATTAAATGGCTTGCTCTCTCATTAGGCTTTGAACTAAAAATCATCTTTATTTTAAATTTAGTTTTTCTTTGAAAAAAAATTCAATTTAATCAAAATGTCTAACTCAGATTAATAATTACCTTGTATGACAATGAGGATAACATATACTCAATTTCAGCTAATCAAAAGAACTTTTATTCTTTTCCTCTTTGTATATAATTTTCACCTGTTTATGGGTCTATCACACTAAATACAGATTCTTTTCCTACCCGAATAGCCAATGATGGCTATATGGGTAGAGGAAGAAAAGGCAAGAAAACATATCAACCTTCTAAGATTAATGATTATATATATTTTATTGAATATATATATAGTTGAGAACTTCGAGTCCTAAACTGAAAGGTTTCCTCTCTGATCCACAGCATCTGAAGCTGTACCTAATGTAATTGCTTCCAAGGGGGGAATACTGCTTATACTTTCTGACTGGTTGTCACACTCCTCTGAGTTAATCACCATCCCCCATAAAATGCCTGGCTCAAAACAACTGTGAGAGTTCAGGGCTGAATCTCTGGTGGTTTGAGCAGTAAACTAATTCAAATGTGTAAGGGATATTTTACTAGTAGTCCCCAAAGCTCAGAGGATTTTATTAAGCAGGTGACATTTTCTGATTTTTAGATATCTCATTTTTCAAATCCAAATACTCTGGATTTCTACAAGTGTTTCTACATCATTTTTAAAAATGAGAATAACACAATTCTGCATTGGGTTGCTTTTGAGAGCACAAAGCCATTGCACTGGTGTTTTGATGAGCTATCTATTCTATTTTTTAATCTCCTTCATTCACCTGTTTTGTAATGACCTAACATCTTACTTTCTTTCTTACATCCTCTGTTCTATTCACACCACTCTTCTTATCATTTCTCCTTGTCTGCAAGCATGCTTCTACTTGAAAGCATTCATACTTATTGCTGCTACCCTAGAACATCCTTCCCCCAATATTCATGGCTATTCAATAGAGTCCTATTGAAAACTTTAGGTCTTCCCATAAGACTTTATTTAAAATTACAATTCCTCTTGAACACTTCTTATACCTCTTTATTTCTTTATTTTTTCCATAGCATTTACACAGTAAAACTTCCATTTTTATTTTCATTAACTATCTTCCCACCTCTAGGACAAAAACTCCATACAGACAAAGATTTTGCTTCCTTTATGTTCTGCAATATTCTCAGCCCTTATTGTTGGTCCTCAAAAATTATGAAGGAAAGCAAGTATTTCATCAGAATTATCCAGCCTAAAATATTCCTATGAAAACTACAAATAGATTCTGTGAGTCTAGAAGCACTGCTTCCAAGAAAGCAGATGCTTTTACCAGGGGGAAAAGTCAGAGTCCTGCTACACACAAAGCTACAGCTGCTGCTGCTCAGCCCACAGACAGCAGAAAAAGAAAGGAGTTAGGTACTGTTGAGGTAAAGGACCATGATGATCATGAAGAAGAGGGTATCTCTTGTATACTGGGATGGGTAAGAATATGTTAGGGCCTGGCTCTCAGATGACCCACTGGGCATTTCTTGACATCACCATGACTAAATCTCTATATATAAAAGCCTAAGCGACCGGCCAACCAGCTGCCAGGCTGACCGGCTGACCAGCCAGTAGCTATGGTGCGCACTGACCACCAGGGTGCAGACACTCAACGAGCTGCGGTCACTTGGCAGTGGCGGTTCTTGGGTGATGCGCCCAGAATCAGACAGGAGGGAGCCTGATTCCAGGGTGCATCACCCGAGAACTGCCCTCTCTCAATCCAGGACCCCTCGGGGGATATTGGAGAGCCAGTTTGGGCCTGATCCCCACAGGCCAGGCCAAGGGACCCCACCAATGCATGAATCCATGCACTGGGCCTCTAGTATAATTATAAATGTGTTCGTACAATAACCACAGCTTAAAAGCATAATAATCCAGGGTTAAGAAACCTCAGGCATGTGATCTGGATAAAACATGAGGCAAGCCTCTTTAATGAGCAGAAGTGCTAGGAGAGGAGAGCCTAAAATGTCTAGTGGCGTGGGCAGATAATGAGCATCGGTAATGGCTCTGGTACAAACTTCATGAGTGGGGGCCCCACTTTTGCTCAAGTACAGTTTCTTGGAAATTATAACCAACCAGAATCTTTGATAAGCTTTGCCTGGATAAAGTGAACCTTTAAAAAAAAAACAAAAAACACATGTCTTTATCTATTTGAGGTGTGTGTGTGTGTGTGGAGAGAGAGAGAGAGAGAGAGAGAGAGAGAGAGTAAGGGAGTGGAAGAGAGAAACATCGATGTGAGAACCATTGATTGGCTGCCTCCTACATGCCCCCTACTGGGGATTGAACAATCCACCCGGGCGAGTGCCCTGATGGGAATCAAATAGGCAACCTCTCCATGCATGGGAGGACACTCAGCCAACTGAGTCACACTGGCCAGGGCTCGATGGAGTAAACTTGACTGAGAAGCAAGCAGATCTGAGGGGCACGAGGAGGAGACTACAGAGGAATATAGGCCGGTTCATTACCAAGGTCCTTTCTACCAGCTGTGCACCTGTCTACCATTTGCTGTAAATGTTAGATTACTATTCATAGCCCCTGCCTTGTTTGAAGACTCACCCTCTGCTAAAGAGTAGCCACTTCCCCAAGAAGGCCCCTCGGTACCATGGGTAATAGATCCATAGCTAATGACAAATGGACACAAGGGTAGAAGAGGCTGTCCATCTCACCTCACGGACGGACCGATTCTGTGGAGCAAATCATGTTTCAGAGCCTCCCCAGGACCCGCCCAGGCTGTTCTCCAGCCGAGACTCTATTTGTGCTGAGCTTTTGACTCCCGCTCTGGCCCGCTGCTCTCCTGGGAGCACTCTTTCAATGAATAATATAAACAAGAATTCCTGAGGTGGCTCTGCTTCTAGAGAACCTCACCTAAGGCACATGGCATATGCAAACCATCTCTGGAAGAATGCATCCTAAGCAGAGGCCTTTAAAATTCTCATCAATACGATTACAATAAACATTAGCTCACAACATTTTTAAAAATAAAAAATCCTAAAATAAATAAAGTATCATGAATGAGATTCACAGAAAGAAAATGCAAAAATTTCATAAAATCGTGCTCCTCAGAATGTGCTCAAAACAGAGCCTTGCACACATGCACCAGGAGTACAAGATTGTTCATAGAAATATCGGTCATAATGGCAAGAAAATAGAACACCAAATGCTTACGTAGCAGAGAATAAATACCTAAATTGTGGTGACTTCATACAATAAAATATGGTGCAACATTAAACAAATAAATAATAAACTACAGCTACAGGCCATCAACTATAATAAATGCCACAAATATATTCTCCGGCAAAATAGAAAATTACAGAAAAATACAATATAATGCTATTACATAAATTCAATAACAACCAAAAATTAAGCAACATGCCATTTGGAGATATATACGTACATGGTGAAATAAAAAACAAAGTAATTAAAATCACAAAATTTAGAATAGTGATAATCTTGGGGAAGAAGCAAAGGAATGAAATCAGAGTGGCAGACACAGCCAGTTTCAAGAGAATTAGAAATGTTACATTTCTTAATTGGGTGGTGAGCACACGGGTGTTCATTTTATGAACATTCCTGAAATGCACATACACATTCCACTTATTTTAAATATAAAATACTTTAAACTAAAGCGATATTTTTGTATGGAAAATATAAAAGAAAGAAAGGAAGGAAGAGGGGAATGAGAAAAAAGAAAGTATAGAGAAATCTGTTCTCAAACCTTCATCCAAAATATCAGTGATAAGTTGAGAAAGACACACCAAAAGGGCACAAAATTCTATAATGTACTGGGTTTGGCACTTTAAGTAGGTTTTCTAAAATGTGTAATCTCTTTGTCCAAGAAGTATTTTCTTGGCAAAAAGTAAGGGAAAAACCTTAGTTTCAGAGTTAGCATAGACCATAGCACAACTTAAAAATTATCAAAAGTAGCTTTAAAAATAGTCACTGCAGAGTCGTCTTTGTGCGTGGTTCTCTCAGTGACCCCATCACTTGGCTTTGCAGATGGAAAGCATCTTTCTCACAAACTCTTGCTTCAGCAGGCTGATGCCCACAGTTCCTGTGAGTCTCCCCATCTTCTCTCAACTATTTTTTATAAGCTGGGAAGGGAGGTGTATATATATATATATATATATAGCATGTTGCTTAATTTTTGGTTGTTATTGAATTTACGTAATAGCATTATAGTCCTCCAGATAGTAAGGATGACATGTCTTCTCTTAATAAGACCAAGACAGGGGGGCTGGCCCCAGTGGTTTTCAACTCTTTTTAAAGGTGAGTATTTAACTCTATTTTGTCCTTAAGTTTGGTTCAATGTTGCCATTTTGGAGGCACAGGGAATACTGTCCTAGGACGCTCAACATCTTTTATTAATACCAATTATTAAAGCGAATTTAAAGTTTGATATGTGGATCAGTGTGCAGTATTAATGAAAACTCTAAAATATATATAATAAACACACACAATGGGACAAAAACAGGATTATGAAATATAAAAGACCTCTTCATAAAATTCATATTTAGAAAGATGGCTCTGGTTTAAACACAAGGGGGAAAGTTTTTGTCTGATAAGCATCACTCCTTCATGCCACATCTTTCCTTTCCCTGCTGTTAACGCTCCATGGAATGCTAATTAAATGCACACGTGTAACTAATTTAAGTGTTACAGAATTCAAGGTGGTCTTAACTCCCCTTTCACCCCAACACAAAATCAGAAAGTAAGTTGCTAGCCTCTAGAATTTACAGAGTACTGAGAATTAAACGGTAAACTCATATTTCAGAGAAAAATCTAAATTGACTCCTCAGGCTATAAATACATGATTATGGTAGGGACAGTTTAGAAATAGTCCGATTTTCATTCACTTGGAAAGAGGTAGTTACTCATTAAATTGAGTCTCATGCTCAGGAAAGAGAAGACAGGAAATAATTTTGAGCTGTCAAGCTTAAAACATGTAGGAAACAAATACTCTCACGCTGTTCTATAGCAGAATTAGAATGCTAAATACCAGACTAGACAGAGAGTCCAAATGGTGGCTACAAAGGTGCCCTGGCACAAAGAAGTATGCTGCACAAAAGCCCTGAAGGAAAATTTCCCTATGTGCATATTGTTAAGATACATATCATTAAGGATGCTTTCATTACGAGGATGACTACAACCTGACGCTCGTCTTTATTACGTGTCAACCCGACATTCCAGCATCACTCTCTTTAGGTTGTAAGTGATGTGAAAGCCTGAGTCACAATTCCAGACTCTTTGAACACTATTTGCAGAAATGGCAACTATCCTGGAACCATTTAAATAGTCATGCTTCCCCTATCAAAGCCATCGTAAGGATAACCATCTCTGCATTTTTACTTAAAGAGAATTGCCAGGGGGACCCATATCCAATAAAATTAATATCCCAGTGAAAATGGAACATAACAGTCAGTGCTGAAGGAAGTCACCTTCTCCAGGTGGCTGAGAAAGAAAACAGGAGAACTTACCTTTATGATGGTTTGCGCTGGATATGACTTTGCCCCACAAGGTTACAATAAATATTATTATTAGCAGTTTTCCTTTTGTTGCTTTCTGTAAGTATCCCTTACTCATCCTGCAAATAGAAAATAATAATAAAAATCCTAAGTATATGAAGCCATTATTTTCCATTATAATTATGCCACTTTAAAGCTTTTCGTGACACCTTAACCCATTTAATTCCTGAAAATTGCATTTATCATATTTAGAATGCTGTCCATTGCATATAAACTATGAAGAGAAAAAAATGTTTTCTAAGTAACCTTCATATGAGATAAGAGAGTTCTGCCTAAGTCAGTCTTCATTCACTTAACAATAGCCTAAATCAAATGAGAAATAGTACCATTTTCCTCTCCACACACATAACTTATTCACAAAATCAAAGGCACAGTTGTTTGAATAATCTCTAAATAGTGACTTATTTTACTTTTTTTTCTAAATATTCCTTCTTCAATGCCAAGTCAATTGGTCAGGGTAAGCAGTTTAGATAAAATAAGCTAGATTAATTTCTGCACAGAATAAAATCACTTCAAATCTATTATTCCTAGTGTGCTTTAAAAAAAAAAAGTCACCAGGTACAATAGCTTTGTCATTATACATCACTACTGCTGGAGATACGCAGATATTTTAATATTGTTGAACTCCTCTGTGCTGTACTTATCAGAAGTAGAAAAAAAATGGAAAAGCAGAAAAAGTACCAACTTAACATTCTCAAGTTGAGCACACAAAACTAAGGGAAGCAAAGAAATGTTATAAAATCATAGCTACTTACAATAAAAGTTCAGCACCTACTTTCTCTAGGACTTTATAGAATATTATCAATTGCTCTCCAGAACAAATTCAAGATGTTCGTATAACTATCCCCATTTCACAGATGACAAAATTTGGAACTTGGCCTGAGGTAATGTTTAATAATAAAAATCCAAACCCAGAATTGTCTAATATTAAAATTCTATATTACTACATTGCTAAGAGGTAAGCAAAACTAATATAAAGTATAGTCATTCTGCATTTATTTTTTAGGGAGATAACACATATGTCCGTCACTCAGTGCCTTCTCAATTTCACTCCTGCTTGACCTGCAGATTCTTGCCTTGGTTCGACTGAAGTAAGTTCATGAGTTCAGTTCCTGACCTAGCCTGATTCCTCCTGAATTCTCCAAGTCAGCTTTTTCCTCCCACCTTTGTTTCCAATTATACCAGCTCCAAAAATATGACTCAGTGGTAGCAATGGTGGCTATACAATTTTGAAAAGAAGCCTTTCATATTGATAAATATGTAAAAAATAAATTAATATATTATGTATCTGTAATATACAGACAGTTCTCAGGTTACGTCGCCACCTCCCATTTATTTATTTTAAAAAAAAAGTTCCGTCATTTCGACGTATGTACATATGTGCTTTATGTTTTTTATTATTTATTTGCCACAAGGAAAGGTCAGGAATTGTTATCTTTCTTTTAAATTTTTCTTACTGTTTCACTTCATTAGTGCTGTATATGTGCTCCATGTGAGTGACGTAGGTGCTTATGTAGGTGGGTTCCGACTTACCGCGAAAATCGCGTTATGTTGCCATAGGAACGGATCTCCGACGTAACCCGAGGACCTACTGTACATGTATATTAACAT
The DNA here is from genome assembly GCF_963259705.1 of Myotis daubentonii. Lineage (NCBI taxonomy): Eukaryota > Metazoa > Chordata > Mammalia > Chiroptera > Vespertilionidae > Myotis > Myotis daubentonii. The sequence goes on from NC_081841.1 coordinate 61,055,493, forward strand.
TTCTTAGCCTTATGCACACTCATGCAGATGCTGAGAAAGCAACGTTGTATGATTAAGAATATAGATTCACTCTTGAGTCTTACAGTCTGGATTTGAATCCAGGCTCTACCAGCTTCAAATTGTGTGATCTTGTGTGAGTTTCTGATCTGGTTCTTCAGTTTCTTCTTCTGTAATATGGAATAATGCATGTGAAATGCCTGGCCCACTGGCTGACACGTACAGGGATCAACAACTTTGAAGTTAGAGAATGTTCAGTCATTTGGATGTTATGTTGATCCTTGAGTACATGAGAGGACAGTCCCATTTATGTGATGAATGAAGGGAGTTTCAGTGGCATCAACAGCTTGAAATTCATTGTGGACGGCCGTGGTCCAACCCCAGCAGGTCCAGGGGTCCCCAAAGGTGTGGACGGAGTCGGCGAAGAAGGAATGACACGGAGACAGCGTTCAGTTGATCAGCAACCTAGCCAGGATCTCTAGCCCGGATCTCCAGCGAGGTTCTGTAGCCATGTTCCCTCGCTAGGTTCTCCAGCCAGGTTCTGTCCAGGCTCTCCAGTCAGGTTCTCCTGCCAATCTCTGTAGTCAGGTTCAGTCCAGGATCCCTTGCCATGTTCTCCCGCTAGGCTCTGTCTCTAGGCTCCGAGGCCAGTCCCTCTCCAGGATCCTCCGGCATGCTCTCTCCAGCAAAGTTCTTCTGTCTCTAGGCTCCGTGTAGATTCTGTCTTCTTGATTCTGTTCTAAGTTCTGTGTTCTGAGTTCTGAGTGTTTCTGTCTTGTTACAACTGTATTTATACCAGTTGATTCAATCCTATCAATCTCTATTACAAAGGTTAGGGCGTTTCTTATCTCCATTCCAGGGAGAAAAGATTATGTAGTTTAAGCATGATTGTTCGTAGTTAAAGGGATTAATTACCCGCCTGGCACTTAGTTGAGGGGTTTTATTCCCTCCCTAACTTCAGGGGAAAATCCCTACCTGGGGATTCAACCTTTCTCAGAGAGGTGACCTTGGTTAAAACACAGCGCCAAGAAGGTGAGCAAACATATTAAGAACCGTATGCCATATATGCCAGGTCCCTTGAAACAGCAAGGATGGACCGGCTCCCGGCAGTGGACCTTGATCTTGTAACATGTCAGATCATGTACAAAGGGTTCATTGTGGACCTTGATCCTATAACATGTCAGATCATGTACAAAGGGATAGGTGCCTAACTTTTTAGATTAAACTGTTTGGTTTAAAATTCCTACCTACTGACTATATGACTTTGGACAAATTAGTTAATAACTCTGAGTTTTTTGTTGTCACTAAAATGAGGATTATAATAATATCTACTTCATAGTGTTGTAGATATGAAGACTAAATAAGATAACTCATGTAAGAGTTTAACATTATGCATAGAAGATAATAAAAGCTCAGTAAGTGCTAATCCTTACTATGATCATAACTTAGACCAGCATTCTCCTAATTGTGTCTTGTGAGGCACCAGTTCCACAGAATATTAACGCAGTATCAGTGAAAAACATTGGGGCAAGTGTATTTGTAAAATTCTGGGTTCAACAGCCCTGGCCAGTGTGACTCAGGTGATTGGGTTTCATCCCATACACTAAAAGGTTGCTGGGTTTGATTCCAGTCAGGGCATATGCCCAGGTTGTAGGCTTGTACCCTGTTAGGGGGTGTGCAGGAGGCAGCCAATTAATGTTTTGCCCTCACATTGATGTTTCTCTCTCCCTTCCTCTTTCTCTAAAAACCCATAATATATATATATTTTAAATTTTGGGTTCAACAAATTTAAGCAGATGTTTTTAACAAGAGGCATATCTGAGTGTGTGACATTTTCCAAAAACCTCTCTCCACAGTCTTACATGATACAAGTGCCATCGGGAAACCTCTTAGAGAAATAATCTGTTATAATATTCTCCCCTCAATAGACAAATGCCTATTTTTAATCTTTCATTGCCTTTGTTTTCCCTCAGCCTTCTTACTACTAACTTTGTTACAACACTCTACATTTTCTCACTTTTTGCCAATGAACTTGCCTCCCCTTCTACATCCAATCCCTGCAGCTTTATTGTACTGCATATCATCTTTTAAAAAGTAGCCATTTAGCAAACTCATCTGACAAGAAGAGCTGCTTAGCATAATTCTTGGTAATAGCTTTCCCATAGCAAATGGTCTCTGCTACAAGGTCAACGACCCATTGTATTTCCATTCCACTATGCACCCACCAAATGAGATGACAAAACTGACAGCTGGTCAAACAGACAACTATACATATGAAATAGAAACATCCACAACATCACCAGGCTGTCAAACTAAAAGAGGAAGCAGAATGAAGGTCAACATTTGGAAGTCTCTAAAGACCCATGCCTTCTCCCTCTTACCAACCCAATCCCTGACCAGTCAGTTACTATCTTCTCTTAATACTACTTCCTCAATATCTCCTAGATGTATACACTTATTTCCATCCCTAGGGCAATACTGTAGACCACTAAAATTTTTCACAGGTTATCGCCTCCTAACTGGACTTTCTGCCACCAAAATTGCCATCCTCTGGAACTAAAGGCAGGCTTGGTATCTGCCTTTTCCACAACTATATTTGCAGTATTTAGCACTTTGTAAGTGCCTGATAAATATTGTTGACTGAATGTAATGCATTCTCTGTGCTGTAGCCAAATATGTAACTATGATCATGAGACACCCTTCATAAGATTAAAATCTTCACACGATTCCCCTCTACATTCAGAGGTAGAAAATGCTATAATCCTTAGCAGGGTATAAAAACCTGTATCAGGGTTTTAAAAAAATTGCTTTTGACTCATTACATTTCTAATCTGATTTTATGCTGTTCTTCCCATCACTTTATTTTAACTCTATTAAATTTCTTCAATGATTTCCAGCATACCTCATCTCCATGTCACCTGAAACATATCAGCCACTCACCCCATCCCCCATCCACTCTTCCAAATGCTAACTTCTATTCATTGGCCAGAGTTCAGGTTAGAATTTCTCCCATCGGATTTGTCCAATGTTGAGCACTCTTCTTTATGCACGATAGCCACTTGCCACATGCATTATAATTTTCCATTTACTTATCTCCATCCTCCACTCTAATATAAGATCCCTAAAGACAGGAACTGTGTCCAATACATTTGTGAATACCTACAGCCTGGCCCAAAGTTGAGCTTAATAACTGGTAAATGAGTATTTGTTGAATGTTGGTGGTGCCTTAAAGCCAAATATAGTGTGTAGTTGTCGATGTGAGGAGGAAGAAGGGTGTGTTATTTCTTTAGGGTGAAATGACAAAAGGACAAGTAGGAAGAAAAATGTAAGAAAGAGGTGGGGGAGAGGAGATGAGAAAGGCAAACTGGAAAAGAAGAATGGAGAAATCCAATCTGTAATGAGTTTTATTCTGATTTTTAAATAACAATCACGCTTGTGAGAAGGAAGATTTTTTGACAGAGAGGCAGTATCAGAGAAGAAAACCCAAAGGAACAAAGGCTGAATGGCATGTTTCTTCCTGATCTTGTGTGGGAGCCACAGGAGGCGGCATTCACTTCCCATTCAATGTGCTACCCACCAGGCCTCAGTTTAAAATTTCCCACCACAGTCAAGAATCCAACACACTTTCAGAACTGTCACATTCATCTGTAAAAACAACAAAATTTAAGTGAAGTTTTTAACAGCAAAAGCTGAGGGGAAAAGAAACAGGAAACTGCAGGATAAATACACACAGAGAAGGAAACCTTGAAATTGTTCCCCAAGCAGCAGCCGCCTGCACCCAGCACAAGGGAAACGGATAATTGAGAAATGGTAACCTTGGCAGTGAAGGATGCTAAAGTGAAAAGTTGTCAAAGTGGCGGACTGACAATTACATCTCAGACTTCCTCCCACTCTTCTCTTCTGTATTGCATTTCACAGTTAGACTCACTGAGATGTAGACTTTTGGATGATACTGAAACCCTTCCCCTCCTGACCTATGCTAAAAGTGCATTTAATAGTAAATAAACAAGAATTGAAAAACTGTTATGCTATTAGAAAAACCATTTCCCCTATAAACAGAAAGTAAGCATAACTGGTCTAAAGAAGAGAAAAATGGAAAGGAAAAGGGGAGAATCTTATACAGAAAGGAGATAAAAGCTGTCCTCCCCTTGAGCGTAAGGCACTTCTGTGGACATAAAGGTCACATAAGGCAATACGTATAAAAGGCTCTTTAGGACACTTCTCTACAATGATCTAATATTCAAACCAACCTGGTGTAAGTTAATTAGAATGGCATGGATTACCACAGCCAAACTAATACAGGAATCAACCCTTGAGGTAAAATTCTCTAATTAATACGGCACATTCCGTTTGTCTCATAGGGACCAGAATGACCTTTATAAAATGTAAAGAAGATCACATTAGTCCGCCTCACACCTTGCTTAAAATCCCAGAATTTACCCACCCTTTGATATGAGAGTGAAATGTACATTCTTACTAGAGAAAAGGCTCAAGCTTCCCCCTCTCTGACTTCACTTCACATCCCTGTTCCCTTTGTTCCCCATTGGCCTGCCCTCTGTCCCTTGTGCCAAGCATGATCTAGACCTTACACTAAATTTTAGTTCTGCCTTGAGGCTCTTCCTCCCATCTCTGCGTGGTGAGCTCCTGTTTATGATCACCTCTGCAGAGAGCACCTCTTGACCACCCTGCTCCCGAGATCCAAAGACACCCACCCCACAGCTTCTCTTTCTCTATATATTCTGAAGTACCTTATTTATTACAATATGAAATTATCTTACTTACATATTATACATTTAAGCAGTTTATTTTCCTTTTTCTCCCACTAAAATATAATTTCTATGAGGCCATATACTGTCTATCTAGCACTGCTCCAGCAATGGAACACTATCTACAATGTTCAATATCTACATGTTTGATGAAGAAATGTGTGTGTTGAATATGTAATCATTACAGAATAGATGAATCCTTTTTAATTGGGGAAGTTTCATTACTTCTTTTAATTTAAACAATTAAATTTCTATTATATTCATCAGCTAGGAATGCCAACGGCAAGAACAGTGCACATATTGGTGGAGTGATACAATATGAAGTGAGAAGAGGAGTAAATGGGAGATGAAAAGATGGAAACAGTGTCTAGATTAATCTCTTAAGAAATACACAGAGAATGGAAGTAAAGGAAGAGTGGTAGCTAGAGAGATTTTAATAAGGTGATGGGAAAGAGTCAGGAAGAGAGAAGTTACAGATACCAAAGTGAGAGTAGACTATAAAGATTAAAAGTTTTTGTAAACGTTTACATTCTACAAGTATATATTATTATTACAATGTTATTATAATTACAACTAGAGGCCCCGTGCACAGATTCATGCAGATTGAAAGGAAATTAATTAGAAGGTGGCCGGTGGGGCAGAACTGGGAGAGATGGGCCAGACACACCCTGGAGCCAACCTCCCGCAGTCCCTCTCCAGCCAGCTGCACCTGGGGCGGTGCCAGGGTTCAAAGGGCATCTGCAGAGTGAGTGAGCTCCCTCAGGCAGATGGGGTCTTCGGGCTCGCCTGTGGGGGTCGGTCTGAAACCAGCTCTCTGACATCCCCTGAGGGGTCCCAGAGTGTGAGAGGGCACGCTGCAAAGCTGCTGTCACTTAGCAGCTCCTGCATTGAATGTCTAACCCCCTGGTGGTCATTGTGCATCATAGCTACTAGCCAGTTGGGTGGTCGGCAGGTCACTTAGGCTTTTATATACATAGATAAGTTATTTTTGTTGTTATTACTTTTTAAAATATTATTTTTACTTTTAGAGAGAAAGAAAAAGAGAGGGAGAGAGAGAAAGAGAAATATCAATGTGAGAGGAAAACATCGATTGACTGCCTCCTACACACCTCCTACAAGGAATCAAGCCCACAATCTGGGCATGTGCCCTGAACAGGGATCAAACTAGCATCCTTTTGGTGCACAGGACAATGCCCAACTAACTGAACCACACCAGCCAGGGCTGTTATTATTACTTTTAATTTCCACAATTTATGTAGAAACAAATGTATCTTCCAAAACTGAGTAATTCATTGTTTTTTTTGGTAGCTTATTAAAATAATTCTACTAATAGGACATATAGAGCCACAAGTTTCACGACATTGCTGGTTTTATCCAACAATATCCAACTTGACTATCATTTTATTATAAAGATTATGACTACATTTAGAATATCCAAGTTATTTACTGAAATGGCAATTATCTTTGAGTAGATAGGTAGATATAGATTAAGTAGATACAGATGTGTATTAATGTATAAGGGACTCCTGTCTATATGTATTTTGTATGTAAAAGAATATATAGTAACAAATTCAAGAGATAATCATATAGCCCTACCAATAATCCTAAACTATGTGCTATATTATCCAGAAGCTGAAGTGGTCAATTCTAGTCATTTTTATTACTGCTATTCATTTTGTTTTTATTTTACATCATATATATCCAATAACATCACATTACAGTATTTCACACCACACTTATCACCAACATGCCTTGAATTAGAATCTCCCTGTTGAATAATTAGAATCTGGACTTCCCATCTTGCAAATTATCATCAAAAGTTTATAGAGTTGGATTTTCATATGCCAGTCATATGATTAACCCAATTAACTCTTAGGTAACTTTAGAACAACAATTGAAATTTAAATCAGTTTCTCAATTTTTTCTGAATTGAAACATCTGTTTTAAAATTCTCATTTTTTGATACAGCAGTGTTTCATGATAAATATACTTTTTGAATTCCATTCTGTTAAAAAGTCAACTCTGGAGATTTAGCCAAGAAATCACCATTGTTTCTAAAGATTGCCTGGCAGCAAATGCAAGCCTCATTTAACAACTACAGGCGCCTCCTTTCACCCAGATTTTATACTTCCACTTATTTCCCCACAATATTGCAATTTCGGTGGGTACAAAAGCCCAGGAGTGTGTTTGCTTTGTGCTTAGCAAGGTACCATCAAAGTATTGATTTTGTGCAAATGCCTTTGCCATCTAAATTTTATAATAATAGGAAATAGAAATGCATTGTCATTTAAATGATTTCTCCAGAAGCATACATTATTCTAAAACTCTACGCTCTAATATTCAAACAGACAAAAATGTCATAAGCAAAATAAAACAATTATTTGAGAGAATGAGAGCACTAGAAAGACATCTGAAATGACCAGGGCTAAACTAAACCACAATGCTGTGCATCTATTATTACAACTGAATTGCTTATCCTCCTTTTCTATCTATAAAATTGGAATGTTGTCTATTCTTCAAAGAGGAATGTCATTATAATAAACAAGAAATCATGTGACAGTTTGGACTTAATAAGATGTATGATAAATCAGAGGTGTTACTATTTCTTCAAAGGTCCTACTCTCAGACCATGGGCTTATAAATCAGAAATACCTGCCTGAGTGTGATCTTGGCTTCAACACATAATAGTTAAATGAATTTGTCAACTTTACTTAACAACTTGAGCATTTATGCCCACATAGGGAATGCATTAATACTATTACATGTTGGTGGGACTGCTCTAAGGAATAAATTCAATGTATATAAAGCATTTAACACAAAGCCAGAATAGGCACTCAAACTGTAGCTATTATTATATATTATTAATAATATCTGGAACACGGTCTGATGGCTAGGAATGAGTGGGAAATAAAAATCTTTGAGCAACAAATAAAAGAGTTCATGCGTTTTAATCATAGGTGATAAATAAACCTACTTTTAGGAATTTACTCTAAGTCTGTAGAATTAGAAGGTAAGACTATGAAGCAACAAGCTAAAAATGGAATAGGGCTGGTTAACAGTCTCCTGATGGCTCTGCAAAATAATTACTGATACTTGGATATCAGGAAGTAGACATCAAATTGATAAATGCACAGCATTCTGGGATCATTAAATATAAGAACAAATATTCCTCAAATGCCTCTAGAGATATGAAGAACACAGAATGCTAACTGAAGTTATTAATAACTAGAGGCCCAGTGCACAAAATTCTAGCACTCAGTGGGGGAGGTGGAATCCCTCAGCCCAGCCTGCACCCTCTCGCAGTCCAGGAGCCCTACGGGTATGTCTGACTGACATGGGAAGTGGGCCTAAGCCATCAGTTAGACATCCTTAGCACTGGCACAGAAGCGCAAGAGGCTCCCGCCACTACCACTGTGCTGGCCAGCCATGAGCCCAGCTTCTGGCTGAATGGCGCTCCCCCTGTGGGAGCACACTGACCACCAGGGGGGCAGCTCCTGCATTGAACGTCTTCCCTCTGGTGGTCAGTGCACATCACAGCAACCAGTCATTCCACTGTTCAGTCGATTTGCATATTAGCTTTTTATTATATAGGATACTATGTATGTTTTTATAGAGTTTCAAATATACTAGCTTAAAATGTTCTAGCGCATTCAATATGTTGTTGAATCCTCACAATAACTCAATAATCCTCATGAGAACTAAACTACATGTATTAATATTCTAAGATCACATATAGAATCTGAAAGAATAATTTGAAGACAAGTGATAAGTGGCAGAGGAGAGTCCTGAATTCAAAGCATCCACTTGAATCGGTTACATTTCACAACTCTTGGGTGGAGTATCATTAAGTAGAATAAGAAAGAAAACTTACAATCATATTTTATTGGCAGTTCAATCACAATCCTAGCATTTAATTTTGTGATTATTGTGGCAAAAACATAGCTGGCTCAGCACATAACATCTAAGTTCCACATACAGGGAACATAACAAAATACTCTTTCCTTTTTTAAGAAAACTTTTAGTTATTAAAACAAGTAATTAATGGTCATGTAATCAATTCTAAATATTTGTCTACTCTATTATCACAGGCCCTAGTTAAGTGCTTCTATTCCTTTTACTCTCATGTCTGTGCTCTCTTTGGAAACGAGGCCACAGAAGAAATCCACTGCACCCCAGCTCCTTCTCCTTCATGTTAGCAAAGGAGCCAAAGAATAAGTAAGAATGATGAAAAAAAATTAATCTTTAAGGGTTCCTTGTCAGGATAAAATTTGTGGTCCAAGAAGGACACATATGCTCACTGTGGCTACACCTACGGGTATGAGGGATTCTTCCCTTTGTGAATTCAGTCATGCAGTCATGGTCAATATGCCATCAAACACTAACTAGGCAACAGCATGCAATCAGGAGAAAAGTGCACCTTTAGCCATGGTTGACCTTCCCTCAACATAGAACCTCTCAGAGGTAAGTGGACTGAAAGGCTGAAATCTGAAGGCCTCCCCTCATATAACTATGCCCCAAAAGGCACAAACATTCACAAATTTCATCTTACCCTCAAAAATATCAAAGCAAATAAACCATGAAAAACACAATGACAGCTACATGTTGAAAGACGTACCATTCTATGTCCTCAAAAGAAAGCAATAAAAAGAAGTTCAAGAAGAGGCGGCGTAATCTAGCTCATTAGAGTCTGTGTACTTTGCTCTAAGAATAATAGTTTAAGCAAGATTTTTGGACAACACATGTACGAGCATTAAATTCTAAGCACAACTGCACGATGGATGATGAAAGAGACAGTGATGCTGACACACCTGTTTTTTTATTGTTGACAGTATTACAGATGTCCCCCATTCCCCCTTTTGTCCCCTTCCACCTAGCCCCCACCCCACCCCAGGCCTTCACCACACTATTGTCTGTGTCCATGGGCTATGCATATATTCATATAAGTTCTTTAGTTAATTTCTTCCTGTCCCTCCAACCCCCCTGCTCTCTGAGATCTGTCAGTCTGTTCCAGGCATCCATGCCTCTGGACCTATTTTGATTGTCAGTTTATTTTGTTCATTAGATTCCACATATAAGTGAGATCATGTGATATTTGTCTTTCTCTCACTGGCTTATTTTGCTCACATTTTTGTAACTACATTTCACACACACACACACACACACACACACACACATCTTGTATGTGTTTGATATTTGTACATGACTTCATATATAATGAGCTCCTTTTGAGCAAAAGTGGAACATTATCAGATTTAAATATAGTGAAGTACTATGCCCAGCTTTCAGTTAATAGCTAAAGCAACTGAGAATGCAACTGGTTAAGAATCAAAGCAGCAACCACTATGTGCTATAAGTATCAGTCTACAGTAAGCTCTGTAATATATTCTTTCATCTTGTTCCTTTGTAACAAGATTTCTGCTCCTTTTAAAATCTCACATTTGTACTCTTTCCAATTTCTGGGACTTCCTATCCTAAATAAAGTCAATCACATAACACAGTAAGTCCTCACTTATCATAGTGGTTAGGTTCTGTGACTTTAAGCTAAATGACGTATAACAAAACCAATTTTACCAAAGGCTAATTGACAGAAACAATCAATTAGCTACAGCATCTCATCAATATTACAAGGAAATGACCTTGAATAAAACGATGTTCTTTGAAGACCTGCTGTGTCCACTAACTTTACCTTCTCTTTGCCATCAACTGTTTCTTTACACTCCTAACATTTTCCTTATGAATGAACTTGGCTTCCTCAGTCACAGAGCAGGCAATTTTCGGCAGGATGCAATCACACTGCAAAGCAGCCCTCAAGTGGTTAAGTGTGCAATCTTAAGAAATTTTCCCAGTGATGAGATTTATTAGATTGTGAAGTTATGCCCCAGGGTGGTGGTAGAAGCTTACGACCTAAATCTACTTTTGAAAAATGTTCCAAAACACCCTGAGAAGAGGAATGTCCTACAATAGGGGAGTAGGTAGGACTGGTCCATACTATAGCTATTGTCATTTCATATTTGCTGAAGACCACCGCCCTTACTTCCTCCCAATTCATATACTCTTACTTCACTGTTGGTAACAAGGTTTCAAAATACATCAGATAGAATGTTATAAAACAACTGAGTCAGATAACACCACAGTTTGCTGACAATAATCCCTGATTTAACACTATTCTTGCCATGTATGATGGATATTATGGTTCTTTGTAAAGTATTCTACAAATTAGACTTATTACCAAGTCATGTTAAAATAGGTAATATTGTAAATGGATTCACATCATTGTGTGTATATACTGTGTAATATTATTCAGCCTTAAAAAGGAAATTCTGATACATGGATAAACCTTGAAAACATGCTAAGTGGAATAAGCCAGACACAAAGAGTAAAAATATATTATTCCTCTTATATGTGCTATATAAAAGAGGCAAATAAATTCATAAAGACAGAAAGTAGAATGGAGGTTACTAGGATTTGAGGGGAAGAAGAAATGGAGAGTTTTTGTTTAATGGGGATGATAAAAAAGTTTTGAAAATGGATAGTGGTCATGGTTGCACAATATTATGAATGTACTTCATTCCTCTGAAACAGTTAAAATGATAAATTTTATGTGAACTTCATCACAGTAAAAATAAAGAAAAAAGTAACACAGCAAGTCATAATGAGAGCAGCTCTGCTCATCAGTTCTGTTATATAACCTACATTTATTTTCCTCATGGAACTTAACAGTATTTGAAGTTATAATGATCTGTTTGTTTATTGTCCCTCTCTTCCCCTACTAGAATACAAATTCTATAAGAGCAAGAGCCAAGGCGTTCTATTTCAATACGTTATGTCCAGTAGTTGTATTTTTTTGTTGAAGAGTAAATACAGAATAAATATTTGTGGAACAAATTAAATAATAAATAATAATATATGTCTTTTTAATTTTGAGTGCATAATCATGCACTTTTTCTTAGATATGATGACATTTAATGCCTCCATCCTTTGTAGTCAGAAGGATACTTTCAAATGTCATTTACCTTATATGTAAGTCCTGTCTCTGAAACCAGATTCCAAGCTCCTTGAGAAATCAGACACTATAGCTCTGCTTCCCCATAAAATGTCTGACCCTTGCATAGCATCATATAGCATAGTAAGAACTTCCACCCCATGATCACATTTGATACACATGCCCAAGAGGCTGGAAGAGATAATAATCCCTTGCAAAGATGAGGAGACATGCTCAGAGAAGTTAAATGACTTTTTCTAGTTAGCAAATGGTAAATCCAGAACTCAAAACCAAGTCTTCTAGCTCCAGGTCCAAAATTCTTTCCATTTAAAGTTTGATAATGAAAACAATGATGCTGTCATATGTTCCATTCTTCAAAATAGAACATTTTCATATATTTCCTATTATCTTTTTTCTAGGCTTATAATAAAAGATATCTTGACCACGGGTGTGTTAGAATTGCTCAGAAAAAGGCAAATTAAACAAATTATTTTGTTTGAAAATAAATTTAGCTAACTATTAGCCATTATAATACTAAAGGGAAGGAGGAAAGAAGGAAATCACTAGCAGTTTAGAGATCTCTGATGGAGCCAGTAGGAGCAATGAAGTAAGTGAAAAAAGAAGGCTCAATCTTACCCTCCAAGTCACCTCCGGAAATCATTGAGCTCTAGCCCATTGATGAAATTAAAATGTGAGCTTTGTTCTGCCATACCCTCCCATATCTCTAAAAAGCCAGAAATTCAGAATCATATCTGAAATCTTCCAATTTTTAAATGTGCTCAATGAATTCCATTTTTATGAACATTATGTATGCCAAATGCAGCCTGTAGACAGCCAGTGTTTTGTCTCTGATGTAAGCCATCTTTTTTCTGGGTAGGTTTTAGAAGAGACAGTGCTTTCTAGTCTGATCCAAATTCTGACTTGGATCAGAACAAGCAGAGCAGGAAGGGAGCATATAAAGACAAAAATTACCTTAAATGAATTAGTTATTTCCCCTGTAACTTTTATTTACCCCATTGAAAATTATACCTAGACTTACAGGACTTCAAATGAGTGCTTTTATATTAAATGACTGTGTTTTTATGTGTATTTAAGGTCCTTAGATTTGAAAGTGTTTAGTATACAAATGCAACTCAAAACTAACATTGCCTTCCTTGGGAGAAAACAGATGTTGAAAACAAAGTATTCATTCTTGCAGGGACCAGATCTGATGCTGTATGTTAGCAGTGGCACATAAAGGTTATAATTGGGAATGAGAAAAAGAAAGGGACTACTGAAAAGCAGATGTCTTGAGCTAGAAGTAGCAATCACACATCTGCATTTTGGCAGTGGGTTGAAAACACTGGAGGAAAACAATAAAGTACAAGATATAAAAATACCAAAGAAGTCAGCTGGTTCCTTTCAGCTGGTAAGAACAAAAACTACAGAGTACAAAAGGGTATTGAGAAGACTGGTAAAATCTGAAGCTTTAAATAGCCTATGGTTCAGACAAGCTGGAAGTAAGGGGCAAAGCAAGAATATGAAGCATTAAATGGCTGTACTGAATTTTTCCCCTAGTGTAAGTCTCAAAGGACCATTCACAATTGCCTCAAATTCAGAGTCTCTCTCCAAACTCAATAACATTGCTTCCTTGGTGGTGCCATCTTTCAGATGCTTAAGTCACTTCAATGTATTACATATAACTTTCTAGCCTTAAAAAGGTATCCAACATGATCGTCCTGGCCAATATTCCCTTCTATGTTTATATTCTTTACCGACTATATGAAAACACAGAAAGAATGCTGAATTTGCTATAAAAATAGTGGGATTCGAGTCTTGTTCACCTGCTACTGCTTAGGTAGATGATTTCTGGAGTCATATAACCTCTTTGAGCCTCAGCTTATTTATTTGTTTATTTATTTGGTTTTTTTTGGTAATGTAAAATTCAGTATTAAAATTCTTCTTAAATATCTCACAGGGTTGTTGGGAAAAGTCAAGAGATAACATATATGTTAATGTCTTACAAGTTTTCATCCTAATAATTTTATCAAAAAGTCAAAGGTTCATTATCCAATGAAAACTGCAGCCTCATGAGCCATTCAACAAATAATATTAAGCATCTACTGTTACTCTAAATACTAGTGATATCGCTGTGAAAATGACAGGTATCATCAGATCCCTACACACATGGAGCCTACATTCTGATTAACATTGTAAATTCTTAATTTGAGTTTTGACAATAACATTGTAAACAAAATAATCCATCTTATAATATAAATTACTTTTAAATAAGTTTATGATTATGTATTGCTTGTTTTCCATTAATATCCATAAAGAAAAGAATATAATGGCATTTTTAATTAAATTCATAAAGGCACTTAGCCTGAAATTGTATAGTCAAAGTATTATTTACTACATATGTGTCATTGGTGCATAGTAATTATTAAACAGCTGGCACAGACACACTTGCTATCAGACAAACATAAGGGAAATGCTGCTGGAGAAATGGTGTGGGGAAATACCATGTATTCATCCAAAACAGCTATTATTAAATGCTTAATTCATGCAAGGCCCTATGGTGGGCATTGTGATACTACTCCCCAGTCCCTTCCTTCCTTCAAAGGACTCATAAGAGAAATAGAAGACTTACGAGATCATGTAAATAAGGGAATAATGCATGAAGCATTTCAGGATTACAGTAGTTTAGAGAGACAGAACAAACTTAAGGAGTCAAAGTTACCTTCATAAAATTTTGACAAGTAGGACAAAGTGCCAGACCAGTAGTCAAAATTCTGAGTTGGAAGCTAACCATGTCTTTGCCCTATTCTGGTTTTATGAACTAAAGAAAATTGTTTCAACCCAGTTTTCCTATCTATAAAGTAAAAAAATAAATAAAAGAGTACTAATCTTCTGGCTCCTCTGGCCTTCTCAAATCTTTTTTGGGAAAAAAAAACACCTCAGAATAGAATAAGCAGATTTACTAAATATAATTTACTGCAAAATTTTGGTAGTTACATTAGATAAAATATGTGAAGCACCCTCACTATTTCTGACACTTAAGAACATCCTCATTAAGTGTTAAACCTGGGTCTGAAGAAGGAAATAATCAAACTAAACCTTGAAGTTATTTGACTTTGGGTGGTGGGCACACAGTGCAATATACAGATCTTGTAACAGGGAAATCTTAATAAGCAGAGATGATGGAAACAAAGGCAAGCCAAGTCAAAGGAGCAGTCTGGGAAAAACACTCAATTTGGGACATTCAAGGAGTAGGAAAAGCAAGCAGTCTTATTTGGCTTTGTCCTACACTGTGGGATGGAATAATAAGAGTTATATCTGCTTTTCTTCTATGTCATTTATTGTTTCAGACCTTATATTTATGTCTTTGATCCATTTTGAATTAATTTTTGTACATGGGGACAAAATGTAATCCAGTTTCATTCATTTGTGTGTGATTTTCCAATTTTCACAGCACCATTTATTGAAGAGGCTACCTTTACTCAATTGTGTGTTTCTGGTTCCTTTGTCAGAAATTATCTGCCCGTATACATGTGACATAAAGTTATTTGACTTTGGGTTGTGGGCACACAGTGCAATATACAGATCTTGTAACAGGGAAATCTCAACCTGAAGCCTATATGATCCTAATAATCAATGTCACTCCAATAAATTTAATAAAAATAAATAAATTATTTATTTAAAAAAGTTACATCTGGAAAAGGTATTTCAAAAACAAGGAGGTGAAGTGACTCACCCAGTAGGGACACACCCCATGTAATAGCTTTAGGACCCATATCCAGGTCCTCTGATTACAAATTCCTTGTTCCATCTACCAGATCATCCCACAGCAGTATTTGTGGACATGTATGCACCAGATGAATAGTCGAGAAAGAGACCCTGGCTTCCACATTAGTTTCCATCTTGCACAAAAGGAGAAGGATGACGCAGAGCCAGGACACAGGGTGGCATTGTTCCTTTATTCCTCTTTAGTTCTGCACCTTCTGTACCGAGAATTGACAAAAATAATCAAGTTCCCAGAACCCCTGACACCATCTGCTGACACCACATTGTACAAACATCAAATGTAGGTGACAATAAAATTGCTTTAGTCTATTGGGGACATTATCCAATTTCTGAAGTATCAGGGGAGCATGTATTCTCCACTTCAGGTCACATGCTGTTTTCCTGATTCTGTATTATCTTTTTATCAGTTATAAGGAATAAAAAGTGACCATTGCATTACAATGTATTTGAGAAGGTAATTATATGCTGGAAAACTACATAATGGTCCCTAATGATAAATAGCAATAATTTTGGACTCCCTACTATTTGGGCTTATAGGCGTCACCCTTCTCAATTCATGCCAGCAACTTGATCATTGATGTTATGCCCTTTCTAAACAGGCTAAGTGCCCACCTTCTAACAGATAATACTATTGATATAAATGATTTTTCTCTCCTCTCAAAATTTTTATTCCTGTGTAAGGCAGACAGTATGTCCAGGAATACTGTCTTCACTCTATCTCAAGATCCAGTCAGGAACTTTGTAAGTACAACCAATGGAATGCACCTAACTCTAGCAATCACCATAGTTATGACAAATAATTGGAAGAGAATATCATAAGGCCTCCCTCTGATAAAGGAGGAAACATTTTTTCCAAAGCCTCCCCCTCCTGCAGGCTCAGACCTCCCTCTAGTAATTAGGATGAGCCTTAGTAGTTGGAATATAAATTTGAAGATCTGCCCCAATACTATAGGACTCACGTCACACTTGTCAGTCTAGCTCTCTTGCGGTGCCCCCGTTCAGCTTCTATCATTTTCCCAGGCCTGACTCCTTTGAAGCAGCTATAAACACTTCACTTTTCTCTTGCCTCCCTCCCCCAACACACACACCTAACGTGCAATTCCTGAAATTCAGTCCTTGTCTTTACTACCTCCTGACAATCTCCTCTGGCCATTTTTTAAAATCAGTTAAACCTCAAAAGGAGTAAAAATGAAGTGAGTTATCAGTTGTTAAAATGTGTATCCATTTTGGGGACACCCTTTATTTCTCCTGCCCTTAACAATAATTCTCTGGGCTATACTGATCTTGCCTTATTGCATGGATGCCATGCCTCACCTACCAGAATGGAACTTCCTCAGAATCAAAGCTGGGCCCGATCCCATCATCAGGCCCTCATAGTGGCAAGGTCAAGTTCTGGGTCCCAACTGTCCCCATCTGTGTCAGCTTGCTGGTATTGATCACTTGAGGATTATAGTTTAATGAAAAGAAATGTACTTTAAAAAAGATTAGTTCTTGACTTTTATTGTTTTTTTATTGTTAGTTCGCATAGGCATCTAAAATATCAAAAGATAAAATAGTGTGGTTCATAAATTGGTGTATATTATTCAGCTATAATAATTATGGCCACCTATTGACATTGATACTGTGGGAAGCCACCACTTGCCAACATTGTCAGTGCACCAAGGAAGGTGGAAGGCCAGTGGACCTTGGGAGTTAACAGGGCTGACGCTAAGCACCTGGTCTGTTGAGATAGTGGTGGCTCAAGGCAAGTCCCTAACCTTATAATCCTTTTACTGTTTACCAAACTTTACCTTTGATGTGCTTGTATGCATTGTTAAAGGGCAAATGTGTATTTAAGTAAATAAAAAGCGGATCAGCCAGAAGCCTGTGTGCCTCTTCAAGAAAGAGGTCTCCACCTGGCCCCCAATGCCTTCTAAATTCATATTTCCTGTTTAGTATTTTCATTTGTGTGTTGGCCCCTCCTTCAGATCCTGAACTTCGCCTCAAAGATCGTGGCTTGATACATAATTACAATACTGAGTAGTGGATACATAACTCAGGAGCTACACATCCTGCATTCAAACCCTAGCTTTGACATTTACCAACTTTGGGCCAGTGGACAAAATTAACAAGTGCTTCAATTTCTTCAACTATGAAATGGGAGAGGGGGAAAATGATTCCTTTCTCAGGAGTTGTGAGGATTATTAAATGTGAATGAAACCACTGTAATAACCTGGTTGTTATTAACAGGAAAGGAATAAAGTGAAGACTAGGTAATATAAGCATGCCATTTATACAGCTTTGCTAATTTCACACTCTCCAAGTCTATTCTATGCTGATCAGTAGGTGAAGGAACTAGACAAAGGCAATTTAGTCACATGCCCTATAAGGTCTGAGAGAGGTGGGATGGTGCCTACCTGTCTGTCAGTCACACCTGGGGGTGAATCAGCAGCCAGAATAAGTGTGGTCTTTGCAAGGGCACAAAACCTGAATATTTAAAATTCTAAACAAAGGAGCCTCTCTCTCACACACATTGGCGTGCCAGGTTCCTGGCTCCCCTGAGCCCATGTGGCCCACAGCTATGTGGGACCCACAGATGGACTAAGGGACTTTTAATTCGTCTGAATGATGAACTGATGAGGCTGCTGCATGGAACAGAAGCTCTGACACTGGCCCTCCTTTTGGCTCTACTGGACCTGCAGATGCACCTTTTTAAGGACTGGTTTAAGGGACATGGGACTTTGCACCCCTAGAAATGTAACGCCACATGAATGAAGTATTTTACCACATCTCATTCTCCTATGTGAATCCTAGGAAATTCATTTTCTAAAGATATAACAAGGACCTCACTCCTATGAGTGATGGAGACATTTCATTCTCCAGTGACATGTTGATATATATGAAGTTTTTACAGTAGGGCCTCCCTCATAATAAATGCTCAACAATTCGATACAGGCTACCATAACTAACAAATAATTATGAGAGTCATAGAGAAGATCAAATAGAAAAAAAAATCAGTGCTATGCTGAAATCAATGCTAACTCTTCCATGAAGACTTCTATGACCCTCCAGGACAATCTGAATTTGCCTTCAATATGCCAGTAATTCTTTTTTTTTTTCATGGCCTTTATAACAAATTACCACAGACTTGGGATCTTAAAACAACATAAATCTGTTCTCTTACAGTTCTTGGGGGCAAAATCGGTTTTACTGGGCTAAAGTCAACGTGTGGGCAGGGAGGCTCAGGGCACGGTCTGTTTTTCTCTCTTTCATCTTCTCATAGCCACCCACATTTCTGGGGTCCTGCGCCCTTCCCATGTGTTCAGAGCACATCACTCCAATCTTTGTCACATCACCACACTGCCCTTTCTTCTTCCAAAGGAAAATCTTGCTCTGCCTTCCTCTTTTTTTTTAATTTCTTTATTGGTTAAGGTATTACAAATGTGTCCTCATTTCCCATTAACCCCCAACCTCCCCGCCCCCCCCCCCCCATGCTCTCATCCCTCTGCTGTCCGTGTCCATTGGTTTGTATGCCAGTAATTCTTTAGCAGAGAGGTTTGAAGTCCTAGGTTTACCTTGACAGCTTACTACCTGGGTGAACATTCTTCATCTATTAAATGTAGAAAATAGTGTTTCCTATCCAATAGCACTAGCCTTATTATTAAATCTGTTAAGACATATAAAGCACTTCTAGAAGAAGCCTGACATATAGAAAGCACCTAAGTGTTGGCTAATTTCTATTAGTGTACTTCATACAATAGACAGATGAAATGATGAAACCAGAATGTCCCTAAGGGATTGGAGCCAGGAGGAATCCATGTTCCTGACAAATGGGCCGTTTCTCATCAGCAACAATCCCAAACAAAAGTTTCCCCCCATAAAGTGAGTTCAAATCTTAATTGCAGCCTAAAAAATTCACCAGCTGAACAAGATTATTCAGATCAGAAGGAAGCAATCATAGCCACACCCTCCTACAAAGAGAGAAAGCAGGCAAATCAAGCATAGCAAGTATATATAACAATTGACATTTTGCAAAGTTTTTAAGGGATGCAATCTTTCTTAGAAAGTCAGTGAGAGACTGTACTTTAAAAGATCAATGGATAAAAAAACTCAGAAAAAAAAATTAGGGGCCCCAAGCAAGAAGGCAATAATCTGACATACACTGGTATGAGGCAATAATAGTGTAGACACAAAAGACGATCAAAAGAACCTAAAGGAAGAGAATTTCAGAGTGGACAGAGATGTAGGTAATACCAGATTCTTAGTGACTATGTCTGAGAGATGAAACCCAAAGTTCCATTCTATACCATGTTTAAGTGTATATAAACATGTCTTAGTCAGCCACATACTAAAATCTAGAGAACATTTCCTTTTTTTAAAAAAAAAAAAAGACAGTTATTCAGCATCATGATCAGACTACCACAATTAGCAATCAATAGCATGGGTACAAAAAAAAAACTACATTAAAACCCTTTGTTGGGATGCTTTACACTTTCCACAGAACAGAAAGGAAAATAACCTGTGATACAATTAGTCACAAGTACAGTCCTCAAGTTTCTTGCCCATTCACATGAGTATTGTCTAAAACATGTCTTCTCTGTAGCAGCTACGCCCTGCCACCACTGTGCTTGGCTGAGCTCACAAATCTGTTGTAACCTGTAGCTTCCCTGTCACTTCTCTGGCTCTCCTCTCCTCTAAGCTTTGTTTCCTGGCAGTAATTAAAACCTTCTGCCACTGCCATAGCTTTCTGCCAGGGGACACCGTCAAGTAGCATCATTGAACTCCACCCTCTGGCAGTTGTCATGTCTAAGTCGGTCTCCCAAAGAGAACAAACAGCCGCACAAGCTCTTTGCCGGAGTTTTGAGCTTTGAAACAACCAATGAGAGTCCGAGGAGCCATGCTGAGCAATGGGGACACTCACAGATTGTGGTGGTGAGAGATCAAGCACCAAGCGCCCCAGGGGCCTTGGGTTTGTCACGTGTGCCACTGTGGAGGACATGGATGCAAGGCTCCACGAGGTGGATGGAAGAGTTGTGGAACCAGGGAGGGCTGTCTGAAGAGAAGATTCTCAAAGACCTGGTGCCCACTTAACCATGAAAAAGACTTTTGTCGGTGGTATTAAAGAAGACACTGAAGAACATCACCTAAGAGATTATTTTGAACAGCATGGGAAAATTGAAACGACTGAAAAATCATGACTGACCAAGGCAGTGGCAGAAAGAGAGGTTGCGCTTTTGTAACCTTTGATGACCATGACTCTGTGGACAGGACTGTCATTCAGAAATATCATCCTGTGAATGGCCACAACTATGAAGTAAGGAAAGCCTTATCTAAGTAAGAAATGGCTAGTGCTTCATCCAGCCAAAGAGTCAAAGTGGTTCTAGGAACTTTGGAGGTGTCGTGAAGGTTTTGATGGGAATGACAACTTTGGTTGTGAGGAAACGTCAGTGATCGAGGTGGCAGTCGTGGTGGGGGTGGATATGGTGTTGGATATGGTGGCGGGGGGGAAGCCTAGAATGGATTTGATAATGATGGACGCAATGTGGGAGGTGGAGGACGCTACAATGATTCTGGCAATTACAACAATCAATCTTCCTATTGGAGCCATGAAAGGAGGGGCCTTTGGAGGCAGAAGCTCTGGCACCTACAGTGGAGTATATTTCTTATTTTAAATGTAGACTCAGTTATTTTCAGCCAAACCTCCTCTGATCCTCCTCCTCCCAAGTAGAGGTTAAACTCCCCTATGGTCACTGAAGGCTGGACAACAGATCGGCCTTGACTGCTAACTGCCTGTGTGACCGCGGCAAAGTTATTTCATCTCACTCCCCAATCGTCTCCTCGCCTGCCAGGTGGAGCTAATGCTGGAATCTGCCTCACAGGAGCAGCATGATTATTAAATTAGCTACCACAAATGCAATCCTTAGCAGGGTGCACAACACACAGAAAACATACATACTTTCTGTGTTCCCATGAGGTACCAAGTTAAAGGATGTCACCATTTGTGTTTATTATCTAGACTAACTGCACCCTCACTGACTATTCTAATCAATATTGTGGAAGCTAAGGAGGGGAAGGGGTGAGGGGCAAAAGCAGATAAAAAACATGTTAGAATATTGTATTCTGCCTTGTTCACCAGGGCTCAGTCCCACAGTCAGGTTTACAAGGTTCATTTTCTCTGGACTTAAATTACATTACAATCTGGGTTACTAGGAATGGGCTGCTTACGAACCTGAATGGCTCCTTTGATCTCTGTTATACCTTACATTGAACATGGTGCCAGGCACAGACCAGTGTCTCAAAAAATAAATGAGGAAGGATTAACGAATGAGTATCAAATAAGAAAAAAAGTATTCTAAATCCAGGACTACTTACTAAAATCAGCAGACTTTTAAACTTGTTAAAAAAACTAAATTACCATCTTAATGTGTGTGGTTTTTTTTAATAGGTTACAGCTAAAAGCATCAGCAGTGCTTCTTACAGTGAATTGTGCAAACCTTTAGGTTGGAAATCTTAAAATGTTTTAACCGAATATTACTACCATTTCCTTCTGTCACTTACAGAGTTTTAAAATTCTTTTGTCTGCCCCAAATGTTCTGAGAAGCGTGAGTGCTCTCTATGCATTGGGCTGCCCAAACGTAGAAAAATTATCTGCTCCCCCACCAACCACTGGTTTTTTCTCTTACCAAATGAGAGTTTCTAAAGGCCTACCATGACTAGGATAAATCACTCCATTTCTTTTACTCTATTAAAGTAGGTGTTTTATGTTCCACTGCCACAAAATCCAAGATGAACACCAGAAATAGCCTGTGAGTTGAGGACTCTCATTTTAAAATGGCACCACAATTTATCCTCGTTCTTGCTGTACCGTGAGCATTACATTATTCATTAGAAGTAGTTGTGTTTTAAGCAGCTATTATGCAGCTTTTGCTGAGCATCTCCTTCCCAGTGCAAGGTGGTGATGTGGAGGGCTGCCTTCCAGAGGGAGGTTCACTTTGTGGGATTCCTACCTCTGTGACCCCAGTGTGTTTGCATACACATAAATTCACGCTATGACATTCCTGTCATGTTTGCTCAGTGAGCAAGTAATTTGCCACTCTCATTACTCCAGGTACAAGGTACCCTGTGGCAAATCAATCTTCTTTCTGCTTCATACATCACAGCTCCCCCAGACATCCAGGGCCTTCTGACTCTAAAACGAAGCTGGGAGATAAAGACCCAAGTCTGTTTCAGCAACTGCATTGTCCAGAGGGGCTAATGAACGTTACACCTCACTGGGAAACCCCATCTCGGGGCAGGGGAAATGTCTATATCAAAGCAAAGATGCTGTTTCAAGCAAAGCATTTCCTGTACCAGAGGGAGGGAGGTCTTAATAGCGGAACAAAGGAGTAGCTACAGGGGGTTTAGTGCACAGTATTTCAGAAATATTAATCTCACATCTTCTCCGGTCACAAATCATTTTCTCCACCTCTTGACAGGCTGAAATTTGGCTTTGAAAGAATCCATTGCAGGATCCTGACTGGCTATAATATGTCAGGCTTCTCTCCTCAGGGACAGAGCCAGCTCACACCAGCAGATGAAACCATTTCAGTGTTTTCATTGGTGCTGATTGCTGTTTTTTCACCAACGTTTCCAACTCACCATTGCAGCATATGTGTCAGTAGGCGGGGGGCGGGGGGGGGGGAAGCAATGGAAATATTTTCATTCTATACCTGTCTTCGAGCTGAGGAAGGGTAATATGCTGGGATTTTCATGATACATCACAGCTCAAATCTATTTTAGAAAACCACTCATTGAGTACCTACTATGTTGGATTCTTGGAGCTGTAGATAAAATAATTAACAAAAGAAACAAGAAGTTTCTCCTCATGGAATTTATGTTTCAGAAGAGAAAAAAATAAATGAAGACCTAAAAACGCCAATGTGACAACTGCAAGTATTGATCAGTGATATAATACATAAAAAACAGTTATGTGATACAGAGTGATGAAAGGACAGAAGCAACATGAGACAGGATGGTAAGGAGGATGTTAACCAAATGAATAAACCATGAGAAAAAGGAGAGGAAAGCAAATCTGGGCAATAAAAGGGAGGGGTTTATAAAAATAAAGAGCTAGTGAAATAAAGAGGAGGCAGCATGGCTGGAGGAGGTAAGCATGAGTCTGAAGAGAGGTACTAGCCAGTCAGATCACAGAGGCCTTGTTGGTTATAATAAAGAATCTGGGTTATTCAAAGTGCAGTGAGAAGCCATTGGAAAGTGGAAGTAAAGTGAGCTGTGAAACACCAGGCCAAATGACACAATCTCATTGACATTATTTAAGGGTCTCTTTTAAAAGTATCTTTGCGTGGAGAAATAGTTGTGGGGAATAGGTGCCATAGATGCAGGGAGAAGAGTGAGGAATCTGGGGTTATAGTCCAGGCAAGTTTCATAATGATGTGACCTAGGAAGGTATCAGTAGAGATAAAGAAAAGTACACATACTTGTGAGATGCTTTGAACATATAAACCTTGGGACTTGTCCAAAGATTTAATGAGAGTATGGTAAAAAGAACACTGATGTCATTAGTAAGATGAAGAGGAGGTGAAACTAAATAATTCTCATTTAGACATATTAAGTTTGAGAAGGTAGATATCCAAGATATTACTTTCAGAAGCTGAGAGCACAAAATTAGAGCTTAGTGAGAGGTAAGTTCTGGGTCATACAGATAGTATTTAATACTAAGTAACTAAATACGCTTACCTGGCACAAAGTTAGAGATGAAATACAGGACACTAGTTAAATTTGAATTTCAGGTACAATGAATTTTTTTTAATATAAGTATGTCCCAAACATGCATGAAACACAGTTATACTAAAATACATCCCAACAGTCTGAGATGGATAGATAGATGAGACATAGAGAGGTGTGTGTGTGTGTGTGTGTGTGTGTGTGTGTGTGTGTGTGTATTATATGAAACACGTAACACTAAAAAATGTTATCTAAAATTCAACATTAACTGGGCATCCTGTATTTTTTTTAATTCTTTATTGTCTAAAGTATTACATATAGTATTACATATGTCTTCTTTTCCCCCCATTGATCTCTCCCCAGCCACCCCCATCCCCCAACACATGCCCTCACCCCTCTAGTGTCTGTGTCCATTGCTTATGCTTATATGCATGTATACAAGTCCTTTCATTGATCTCTTACCCGCCTCCTTTCCCTGCCTTCCCTCTGAAGTTTGATCGTCTGTTTGAAGCTTCTCTGTCTCTGGATCTATTTTTGTTCATCAGTTTATGTTGTTCATCATATTCTACAAATGAGTGAGATCATGTGATATTTATCTTTCTCCAACTAGCCTATTTCCCTTAGCATAATGCTCTCCAGGTCCATCCATGCCACTGTGAATTATAGGAGTTCTTTCTTTTTTACAGCAGTGTAGTACTCCATTATGTTGATGTACCACTGTTTTTTAATCCACTCATCTGTTGATGGGCACTTAGACTGTTTCCAAATCTTAGCTATTGTAAATTGTGCTGCTATGAACAAAGGGGTGCATATGTCCTTTCTGATTGGTGTTTCTGATTTCTTGGGATATAGTCCTAGAAGTGGGATTACTGGGTCAAATGGGAGTTCCATTTTTAACTTCTTGAGGAAACTCCATACTGTTTTCCAAAGTGGCTGCTCCAGTCTGCATTCCCACCAGCAGTGCACAAGGGTTCCTTTTTCTTTGCATCCTCTCCAGGACTTGTCATTTGTCAATTTGTTGATGATAGCCCTTCTGACAGGTGTGAGATGGTATCTCATTGTCATTTTGATTTGCATCTCTCGGGTGATTAGTGACTTTGAGCATGTTTTTTTTTTTTTTTTTTTATGTCTCTTTGCCTTCTGTATGTCCACTTTCGAAAAATTTCTATTTAGGTCCTTTGCCCATTTTTTGATTGGATTGTTTATCTTCCTTTTGTTAAGATTTATGAGTTCTCTATAAATTTTGGAGATTAGGCCCTTATCGGATATAACATTAATATCTTGTATTTTTATTTGCTAAATCTGCCAATCCTAAGTCAGGGTGATATCATAAATAGGGAAGACCAAGACCTGGTATAACCACACTGGAGAAGGGGATCAGAGGAAGAGGGTTTAGGAAGCATTTAGAAGGTGCCTTAGAAGGAACCAGTAGGAGAGTGTGGTGTCCCAGGCACAAAAAAAAAAAAAAAAAAAAAAAGAGTCCCAAGAAGAAAGAGATACTCAATTGAGTGCAAAATTTGTACTGTTGTTTAAGGTCTGAATAACGTGAGCTCAACAAGTAACCATGACATTTGTCATCAGGGAAGCAAGCCTTGCTGACCTTGAAAAGAGCACCTACTTGAACAGAAGACCCATTGGAGTGGAATAAAGAGATAAAGAGCTGGAGACAGAGAATATAGAAAACAGGGTGGTAGCTATGGGGCCCAAACACTGGGGGAGATGCAGGAGAATGTGTGTATGCTGATGGGAATGGTCTGGGGGAGAGGAGAACTGCATGAGTCAGGAGTGAGAAGGAAAATGGGAGGACCAAAGGCCTTTAGGGAAAATGGGATCCAAACCATGCTGGATGTGTTAACTTTTGACAATAGTGGAAACAATTCTTCCATTTCAACAGAAAGAAGATAGCAGATATGGGTGAGTTTTCTGTTGGTTTCAAATTATAAATGACTCCCTTTATAAACATTCACACAAAAATATTTTATTTATAAAGTATTTTTTCTATATTTTAGTTTGTTCAAAATTATCCACCTATTTATTATATATTCATAAACCAATACAAAATAATCAAAATTAGTTGCTTGTTTTAAACTGTTTTGATAGTTAAATCAATTTGTTAGACAGTTGCTTCCCATGGTTGCCTTTAGTTTTCAAGACTATGGGAAATACAAAATAGCCTTTAAACTTTTATAATATAAAACTGAAGTTTTTCTACTAGAAAGCAGACATTCCTAAACAACATTTCCCCAAACAACTGCTCCATGCCATACATCATTAAATAGAAAAGTTTTCCTAATATGAAGTAAAAGCAAATACTTCCAAGCTCCAGAGAAACAAAGGTCAGTTTCTGTGGGAACCACGCTTTGGACCTTCTGACCTTTGCATGTGTTGCATTAATGTGGATATTTGCATTGGATCTACTCCACAATAAAAGTCAGGTATCCAGTGAGACAACTATAAATATAGCTCAGCAGCAAAGAGATGGTGCTACATTTTGGGGAATAGAAAGGAAACAATAAACACATTTTTTAGCTAGATATACTAGTAATACCTTTAGAACATTTCTCTAAGTATCATGCAGTCATTTGTCAGTTACCTGAAGTCCTGATGATATTTGTAAATGAACATGAACATTTGCTCCATAATACTTCATGTTCTTATTAATAGAAGAGTGATAGTCTGGCAAATGAAATTTCTTGGTTTATTAATGTTTCAGAGTAAGGACTGTCTGCATGGTCCCTGTTATTTTTAACACAAAGCTCACAGCTAAAGCAATTTTGGATCCTTTTGAATATTTAAAGAAATGTGTCTCCTATCCATATCCTGTATTTGAAGGCAAACTGGCACTGCTATTAGAACTGATAAAATATGGGTAAAGAAAAAAATCATGAATATTAAACCAACTAACATTTATTATCTGTTGCCAACACTTCCCACAGTGAACAAGCCTCTTTCTCAGCATGTTTACTAGAATTTAAAATTGCCACCTTCACTATCTTTAGATAGTATCTTTTTAGTTTCCCTATATGAACACAAGGAGCACAAAATCTAAGCTCCACAAAGATGCCTTATATGCATTGCCTGGTGTCTGGTAAACTAAAGGCAGTCAATAAATATGGACAGATGGATGAAGGGGTGGATGGATGTCCAGAGAACTATGCGGAAGTGAAGCTATGAAATTTAGTCAGATGGTGAAGAGATCATAAATATACTTTTCTTAATCAGGTGAGAAAAATGAGGTGTATCAAATATTCTCCAGAACTTCCTGCCATCCCTAAAGCCACAAGTTAGTGACAAATATTTTAATTCCATTTAAAAACCCTAGTCCTTCTACATGCTTCCATCCTACACTCTCCCTTTCCCCACTCCATCCATTCACACACTCAAAGTGAAACAGACCTCACTAGGCTCTGGTGATAGATTCCTGCCCCACCCACCCTAGCTTTGATATATAATTGATACATAAGACGATAGAAGTTTACGGTGTACAATGGGGTGGTTTGATATACACATATGCTGAGAAATGGTTGCCACAATAAAGTTAATAGAGCCATCTCCTCATATAATTACCTTTGTGTTTGTGCCCATATGTGTGCGATGAGAACATTTAGGATTTACTTTCTAACTATTTTTCAAGTATACAATAAAGTGTTGTTAACCATAGTCGCTATGCTGAATATTACACAGCCAGGACTTATTCATCTTATAACTGGAAGTTTTTACCCTTTGACCAATATCTCCTGATTTCCCCCACCCACCAATCCCTGGCATCCACCAATATACTCTTTGTTTCTACGAGTTCTGCTTATTTAGATTCCACATATAAGTGAAATCATACAGTGTTTGTCTTTCTGGGTCTAATTTATTTCACTTAGCATAATGCCTTTAATGTGTATTCATGTTGTCTCAAAAGGCAGGATTTCCTTATTTTTATGGCTGAATAATATTTGATTATATATATTTATTATATACCATGGGTATTTATCCCATTCTTTATCCATTTAGTCACTGAGGAACGCAGATTGTTTCCATATCTTCACTATTGTAAATGATGCTGCAATAAACTTAAACCCTGATACCTGGGCTTTACCCAAGGGTTTCAAAGCTATCACAAATACAGTGAAATAGAGAGAGAGAGAGCAATTCACAATACCCCCAAGAATAACACCCATGCTTTTTAAAAAATAACCTCAACAGTTCATATCTTTGATAGTTCACACCTACAAATCATATTAGGGCATACGGAGAACTTCTTGGAAGCTGAAACCATGTTATTCTCAATTATGTATCCCAGAAATCTACCACAGCACTGGTGTACAGTAAGTACTTAATATCTATATTTATTAGATGAATGAATGTATGAAAGAATGGAAGCACACATGCCCAGGTATTCTACTAGAAATAGAACACAACCTGGTAATCTAATATCCTAATATAATCTATTAAAAAACAGATTATGCAAATTCCTCCACTATTTGTTTTTTTACAGAAGTTACCCTTTCTCCCAAAGGACTGTTATGAGAAAGGATTTCTTAAGACAGAAGACCACAAATCCATGCAGCAATTAGAGAGAAGGAAGACAGAGGAAAGGAGAGAGAGATGGAGAGGAGGGAAGGAAAGGTCAAAGGGAGGGAAAGGATGAATACAACTGTCAAGTGTTCATGAGTCAGGATTTTACATAGCAAGATGGTGGCGTAGAAAGAGCCTGAACTCACCTTCTCCCATAGACACACTAAATCTATAAGTACCTATGAAATAATTCCCATTGGAAAAACAAAACAACAACAAAAAAACCTTACAACTAGCTCAACAGCTCCCTCCACGACAAGGGATGAAAGAGCCACATCAAGATGTGTAGGAGAGGCAGAGTTGCATTATCAACGAAAACCCCACTCCCAGCATGGCAACACACAGTAGGGAATTATCTCATGGGTCTTCCACATCTCCCGGAGGTGTGAAGGGTTTATGTTCCACATTGGAAAAAGACATTCCATGTAAATGGAAGAGTAAAGAAAGCTAGTGTAGCAATATTTATATCCAACAAAATAGAACTTAAAATGAGACTGTAACAAAAGACAAAGAGCAATACATAATGATAAAAGAGTCAATCCAATAAGAGGATATAACATCTATAAATACATATATACTCAACATAGGAGCCGCAAAATATTAACATGCCTAAACAGAAAAATTGACAGTGTTACAATAATGATAGGGGACTTTAATACCCCACTTACATCAATGGATAGAACATCTAGTCAGAAAATTAATAAGGAAACATTGGCCTCAAATGACACATAACACAAGATAGATTAATAGTGACTAGTATATATAAAACAGTTCACCCCAAAGCAGCAGAATACACAGTCTTCTCAAGTAAACAAATTTCAATATCCATTCATAAAAACTCAATAAAATCAGTATAGAGGGAATGTACCTCACATAATAACAACCATGTATGACAAACCCAGAGCTAATATCATACTTAATGGTGAAAAGCTGACATTTTTCCTCTAAAATTAGGAAAAATACAAGGATGTATTTTTATTGCCACTTTCAGTCAAAACAGTATTAGAAGTCCTAACCAGAGCAATTAAGCAAGAAAAGAAATAAAAGATATGCAAGTCAGAAAGAAAGAAGTAAATCTATCTCTATTTGCAGAAGACATGATAATATATATATATAGAAAACCCTAGCCCTCACCTGGTAGCTCAGTTGGTAAGAGCATCACCCACATATGCTAAGGTTTTGGGTTTGAGTCCCAGTTATGGCACATACAAAAATCAACCAAGGGATGCATAAATGGATGGAACAAAAAATCAATGCTTCTCTCTCACCCTGCTCCCTCTCTTTCTCTAAAAATCAATAAATGAAATTATTTAAAAATAAAAGAACACAAAAAACCACATTAGAATAAAAGAATTTAGTAAAGTTCCATAATATAAAATCAAGATCCCAAAATAAGTTGTTTTTCCATAAACTGATAATGAACTATAAGAAAGAGAAATTAAGAAAACAACCCCATTTTTAATTGTATCAAAAAGAATAAAATACCTAGGAATAAATCTAACAAAGGAGGTGAAAGACCTGTACACTGAAAATTATAAGACATTGATGAAAGAAACTGAAGGCACAAATAAATGGAAAGATATCCCATACACATGGATTGGGAGAATTAATATTGTGTAAATGTTCATATCACCCAAAGTGATGTACATATTCAACACAATCCTTATCAAAATCCATTGGCATTTTTCACAAAAGTAGAAAAAAATAATGCTAAAATTTGTTCAGAATCACAAAATATCCTGAATAGCCAAAGTAATTCTAAGAAAAACAGACAAAGCTGAAGATATTATGATCCCTAATTTTCAACTATATAACAAACCTATAGTAATCAAAACTGCATGGTATTAGCAGAAAATGAGACAGAGAGATCAATGAAACAGAAGAAATAAACCCACACATATATGGTCAATATATATATGCAAAAGGAGCCAATAATATGCAATGGAGACAGAACAGTCTCTTCAATAAATTGGATTGAGAAAACTGGATAGCTACACATAAAAAATGAAATTAGACCACTATCTTACATTATATACAAAAACTCACTGAAAAATTGATTAAAAACTTGAATATAATACCTGAAACTATAAAGAAGTAAGAAGAAAACATAGATGGTAAATTCCCTGACATCAGTGTTACACTGAGTTTTTGGATCTACCTTCAAAAGCAAAAGCAACAAAAGGAAAAATAAACAAGTGGGACTAAAAAACTTCTGCACAGCAAAGGAAAACATCAACAAAATAAAAAGCCAACCTACTGAATGGAAGCAAATATTTGCAAATCATTTATCCAATAAAGGGGTAATATCCAAAATATATATTTTTTAATTGAATAGCAAAAATAAGATAAACAATTTGATTTAAGACATGTAGATGACCAATAGCCACATGAAAAGATGTTCAACCTCACTAATCATCAGGAAAATGCAAATCAAAACCATAAGAAGATATTGTCTCATATCTGTCAAAATTACAATTATTGAAAGGACAAGAAATAGCATGTGATGGAAAGACTGCAGGGAAAGGGGAACCTTTATACACTGTTGGTGATATGTAAAGTGGTATAGCTGCTATGAAAAACAATATTGAGCTTCCTCAAGAAATTAAAAATACAACTGCCATATTATTCAGCTATTCCACTTCTGGGTATTTATATGAAGAAAACAAAAATATTAATTAGAAAATATTAACAATAGCTAAGATATGGAAACAACCTACAGTATCCACTGATGGATGAATAAATAAATAAATAAATAAATAAATAAATAAATAAGATATAGTACATATGTACAATGAAATACTACTCAGCCATAAAAAAAAAGAAAATCTTACATAGTGATGACATGGATGGATTTGGGGGATATTATTCTAAGTGAAATAAGTCAGATATAGAAAGACAATACTGTGTGAATTCACTTACATGTGGAATCTAAAATAAAACTCATAGATACAGAGAACAGACTCGTGGTTATCAGAGGGGAAGGGAGTTAGCCAAAATTGGTGAAAAGGGTCAATTGTATGGTGATGGATTGCAGCTGGACTCATTATGGTGATCACTTTGTACTGAATACAAGTGTCTAATTTTTATGTTGTACACCTGAAATAATATAATGTTATATACCAATATTACCTCAATAAAAAAAAATTGCTCATGAATGAGGCAAAGGGAACCAGTTCTTTATTTTACTTTTCACTGCTATCTTTGTACAGCAATTAAATCCTTAAATTTGCCAAAGCTAAGTATGCAGTGTACAAGGAAGTTATGATTCAGGGATGGAGAGTTAATAAAATTCTGAAATGAAAAAAAAAATTAACAATGGCAGTCAAAAGCACAAACTAAGCCAAGATCTAATTATATTATACTTTCATGAAAGTAAAACACATTATGAAATATTTAATAATCTACTATGGATTCCTCATAGTTTTCATCTTCCATGGATTCCACGGACTTGCACACAATTATCTCTTCAGTTAAATGCACAGCTCTTGACAAGTGCTTAGATTCACATTCCCATCCTTGTTCCTGATACTATGGGGCCCCTTCAGATGCTGAAAGCTCTTCCCTTGCCAGTCTCCATGCTTTGGAGAGGTTCAGGTTATCAGGGTTTCAATCTGCTTGTGTTAATCAGTACTCCTGCACTATTTGCCTGTACCTGACAGGTGAGCCTTTTGGCAGATGATTTATTTGATTTTCTTTATTCTTATCTTGCCAGCACTTCTAAAACTGAATGAAAGGATAAAGAAAGAGGGTCCAGCAGGCACTGAACATGTCTTACTGTCAACTGAAATGCTAAATACATGCTCTGATTTCTGTAAGACCCCAGGATCCAAGCTAAACTTACAAAGAGAGGTGAAATTTTGGATTATCTGGGGTTATTTTTCCTTTTGCATGCCATCAAGCTATTATGATGTAAATAGCAAAAAAAAAAAAAAAAGGATAGAGTTCCCGGAGAACACAGAACCTACCTAACACCTTATCCCTTTTATCAGTAAAGATGATCCTATAACTGACTTAATGAGATACTACTTTTCTATACTATTTGATACATATAAAAGCAGGTATGTATAGTTAGGAAGCATAATCTATAATAATAAAAGGATAATATGCTAATTAGACAAGACATCATTCTGGACGTCCTTCCTGATGAAGCTGGGGCCGGGAAGAAGCCAGCCCGGGTCCCGATGCCTGCCGGCAGCTGGAGGAGGGAAGCTCGGGTCCCGGGTGCCAGAGGAAAGCCGGTGCCAGCAGCCCAGGTCCCGGGTGCTGGAGGGAAGCTGGTGCTGGAAGCCAGGGGAAGAAAGGCCTACTCTTGCATGAATTTTTGTGCACCGGGCCTCTAGTATATAATAATTGTGAACTACCACCTACTAAACCCATCACCAATTTAGAAATCAAGCCTTACACTTGCTCTTATAGCTATTTTGTGCACCTTCCCAGCTCAACTCCTGCTTCTCTTCATCTAAAAGTAATTACTAATTTTCCTCTTTAAAAAATAATGTTACAGTATATAGGTATCATTAACCAATGTATTATTACAATTTGCTTGATTGAGCTTAATAAATGTCTCATTATATTATGTGTAACCTCCTAAAATTTATTTTTTCATTCAACATTATATTTCTAAGATGTGTTTGCATCCAACTGTAGTTCATTTTCACAGTCATATAATCTGTTCTGGGATTTTAGCAAAATATATCCACCCATTTCTGCCTATATTGTTTATGACTGACAGCTCTATCTCCCTTTTTTTGAGAGCCTAATCTTTACTAAACCATTGAGATCAGCAGAAATTATGAAGTTTTGATTAGTAAGACCTTAAAGAAGGGGAGGAAAGACAAGGTGCTGACAGTTCTGCATGTGGGTGCATCCAAGAAGTGGTCACCACAGTAAACTGTGCTCAGGATTGAGCTGATATAGCACAATGAACCTTGGCAGCGTAGAGTATTCCTAAAGGCTGCTCTACCAGAATGAGGGGTTCAATACACTTAATGAGATGCAGAGTCCATTATCAAAACGTAGAGAAAGAAAGTATAGGCTCATCATGCAGTTGTAAGAGTTTTCACAGGTAAGGTGAATTAATAGATACAAATACTTAGGAGTCTAGGCAGGCATGTAGGCTGGTAGGACCTGAGAAATCACTCAGCTGATTATAAGTTCTCAGCCACAAATCTAGAATTCAGGGCAAGACTCTGTACCAGCAGGAAGACTGACTAGATGAAGACAAAGTCACAATTCTGGAGGAATACATGCACTGTGTATGCTACTGAAAGAAAGACTTGAGTGCAGAAACTAGAACTAAATCCAGCTGATCAAAATGGGGGGCACAAGCAGCTGAACTGAGCGAGCAGCCAGGAGACGTATGCTGATTCTGCTTGAACCTAAGTATGGGGCTAGAGGTGTTCACAATATTCCTCTATGACAGCGGTTCTCAACCTGTGGGCCGCGACCCCTTTGGGGGTCGACCGACCCTTTCACAGGAGTCACCTAAGACCATCAGAAAACACATATATAATTACATATTGTTTTTGTGATTAATCACTATGCTTTAATTATGTTCAATCTGTAACAATGAAATTGGGGGTCACCACAACATGAGGAACGGTATTAAAGGGTCGCGGCATTAGGAAGGTTGAGAACCATTGCTCTATGAGATTAGGATTGTCCTGAACACTGGGGCAGAGTGGTGCCTTGGCGTGCTTTTGGTTGTGGGAAGGAGAGAACTTGGGGACAGTTCCCCCTCTGTCCTGGGAATGCCCTTCCAATATGGAATGGATGCCATGGTGGAGACAGCCCTCTTAGAGACTTTCCTTCATGATCATTATTTACAATACATTTATAGAAGGTATTAACAATATAGGGGTAAATTAAATGCCTCTTATATACCCTTTATAACTCTGTGATTTCAAAAATATTTAATATTAAAAAGAATGCTATATCATTTGCTCTTCTAGATACTTGGATTTTAAACAGTATTGGAATCTTCTTTCAGAACTTAAAGATGAAAAAAAAAAATGCTTTAAAATAAAGTAGGATAGTATTTGAAAACAGCCTTCTAGGTCCCATGAGAAATCTTTATTAAACCATAAAGCTTTATTTAATCTTCAGTGTGGTAAGAAAATATGCTGTTATTATAAATGTTTGATTTTATATTGGAATGTACTGTATGTTTTTTGTCTTGGGATGACTTTTTACTGTTTATTGAGGAGAAGAATAAGTATACACATGATTCTATAGTAACTTCCAACTTCTACTTTGAGATTTCCTAACTACAGAGCCAGTTAAAGTTGTTCACCTGACCAGAAGGGCCCTTTAACTGATATATTTGGGTCGAGAATAGATTTTATGTTGCCAGCAGGAACTTTAATTACTTTTATGTGAACAGTTTCTTCAACTACTTTATGCATAAAGGCCTTGCAGATAAGAGAAATAAATATCTTTTAACTATTTCTCTGTATCTAGGAAGCTGTAGTTTAATAAATCCACTTTCAGTACCTGTCTCATTTCCATAACTACTTCATGGAGCACAACAGTCCACATGGAGGCCAGTTATGGTGTACTGGAAAGAATTTGAGTTTTGGAAGCAACAGATATGAATTTTACTACTTTTTTTAACTTCTTACCAACCCTGATCTCGGTTAATTTACCTAACACTCTATGTTTTCTGACCTGAGAATGGTGGATGAGACACCTCCTCCAGACGGTTGGTGTAGCTACTAAACAGTGAAACACTTAACATAATGGCTTCACATTTTACAATTTCATTTAAAGTTTAGTTCTTTTTCAGCTTCAGACTGAACAATGGAGAAATGCCTCCCATCATCAGATTGTTTTGAGAATCAATGATTAAAACATGTTGAATAATAAGGTCCTATAGACAGGTAAGGGGTTCATTATTCTTTCCTCCCAACAACTAATATCTCAAAAATGTTTTGAGATTTCTTAATCACATGGCCAGTTAAATTTGTTCACTGACCAGAAAAGTAATTTTAGAGAGAAAACAACTGTCTTGGTAATTTCTGTGAAATTCTTACTTGTTTCTTTCATCTAAATGCATTTTTACTTCTTTGCCCTTTGGTCCTAACAGCAAGTTACCCCCCTTTAACCATGGCCTCTTAGCCTCTTTGAGCCAGCACTTCTCTTAGTTCCTAAAAGACTGGTGGCTTAAAACAATGGAAATGTATTGTCTCACTATTCTAGTGACTAGAAATCAAAACTCAAGATGCCTGCAGTGCAGCGCCCTTTCTGAAGGCTCCGGAGGAGAGTCCTCCCTGCTCTTCCAGCCTCTACCAGTCCTTGGTGTTCCTTGGCTTGTAGATGCCGGTATTTGTTATATAGCCGTCTCCTCCTATGTGTCTTCACATCGTTTTTCCTTTGTGCATGTTGTCTCTGTGTTCAATTTTCCCTTTTTTATAAGGACACCATTTATATTGAACTAGAGTCCATTTAATAATCTCATTTTCACCGTGTCACCTTTCTAAAGACTATTTCCCAACAAAGTCACATTCTGAGTGAGGAGGTTAGGACTTCTTACATATCTTATCTTGGGTGGTGTACAACTCAACTCATAACAAACAGGACTCCCTAAGGTTCTGACCACAGACTCTTTTGAGTCCCCTTCTTCTCTGTAAGTAGTTTCATCTTCTCATGACTCAAATGACAACTGCAGTGTAATGCAGTATACATGGTCTTAGGAACTGGACTATCTTACATTGGATCCTAGCTGTTTCACTTTCCAGTGAGATCAGCCATCTAAACATATTTAGAGGGGTCCGTTGAGTGGTATTTTCCCACTCAGGGTTTTTTCCTCGGGAATTGCAGGGTACAGAGTGCTAGAATACATGCCAAAACCCCCAGTGAGTTTGCCTTCAGCTTTCTTAGCTTACCCAGTTAATATGAACACTCAGAAACAACCCTGAAGGGTAAAAGCAATCAGAGAAAAATCACTTGGAGGAATGTCACTTAAAGTGTGGTGCACACACCAGCAGCATCTGATCACCTGGGAGATTTGGAAATGCAAAAGCTTGGATCCCACCACAACCTACTGAATCCGGATTGGAGAGGTAGGGTTCAGGCATCTGTTTTAAGAAGTTCTGTGGGTGATTCGTACGCATGTTGCAGGTTGGGAAGTACTGAATGGGAGCGGGTATCACAGGACTCTGTGCATATCCGCCATGGTGATGGTGGTGGCTCCATGGGTTGATGGCACAAGTGAATATGCATCTCAGGACTGTTTAAGCAACAGGTGGTGGGGCCACCCCGCCCCTTTAACTTCCCTTTCCTTGAGTTCAGCAGCATTCCTAGGCATACTACTGGCAAGGATGGCATTGATATCAAGGAAATGTAACATTCATTTCATCTGAGTTACATTTAAAAGTCTTATTCCAAGCTCCATTTGGAAACTGATCTCCCTCAGCACTGCTTAACGCCCTGCTCTCAACCACCAAGTCTGTGGTTTATAACTGCTGATCCAAACCCACTAAAAGGATTTCATTTTTCTCTTTTTGTGGAAATGTTTTATGTGCATCAGCCTCCTATTATCCCCTCCAAGGGAAAGTGTGCCACATAAATTATAGTGATTTATTAGAAATGAAGAACTTATTCTAGAGCCCTAACTCAGCAGTTTTCATGAAGTGCTCTGTAAGTAGACAAATATTTGTCATTTTTGGACAGATTCAGAATAAATAAAATAGAGAACTAGTGTAAGGTGAAATAATACTATATTGTTGCTGACAGATATTGAAGTTAGGTCTATGATGGTTGCATCTGTACTGAACATGTATAGTCTTTTTAAACTTATTTTATTCCCTAAAGAATACAATAGAACTATTTACATAGTATTTATATTGTTTTAGATATTATAAGTAACCTAGAGATGATTTAAAGTGTATGGGAGGGTTGGGTGGGGTATATGCAAATACTACTCCACTTTATATAAAGGACTTGAGCATCTGTGGATTTTAGTGTTCACAGGCGACCTGAAACCAATCTCCCTGGAATATGGAGGGATGATTATAGCCTAATTTCCTCCTGAAAGTTTGATAAATCTTATGTATAACTGGACTTATTTTCATTTTTTTAAATTATTGAGACTTAAAATTCACTCGTGGTGGAAATGATGGGTAGAAGGGAAGTGCATTTTCTTTCTAGAAACCGGGTATATTACACTTCCTTGTAGAGCATTTTCAAGTGATAGAATGAAGTGAAGGTCCTAGCATTTCATTCTTTTCTCTTCCTTTGTGTATGTCTAGAAGTTAATTTTTAATTTTTTTATCTTTATTGTTAAAAGTATTTCAAATATCCTCCTTTTACCCCATTGATCCCTTCTAACTCACACCTGCTCCCCACCCCAGGATCTGTGTCCATGGGTTATGCATATATGCATACAAGATCTTTAGTTAATCTCTTCCCACCTACCCCCTAGAAGTTCTTATATAAAAATGAGAAAACTGACTAAAGTGGATATTCTTTTATGTAGATAAGTATGTATTTATTTATCTAAAACTCCTTGAGCATTTGCTGTATAACTGGTCTGCGGTACAAAGGTGCTTACATTTTGTTTCCTCCAAAGAGATTTCAGTCTAGTAGAAGAGGCTGTGAAATCATCTGGGGTAAAATAATTTAAGTTGTGAATTAAATTTATCTATCAATGAGCAATTAATAATTAATTATTTGCCCATTACTAATGATTGCTCTAGTATAGAAAGTACTTATTCTTGAATTTTGGAGTAAATCAGAATATAACATGCAGGTTCTCTTGGGGATTTTGTTGAAATTACAGGTAGCCTGCCCCTATCTCTCATTAGTCATGTTCCATAAGTCTGTAGTAGGGCCAAGGTATCTATAAAGGGCAGTTACAGGTAATTCTGATGCCA
Organism: Myotis daubentonii; assembly: GCF_963259705.1. Taxonomy (NCBI): domain Eukaryota; kingdom Metazoa; phylum Chordata; class Mammalia; order Chiroptera; family Vespertilionidae; genus Myotis; species Myotis daubentonii. The sequence goes on from NC_081841.1 coordinate 61,094,162, forward strand.
ACCAAGCTCATGAACCGCTGCTGCCAGTGCTTAGAAGCCAGGCTGATATCCATTATTTACTTGTGACATGAGTGGATTAGAATCATGGAGTTTTGTAAAAATCAGGAAATTGCCTGTAACTTTAAGCCAGAACTCAAGTGAGAGCCACTTAATGACTGCTTTGCTTTGGCTGCTGGAGACTTCACCTGGCTCATGGGTCAGAGGAGTTCCACTGGCTGTGTTTTTCCATGCCGGCATGCTTAGGGACCTTGGCTCTTGCTTCTTGGTTACTGGTTTGAATGGAACTCATCCTGCACAGATGGACCATGGTTTGTGAGAACAGTTGGAGAAGGAACAGCAAGTCCACTGGCAGAGCCAACACATGAGCAAGAGAGAAAAGACAAAGGCTGGGGGTGGGGGCGGGGGATGGGATAGAAGAGGTTGATGGGGGGGGAAAGGGGATATATATATATAATACTTGCAACAATAAAGAATTTTTTAAAAATAAAAGTAACATTCCAAGTATAAAATAAATAATTTTAATCACCACCCCACCACCCCCCTCCCCCCTAAATAATGACAAAGGCTCTAGGTGGAGCACTAAAGAACATCAACATTCACCTGGTCATTGTAAGGAATGCTCTCTTCTCTTAATGTATCTTAATAGGAGTGTACATAGCAAGTCTATTTGAAGCACATGCAATTTTATCTTATGTATGCCCTTTAAAATTACATAATAAATACCTTCCAAGTATTTAATAAAAATAGCTAACAATGCAACAAAATTGAAGCAAAATTAAAAAAAAAACATAATGACAAATTACATGTTTTTTTCTAAAGAGCAGAAGGAACTAAGTTAAGAAGGAGAGGAGCAGTTGACTTTCTGTTCTAACCATAAAGGTCTCAAGTTCGTGTTGCTTATAAGAAAAATAATTCCTGATTCTGGTAGCAGAACTTCTTCATTTTCAGTATTTGATATTTGCTTTGGTTGATATTTTATTTTTAGTTTTTTGGCTAAAAATAGGTATATTGAGATATACTCCTGGGAGCATAAAATATAATTATTGCTACATATTCTATATTTTTATACTCTTTATTTTCAGTTTACTCTCCATACTTTTTTAAAATGTAACTCTTACCAGGCTGGTGTGGCTCCGTGATTGAGCATCGACCCATGAACCTAAAATGTAACTCTTACCCCCTCCCCAATATGCATACTGGAATTCCAACAATTCATCGCCAAAGTGTTATTTAGCAAACACTATGTAGAGCATTACTGCCAGGCTGTAAGGTGAACACAGATGCACAAAAGGCCCCTCAGTCTAAGTGAACTTTGGGGAAGGACACAGCAAGTGGCCTTGTTCCCACTCCCAGCGAGGCAGCTTACCTAATTCAGAACATCTGGGGAGTGCTTGACCTACCCTTCTGTAGGATTGGAGAGCTATCATTTCTCTCGAAGATGTAGAATTTCACTCTCAATTAATTTCCTTTTGCCCTACAGATTGTTTGAAAAATCACTCATTTGCATGAACTATTCAGTGTCTTTTTATTGCTTTTAGGACAAAGGCCAGGCTTATTAACCTTACCAATAAGGCCCTAGGGCAGCAGTTCTTAATTGGAGATTGTTTTGTCACAAGAGAACATCTGGCAAAGTCTGGAGATATTCTTGGTTCTCAAGGGATATCTGGGGAAGGGTAATAATGCTATTGGCATATAAATGTAGAGACCAGAGATGCTGTTAAACATCCTATAAAGTGCAGGACAGGTCCTCACAACAGGAATTATTAACCCCAAATGTCAACAGTACTGAGTTTCAGGATGTTTGCCCTGTGGCGTCTGGTTCCTGCTAGCAGGGACAGCCTCATCTTGGGCTACCCTCTCTACTCCCAGAATACTGGGCTTCCTTTCAGTTTTCTGAGTAGCTTATGGTACTGTTTTATTTGCCCAGGAATGAACTCTGAATCCTTCAGAGCTCAGCTAATAGCACTCCTCAGAGAAGCCGTCCATACCTATCCCACGGGCTTAGATTGCCTTATGCTTTAAGAGCACCATGTACTCCAGTGCCTTTGACCTTATGGATACTCTAATTAATAATTTATTTTATAATTGGTGGTTCACATCTTACTACCCCCATTAGAATATGATCTCAAGAGGACAGGGCCTATTCACTGTTTTATCCCCAATGTCTAACATAGTGACTTGATAATCACTCAATAAATATCAGTTGAATAAATGAGTCATCCAATAAGATCATGACAGTTATTTTAAAAAAATTAGACCCATTGCTATTTTTTCACACATCACCTGGAGGTGACCTATGTCCTCAGAGTCTATAAGGAATTTTTATTCAAACCAATATCAGGTATTAAGCATATATGGTTTTATGTAGTAGTTATGGGCAAAGTAGGATATGTTGGTTTGGCTTTTTAGATATCGTTCTTTTGGTACTAGTGTAAAGTCACTCTCTTTTCCTATCACCATCCCTTGCTCTCCTTATTCTAACCCTCTCACTCTAATTATAGCTGACTTTCAATTTCTACTTTACTTTTTCATTGTTTGATTTTTTTAAAAAGACCAATGAATATTGCTTTATATTCAGAAAGATGATTAAAATTTTCAAATTCTATTATAACTGGACTGGATTCTCAGATTATATCATCCAATTCCTCAAACTATAATTTTATAGGTACTTAATAATATTAGTATAACACATGGATACTATTGACTATGGAGAAATTTATGGGAAATTTAATTAAAGATTAAGCATGCAATTTGGAGTTGAAAACAAGGGATATTGTGATCCAACATCTTGCTTGGCTCACTGTCTAATACATACTCAGTCAAATATGGTTAGCATAATTAGGCAGCCTACACAAAGCAGAGGTATTCATACCCTAGATTTTTCAAATAGAAAACAGACTGAATATCCTTATTCAGTTGATTAATCTATTTATTACCTGAAACTAATTTGACTGAATATTACAGCTAAAGAGGAGTGTAACAAGAAAACTTGAATTACAGACTATTATATATTAATAAATTAACAAAGAAGCTGGCTCTGGCCCTTCCTGATATAGGCAAGCCTAGTAAACATTGGACTCACATTTATGTGATTTGTCTACCAACTGATGCTTAACCTTCATCATATCACTACTCAGGGTGTGGGATTGGTAGACGGAGTTGTGCTCAGAGAGAGGTGAAGACGTCTACTGCTTACAGTGCTTGATAATTTTAAAAATGTGTCATCTGTTTTTAGCTGCCTTGAGTCAATATGCATCAATTTGTTGCTCGTATCATGTACCCATAATATACATTATGTGTATTAACTGGACATGACGATCTGTAAATAGAAGGACTTTAATTTATACATCATTGTTCCTAACTTTCTTATATCTCATGCTATTCAGTTGATTTTTTTTTGAGTGAGTGTATCAAGTTGAACCATATAAACTGTCAATATTCAATTGTTTTTGCCCCACAAAAATGACATTTTCATATGGTTCCATTTCATATAAATAAGTGAACAGATAAGCCTTGAGTTTATTTTTCCATAGAAATAATGTTTTAACTAAGAGTGAAATATAAGGAGTCAATGGGAGACAAAAGGGTACATATGTAATACTTTCAACAATAAAGATTTAATAATAAGAGTAAAAAAAATTTGAAATAGTACTATATGTACTTTGTTTAGGTACACTGTGAATGATTCAAATAGATTTTTATGGCAAGCCAGAAAACCTAGCCATAATTTAAACCATTGATGCTATAGAAAAAATGCATGTCAACTACAAAACTCAAATATGAACGTTTGGTATACAATGTATTCAGAGATTGGTGACATAAACCATTACACCTGTAGGAATTACCTTCATACTCTGACAGGATAATTGATAGAAACTTCTTTACTAATTCTTTGGTTTCAGCCCAGCAATTCGGGACAGGCAGAGAATTAGGTGATAACATCAGTGTTGTTGGAGTCTGTATTCTTTTTTTAAGGAATTAACTCATTAATGGAAATCTTTGTCACTAGGGAACAGAATCTTTGTGATCTGATGAAATGTAGGGAAAATGTGCAGAATTATACAAAGCAAACCTTTTTTACTAGCATCTAATATGTTCTGCATAACAATCTGCAATGAATGAAGGTAATTTTTCTTCATTATCTATTTTCCGATCTTAGGGTTTGATGAATTCTTAGTTCATGGTCTTTTAGTTCTCCAGGCACCCAGGAATATATGTGTTTTCATGAAAAACCTCATGATGTGAGTGGGCATCTGATGGTGTTGCATAAGGAGACACAGGAAGGGTGATGTTCCTGCCAAAGGTTGATGTAATCCACCATAATTTCAGCCTTTGGAAAGCAAGGGTAACAGGTTAGCTCAATCTTGCTCTACAGATAGGCTGGGAAAACTTTCCAGGTGCCCATGTGACATGGCTGCAGGGGGCTAGTAGCCCATGTACATATTTTCTTCTGGGGTAGCATTTTAGTTGGGGGAGAGAAGGAGACATAAGTTTGGATCATAAATTTTTATTTACTCTTGAAATCCCTGGAATATAAAATAACATCAAAAATAATAATAAAAATCGTGAAAATAACATGAAGAAATGGGACTTATTGCTGAGGGAAAGGATATTCTGAGGTGAGAATGTCGCTACCTTCTCTGATTTTATTTTTTAGATAAGAAGAGGAATAAGGGAACTTCCACATATTGTTTCTGTTTGTCTGGTTAATATACAGCAAGAGAAGCTCACAACACTCTTATGCTCATAAATATAATAAGCTTCAAGCAGCTTTGTTAAACAAGAGCTTGAGATTTTTTACTAATGCATCAAGGATTCTTATGCAGGATCTTATGAGGATGTTTTTAAACAACAAACCATTAGTATTATGGAATCTAAATAATTAAGAAAATCAGATCATGAATAATGTGATTGCCAATGCCAAGAGTTCTGAAGGCTCTAAATACTTAATGCTGGTCAGACTATAAATAATACTGAAATTATTATTGCAATAATGAAAACAATTTTTGGCCTTTTATTTATATATTTAAAATATATATTAAAATTTGCAATAATATTTTTACATTTTATTCAGATTCAAAACAACTAAGAAGACGTTTATCTTCATTGTGTGTGTATGTGTGTATTTTTGCCATCAAAAGTAACCTTTTTTATTTTGACTGCATAAAATTTAAAAATGCTCCACAACAAATAGTATCTTAGACAAAAGAGAATAAGAAAGAAGTATACAGCTGAAAAGAATTCTAAAGATTTCTAATCTCTGAATTTAGGGCTAAACTATCCTATGATTTTAGGGCTAAATTATGAATTTAGGACTAAAATAATGAAAACATTATGCAGTTTGAATGGGATGCTGTCCTGTTCAATTTGTTTTGCATTGTTTTTAAAACCAACAGGTATATATTAAGTTACTTCTATAGACTTGTAATAAGAGCAATATCACACAATCATGGTCTTTGTTTAAACATCCATGTCAAATAGTATATAATTCAAATTTTAGTATATAATTCTAAAGGGTCTTATGGGGAATGTAGTATTCATGAGAATTATACTAAAGGATCTATATTTAAATAATAGTACTGTAAAGTTATAATGCTGTATACTACTAAGGGTAATTGTGGCATCAATTTAGTAAGAGAAGCGAAACTAAAGAGCGATCAATCAGAATTACTGGAAGAGAAACACAGGCAGAAGTTGAGCTCTGGCTGTGAGTGCTCAGGACCCAGAGACTGTGGAAGCTGAGTCACAACTGCGGGTGTTGCTAAATTCTTGAGGTCTTACTGGGCGACCTCCCTCCTGGAGACTGCGGGTACCAAAAGAGCCACCTGGGAAAGGCTGGAACCTGGAATTGGACTTGACATTGGCCAGCATTTGCTTGTTGTGATCGTTTTCTCTCCATAGGTACTCGAGCTTTCTCTCAGTGAACTTGGCTGCCATGCAGGCTTCTTCGGCTCTTCTCTGATGGTATCGAATCTCATTTTCATAGTAGAAAGTGCTTCTTCGTAGCTCCTGGTTCATGTCTTGGACCATCTTCCTATACCTGTTCAGAAACTGATGGTTGGAGTTCATGTTTCTCCAGACGTTGAAAAACTTCTTCTCCATTTCGAAGCCGCGCATTTCCGCCTCAAACAGTTTTTTCTGTAATTGTGTTATAGGATCTTCATATACATCAGGAGCAATTTCCAGCTTCAGCTTCAGCTGTTGAATCTCATCTTGTAGGCTTGCATTTTCACGCTGCAAAGATGCTTTCTCGGTTTGCAGACTCGTTCTTTCTGCTGCAAGCTCTTCATTCCTTTGCTTTTGCTCCCACACTTGTCTGGCCATCTCCTGATTTCCCTGGTCAGCGCTTTGAAGGGACAGCCTGTCATCAGCACCATGAGGGACACCCTTGAGATCAACCTCCGACCCAAGGATGAATCGATCTCCTTTGTCTACTCCCCGCTTTGGTGGGAATTCCAAGTTCCCACCACCCAGGTCATGTCCAAGCTCATCAGGCTTGGGATTTCCAGCCACTGACGTTGATTGGCCGCCTCTAACTTTCAGGACCTGCTCCATTCCTGTGTTCGCCTGCTCCAGCCTCTGTTTCCCCTCCTCCTTCTCTTGGGTTTTCTGCTTCCATCCCATAATTTCTCCTTGGAGCAATTCTGGACTTTGTGGGTAATGAGAGTTTTTGTTCAGACCATCCGTTCTGTTCTTCTGAAGTTGTTCTCCATCAATCCCCGATGCTTTCGAGGTGGGCCTTTCACCAGTCACTTGGGAACGTTTAGGAGGTTGGCTCTTGGGTGCCGTTTTCCATAAGTAAACCGTGTCCTGACGTGACAGCTGGCTCAGGTGTTTATTCAGTGCCCTCAAGCACAAAGTCTGCAACAGGAGAGGACTGGCCCCCACCCCGGGTGACTTGAGGGCGTGCTTGACTCCTGTCAGGGGTCCAGTGGTCTCACTACATCTTGCACAGACTCTATGGCGGCGGGCGGAGCACCTTGCACCTGGCGCCTTCGCACTTCTTGAAGCGCGTCGTCTCTTTGCTATGACAGACACCACCACCAGAGTGCCCACCAGGATCCCCCAGGGGAACGCAGCGGGGCCCGGGAAGGGTCTCAAGCTCTCCCAAATCCCCAGCAGAACCCTGCACAGGTGCCGCAGGGTCAGCTGGAAGGCGGGTGCGGTGGCAGGCAGCAGGCCCCCCATGACTGGTCGGGCTCTCGGCGCCGCCTCTGACTGCCAGTGTCTGGTGGGCACAGAGACCACTCAGAACCCTGCGGAGCGCTCTGTCTCTCAGGTGACCGGGTGCCCAGCAACCAGGGCTGGTCAGTTGGGTGGGGGAGGGGAGGCCGGTGGTTCCAGAAAACAGTTCCTAACTTGGCTGTGAATGGGACAGTGTAAAGAACCAATGAACTTGAATGGAGAGCACAGAGTTCACATGCACCCCTGACGCCCCGCATGAAGAAGCCTGTGCTACTGGCATGACTGTGGGACGGCTTTATAGTCAATGGATGAACCGATATTGGCACATTGTTGTCACCTAAAGTCCCTTTACGTTAGGGTTCGCGCTTTGTGTTGCACATGATGTGGTTTCTGACAAATGTGTGGTGTCTGTACGCACCATTCTAGTCCCATGGAATAGTTTCACTGCCCTAACAATCCCTCGTGCTCCACCCCTGAACCCTGATCACCTTTCTTGCTCTCTCCTCTGCTCCGCCTGATGTCAATAGGAGGATTCCAGCTTTTTAAATTAGTGTCAGCGTGGTGCCTCTTGTCCATACTCTTCACCTTGCTGTGCCTTGTAGTTAAAGTGGGTTTCTTTTATTTTTTTTTTATTTTTTTAAGTGGGTTTTTTAAAGGCTACATTATAGTTGGTTCTTGTTTTTGTTGTTGTTGTTTTCCATCACCATTTATACCCTCTATGCCCTTTTCCACTTCCACCCACCCCTCCTACCCTGACAATCACCATACTGTTGTCCATGTCTATGAGTTCTCTCTCTTTTTATTTTTTGCTTAATCTCTCCACCCCTACCCCTACCCCCACCCCCAAAACTACCACCACCGCAACCAGAGCTGTCTGCCCACTCTATCCATGAGTCTTTCTCTATTTTGCTTGGTAGTTCAGTTTATGTATTAAATTCCACATATGAGTGAAATTGTATGGTACTTGTCCTTCTCTGACTGGCTTATTTCACTTAGCATATTTTTCTCCAGGTCCACCCATGCTGTCACAAAGAGTAAACTTTTCTTCCTTTTCACAGCCAGGTAGTATTCCATTGTGTAAATATATCACAGCATTTTTGTCCGGTCATCTACTGATGGGCACTTTGGCTGCTTCCAAAACTTGGCTGTAAATAATGCTGCCATGAACATAGGAGTACATATTTTTTTTAAATTAGGGTTTAGGGTTACTTTGGATAAATTGCCAGAAGTGGAGCCGAAACCAGTTTGGCTCAGTGTATAGAGTGTCAGCCTGCGGACGGAAGGGTCCCAGGTTCGATTCCAGTCAAGGGCATGTACCTTGGTTGCGGGCATATCCCCAGTGGGAGATGTGCAGGAGGCAGCTGATCGATGTTTCTCTCTCATCGATGTTTCTGACTCTCTCTCTCCCTTCCTCTCTGTAAAAAATCAATAAAATATATTTTAAAAAAAATAAATAAATAAATTGCCAGAAGTGGAATCGCTGGATCATAAGGCAGCTCCATTTTTAACTCCATACTGCTTTCCACAGTGGCTGGACTGCATTCCCAGCAACCATACAACAGGGTTCCCTTTTCTCCACATCCTTGCCAACACTTGTTGTTTGTTGATTTATTGAGAGAGACATTCAGACAGGTGTGAAGGGATATCTCATTGAGGTTTTAATTTGCATCTCTCTGATGATTAGTGACACTGAGCATCTTTTCATATGTCTATTGGCCATCTGTATGTCTTTCTTGGAGACATGTCTATTCAGACATTTTGCCTATTTTTTAATTGGATTGTTTTATTGATGTAGAGTTTATAAATTTTTGACAATAACTCCTAATTAGATGTATCATTGGCAAATATGTTCTCTCAATTTTAACTCTATTTTCTACCTTTGTAATTTAAAAACACTCTCTAAATTTTACTACCTCTTGCTAACTGTGGCTGAACAAATATATGGTACTCCTACAGTAGAAAAAGACACATAAAAATGCAATTACCGTGCAAAAACCTTGATTTTCTCAGGAGGTCATTTGAAGAAAGCACATATACTTGGCCTATGAAAATTATTTTTTTCAGATAATATCAGAATAAACAGAATTGGATTGAAAGTTGAATTGAAATCATGTGATTGCAGTGCAAAAACCTTGGTTTCCTCAGAAGGCCACTTGAAGAACGCACATATATTTGGCCTATAACAATGGGTTATTTTTCTCAGGTAAGATCAGAATAAACAGAATGATATTTATAGTTGAATTGAAGGCATCACACTGATAAAATAGCTTTGATACTTCATGTCTCCCACAGCATGGAGAGACCATTGTAAATCGTAAGCCATGTCAGTTAATGATGATGATTATACAGTCAGACATCCTGCCACAGATCTGCCATGTTACCATTAATAAGAATGGGGTCTGTTGGATTTTTTTTTTTCATGACTGGTATCAAAGTTTCCATGACTAGGATAGCAGTAAACTTTCTATCAAATATAGATTCATGACTTTTATAGCACTTGTCTATGGCTGTGAATAGGTCTTCTAGCTCTGCAAACCTGCCAATTAAACTCTTTCATTGCAATCTATTGATTAAACCAGGGGGCAGTAACATTACAGAACCTGTGTCTTTCTGGTATGGTACTATAGGAATCCAACCTCTTGGTAACCTATTAAATCTATGCTATATACTGAATAATGCCATCTAAGTATTCTAGCCCCACTGTGGAAATTGGGAAATATACAGGGGTGGGAAAAAGTACATTTTAGCTAAACCACCTCAGGAGTCAGTGGGGCTCACCCCAAGCAGGTCACTGAAATTCAGCAGATGAGTGGATTAAAAAACTGTGGTACATCTACACAATGGAATACTATGCTGCTATAAAAAAGAAGGAACTCTAACCATTTGCAACAGCATGGATGGAACTGGAGAGCATTATGCTAAGTGAAATAAGCCAGTTGGAGGAAGATAAATATCACATGATCTCACTCATTTGTGGAATATGATGAACAATATAAACTGATGAATAAATAGAGCCAGAGGAAAAAAATATTTTAGAATACAATAGAAGTAATCCAGTTATTTGCAGACTTTTAATATTTCCTACAACTTTTGTGATATTACACTATGTTAGTACAGTTTTGGTAATATCATATTTAAAATCTTTTTTTCTTAAAATATTAATGTTTATTGCATGTAATATTATATTTAAAACTAGAGGCCCGGTGCACAAAAATTTGTGCACTCGGGGGGGAGGGGAGAGTCCCTCAGCCCGGCCTGTGCCCTCTTGCAGTCTGGGACCCCTCGGGAGATAACGACCTGCTGGCTTAGGCCTGCTCCCGGGTGGCAGAGGGCAGGCCCAATCCCTAGGTGCAGCCCCTGGTCGGGCTCAGAGCAGGGCCAATTGGGGAGTTGGGGCGCCGCCCCCTGTCATGCACAGAGGAGGGCGGATTGGGAGGTTGCGATGCCACCCTGAGTCACGCTCAGGGTAGGGCCGATTGGGGGGTTGGGGCACCGCCCCCTGTCACACTCAAGGCAGGGTCGATGGGGAGGTTGCAGCACCACCCCCTGTCACGCACAGAACAGGGCTCATCAGGGGGTTGGGGAGCTCCCCCCTGTCACTCACAGAGTAGGGCCGATAGGGGAGTTGGGGCACCGCCCCCTGTCACACACAGAGCAGGGCTGATCAGGGGGCTGGGGCGCCGCCACTCTCACACTCAGGGCAGGGCTGATGGGAAGGTTATGGCTCTACCCTGTCACACACAGAGCAGGGCCCATGGGGGGCGGGGGGGGCGGGGGTTGGGTCGCCGCACCCTGTCACACACAGAGCCGCAGGGCGATCAGGGGGTTGGGGCACCTTCCCCTGTCAGGAACAGAGCAGGGCCAATAGGGAGGTTGTGGCCCCGCCCCCTGTCACACACAGAGCCGCAGGGAGATCAGAGGGTTTAGGCGCTGCCCCCTGTCACACTGATCCCGGTGCTGGGAGGCATATTACCCTTATACTATATAGGATAGCGGCCTGGTGCATGGGTGGGGCTGGCTGGTTTGCCCTGAAGGGTGTGCTGGATCAGGGTGGGGGTCCCCACTGGGGTGCCTGGCCAGCCTGGATGAAGGGATGATGGCTGTTTGCAGCTGGTCATACATCCTTCATGGTGGGGGTCCCCACTGGGGTGCCTGGCCAGTCTGGGTGAGGGGCTGAGGGCTGTTTTCAGACTGGGACTGAAGCTCCCAACTGCTCCTTTTTTTCTTTTCTTTTTTATTCTGGGCCAGCTTTAGCTCTGAGGCTCTAGCTCTTACGCCTCCACTGCTGAAAGCAGGTATCTGGTTGGTTTCGGTTCTATAATCGAAACAATGTATAACTCCAGCTCTGAGATCCCAGCTCGCTGAAAGCTGGTTTCTGGGGTTTTGTTTAGCTTCTATATTTGTTACAATGTTTCTTAAACTGCAGGTTCAGAGGCCTGCAAGGCAGGCAGGGAACGTTGCAGTCCTCTGTCACTGAAGCAAGCAAGCCTCATGTTAGTTTCAAGCTGCCTGGCTGCCGGCCGCCATCTTGCCTGGCAGTTAATTTGCATATCTCGCTGATTAGCCAATGGGAAAGGTAGCGGTCGTACGCCAATTACCATGTTTCTCTTTTATTAGATAGGATCTTTTTCTCTTGAAATATTAATGTTTATTGCATGTAAATGGCTATTTTGTATCTACAAAAAAATGAAATTAAATAAAAAATTAAAAACTTAAATGAAAGATATATGGATAGAAAGAAGAAAAAGAAATTCAAGTTTGTTTACTGATTTTTAAACACTACAAGATTGTGTAAATAAGGAAGGCTGGCAATGTGAGCACTTACGAGATTGCACCTAAGTCCACTGTGCCATCGTGACATTCTTTTGAGTTAATGAAGCTATTGTAATAACCATAACTTATATGTCTTTTCCCATGTGAACTATAAACCTACTTTTGCCCACCCCTGTATATTACTTCAGTAACACCTTTATTTTTAAATATGACCAATTGTCACTACCTTTAAAATAAATGTCAATACCATGACTACTTTCTATATTCTCATCCAATTCAAAGCTGGAAATGGCATTCTATCCATGCTCAGTTCAAAAAACAGCACAGAAACCACCTCCTGCGCTAGAGATCACTTCACTGCCCCCATTCTTCTAGGCCTCTCTGTCATATAAACACAACTGAGCACACCTTCTTTTGTTAGAACCATTGCTCTCTCTCTGAAAGTGAGAAATTGAACACTCTCATTGGCCTCTTATTTCAGGGTGACTTGCTGATATCTGTTTGTTTGGCTGACCTCTGAAGTTCGCTGCAGTGCCTCGAGGCTGTGCTGGAGCCTCTGCTCACAATTTCTCCCAGATTATCTCACCCAGATTCATGGCTTTAGTGTGATCTCCTCACTGATAAGTCACAAAATTTTCCTCCAACCCTAACATCTTACCTGAACCAGACTTTCCATTCAACTAGGAATTTAGCATCTTTAATTAGTTGGCTAATAGATATGTCAAGCTTGAAGGGCTGAGTGATGCATTTTCTTCCTTCTCCCTGACTGACTATTTCTGCCTCATTTTCATTGCACCACCATCCAGCCAAGCAAGAAATTCAGAAGTTACTTTTGATTTCTCCCTCTCACTGACCCCCATTTCTAAACTTTCAGCACATCCTATGCTCAACATATAAAATATACAATAAACCCATCTATTTTTTCCACCTTCATCCTTGTCCAAGTCTGACCTCCACTACAATGATCTCCTGTTCGATCTCTGCTTCCACTCTTTCACCATAGCATTTTCCTCCTAAAAAAACATTGACAGCCATCATTTCCTTTTTTCATGCAAATCTTACTACTGCACCACTTAAAAAGTTTCTGATGCTGGATCTTAAAAGTTTCCAATGTACAGCCAATGTAGTATTATCAGAATAAAATTAAAATCCCATCTCCTTACCATGACCTCGTAGGCTACCTGCATTTGATCACTTATCCTTCTCCCTCTCACTCACACCTCCTTCCTAAAATGCCAAACTCAAGTCCTCAAATCCTTAATACTGCCTAGTTCTTCTGCCTGAAAGTCCTCCTCATTCTTTAGATTTCTGGTCAAATTAAATCTTTTCAGAGAGGATTTTCTGACTATCATATAGCTCAGCATCCAATTTATTTCCATCCAAAGAACATCACTATCAATAATAATGTATCTGTTTTCATATTTTCTGACTCCTACCAATAGCATATCAGTTCCACATGAGGAACCTTTTCTGTCTTGTTCACCACTGTGTTCCAACCATCTGGCTCATGGTAAGTACTCAATAAATATTTATTAAAAAATAAATTGTATAAAGCCCCTCCTCCTGATACCCAATAACCATTCCACAAATGCCCTGAATTTCTTTTATTTTCATGTCAAAATTAATAGTCATGGAGAAATTGCTTGATTTGTGTGCCACATTTTAAGAAACATTTAAAATCTCTCATTTCTCAGTATGTCGATTATTACATGCGTCAAAAAATGCCATTGCTCTCATGAAGTAAAAAATTTCACATTTATTTTTACTTCTGAGGAACTTCAAGAGCAAAAGCTCTTCTCTACAAAACTGATTGTAATTTACTCTCATTAAAATTATCTTCCAGACAATGAAATAATAATAGTTTAAGTGATTTGGGGGGAAATGCCTTGCTTTTGGCAAGACTTGCTATTCTTTTAAGACCCAGCATCAGAAGTGACTGAAGACTTCTGTAAGTCAGTAGTCTTTGGGGAGCACGACTGGCTTGGGGAAACTGCCACAATGTTATAGAAGTTGTAAGTGGAAACTTCAAACCAGCCATCTATATCAACTGTATGACTAATAAGGTAAAGAAAATATCAATTTGATCAGCATTAATACACTCTGGCAATTACTGGTGATGATCTAAAGATATAATATACACCAAGAGCCCCTTGGCTTTGCAGCCATCATACCTGGTTAGAGGTAAACAATCTCCAAATAAAAGTTTGGACATTTGGATAAAAATGTTGCATGTTGGGTTTTTTTTTTCCTGGTGGGCCAAACACCCCCTAAAACTCAGATATTTAAGAGGCAGAGTAGAAGAATGAGAGTGTAGAGAAATTCAAGGTATACATGCAAAATTTGGCTCTGCCTCTTACTGGTTTGTAATTGAGTGTATTATGTATTTTTCCTTCATCGAATATTCACTGAGCACTTACTCTGCCAGGGGCTGAACTAGGTGCTATGTTTAAATAAAAGCTCTTAGAGTAGTGTAGAGCCTTCATTTTCTCCTAGATAAAACGAGAATAATACCAACCCCATTGATGACCAACCAAGATAAAGCAGGCAAAACTTCAATAAATAACTCATAGTGTTTATAATTTTCAACCAGGTTATGCTAACCTATGATCTACATGATTTCTCCTTGTGACTTACAGTATAAAATTGAAATAAAAATTTAGACTTATTCAATTTCATCGGCAGGAATTACTCCGTAACTATTGGCCTGAGCATAAAATAAATGAAAATAAATGATAGTAAATAAAAAACAGATGTACTTCCAAACTTTCAATGTGCCTAAAGGTTTATTAAATAAATGTTTCACTTGGCCTCAATTCTTTGATTCAATGAAAAAGTGCAAAAATCCACATGTTGATTTTATTTACCAAGATTTTTTTTTCATGTAGTATCTTCAGCGGGTTGCCATCAACAATTAAATGCTAAAAAGGATTCAGAGGGAAGTGTGTATTCAGAACTCATGGAATATTCAAGAGTGTTTTTTTTTCATTTTCTGGTTCTCCATCTCATAATAATAAATTGGTTAAATCTAGGAAGATAGCCAAGAGTATTATTCTGTTCCACAGAGAATTAATGTATCTAATTCAGTAGTACATGAGAGCCTTGCAGTGTAATAGAACTATTTTATGACTATCTTTAAAAAGTAGTCTCTTATCTTCTCATGGAGTAAGAGATTATTGTTCAAAAGCCTGTCATTACCAGGCCTTCTAATAAGTTTGCTAATTGCTTGAAAGACATGAGAAGCACCACAAATGAAAGAGCAATAGATTGTCAGTTCTGAAACTTACAGTTCAGTAACCCAACATTCCAATTACCTTAACATCAAGGCACTAATTTAGAGTTACAAATTGTTATAATAACAACGATCCAAATTAAAGAAAAATTATTAGCTAACCTCTCAAAAGGTAAGATGGTCTTGATATTATTTCATTAACATTGAGGGTCAAGCTTGATATTGTACAAAGTGAATATGTAAATTGCAAAGTGCTAAATAAATGTATAGAAGTCATATCACCAGATAGTCTCAGTATCACCAGACAGATAATTGTTACATATATTAAAAATTATGGAGGTCTCCAGAAATAATGTCCTCATATTAAATTAGTATGAAATGAGATTTTAATTAGAAAAAAAGTATTCTTGTCCTCCTCAGTTATGAAAGCAAAGCATAATGAAAAATTCTTTTCTCCTACACGGGATAATAGCTTTTTGAAAATTACCAAAAGGCAAATATTCATTTTATTAAGTCTCTGAACAAAATGCCTCTGCCATCTATCTATTGCTACCAGGCACACGGACACACTGGCTCACATGCAGGCCCCAAAGCTCTGTCTTTTTCAATGCTTTCTCAATTCATCTGTGTACACGTGGAAAAAGCCGAAATTCAGCAATCATGTTGTTAACATGCATCCTGACTGCTTTTAATCTCCCTTGCAACAAAGTATACTACCTGATTCAGAGTAACAACAGAGACATGAAGCTGGTCCTTGATGAGTTGTCAAGAAAAAGCATAGCTATTCTGAACACTGAATGTTAACTTCTAAGTACAGAATGAGGAAATAAACTAGGTAAGACCTCAGGGTCTTTCCCAACCCCTATTTTACTGTATTATCAGAATGTTGCATTTTTTGCAAAACTAAGCCGAACTGATATTAACTTTCCCCAAGGTCAGTTTATTTCCTCACCTAAAGTGTAATTTTTAATCCTAAAGTGATCCAA
This sequence comes from Myotis daubentonii, assembly GCF_963259705.1. Taxonomy (NCBI): domain Eukaryota; kingdom Metazoa; phylum Chordata; class Mammalia; order Chiroptera; family Vespertilionidae; genus Myotis; species Myotis daubentonii. The sequence continues at coordinate 61,110,335 of NC_081841.1, forward strand.
CAGTGCAATTTCCGGAAGCAAGTTCTGCGTGAAGCAGCCTGCATTTCACTGTCAGCGAGTCACCAGAAATGACAGTTTGCAGTCCCATGGACGCAGTGAAGGATGTTCACAGACCAGGAAATCTGGGGAGAAAGGCATCCAAGGCCCTGCACTGGGTAAATCGTCAGTCACAAATTCGCAAACTATTGTGAGCATTTTGACCTTGAAGTCACAGCTTTTTCAAAGTTCTATTTTCTTGTTGGTAAAAATGGAGGTGAGTTACCAAAGTATGAGAAAAATCAGGCAATTTCAGAGCATTCTACTAATGCCTCGGGATGCACGGAAAAGTAAGGCGTAGACCCTCCTCATGGGTACAGCGGACAGGTTTTATGTGAGATTTTGAGCCTCAGGCGGCGCTAAGTTAGGAGCAGAGGTGCAGCAGGTAAATCTCGGGAAATGCCAGTATTTAGGAGAAGCAGAGGAAGCACTGCCTGCCAAAGACACAGAGACATGGGAAGTGCCCAGTGAAGCAGCCAGTGGGGGAGTCATGTGGGCAGGAATTGAACAGCAGTGACAAAGGCCGAAAAGAGATGGGAAGCCACTCACTAGATGTTTATAGAATGGGGGAGGGGAGAATTGAGAGTGGTCCCACCTAAGGCTTCTGGTTTCCTATAAATTAAAAGGCACAGTAAACTGTTGAAAATCAAAGTGGAAAATTTGAATATGGTCTTAAAGAAAGTGGTGGAAGACAGGACTATTCACTGAGTGCATTTTCATCTTAAAGAAACATTTTCTAGGCTATTGAAAGGAAAACATGATGTACTTACTGCCTTTTAAATGTGTAAAGATGGTCAATTTATTCAACAAGCCATTATTAAAGGACGTTATGGGGAAGCACAAGGATACATAAGGCAAATCGCTGATCTGACATAAAAAATTCAAGTGTGTAAATAATTCCCAATACAATGTAAAACAGGGCCCGAAAGGGATCACTAGAATTTTGTGTGTGTGTGATGTGTGATGTATGGGGTGTGTGTGTGTGTGTGTGTGTGTGTGTGTGTGTGCGCGCATGTGTGTGTGGGGGGGGGGGGGGAGCTAGTGGCTACGCTGCCCCATCCCAACACTTTTCTCTCTCAGTCCCTCAGGACACAAGGCATGCACTAATAAAATGATTCGGGGAATCTGGGGTATAATCCATAGCTTGAAAAGAAAGTTCCACTCTTTTATTCATTGATATTGTAATTTGAGTGTTAGGAACATGCTTATAGGACTAACTAGAGATGCTAGAAAGGGTCGCTCCCTCCTGACTTCAACACATAGAGTTAGCTGAGGACAACTGACAGCTGCAGAAGCTGGGGCGGCTGAAAGGCTGTGACTCTGCCTCTCCACTCAGTGGACAACCTTTTTCCCCAGAGGTTGACTCTGCAAAAAAAAAACATACCCAACAAACACCCTCTGGGCAGGACTTGGAGGTAAAGCGGCATATGTAATATTGTCTTTCCACAGGAGCTCCCAATTTAATTGGAAAATAAAACAACCATAAGAAGCCTTAACCCACAGATTTTGTAAGCCTGTAAGGCAATTTGAGAGGAGCTGGCTCAGGGTTGTGCGTTATTCTGGCCAAATCCATGCAATAGACTGAAATATACAAGAGGAAAAAGAAAATGTACAGAAGAAATTGAAGAGGAAAGAATACATTTGAGGGAAAGCTGTGGAAGAGGGAGGGATTATGCTGAGTCTGAAAACTAGGTAAAGGTCAAGACCCCACGCAGCACAGCAAAAAGCAGCCATCATCATTAGTACCCTTTTTGCCATTCCTGCTGATAAACTCACCCTGTGCAACTCTGAACCATCTGTGTTTCTTCAAGGCGCGTATCTATCAGCCCTAACCCTGCCAATGATTAGGGCAGCTCTATTTTAGGAGGCATCAGATGTTTGGCTGTTTCTTTGTCTTCGGGACTTGCAGAAATGAGACAAGCAGTTTGCCTGTAAGTTCCCTGCATGGCTAAGGACTTGCATCATGTATAGATGTTCACAAAGGTTGCATCTGTTGGTATTGTGTCCTCAGAAGAAAAGAGCTGTGTTTGCTTTACATGCTGCTTTCTGAGCTATTCATTTAAGATTGGAAGGGAAACAGAAAGTCATAGCAATTTACCATAATTAGCACTCCTACAATCACTCAGCCATAGGAAGTTCCTTTTCTCAATTCTCTACTCTGTATTCCCACCTTCACCAGGTTCTGGGCAGCATTTCAAGCAAAGAGGCATCATAACTGACCCAACCCTCTAAACTATCAACAACCCTACCATTTCTCTTGCATTCATTATACCTAATAAAGCAAGTTCCATGTACCATGAAGCTAAGTTGTGTTCCACTCCGCATGTCTGAATTAAATCATGACATTTTTCACTCAGACCGCACTTCACATAGTTTTCTTTGGGCACCAAATTAAATCCTATAAGGAATTTACTGTCAGGTTTAGGTACAGGTACTGAAAAGCACCCCAATCTTTAGAAAGCCCACACTTCTCATGCATTCAGTGATCAAGGGTATCGGTCCTACTTTTCTTTCTGTGGCAGAGCAAGATCAAAACCAGGGTTGGTGCCAGAGAAGGGGAAAACAGGCATCAGGCCCAGACTGTGAGTCACAAATAGAATTGGGGGTAAAACCAGGATTGATGACAAAGAGTCGAAGTGAGAGATATGTCAAGAACCTGAGAAGGTCAAACAACAGAATAACAGCCAGGAAACAACAAGCAAGGCTCTCATGAAGGAAGTGAGCAATCAAAATGCAAACTGCATAGGACACTGAAAAGGATGTAGAAAACCTCAAAGAAGAACCAAACCAATACCAAACAGAAGCTAATGCCTCACTCGCACGAGCTAGTAGTTCTTATGGAGCCCTTATTGGGGATATAACTTAAAATTTTTATCCAAACTCCCCACTGGACATGAAACAGATGGTTACCTGTCAAGTACCTGCAAAGCACTTTACATACATTATCTCACTTAAACCTCAAAACAACTTTATAGGCATTTATAAATTCTCTATTTTATACATGAGATATCTAAGGCTCAGAAAGGTAAATAACTACTTTAAAGTTGCCCAGGTAGTAAGAGCCAGAACTGGGATTCAAAGTACTCATTTCTCTATAATATGCTGTTATACTGATGTTTACACATTGCAAAATGTTTGTAGTTCTCTTTCTAGAAAGCTGTTGTCCAATATGGCTGCCACTAGCAACATGTGGCCACAAAATTAAAAATTTATAGAACCAATACTGGTTCTATAAATAAGAGAAATTGTTCTGGGGTAGCACAATAGGGAGTGGTACTGAGTACAGTAAATGCATATCTGTCTAAAGGTAAATTTGAAAATTTTAAAAACATTCTGCAACAGTTGCTAAGGAGGTAACCATGAACAATCTTTTCTCCTAGTTTTTTGATGCTATAGGCTTTACTACACTAAATGAAACGAAGTTAAGAAGAAAGAACCAGGTAAAAAAAATAGCCAGACACAGAGGTGTGAAGGAAGGAATTGAGCATAAAATGATCCTGATTACTAAGTAAAGTAAGTGCTCATCTGTATAGGACCCAAGAAATCTGCATCACCAATTGACATTTATAATATAAAGCCTTAACATTTCTCAAAAGACTTTATTGCTTTTGCTGATTATTATGAACAATCACACCTGAAGGTAATGCTAATTCAACAGCTTTTGTTAACAAAGAAAAAACTGGGAGACATTGGAGAAGAAATTTACTCAGAGTTGCATAACTTAAGATAGCACTTTGAAAGCCTGACTACCATTCTGGCCATGGCCAAAGGATCACATTTCTTCCTGTTCAATAGGACAGATAGAAGTCAGGAAGATGTGAATCACGGGGAGCAAGTATATAGGGATCATGATCCTGACTTCCAAGTATCTGTAACATTTCTGATTAATATTTGTTGTACTATTTGCTTTCTCAGTCATTTAATTCTCAAACCAATGAATGGGGTCAGTAATAATAGAACCCAATGTCCTTCATGCAAGAAAGTCACAATCCCGTTAGAGAAGAACATGTGCCTCTAAGGTAGCTATGAAACAAGACTTTAGGTCACTCAGATGACAGAAGGAGCTAGATGCCACATCCTCACAACTCTTCAATAGAGCCCAACATCTGAGTCCTGAGAACTATGTTTTCACTGTATTCAGAATAAGAATGACAAAAGAAACATCTATCTAAATAAAAACCTTTCAAAGTGATTGTGTTGTATAATAATACTAGAGGTCCAGTGCACAAAATTCATATTCCAAACATCCATCCAATCTTCTCTATAAGATCCCCACTCAGAGGTGTCCCACATCTTCTCCAAATCATCCCATGAAGAGAAATTTACTCCCCCCAATTAGAACAAATTTTCTAATTAGGACCAGTAGCTCCTGGTCCTACGTTATGTGAATTCAGACTGCCCATTCTATATAATAATAGCCCAGTGACTGAAATGGCAGAATGACCAGAACAACCAGAGACCAGAACTACCGCAGCCCCTTGCCCAGGCTGGACCCGCCCCGCAGCGGGGACCCCCATCCCAATTGGAGGCATGGCCAACCTGCAAACTGCCCATGGACCCTCGTCCCGGCCACCCTACCCCCCAGCGGGACCCCCACCCCGATCCAGGGCCCAAATCAGGGAAGGCCAGCTGGCCCCCGCCCATGCACGAGGCCTCTATCTATAATAATAAAAGGGTAATATGCTAATTAGACTGGACATCATTCCAGACATCCTTCCTGACAAAGCCGGGGCTGGGGGGAAGCCAGCCGGGATCCGGGTGCCAGCAGGCAGCCCAGGGAAAGCCAGCCCTGGCCCTGGGTGCCTACGGGCAGCCCAAGGGAAGCCAGCCAGGGTCCCAGGTGCCTTCGGGCGGCTGGAGGGAAGCCAGCTTGTGTTCCAGGTGCCTGCAGGCGGCCAGAGGGAAGCCAGCCCCAGTCCTAGGTACCTGCGGGTGGCTGGAGGAGAGAAGCCCGGTACTGGAGGGAAGCCGGTGCTGGCAGCCAGGGGAAGGAAGGCCTACTCTTGCATGAATCTTTATGCATCAGGCCTCTAGTCCTATATAATAAAAGGATAATATGCAAATTGATCCTAACAGTAGAGTAACCAGAATGACCGCTGGACCAGCCACTATGAGGCACACTGACTACCTCTCGGTTCCTTTCCCCAGTCAGCAGGCTCTGATCGCCTAATGGTAAACAGGGAACCGGGGGTGGGTGGTGGGTGGTGGGGGATGTGGGTGGCACCAGGCCAAGGCCCCCGCCCCACCGGTCACCCCACACACAGAGGGTGGCCTGCAGCGGGGGCAGGGCCAGCGAGGGAGCAGGAACAGCCAACCTCTTAGTCCCTTCTCCCGGCTGTCAGGCACCAATCACCCGATGGCCAACAGGGAACCAGGGGTGGGTGGCAGTGGGGGCGGGGCTGGCTGCAGGCAGCTGGGGAAGATGGCCCTGATTGCAGGCCAGGCACAGGGACCGTACCCACGCATGAACTTCACGCACTGGGCCTCCAGTATATACGTGGACAGCTGTCACCTTCTCCCTGACTGATCCAGGCCACCTCCAGGGCCTGTGGTCCTTCTTCATATGAAATGACATGAAACCCTTTGTCCCTGAGGTCATTCCCTTCGGAACAGGTTCCAGTTTGTCTATGCCCCTATTGAAAGATGAGATCCAGAACCAAATATAATAAAAAGAGAATACATACCGTAACAGTTTTTAAAAAATGGGCCTGTGGTCAGATAAATCTGTGTTAGAACACCAGCTCTAAAACTGCCAACTGTTTGACCTTCATCAAGTTAATTAACCTCTCTGGTCTGTTTCCTCATCTAAATTTTCTGTAGTAGGGATCATTATATTCCTTAAAGCTTGATTAAAAGGATTAAATGTAGTGTGTATAATGCTTAGTAGGGTATCTGATACCTAGCAAGGTTTTAATAAATGGGTAGTTGCTTTTATAGTTTTGTTGTTTTTACTCTCCAGCTGCAATCTGACTAGCCCAAAAAATAACATGACTATTAAGTCATTTCTGAAGTTGTGTAAAATTTACTTGAAGACTCTCTAGGCTTTTGTGTGTATGTTTTATTCCCTTATTTCTTGGCTTGATAACTCACCCACCTCTGGCTTTTGCCTTCATCCCACTTTTATTGAGAAAAAAATTTCTGAGTGAGGACACCTGAGCCATGTGTCACAGCAAATCTTCAGTGTGGCTTCAAGATAAACCTCTTATTCCTAATTGACAGAACCACAGTGAAAATTCCAAATTAATCTAAGATGCTCTCCATTTTTGTTTGAAAAATAATTAAGGGAGGATATATTTCAGGTCTTATGCTTCCTTATCCAAATTATGTACAGATGCTGCATAGAAATGTATTCTTAATAGGTATATTAACTATAATAAGTTCACTCACATCATTGTCATTCATATCTAATTAACCTAAATGCCCCACTGGGAGTAGTAAGAACTTGTGCAAGGCAATGAGTCGTTTGGATCTCCCAGTCCTGCCATTTAAATATACAGGAGAGGAGAGGGAAATGAAGATGAGTGTTCAAGATCAAGAGGGTTGCCCTGACCGGTTTGGCTCAGTGGCTAGAGCATCAGCCTGCGGACTGAAGGGTCCCAGGTTCAAATCCCGTCAAGGGCATGTACCTTGGTTGCGGGCACATCCCCAGTAGGGGGAGTGCAGGAGGCAGCTGATGGATGTTTCTCTCTCATCGATGTTTCTAACTCTCTATCCCTCTCCCTTCCTCTCTGTAAAAAATCAATAACATATATTTTTTAACAAAAAGATCAAGAGGGTTAACTGTCAGGAGAACCTGATAGGACTACTGAATAGCATAGACCTGAAGTCATCAGACTGAAAACTTTCCTTTGACAAGAAAAGCTCTTGTGACATAATAAAATAGAAAGAAAAAACATAAAACAGCCCCTATGAATAAAAATCTAGACAGCATTTTGAAAGGAGTGCATGAACATTTTTTGTTCATAATTTTCACCTGTCAGAAATTACACATTTATTTTTCCTTAATAAGGTCAGAGTCATATCCAGTTCCTTGTGTAGTATCCCTAACAATTAGGCATCCAGACTCTGTTGGATTATGTCCACTGGTGAGAGCTCACTACCTACCGAGGCAGAGTATTCCTTGATGAAGATTTCTTTTGTTTAAAACATTTCCTCCTTTTATTCAATTGATCTCTATACCCTGCATAACTCCTCCACTCCAATAGTTGGCCTGTGCTTTCCAGAATGACATATTACAAAGATCATCAGGTAGGAGACTGAAGGGAATGAGCTGCTGTCTGTTAAAGCATGAGGGCCACTTATTTCTCTGGGAGACAAGCCTAAGTGGGGGACAGAGAAATAAAGGGTGAAAATGTTTGTCTGTTACTTGAGTACAAGTCTATCAAAGGTACACACTAGGCACATATTGAAAGACCCAAGAAATGTGAAAAAAAAATCCTTGAATACCTTGGCAAACTGGCAGGCATATTATACTGAAGATATACTGGATTCTCAATTTATATTGGATATAAGAGCCATGCTTGTTTAAAATGCAGACTATTGGGTTCCATTAATTCAGTACCTCTGGTGCGGGGCCTAGGAGTCTTCGTCTGTAGCAAAGGAAGGCTCTTTGGGAAATACTGGGGCCACAGTTAAGAGCTCTGGATTCAGAAAGATTTGAGTGAATACATGGGTTTGCCAGTACCAACTGTATTTCTTATTCAGTAAAATGGAGGTGATAATGATAGTTCCAATCTCTTTAGGTTGTTACTTACAAGTATTAAATAACAACATGGGTGTAAAGCATAAAGCATAGCACCTATAATGGCCCATTAGGTAATTTGTAGCAATTATTATTTTATTTTTTATTATTATAATGTATTGATTTCAACTTTCCCTTGGGGAATGATTTACTTCCTTCTTGGCTTTCTTTTTCTGATGCTCTATTTAAAATGCAGAAGATAATATTGAAAATAGGGCATAGAGGAATCAACTAGAAGACCTGTTAACTTAATATTCATATGTCTTTCAGTCCAACCCTTCCTTTCAACTTCCCTTTCCCCAGACACTACCTCTTCATTCTCACAGCCATTTCTCTTGTATAAGGCCTCTGTCAATATTGTGCTTTTTGCCTAGAAAGCCCTTCTATCTGCCTTTATGAATAGCTAAGTAATTTCCATCTGTGAAAAACACTCAGCTCGCCCATCACCTCCCCAATGCAATCTTTCTGACCATTGTATTTTGTTTTCTAATTATATAATGGTCAGTTTCTTCACTTATTTCATTTTCTCAAGTCTAAACCTGTAAGAGTAGGAAATACGGAAATGAGGCAAAGAATGGTAGGTAATCATTCAACCCCAAATAGTAAAGTTTGTTTCAATTGCTTAATTCAGGCAAATGCATTTTTGGCCCAGCTTATCAGTATAATATCATCAATTTTCCACTTCACTTTCCTGATATTGACTCATGATAAAATTTCTCAGTCTCTTTAGTTAATTACAAAAGTGAAATTATTATATGTAAAATTTTAAAATAATAATCACAAAGGCAATTTTGAAGTACTTGAAACATTATAAAGCACTTAAATTAAAATATCTATAGTGTTAACATAACATATAACTGATATAATAAATCAGCACTAATTTGGACACTAAATTAGATAGTAAATTATGAAAGAATGTACATTCTTTCCATTGACAACTGAATTATTAATAAGTATACTATGCAGAACAATGTAATATTCTGCTAATGTAATCCTACATAATAAAGAGCTAATATGCAAATGATCATCACACCCTCATGCCTTCGTGCCAGGGCCAGGGACCTATGGGCTGGGGGACCTGAGGCCATGCCCCCCCCCCCCGCCCCAGCACCAGGGCCGGGGGACCTGAAGCTGCAGCAGGTTTCCTGAGGCCGCACCCCCTGCCCGGCGCCAGGCCAGGGGACCTAAGGCCACATCCCCCACCAGGTGGGGCTTGACAGGGGACCTGAGGCTGTGCCCTCCCTGCCCTGCGGGGCTTGAAAGGGGTAGGGCCAGCCGGGTCTGGTTCTCATGCAATTTTGAGGTGCATGTGGGTGGGTAGGGATTTGACTCTGGTTCCTGCGGCACCCCCCAGACTCTGACAGTAGGGAGATTTTCATATACATTTTACTAATTTTCTTTAATCTCTGACACTTCTATTACAGAGAAAGGGTAAATAGCAATATTAAACTATTTCCTCTATTAATTCTCTTTTAATGTGCACGAATTTCATGCACCAGGCCACTAGTAGTATAATAATAAGCCTGCCATATAGAATATTAGATGGTAATGTTAAGCTGCTATGAAAAAAAATAAAGCACAAATGGGGAGTTGTCAGCGAGTAACCCTCACTGACAGGATACAGACTGAGACAAGATAAGGTAGTAGCCACGTCAATTTTGGAGCAAAAATTCCCTCTGCAAATGCCAGTGCAAAGGCCAAGAGTCAGAGACCAATGTGCCTGGAACAGAATAAGTGGAAGGGAAAGCAGGAAGAGCCAGCATCAGAAAGAAAATGGTGGGCCAAGTCATAATGGGAGTTACCGGCCATTGTGAGGAATTGGCTCTTACTCTGAGTGGCAAAAAGAGCTACAGGAGTATTTCAGCAGAGGATTGCCAAGAACTGGCTTAGGTACTAAATATATCATTCAGGGTGCTTTATTGAGATGTATGGAGGAAGGGAGACAGCAAGGGGACCACTTAGGAGTTTATAAACTAAACCAGGCCAAAATATTGCTGATTTAGACCAGAGTAACAAAACAGGAGTTGGTGAGAAGTAGCCAGATAATTTGAAGGTACAGTAAAAAGACTTACTGATAGATTGAATGTGAATATAAGAAAAAGAAAGTCTCTGTCCATCAGTAGATGAGTGGATAAAAAAGCTGTGGTACATTTACACAATGGAATACTGCTCAGCTATAAAATAGAAGAAAGTCTTACCCTTTGCAACAGCATGGATGGGCCTGAAGAGCATTTGCTAAGTGCTGTTAGAGGGGAGGGGAGTTGGGAGGCTGGGAGAAAAAGTGAAGGGATTATGCAAAAACAAACAAACCCTCATAGGCACAGACAACAGTATGGTGATTACCAGAGGGAAGGGGGTGTGTAGAGAAAGGTACAAGAGGGTATGGGGGATAAGTGCCGATGGAAGGAGTTGAATTGGGGTGGTGAACACATAATATAATACACAGATGATGTATTATAGAATTGTACCCCTGAAACTATATAATTTTATTAACCAATGTCACCCCAATAAATTCAATAAAATAAAAGAAACAAAGAAAAAAGAGGTTTCAAGGGTGACTCCAAGGTTTGGGGGTTGTACAGTGAAAGAATGGAATTACTACTACCTGAGATGGAAAAGGCTATCAGTTCTCCATGGAATTTTGGAATTAAGCAATTCAAATATATAAGTGAAGAATTAAGGATAAAGATCTATATACAAATACTAGTTATGGAACCACTAGCATATTGATGTTATTTAAATATAGAAGTAGATGGTATGACTATGGGTGAGTCTACAGAAAAGAGAAGAGGATTAAAGACTGGACTCAAGGCTCCACCAACATTGAGATGTCAGGGACAAAAGAAAAGCAACCAGTAAAGGAGACTGAGAGAAAATGAGGTAGGAGAAATAAGCCAAATAAAGAAAGCTCAACAAGGAAAATTATGTGATCAACTATGTCAAATGCTGTTAATATATCAAGATGAAGATTAAGAACTGAATATTAGATTTAGCCTAATTAAAGTCTTTTGTTATCTAAATAAGATCAGGCTTAGCAGAGTGATGACACATGAAATATATTATAAGAGAGAATTGAAGAAAAGCAAAGGAATGTAAAATAATAGAACTGATTATGGAACTGATGGGAAAGCACAATTTTTAAAAAAAAGGCAACTTAAAATATATTGGTTCAATGACAGCATGTTTGTATACTGGTGAAAATGATCCATAGAGAGGTGAATAACTGATTATGGAAAGAAAAGGGAGAGTCACTAGAGTCATGTCCTTGGGAGGTGAGATAAAATAGAATCTACTAGATAAAGTGGAGGGATTGGCTTTTGCTAGGAACAGGAATACTTTTTCTATGGTAATGGTTCACAATGCTGGCAGGGCAGAAATATCTCCAGGGAAATAGTTTTAATTCTCAGGCCCCAACTAACAGGTTCTGATTTAACTTGTCCAGTGTAGCAGCTGAGGCATCAGTAGATTTATAAAATTCCCAGGTGATTCCAGTATGCCCACAGGGTTGAGAACCACTGCTGCTTGGTAGGGGACAGGAAGGCCAATGCTGGTGGGTGGGTAAATATGCTGATGGAAGTTCTCTGCTGATCCTTCAGTTTTCTCAATAAATCAGGATGAGGATGAGGTGCTGGGCTTGGAGGAGAGAGGAGAAATGCTCTTGACAGACCTTGAAGGGCACAGGGAAAAGTTATGGGAAATGGGAAGGGTGAGAGGAGGCAAAATAGGAGATAAGAAAACCTAATGGAAATTAAAATGTGGGAGAGGTTTGTAATCTCTTGTGGGAAATAACTTCAAAGGAATAAAGGGAACTTGAAGCCAGTCCTAATGAGCTCAAGGCAGAATGTGATAGTAAGAGTGAGAGTGTTTGAAAATAATGGAAAAAGAATCCAGGGTTCTCTCTTGACCCTTAGGTGGAATCAAGGAGGTCTGGAGTAATAGAGTGTCTTTAGCCCTCCTGTTGGCGGAATAGATGTCCACCCTTTAAAATTTATAGTAAAAACCAGTACAAATAAAAGTATAACTTTTTTTAAAATTGAGGTGCTGATGGCAACAGTGAAAGGAACATGGCATTTGGAAACAGACTTTTGAGATTAAATACCAGCTATAGTAATTTTTAACCAAACTTCCTTTTAAAGATTTCATAACCAACTGTCCCCTGGCCACCATGGCCCTAAAGAGATTTATGATAACACAAGCTATCCCTTAGCACCCTTATTCTGTCTGTGTTATCCTAATCTCTAGCATAATCTTCTGGAAGAGTAGAATCACTAATAATCATGATAGAGATAGCATCATTAAGCACAATTTGCAAAGGCTCTGGGGTCAACAAGCCAATAGAACTGGATGGGCAATTCAGTATCAAGAGCCAAGGCAGGGCCATGTCACCAAAGGATTAATCACCATGCAAGTTCCACATAAAGAGAACAGTTGATAAAATATCAGTACAATAGCAACTGACGGCAAATAAAAAGCAACACACATCATTTAATACTTCTTTGATGCCAAAACCATTCAAAAGCCCCTTGGAGATTAGGATTGTCATTAGGGAGAAGGAGAGGAGAATAATCTTTAATCTGACTATTCACCCAAAGACAGACAAGTTTTAAACCAGAAGTTACTGTACAACCTTAAGCTGCAAGATTAAGTCTCCTATCCTAGAGTAAAAATGAAGCCTCAAGAACCAAGATGGCAGCATAGGTAAACGCCTGTACTTGCTGCCTCCCACAACCACATCAAAATTACAACTAAAATCCAGAACATCTACCACCCAGAACTGCCAGAAAGCTGGCTGAATGGAAGTACTACAACTAGAGAAGTAAAGAAGAAGGCACACTGAGACTGGTAGGAGATGCAGAGGCACAGAACGGGCCGGTCCGGCACGCAGGTGTGCCGCTTTTTTATTCGGGAGGGAGATCGCCTCTGCAGTGGCTTCCCAGAGGAGCAAGGGGTCCCAGCCTGACACCAGTCCCCCAGCCCAGCGTCCCAAAGCTGGGGAAAGAAGTCCCTATAGGCAGTAAGAACTACGGGTTGTAAAAACCAGTGCAGATTGGGGCTGAGTGACCCAGCTGCTCCTCTTAAAAGGCCTGCACCATGAACTGAATTTAAAAACTCCGACTTTCTCTGAGCTCTAGTGCCAAGTGAGGTTCTGGGAGATACATATGGGGAGACACTGGACTGTCTGGCATTGGGGCAGGAACACGGGGGCAGCTTTCTTCCAGACAGAGGTGCTCGAAGCGGTCATTGTTCCCATGATGGGACCTCCCCAGTGCAGGGCTCACTGGCAACCATTTCTGTTTGCTCCACCCTGGTGATTCCCTGAGACCCCGCCCCACCCAATTTATTACTCCACCCAAGCTGTGCACAGCAGCTTTTGCATATGAATGGTCTGCCCTTTCTCAGGCTAAAAAATCTGTCAAGCAAGCTGCAGCTGGGTCAGGGAGCCCCAAACCTATCAAGAAAAGGCCCAAGACCTGGCACCGGCACCAGCCTGCCTTGCTTCACAGCTGGGCCTCATCTGGGCAATGCCAAACCCGATACAAAGAGGAGGGATCTGCAGATCTCTGTAGCTCCTGCTGGATGGCCCCAGGCAGTGGCTGACTTTGCACCTCCCTGGAGACCCAAGAGCCGGTGTACCCAGTGGTCAGTGTGAGACCATACCAGATTACAACTCTTCACATCCATAAGTGACACACTCAAGGGGCAGACTCAGTGAGCACCAAAGCCCCACTGAAGAAAGTCCTGCTCCATAAGGATGTCTCCTGCACAGAAGCTCTTCCTTTGTAGGCACAGCTGGTCCCACAGCCAATTAGCCTAGAGGTCAATTCCTCCCAGGTACACCAACAGCACTCAAGGCTCAACTACAACAAAACTGTGCACATAGCCCACAAAAGGGTTCACCAAGAGTGTCCACCTCAGGTGATTGGGGAGGCTGAGCCACTGGGCCCTACAGGACACCTGTACAAGGCCACTCTATCAACTCAAGGAGACTTAGTAGCTACCCAATACATAGACACAAACATAGGGAAGCAGCCAAAATGTGGAATCAAAGAAACAATGCCACAAATGAAAGAAGTGGAAGAAAGCAAATTACTGGATATAAAATTCAAAACTACAGTTATGCAGTTACTCAAGAATCTTCTAGAAATCTCTGAGGAACTTAGTGAGACTTTCAAGGATCTTAGTGAGAATGCCAAAAAAGTGGAAAAGGACCAGTCAGAAATTAAACATACACTGACTGAAATAAAGAATAATATACAAGGATTCAACAGTAAACTAGAGGATCCTGAGAATCAAGTAAACGATTTAAAATATGAGGAAACAAGAAACACCCAACCAGAAAAGCAAAAAGAAAAAAGAATCCAAAAACATGAAGATAGTGTAAGGAGCCTCTGGGACAACTTCGAGCGTACCAACATCCGAATTATGGGGGTGCCAGAAGAAGAGAGAGAGCAAGATATTGAAAACCTATTTGAAGAAGTAATGACAGAAAAGTTCCCCTACCTGGTGAAAGAAATAGGCTTACAAGTCCAGAAAGCCCAGAGAACCCCAAACAAGAGGAATCCAAAGAGGACCACACCAAGACACAACATAATTAAAACTCCAAGAGCAAAAGACAAAGAGAGAATCTTAAAAGTAGCAAGAGAAAAACAGTTAGTTACCTACAAGGGAGTGCCCATAGGACTGTCAGCTAATTTCTCAACAGAAACTTTGCAGGCCAGAAGGGAGTGGCAAGAAATATTCAAAGTGATGAATAACAAGAACCTATAACCAAGATTACTTTACCCAGCAAAGCTATCATTCAGAACTGAAGGTCAGACAAAGAGCTTCACAGATAAGAAAAAGCTAAAGGAGTTCATCACCACCAAACCAGTATTATATGAAATGCTGAAGGATATTTTTTAAGAAGAAGAGGAAGAGGAAGAGGAAAAGGAAGAGGAAGAGGAAGAAGAAGAGGAAGAAGAAGAGGAAGAAGAAGAAGAAGAAGAAGGTGGTAAAGATAAAAACAATATTAACAATGAAGTGACAACAACTACATATCTATCAACAATTGAACCTAAAAATCAAATAAATAAAATATCTGATGAACAGCCTAACTGGTTTGGCTCAGTGGATAGAGTGTTGGCCTGCAGACTGAAGAGTCCCAGGTTTGGTTCCAGTCAAGGGCATGTACCTTGGTTGCGGGTACATCCCCAGTAGGGGGTGTGCAAGAGGCGGCTGATCAATGTTTCTCTCTCATCGATGTTTCTAACTCTCTATCCCTCTCCCTTCCTCTCTGTAAAAAATCATTAAAATATATTTTTTTAAAAATCTGACGAACAGAAAAAACTGGTGAATGGAATAGAATCAAGGGCATGGGAATGGACAATTCTCAGAGGGAAGGGGGTGTGGGGGTGCGGGAAGAGATTAGACAAAGATCTTATATGCATGTATACATTACCTATGGACACAGACAATCGGGTGGCGAAGGCCTGGGGTGAGGTGGGAACCGGGTGGAGGGAAGCTATGTGGGGGGGGGGGGGGGGGCTGGGGGAAAGAGGGACATCTGTAATAATCTCAACAATAAAGATTAATTTTAAAAAAATTATAGCCTCGAGAGCCAAACTAAATTCAGAAAAAAAAAACACACAGAAACTTACATCTTTATACCCCTGCATGTTACGGAGCCATTTCAATAATAGTAAGAAACATGCACTGAGCGCTTAGTATGTGGTAAGTTTCATCTAAACAGTTCACATGGATTATCACATTCCTCTTCATGGCAATCCTCTGAATAAACACTATTATTTGCTCTATTTTTGCCAACAAGAAAGCTAAAACCTCATACCTACTCAGGGGCAAAACCAAGATTTGAACTGCTGGATACAAAGTCCCTGATCCTGATCAACTTGCTCCATGTTAGTACTGCCCCCATCTAGTAGAGCAAACCAATTATATAGCCAACATTTTAGGACATTACTTTTGGACATTAGATTCAGTGGATATCTCCAAGACTTATTTTCCCACCAGATTCAAGTTCCTCAAGACCTTGAAACATATTTTCACAATTTTCAGTCCCCCCTCATAGTACTCTGCATGAGGTAGGAAGAAACTAATGTCCTGAACAGTGATGTCCATAATCCAGTTTGTCAGGGACCATGAAGCAGGATGGTCCACATGGGCGTAGCACCTCCTTTGATAGCCTTGATGTTAAATCCTAAGAGGATTCCATGGCAGAAATAATGTGGTGCCAACATCTCAAGGAGTATAGTGAGAACTTGTCTCCCACTTCAACCCAGTGATAGTTGGTTTGATAAAATAAGTATGTAGACTGACAAATGAGAGATCACTGACAGCCTCCTGATCTGAGGTTTCAGTTACTCAATGGCAGTCCAAAAATGCTAAATGGAAAATTATGGAAATAAATAATTCATAAGCTTTAAACTGTGTGCCATTCTGAGTTGCATGACATAATCTTGTACCGTCCTGCTCTGTCCCACCCAGGATGAGAATCAGCCCTTTGTCCAGCATATTCATGCTGTACATGGAGTACAATGGGATATTTTGTGAGAGAGAAAGAGACCACATTCATATAACTTTTATTATAGTACTAGAGGCCTGGTGCATGAAAATTCATGCACTTAGGGGGGTCCTTCAGCCTGCCCTGTGACCTCTCGCAGTTCAGGATGCCTCAGGGGATGTCCACCTAATGGCTTAGGCCAGCCGTGGGCAAACTATGGCCCACGGGCCAGATCCGGCCCGTTTGAAATGAATAAAACTAAAAAAAAAGACCATACCCTTTTATGTAATGATGTTTACTTTTTATTTATATTAGTTCACACAAACAGTCCATCCATGCTTTTGTTCTGGCCCTCCGGTCCAGTTTAAGAACCCATTGTGGCCCTCGAGTCAAAAAGTTTGCCCACCCCTGGCTTAGGCCCATTTCCCAGGGGATTAGGCCTGAGCTGGCAGTCAGACATCCCTCTGGCAGCCCAGGAACTCTCAGGGGATGTCAGACTGGGGGAGCGGGCCTAAGCCACAGTCGGACATCCTTAGTGCTGCCGAAGAGGTGGGAGGCTCCCGTCACCTCTGCTGCGCTTGCAGCCATCAGCCAGGCTTGTGGCTGAGCAGAGCTCCCCGTATGGGAGAGCACTGACCACCAGGGGGCAGCTCCTGCATTAAACATCTGCCCCCTGGTGGTCAGTGTGCGTCATAATGACCGGTCATTCCTGGTCATTCTGCTGTTAGGGTCAATTTGCATATTACCCTTTTATTATATAGGACTAGGGGCCCGGTGCACGAAATTCGTGCACTGGGTGTGTGTGGGGGGAGGGGAGTGTCCCTCAGCCCAGCCTGCCCCCTCTCACATACTGGGAGCCCTCAGGCATTGACCCCCATCACCCTCCGATCGCCTGATCGGCCCCTTGCCCAGGCCTGACGCCTCTGACCCAGGCTTCAGGCCTGGGCAAGGGGACCATCATATCCCCCCAATCCCCGGCTCCGCCCCCCACCCAGGCCTGATGCCTCGGCCAGAGGAGTTGAACCTCATCACCCTCCCATCACCAATCACTGGATCGGCCCCTTGACCAGGCCTGAGGCCTCCGGCAGAGGTGTCAGGCCTGGGCAGGGGACCCCCAGCTCCCCGCGGTTTCAGGCTCCGCCCCTGCCCAGGCCTAATGCCTCTGGCTGAGGTGTCCGGCCCGGGCAGCGGGGACCCGCAGCTGCAGCGGCCCCGCGATCGTGGGCTTCACTTTAGGCCCAGGCAAGGGACCCCTAGCTCCCGGGACTGCCAGCTTCGACCGTGCCCAGCTCCCATCGCTGGCTCCACCCCTACTTCCTGCTATCACTGGCCAGGGCGGCAAAGGCGCCTGATTCTCCGATCATGGCTGGGGGGCAGGGCAAAGGCGGCCCCAGGGCTGCCTTTGCCCTGCCCCTGAGCTCTTAGCTCCCCCCTGGGTTTCCGATCACTGTCAGTGGCAGGGGGCTTCTTCCTGCTTTCCCTTTCGCCTCCCTGCATTGTGCCTACATATGCAAATTAACCGCCATCTTGTTGGCAGTTAACTGCCAATCTTAGTTGGCAGTTAACTGCCAATCATAGTTGGCAGTTAACTGCCAATCATAGTTGGCAGTTAATTTGCATATAGCCCTGATTAGCCAATGAAGAGGGTATCGTCGTACGCCAATTACCATTTTTCTCTTTTATTAGATAGGATAATTATTCCATATTATTATTAGTAATTGTTGTTAATCTCTTACTGTGCCTAATTTATAAATTATACTTCATCATAGCAATGTGTGTGTAGGAAAAAAAACACATAAGGTTCAGTACTAGCTGTATCCCCTGTGAATAAGGTGGGACTGCTGTATTTCCTTTTACTACATGTCAAAGTAGCTATAACTTTAAAACATGTTCAACACGTTTTGCTCCTTATGCCACCATCAGTGTAATCATTATCATAAATAGCTAGTTTTCATAAGGCATTCTGATTAAAGTGTATTATCTTTTTATGTTTCAATTTTAGAATTACCAGAAACTCTGATCCATTTTGTGTGTTGTCTCTATACACACACCCAAATTAATCTCATGCTGGATGCCAGTATTAGATTGGAAATCTTAGGAACCTCGGTTCATCTGATACATAAACATCTTACTTTAGTTTTAGATGCAAATACTGTAGTACTCAAATTTAAATCAATGTAATAAAGAGGGCATAACACCTGACCTTATGCCATGGGAGCCCTTAGCACTATCCAGCTGTTGTGAAATTGCATACATACCTTTTAATGCCTTTCTGCAATAAGCCTATTATATGAATGCCATGAATGAGGAATATACACTCCTACCCTGTAATTTTCACTGTATTTTACCTGTGGTCTTTTGTAAAACTACACGACACACAAAATCTTGGATCTGTTCTGCTTCTTCCAGTAGCCCCAAAAATTAAAGATAAAAAGCTATTTTAATATCCAGTATGGAAGGTTCTGTTTAAGTCTAGCTGCCTATGTCCCCGGTGGTCATAGTCATTTTGTAATGTTACAGGGGCTTTTGTTTTCAAATGCACAGTGGGCTTGTACAGCAGCTTTATCAGATTAATTATCTTCTTTGGGAAATCTTCTGGAACACGAACAGTAATATACAACAAACCAATTTTTGTATCAGGTTTGTGCCAGGAAATTTCTATAATCAAAATCCTGTGCATAGGATTCTTGCTTGCCTCCAAAGATATATTTGAAGACAATCCTGCTTCACCTATGTTTTCATTCCTAGTGAATATACCTAAGCGTAAATTTCCTCCTTCACCTCATACCTTTATTATTTTTTACCTCAGCTACATCAAATAACATCATAAATCACTGACTTTGTTTCAAATTGAATTTTGTACCAGAAAAACAAATTCTCTTAACCAAAGTAGTAAAGTGATGTCTGTTATTAGCAAGCATAAACAAAAAGCGCCCAAGTGGCGTTTGAAAGGGAGAAGGGCAGTTTGTAGATTTTCCTATTTGGCGAACAGTCTCTGCAGGACCACCACAAATGCCGCCCACGGGTCCCTCAGGGATGGTGCCCTACACAGCGAAAGACAAGGGGCCGCGATGCACACGCTGCAATGCTATTTTCCTTTCCCACCTGTGGTCCAGTTTTGAAAGGAAACGAAGGTGGTGACCCATGAGTGAGAGTGGCATGATAACAAATGCTTTCTGAGGCCGGGAAATGAAGCAGCCAGAGAGGTGAAAAGTGAAAAGCAGATGATGTTCCAGCAAGGAGGGGAAAGACGTCATGCACCCCCTACATCTTTTAATGCCCAGCGTAGGCCCCCAAGGCACTTCCATTCTGTTCTGTAGGGCTCTAGATTTTCTACACCCAAGAGACTCCGTTTACCTCCACATCCTTCCTCTTCCTAGCAGAGAACCGACTCCTTAATGTTTATGGTAGTCCGTTGGACATTGTTCTGTGTGACAGACTTTTTGCTGCATCATGCGGCCACCAAGTCAAATGTTAAATGGACTTTCCCTAGGCCACGAGCTGTTGTCTCCTGGGACTCGGAAACTCTAAAAGCTGAGCTGGGTTAGAGGTAACCAGGGAAGTTAGTGGAAAACTGAGTTTATCCAGCTGAGCTGATTGTCAAGTTCCCCAAACTAGTTTTACATAGTGAAAAAGACTTAAGGTAGTGGAGATACCAGTGCTAATGCAGTAAGGAGTCTTTGTATGCTGATCTGAATTTATTTTATTTCTAGATGTATCTCTGATGCTTCATGGCATCCAGGAAGGGACAAAGAATTTGGGATCAAACAGATTGAGCTCAAATTCCAGTTTAATTTCTTAAAAATTCTTAGCAAAAATATTCATAGTAGCACTAAGCTATGGTTTCCACATTTATGTCATGGGGAGGTAATATCTACCTCATTCGTTTCTCATGAGGATTAAGTAAAATAATATATATGAAGTTCCTAGTGCAGAACTTTAATCAAAGCACTTACCTGTTTATTAGTCTAAACCTATTCAAAATAATTTAATAATAGCAGCCATTGTAATAGTAGCAGATATATAGTAAGAATAATAACAATGACTTTTCATTGAATACTTTCTAGGCTAGGCACTGTGCTAAGCATAAGCACACTGTATTTCTAAATCTCATTAAAAAACCCTACAACCTGGAGGTCACCTAATAGAAAGTATCCCTGTTAAGTGTTACAAACAGCAAGGAGAAAACTGGACAGGTACAGGAGGTTCCATTCCTTGCTTTGAGTCAGGGTTCTGCCAGAAAAATTAGCATCTAATTTGACTTTAGGAAGGTTAAGTAACTTCCCCAAGGCCTCACAGCTAACAACAGCCCAGTGCTTATTATATACTTAAAATATAATAGTTTTCCCTGATTTGTGCAATGTATTTCAAAACCTAAAAGTAAAAGAAATTCTTGGAACCCAAGTAAATTAAATCCAAAGGAACTCACCACCCTGAATCCTGTTGCTACAGAGCCCAAGACTGTCAGATAAATACTGTTGCCCAGAAACCACCCCTAACCAAAAACCCATGGAGTGGGCTGAAATAAGACCACAACTATCAGAGAGAAGAGAAAAACCTGCAGCTCCAGTCTGACCAGAAACTCCTCAAGAGGTGGGCTGACAGTCATCCAAGGCCACAAAACTCCCATTCAGAACTGAGGAATAAGTGCACCACCACTAATGACAGTAATTGAAGTAAATACTGAAGATAAGTAATCTCATCAGGAAGACTGAGTCCCAACACCAACAAGAATCACATTCAGCACCTCAGAAAGGAACTGTATTTCCTATGGAGATGATAAGCCACTGCTTGCAATTTTTTTTTATTATGCTAAACTGAACCCTGAGACGGGATATAAGATAAACCCTGAGTATCATCAAATCTATCTATACCAACTGGATGCTCATTTACCTGGGAAAACCTTGCCTCAAAGCAGAGACCAATTGACCTCACATTCTTCAGACATTTCTTCATGCCATTGTGACACATGACAGAAACACGTTCCTGTGTCTCAGATGCTATGTTTCAAATACTAGTATTGGAGTTGAGCAAGAGTTTCCCTGGAGATAACCTTCCACTTGGCACATAGTGAACCCAATAGCACGGGAAAGTAGTGAGAGAGGCACCTAGACCAAAATCTAAATAAATGAAGTTGAGTGCTCTTGCAAGTTTCTCCACTTCTTGAAAAGATTTCTTTAAATAACCACTTCCTTAGGACACTTAGTGTGTGATTCTGCTTACATACTTAGAACTTTTGGGGACTGGCTTCATTTATAAAATGAAGAGCTCCTATATGTCTCCGATTGGGAAGATTTATGGGGGAGAAAATGAGTCCACTTCGCTGAACTCATAAACATCTACTGGGCCTGTCATGATTACATGAAATAACTCATCATTGACTCTATAGCACCCTCAACTGAATCAGGATGAGAAATAGAACTGCAAGGTGCTAAGTTTCACTATCATGCCTTACCCTGAAAACATTTTATGGGAGCATGTTTTATTTTTAGAATGTCTGGTTTCTGACAACACTTTCCAGAATTAATTATTCAATAGTGAATGACGAGACACCCATGTTCCAGAATGATAAGAAGTATTTCAAGCTATCTTTCCCAGAAATATGATCTGTTTCTCAATTGATAGAAATTTATCATATGCAACTGCCTATATCATAGTGCTCCAGAAAACTTCATCATGCTCTAATTCATCAAAGCCACAGACTGAATTGCCATTTAATCCCTGAATCAACCTAATAGTTCATCTAGCTACTTATGAGTTTATAAACACCTTATCAAGTATTTGATGTGCTATGCCACACCAATTTTAAACTCCATCCAATGTATCAGAAATGCTAATTCTTGATATACACTTACTTTCATTATGGGATTTATATGAGCTTAACAAAAATCACGGCTTTAAGAACAATAATGACATTCTTCAGCATAGTCATTACATAGAAACAGAAAAATGGTAAACATTTATCACAAAGAAATTTGCAATAAGTTAAAAGAATCATTTTTTTAAGATTAACTTTTGATCAAAACAGAGAACCAGAGACAAAAAAACTTGGGGTTTGGCAGCCCCACTCTTTACTAACTTACATGATCTTAGCCAATTTGGTTTTCAAATTTCACATCTATAGGGTAGATTCCTGCCTATTTCATAGACTTTTTGTGGAGCAAACAGGGTAATTTATTACATTTTTTAAGTATGTAATGTTATTATCAAAGGCATTTTCAAGTAAAAAGAGAGAAACAGCAAAATACATTTGGTGGCTGCCTCTCCTCAAGTGACTGTTCCCTTCACCCACTCTAAGCAAAAGAGCCAAAAATAAGCTGTTGCCAGAAGTAGGATTCAAAGAAAATGAGTAATTCCCTGCCAGTGAGTTGTTCACTCTTGGGGCAGATACAAAATTTCCCTGAGCCTTAGTATCTCATTCTTTCTAAATGGCACAGCTTACCTGCCCCCACCTACGCAGACATAAGACAACAGATTTAACAGTGTTGTCTTACTCAGCTTTCTCATCTGTGAAATTGGCTTTGGAGATAATATATTTAAAGCCTATGGCCTAGTGCTTAGCACATTCATTTATTCAACAAATAATCTGTTCTAGCTGCCACAGATATAACAGAATGAAACAGAAAAAACACAGGCCCCATTGAGTTTATATTCAAGTCTAGGGAGAAAGGCAGGTAATCGAATAAATAAGTAAAATATATAGTCTTTAAAATGATGGCAGTATGAGCTCCATGGGCACACAAACTGTGCAATTGCACAGGGCCCTGAGCTAGGAAGGGCCTGTGCTTCCTTTAATGCTCTGCTGTTGCAGTCTTAAAATTCTTAATACTTTTGAACAAGGGGGACCACAATTTCATTTCCTGGATAGTGGTGGACACTATGAAAAAAATAAAATTAGCAGAGAGATAGGGAGATGTGCCCTGGGAGGTGGAAAGAGTGGTCAAGAGGCCTCAAAGGGACCTTGTGCATTTTGAACACCACACAAAGGTGTCAAGTTTAGGGGGCTAGTGGAGCCTGAAAACTGCCTAAAGGAGGGGCCTTTTTCTTTGTACAAAACTGACCCCAGGCAAAGTGCTCTAGAAATGACAATCACATAGATTATAATGTGCCCCAAGTATCTTCAGATGGGTAGCCCAGCAAATCATCTGCTTGTTCATTTGTCAACCACAGAGCCATTGCCTCAGGTGGGTTCCATTTTCTCCTTTACACAGATGTTCCAGTTAAACCAGCAAAGGACCAGCCAGTCAGAGAAGGCCTCCCTGAAGGGGCTGCAAGTAAAGGTCTGAAAAAATAAGCACATCAGTTGTGCAGAATAGAGAAAGAAGGAGCTAGACCAGTGATGGCGAACCTATGACACACGTGTCAGAGGTGACACGCGAACTCATTTTTTTGGTTGATTTTCCTTTGTTAAATGGCATTTAAATATATAAAATAAATATCAAAAATATAAGTCTTTGTTTTACTATGGTTGAAAAGATCAAAAAATTTCTATATGTGACATGGCACCAGAGTTAAGTTAGGGTTTTTCAAAATGCTGACACGCCGAGCTCAAAAGGTTCGCCATCACTGAGCTAGACCAAGGGAACTGTGAGTGCAAAGGCGTTGACACAGCAGCCTGGCTCATGTTCCTGGAATAGCCTGGAGGCCAGAAAACCCAGAAAGGAAATCAGGTGAGAGAGGCAGGTAGAATTGTGAGGCCATTATCAGGACTGTGGCTTTCATTCAGACATGGGAAGCCATTGAAGATTTGCAGAAAGTATCATGGTATGGGTTCTGGGTTGAGAATAGACTAAACTGGGCAAGAATGAGGGTACAGAGAGTGCAATTAGGAGGTTATTTTAATTATCTAGATTAAAATGGTGGTGGCTTAGACCAGGATAGTAACAGGAAAAAAAAAGGGTGATGAGAAGTAGTTAGTTTTTTAAAGTATTTTTGAAAAGAGAGCCAAAAGGATTTGCCAATAGATTTATTAAAGGTTAAGCTTTATTAGAGGCCAAGATTCCTACCTAGAGCAACTGGAAGAATAGAGTTACTATTAACCAAGATGGAGAGGACTGGAAGAACTTGTTGGTAGAAAATCAGAAAATTTAGATACATTATACTGGGGCTATACATTATACACTAGGTAGTGGAGTAGACTGGAGTTCAGGGCAAGGTCTGTATTAGAGATTCAAATTTGGGAGTCATCAACATGTTGATAATATTTAAAGTTATGAGACTGAACAGGATCACCAAAGAATGAGTGATGAAATGGTCCAAAGACTGAGATCTGAAGTCTTTCAAAGTTTAAAGGTCAGTAAACTAAAGAGGAAAAGGAAACTGAGAAGAATCAACCAGTAAGGTTAAAGGATGACTAGGAGGGTATGATGGCATGGATCCCAGGAAAATGCGTCCAGGAGAAGAAAGAGAACAGTGCATCACAGGGTGCATAGAGGTCACATAAGGGGATGCCTGAGAATTGATCTTTGGATATAAACACATAGAAGCAAGAGGAGAGCCTCAATAAGTGGTGGCTAATATGGTAACTTCAAAAGAAAAGCATGAAAAACTGATCATATCTATAAGCTACTTAATAAAGTCAGTATGACACTATAGGTATAAGTTATCATTTGGCTACATTAGAGGAAACAGTATTTATTAATTTAAGGGGAGTGTAGTTTAATACAAGTTATCCAATAATGGAAATCACTAGTCATATGTGGCTATTGAATATGACTGGAAATATGACTCATGTGAGTTAGGAACTGAATTTTTAAATTTATTTAAATGTAACTTATTTAAATTTTAAATTATTCTGTTATTTAAAATTGTTTATGAATGTTTTAAAGAACTTGTACACATGAATCTATGTTTTAATTCTGATTTTAAGAAATTTAAATTCAGACCACATATTTTCTATGAAAATTTAGAGTCTGAATTGAATATGCTATAACTGTAAACTGCACACCAAAGTTTGAAAACTTAGTACCAAAAAATAACTTAAAATATAATATTAATAATTATACATTGATTATACATTAAAATTATAATATTTTAGATATGTTAGGTAAATAAAATACAGAGGTAGGCAAAAGTAGGTTAACAGTTGTGAGTGTACAAAACAGCATTTATTCTTGTATTATGATGTACTAG
The DNA here is from genome assembly GCF_963259705.1 of Myotis daubentonii. Taxonomy (NCBI): domain Eukaryota; kingdom Metazoa; phylum Chordata; class Mammalia; order Chiroptera; family Vespertilionidae; genus Myotis; species Myotis daubentonii. The sequence goes on from NC_081841.1 coordinate 61,135,741, forward strand.
AGGCCCAGCTCACAATTGAAATCAGGCAAGGAGGAACCCCACGGGGGCCTGGACCCGTGACTGACCCACATAGCACCAGCCGCCACCTTGTTGTCTGGGGTGGGGGCAGACGCTCCTGTGTGTTGTGTCTCCACTCTGGCCTGCCCAGCTCCAGCCCCCTGCTGCCGCTGGGGTGGGGGTGGCACGCAGTCCCCTCCCACCATCTGCACTACAGTTCCTCCTGAGGGGTCGTGATGCAGCCTCCTCCTGAGTGGTCATGATGCTCGGCTCATTAGCAAATTCCCTATTTATATAGATTATTGTATTATTTTCAATAGTAACAACTATAAACCTACTTTTGCCCACTCCTATATATCATTACAATAAATTTCAACTATTTCTTTTTACTTTTTAAAATGTGGCTATTATAAAGTTTTTAATTGCCTATCTGCTCACATTACATTTTATTATACAGTACTGATCTAATAGAATAATGATGAAGAGAAAATAAGGTTTTGCCAAATTAAGAACTTTGTCACCTATTTCAATAATCACAAGCTCCTCTACAACAAATGAAAAACAAAGATGTACTGAGGACCACGTGGTGCTGCCTGTCTGGAAATTTACATGTACTCTTTCAATTTGTTGGAAAACCCTACCTTTGTTCACTGGACCAATATCCTTCTATCCATCTATCCTTCAAAATTCTGCGCCAGCAATATATGATCTAAGAAGGTGAATTATCTGACCCCTGAAAGTCCAGGTCCTCCCTGTCAGTTTGGTGTATAGATGATAGCACTAGGACACTAAAAGTTCATGTCTGTGTGCCTACAAGACTTCTCCATGTCTGTTTCTTCTCTGCTACACAATCAGAACTTACAATAATGAACAGTAGTTAGTAGGCAATCAGCCAATGGGAATTGAAAAACAAAGAATACATACCAGAGAGGCAAGACAGTAGGCACAGGCTCTGAGCCACCTTTCTAACACCAATCCTCTTATTCATAGGAAAGGTGAGACTGTCTTTGGACTGGAGCCTACTGACTTCTTACTGGCTCTACAGTTTAGCAAGCATGTTCAACTGGCTTTTCCTAGACCAGTGATGGCGAACTTATGATACGCGTGTCAGAGGTGACATGTGAATTCATATTTTTGGTTTTTTCTTTGTTAAATGGCATTTAAATATCTAAAATAAACATCAAAAATATAAATCTTTGTTTTACTATGGTTGCAAAGATCAAAAAATTTCTGTATGTGACACGGCACCAGAGTTAAGTTAGGGTTTTTCAAAATGCTGACCCGCTGAGCTCAAAAGGTTCGCCATCACTGTCCTAGACTATAGTTTTGCCCCAGATGACCAGGACTGCAAATAAGATACTAAAAGTGAAGGATTGAGAAAAGGAAACTGCTACAGGAGGCACCTTGCTGAAGTGAGAATAAACAAAAAGGAAGTCAGAAGAATGAATGCAATAGCAAACAGGAGACTTGGTGCAGGAGAGGGTGGTCTCACACATGTGGATTTTCCTTAAGGACTCCACAGAGCACAGAGGAAGAGTGATTTTGCAGACATTTGGTTAAAGAAAAGATTAAATTATATGTCTTTACAGGCAACTATATAATTTATTTTAGAGAGGTTTCTGAAACAAAATGATAAAATAAAAGAAGTCTGATGTTTTAAAAAGAAGAAATGTCAGCAACATGGACTATTCCCCACCCAGAAAACATTATAGACAGCAAGTAACAAACTAAGAATTAAGGAGCATTTCCACAGTAAATGTACACAGGTATGGTGGCTTTAATTCTACAGCTGATCTTGGATGTCAGATAAAAATTAAACAAGCCATCAGGGAAGTGGAGGGAGGTCAGAATCCCACTGGAAAGCCTCGGCGGCCTTATGTCTGGAAAACAAAAGCTATCAAGGGAATGGAGATGAAGGGCATCGCAGGAAAGAGAAAGGTAAAGAGGATGTCACAAAGGAAATGTAGTTTATCCTTTCTCCCTTCTCCAGAGGACACTAAGGCATATACTATGAATTCCAAAATAAGTCCAGAAATCAATACACACAGCTAAAAATGTGCCAGAGTTTCATTCATGAGTTCTAGAGGGACTGTCAATAATGCTGTCTATGGCGCCCTTTGAAGGATGATCCGCAAAAACACCCCCACTCATTCAGGCTTATATGAGGTGAGGACACTCACTGAATAGGGTTGGGAGCCACATGGAATCCTGGTAGTAATATGTAATCATATCAATATTTATTATGCCCTATTTCCTCCTAATGAAATATCTATTCAGATAATTTATTATGCCTGTACCATACATCAGGCATATCCAGGAAGGCGCAGAGTAGAATATTAGATTAAAAATTTGTTTCATTAAATCAATTACCTAGTAAATTCATACACAAGTAAATTGGCAAAGGAGTTCCATATCTGAAATAAATAAAAGTTAGCATATATAAGATGCTTAGGACAGTGCCTGGCATATGGAAAGTGTGTGTCAAATAATAAAACATGTGAGTGTATATATGCATTATCTGCATGCTACATTCGCTTTTCTTAGAATGCTGCTTATTGATGGAAATAAATGTCTATTTGAAAATGGGAAACAGAGCCCTGACAAAATGCTACATAGATTTTACTATTTCCCTGCCCAAGACTATGATTTGACAATAGAATAAGATATTTTGTTTGCCAAAGATATTCTAACTTTAAATGAATCTTTAGAGTTTGGCCCTTTGGCTCTCTGATTTTACAGACGATTAGAGGAGTCTCTGGGCTGATGGTTGAAATAAACTGGTTTTAATTTTGCTCCTGTGCTGTTAAATGCCTGGAAGGCTGGGAAGCAATGGAGAGAAAAGGCACCACACAAACATTAGAGTTACACCGAGGTGCTATCTGCTTGGCTTTCACTCAGAATATCTGTAAAAATATATCTGAAGCCCTAGCCAGATTGCTCAGTGGATAGAGTGCTGGCCTACAGACTGAAGGGTCCCAGGTTCAATTCTGGTCAAGGGCACTGGGGTAGCGAGTTTGTTAGTCTTTAGGATTGACACCTTTCCATGTCCCTGCTTTTCCAATTTTGTCATTCATCACCACCTCCAAACAATCTTTCCACAATTCTCCTATTTCAAATATGCCACAACCCTAGGATTCTGATTTCTATACCCACCATCCCGGTTTCAAAATGCAGGAATTATTCAGGCATACCTCTATCACACTAAACACTATGCGTACCTACTATGGAAAATGGTTTGTCTTAATGTTTAAGGCTTCAGTCTGAGATTTCTCTAGCTGTAATGTTCACCTTATAAGGAAAGAAAAGTTAAATATAGCTTAACTAATGCACACTTGTGAAAAAATGCAAACCACTTTAAGCAATCTACTAACCCTAATGGCCAAAGCCAGAGTAGCAATTTGACTTCCTCCTGGTGTTACTGATGGCTAAGTGGTAAGGAATATGGATTGTCAAGAAATATATTTCTCATTTCTACCCCTATATATCTTTTTTTTTTTAATATATTTTATTGATTTTTTTACAGAGAGGAAGGGAGAGAGATAGAGAGTTAGAAACATCGATGAGAGAGAAACATCGATCAGCCGCCTCCTGCACATCTCCTACTGGGGATGTGCCTGCAACCCAGGTACATGCCCTTGACCGGAATCGAACCCGGGACCCTTCAGCCCGCAGGCCGACGCTCTATCCACTGAGCCAAACCGGTTTCGGCTACCCCTATATATCTTTCTGCTTTTCTTTCTGCACATTCCTACTCCAAAGTCTCTGCAAATGCTACCACCTTTTTTTAATGTAAAAATGTGTTTATTCACAATCCTTGACAAGCTGTCATCCCTTCAAAAAATTCTTTATGAATAAAATGCCAAAAAATTACAATAGTAGCTTATACCAAACCAAAACTATACATCAGATGTATACAAACTTCAAAAACCATAACACAGTCAGTGTGAATATAGATTACCTTTAAAATATTTCCCCATGACATAGCTACAATGTAAATTTTGTTAACACAGAAATAACAATAGCGTTACCTAATATGTTTACATATTTAAAGTGTCATATTAGGTCTATGAGATAAAAGTAATAGAATCATAGATGCCATTGCCTAGCAGCTCAAATATGGAAAGGACCACATGATTGTTTTAAGTACAGCAAGAACTCTGAGTTACTATTTACATCTGAAATTTCCTATATTTTTTTAGAACATGCACTGTCATTATTGAAAGAAAAAGAAAAGGAAAAAACACTAACGAAAAAATCAAGACTTTGCTTACTGAAATCATATCAATCCTCAGCAAAATTGAGACAAGCCATTAGGGAGTCTTATCTCCTTGGCCTGTTAAGTTGATGCCTAAACTTTAGAGAAAAGAGGTCATTGTATATCACAAAAGGAAGTTAAATATATGGATATACTTAGTTGTAGCCCATTAATGCACATTGTATTACAATGCAAAGGAAAACTTAATAGAAATCAACAGATCCTTTCATACAAGAAAGGATTTATTTACTTTGAAATAGTCATATTATCTTTTTAGGTTTTTCTTTCTTGTAAATGATGCACACAAAAATATGATCTTTCTAAGACCAGTCACTGGAAATATAAAACTAAGAGAAAAAAATTACACTAGAAATAATGATTGGATTGACACGAAGGCAGATAGACAGAACCAAGATAGATATCTGTTGCTACCCATTTCCTACCAGACTCTCTAACGTAAAAATGTCCAATCTGGCAGTCAACATTTCCATGTTTTCATTAGATAATTAATTTTCTCTGATAATGATGAAGAAGCTATGAGACTTTCAGTGAATAAAAAGGACTATAAAAAGTTTTTAAATATTAAAGGTTTATATCAAATTGTTCCATCCACAATTTGCTTTGCATGACCCTTTCAGAGGTTTTATATTTTTATTCCTTGTTCTTGTCATTAAGTTATTTTAATGAATGCAAGTTAACTTTTATTCTTTAGATTTCTAGGAGTTAAATACTCATCTTCCTGGTATCAACATTAAAAAACTTCAAGAGCTGACAAAGACTAACCTATTGGAAATAGAAAAGCTCTCAGAAACACAATACTTGCACTTGACTATTTATAGAAAAGAAAAAAGAAGCTGACATTTTATTTCTACCCATAGTTTTACAATTGGTTAATCTTTAGGATTCTTTATATTGCCTTAAAAATTGCATATCTAAAGATAGAGAACATTTATGAGATAGATGGGCATTTAAAAGAGAAATCATGTATATGTCTCTGAATCAGGAGAGCTCCATGAATAAGTAAATTTATATACATACTAGGGGCCCAGTGCACAAATTCGTGCACTTTGAAAGGAGCTGTGGGCTGCGAGGCTGCGGTAGGCATGGGGGCGAGTCTCGGCCCATCCTCTGCACCCCCACCCGGCCCCTTCCGCTGCGGCCCCTGGTCCCCTGTCTGCCCACAGCCCTGTTCCCGCTGCTGCCACTCCCATGCGCTGACGGCACTGGCCTTGCTAGCACCCACTGAAGGCACAGAACGATTGGGGCTGGTGCCAGCAGTGGGTGCAAGCAGTGGCTCCAGAACCAGCAGTAGGTGCAAGTGGGGCATCGCTGGCAGCAGGTGCAAGAGGCAGCTGGCAGGCCCAATCTCCCCTCAGGAGCAGGAGGAGGTGGAGAAGCCCTGAGGGCCGATAGGGGCTGGCAGCTGCCACTCACACCCACTGACAGTGCCGAGCGATCAAGGCTGGCACCGGGAGCTGGCAGTGGGTGTGAGCGGCAGCTCTGGTGCCTGCAGCAGGTGCGAGCGAGGCCGGCACTGGAAGCAGGTGCGAGTGCCAGGCGGGACTGCGGCACGCAAGAGCAAAGAATTTTCAGTAACCACCAGAGGCTCACCACGATGCAGCAATGACACCTCACTTGGTCCACCATCCTGCCAGGGCGAATACCAACCATGTTCTGCATACGCCCCTGGTGGTCAGTGCATGTCATAGCGACTGGCTGTTCGGTTGTTTAGTTGTTCCAGTTGTTCCGCCGTTCAGTCTATTTTGCATATTAGCCTTTTAGTATATAGGATATATGATTTTATTTACATATATACATATGATTATATATGTGGCCATATAAAGAACCAAGCGCTCTGTACCCAAGATGAACTTTTTTAGATCATTTTTCCTTCTTTATATATTATAAAAATAGAAAGATTATGGTCTGTTAAAACAGCCTAGGAAACCAAGACCAGTTTTTGCGTATGTCATTTTATTCTGAAAAGCACAAGACTGTCTTTCACAAGTAACTTTACTTAAGTGAATGTGAATCTGGGGATGGGAGGAAGTGGTTACTATGTAGGAATCTTCTGGAGCTATTACATGTTTGGATCTAAACACAGTTTTCACTTAGTGACCACGCCTAAAGTTCCTGTTGGTTGGGTGCTTAAATATGAATAACACGTGGCCCCTGTTTTCAGGACCTTCCTAGTATTCCATGGGGAGGAATGAGACAGGAGTAGAAATAAATAGTAGATAAGGAGGAATATACATGTCCGTGAGAGGAAGAAATAAATTATCATAGGAGCCCAAATGAGAGGGAAAGAACATATCTGGTGAAGGAGATAAGAAGAGATTCATATAGGAGGTGATATTTTAAATGGGCCTTGAAGGGTAAGAATTGTGACAATGGAAACAGTAAGGGAAACCTTGTATGCCAAAGACAGCATAAACCAAGGCAAAGAAGAAGTATTAGAAGAACTGAGCATATTGGGGGGCTGGAAACATGCAGTATCAGGGTACTATTGCAAGACAAGGTCAATGTCTACCTAGATTTTAATTTAATGGTCAATAGGAGCCACACAAATTGACTCAAAGCAAAACCATAAAGTGTATCTTCACCTCATCTCCTCCTCTTTATCATGTTCTCCATGAAGCAATGAGGCTCTCACGGAGGTCAAGAGAGGCAATAAGTGACTGAGCGGGTCCAGTGTCCTGAGAACCCACTGCCTCCTCCTGGGAGCACTATCCACAGGCATTGCTTGCATTTTCCAAAGAAACAATGGCATTCCCTTTAAAAAGCCCTACAACTTTGTATTACTCCCATCCACCAAGTCTGTATTTTTTCAAGTGCTTATTTCAGTCAAATTACAGACCTTTGTAACAAGAAGTTAAATGCAAAAGATACTCATCCATTGCAAAGTAGGCACAAGTCAGCACTAGCTTTCAAATCAGGAAAATAGTTGAATAACAGTAACTCAAGAAGGTGTAATTTCAGTGAAGTTACATTGTAGGGTAAGAAAATATGAAATGCATCTAAGATTCCTCTTTTCCCTGAGACTTAACTACTGCCAATCACTCACTGAGTAACTGACATTTTTCACAGCCTCCACCATCATTTATTTGCCACATTTCTGTGGGATTTTATCCTATACAGAAAAAAAGCATATGATTAATAAGCAGTGGCCTCAGCTAATGAGATATGTGTGAGTAACATACAGGACTTAAGTTTCATGATTTCTGTACAATTGGGAAGCCTACCTCTGTGCTTCCCCAGTATGGAAGCATTTCATTCAGAGAAACACCAGGGCAGGTTTGGACAAATTTAGTACCATGGAAAGTCATCCTTTTATCTACCACAAGGACACAGAGAGGACAGAGCAAAGTGTGACAGAATTAGGCAGAGAGATAAGGCGTTTTACTGATGACAAATCACTAATGGGCAATTTCTGAAAAGCATCATAAAAGGGTACCTATTTTCTTAAGTCTACCATTACCACTAGAAATAAGCGTCTAGAAAATCAGCTTAACTGAGATTAAAGAATGAATTTAAAGCAACTACAGAGCTACTAATAAGAACTAACAGTGTTAAAAATAAAGTCCACTCAAGATTCTAAGAAGAACATCTATCTTTGGAAAGTGGTGGGGTGGGGGAGGCAGGGTCAAAGGACTCCATTTTATTGCATTTTGTCTCAGCAGATTCTTTTGGAAAGAATGCTTTAACAAAGTATCAGTATATGACTTTACATGTTAATTTTCCTACACTAACCTTCTTAAATTGCAACAAATTATGTAGCATTTGGAGTTTGTATTATACTAGTAGAAATTTAAATTCAAGTTAATTGCTTTTCAAAAAAGGGTGCTCTCATACATAGCATAGATTTGATCATTGTCTATCAACATTTTACTATGTACATAGGGTTCCTAGTTTAACTTTATAATAAACTTGTTTTTTGTTTTCTTTTTTGTGTCCTGATGGAGGGTCATGAAGAGGATGGGCTGGGATGCACTGAACATCAGCGGTGACGCAGAAAATTGTGAAACAGCCACTTTTCCCAGAACAAGCCCTATCTTGAAGGATCTAAGGGACTGGGAGGAGAGTCCTGAGAAGAGAAGTACCAGGTGTCTGGGGGCTGCAGTCCCCTCATCCCAGACTCATCCATAAGGAGTCTGGCTCACACCACCTATTATGCAAACCCCAGTGCTCATGGATGCCTCACTCCACCCGCACCCTAGAAGCCCTGCCAGGTGTGGGGAAGGGTCAGCAGCCCAAAGCAGCCCAGGACAGGCACTGAAAGCCAGACAACAGGGAGTCAACTGTGCATGTGTCAGCAGAAAATCTAGAGCATCCATAGCCCTCCAGGGGCTGGAAGACTCTAGGGTAGTGAGTTCAGGCTTGCACAACCCAGAGGCCTCAATCCCATGTCTGCCAAGGTCTAAGGCCACAGCAACCCTGAGCACCTGTTCCATTGCACAGCCTTGGGGCCAGGTGTTCCTCCCAGCAATTTTGAGGTGTCTCCAATTCATCCCAGGAGACAATCACCACCTGTTCCCTGAGCCTTTCCCCTGAAGAGCAGACTCAGGACGTTACTCGCTTCTGATCCCGCCCATCTGTCAGCACCCTGCAGTGGGAGAACTTTATACACAAAGGAAGAATACCTGTGGAATGACTACTTAGGGATATTCAGGTTAGGGGGACCTAGCTGACAAGACACGTGACTTTGGTGAGCAAAGTGGACAAGAAGATAATCGGCATCCTTTAGGGAACTTTGTCCAAATGGTGCTCCATTCTATTTGGATGAACTACTTAGTACAATGTTAAATGTAACTTCAATTTTGTGCAAAAATGGAAACGTGTACATGAATGATGTCAAGCAACTTTATTTGAAAATAGAAGAGACACCCCCAAAAAGAAAAAGAAAAAACTGTGCTAACTATTATACTATTATACAGATTTTCCACTTCAGGAACTTTTTCTCGTAGCAAGCCCTATTTCAGGGTTCACTGACCTACACAAAATCATTAAACCACAGAAAGTTTTATTAACCTGAAGTCTTGATTTACTTTATAACACTTAGAAGCTTACCAGGTAGTAAGGTAATATAACCCTTCCTGAATATGCACATTTCATCATTCCTGTAAAGTCTATAATGAGGGTCTCTATGTAGTAGACTTTATTATCTAGAAATAAGATTAGTTTTACTAAAAATAGTGTCTTAAATTCCCTATATTATTGGAGTAATAAAATAATATCTGGATTATGAAGTTGCTGGCTGATATTTATTGCTTAATTTCAAGAAAACATTAACATAGATTGGTTAGGCACATAATGTTTGCTCTATCATTTAGATGAAAAACCAGAGCACAATATTATCCTATGTTTACCTTTATATAATAGATCTTTCCAGAAAAATTAAGCTTAATTAAAATGTGCGTCAAATTAATTTTAAATTTAATACATAGTCAAGAGTAGGGCTGAGTTTTTCTGGAAAGGACTATGAAATTGGAAATCCATGACTCTCACAAATTTACATTGTTACATGGATAATGAGGTAGTGAATAAGCCTAAACCAAATCAATCACATTCGGTGATTTTATTTATACTAATTTTCCTGGTGCCAGGAAACTCTCATGCCCCCAATTTTATGATATAATTGTCTTGATTTCGAAATTTAATAGCTCAGTAATATATACAAATTTTTAAACTTAATCTCAATTATGATTTCGTTGTTAAGATGAGAACATGAGATTTAGTGATAGACAATAACACACAAATAACATTTTTCAGGAAAGCTAGGTTCTAGTAGCTCACTAATTGATGAGTGCTAGCGAGTTAGATATTTTTTTACTATTTTTTTATTGTTTTATTGCTTAAAGTATTACAAAGGGTATTACATATGTGTCCTTTTTTCCCCCCGCCCTTGACAATCCCCTGGTCTCCCCTAACCCCCAGTGTCTTATGTCCATTGGTTATGCTTATATGCATGCATACAAGTCCTTCGGTTGATCTCTTACCCCTCTCCCTCCTGCCCCCCAACCCTCCCTGGCCTTCCCACTGCAGTTTGACAATCTATTTTTAAAAATATTTTTGTCTTACATTTGCTAAAGATTTTTATATGTTAATTTTTATACATTAACACTTCTTAAATTGAGACAAATACATAATCCTGTCTTTTGTAGGTGTATTAAGGATTTCATGAACAAAATAAAATGAAACAATTCCCTCAGTCATGCTTCTTCCCCTCCATCTTCTCAAAATCCAAAAGGAAGGAGAAAACACAAAAATACTGGCAGGATGATGCTTTGTCTTGAGACCCCAATTTTTCCAAGGATTAAGAGGAGTTAAATGAGTACACTTTCAGTATATATAATAACACCTGAAAATATAGTTGGTTTGTTGTTTTTAAGAATCTGAAAATTTGTTTTCACAGAAAACCAGATGGTGTTTTTGGTTTAGGTTAGTAGTGGAATTTTGTTTTGTTTGTTGTTGTTGTTTGTAAAAACAGGTGTGATGATCATTTTCTCCCGCTACTATATTAGCACATGTAATTGCTAAGTTCACAGGCAACCATCTCAATTCTTTTACCAGCAGATGGTGAAAGAGAATTTAAGAGAGGAGTAAGGATTTTTCAAAAACCATTTCAGAACAGTATGAGATCTGCTCTTTTCCTCAATGGGTGTGTCAACTTCTGATGAACACTAATGGGACTCACATAACAGCATCTACAGTGCATTTGCCTTTAATTGCTTGACAGTTACCCAGATTTTGTAAAATTATTCGCACATTATCTAACAAAGCATTATGTACTTGCAGTAACTTTCTTCAAATCACTTTATAACCATTAGCTAATTAAACTGCACAAATACTTCTGCAAAATATGGAGGTGAAAAGTTTTACAGGCTTCATTTTATTGAATTTCTTGGTATATCACTGGCAGAGATGGAAGTGAAATGTAAGTCCCCAACTTATGAGGATTTATACTCCATGTCACATTGGCTCCTCAAATGTAAATGACTCACTTTTAGCGTGCATAGACCTTTGATGTGACAGGCACTGTTAGTTGCTTCCTCATTATCCAGTCCTCTCCTCTTCTTAGCTAGCAGAATCCTACTTCTCTTCAGAATGGCCATTGTTAAAGGAAAAATGATTCTGACACTTGCTAAAATGGTAATGAAGACTTTATCCAAGACTCTCACAATAGAGGTATTACAATGGGGGACAGAGATCAGAACTCCAAATACAGCAAAGGTAGCTGGGGATTTGTAGAGTGAGGGGACCAGTGGATAGAAAATTACAAAGAGGAGACATCAAGGGTAAGAGAATGCTTACTAAACTACCTAATAAGATTCTTGCTAACAAGCCAAGGACTTATCATCAAAGATGGGGGATGAGGAACTTGATTGGATACCAAGGGTGGGGAGTGTCTCCCTAAACTGACTGTCAGGATTCTTTGCCAACGCTGGGCTGGACAGGCCAAAGACAGGATGGGAGTCAAAATAGAGGCCTCGTCTAGAAGAAGACTCAGGGGAGCCTAACTAAAGTTTGGTCAAAGAGTCTTTGTCACCATGTATCCAGCTAAAAATTCAAATCTCCCTTGCTGCTCGGTGGGACATGTTACATGATTCTAAACACCAATGCATAAAGAAAAGTCACTGGGAAGTTTTGAGAATGTTTTCATTTTTCTGATACAGGAAACTGCCTCCTTCTATCACTTCCTTCCTGAATGCAATGAATCCCAATTGTGACCATTGGGATTAAAGCCACCTGCTAAAGATGGTGGAACAGAAAGGAGGAGGCTAGGATGCTGATGAAAAGGTGGCACTGTTGACCCATCTCTGGGCTGCTTCCTCCAGACTTCTCTTTATGTGAGAAAAACTAACCATTATAGTCAGGTTGTCTGTAATTCGCACTGGAAAGCAAAATTGGATGAGACATTTGGCAAACATGATGATACTAGAGTGCTCATGGCAAAATTCTACATTAAACTGGAAAGATAAAATTCAAAATATAACTCTAAAAAATTAAATATCAAGAATGAATGAGGCAAAGCGGGCCACAGGTTCCAGGCGGTCACAGGTTCCACAGGCCCAGTCGTAGGCTCAATCTCCAGTAGGGGGCATGTAGGAGGCATCTCTCTATCTCCTTTCCCCTCTCTCTAAAATCACCAAAAATATATATTTTAAAATAATAGCAACAGCCAATACAACAATAGCCATCTGGTATGAATGAATCAAAATTATACTTTTTTTGTCAGGCCAAAAAAAAATTTTATGGGCTGCATAATTTTAGTAATTAGTTTATGTGTGCCATGAGATCAAAAAAGTTTGAGAATCACTGACCTAGGCCATTACATTGTGTGTTCTTAAGAGAAAAGCTATATTCAATTATTACTGTATCCCAATATTTAACACAATGCTAGACATTTTTGATGCTAAATATATTTGTTGAATAGAGTTTTGTGGCTCACTAAATTTACATTGGTTCATTTTATCTTCATACCTACCCTGTGAGAAATGTTTTATTATTAATCTGATTTCTCAGATGAGGAAACAGACTCTGAGCAGCTCAGAGAGTAAATCTATAAGGACTGGAATCTGATCTTTTGGTTTCCCCTCCTGTATACTCACTGCTATTACTCATATGATTGGGTTAGTGCATCCTCCAATCATACATTAGTGTACGACTATTTAATCAGTTGTATAATTCTGTCAAATACAACACTTGTCCACTTTTTAAAAATTATCCTTGTGGCCTCTTTTTAAATATAACCACTTAGTCCTGTTTCACCATTCAAACTTTCAATCTCAAACTTGCCTCACTAAAGTAAATGTCCTCAACGTCTCATAAGCATGTACAACCTGATGAAAATAGAACACTTCTCTTTGCTTTTCTGTATTTGCTATCAACTGTATAGAGTCATGTGCCTCAAAAAACATCCCCCTTGGACTGTGGTCCCATAAGAGTAGAATGGAGCTGAAAACGTCCTATCACCTAGTGTATTAGTAGCCATTGTAATGTTGTAGTATATCACATTTACTCATCTGTTTGAGATGATGATGGTATAAACAAACCTTCTGTCCACCCAGTTGTATGAAAGTATAGCACATATAATTATAACCAGTACATAATCATTTATGAACAACTGTTGCTAGCTTATGTATTTACTATACTTTTAATCATTATTTTAGAGATTACTTTTTACATTAAGAAAAAGGTTGCTGTAAATATGCCAACAGGTTTATTTTAAACACTAGAAAAAATAAACAAGTAGAACCATATCAAGCCAATAAGCTTCTGGATAGTAACATGAAAAGGCAACCTACGGAAAGGGAGAAAATATTTGTAAACCACATATCCAATAAGGGCTTAATATCCAAAAAATACAAAAAACTCATACAACTCAATAGGGAAAAGCACACACAAATAACCCAATTTAAAAATGGGCAAAGGACTTGAATAAACATTTTTTTCAAAGACAACGTACATATGGCCAACAGGTACATGAAAAGGTGCCAATCATTTACTTATCATCAGGGAAGCAAACCAAAACCATAATGAAATATCACCTCACACCTGTTAGGATGACTATTATTAAAAGAGAGAGAGAGAACAAATGCTGCCAAGAATGCAGAGAAAAAGAAACCCTTCTACACGCTTGGTGGAAAGGTACACTGGTGTAGCCACTATAGAAAACGGTATGGAATTTCCTCAAAAATTAAAAGTAGAACTAGCATATGATCTAGTAACCCCACTTCTAAGTACATATCAAATAATTAAAACCAACATCTTAAAGAGAAAGCTATACTCTCATGGTCACAGTAGCATTAGTCACAAAAGCCAAGACATGGAAACAATGTAAGTGTCCATCAATGGATGAATGGATAAGGAAAAGGTGAGATATAGATGTGTACACACACACACACACACACACACACACACACAATGAAATATTATTCAGCCTCAAAAAAGAAGACAATCCTGTCATTTGCAACAAATGAATGAACCTTCAGGGAAATAAGACAGAGAAAGACAAATACTTCAAGGTATCGCTTACATGTGTACCAACTTTTAGTTATAAAATGAATGAGGTCTGAGGAGCTAATGTATAATATGGTGACTATAGCTGATAACACACAGTATTGTATAATTAAAATCTGCTAAGAAAATAGAAAAATGTTCTCTCAGAAATGTACATATGTGAATTGATAAATGAGTTAATTAACTCAATGGGGGAAATCTTTTCACAATATACATCAAATACCATGTTGTACACTTTAAACATCTTATTTGTTCATTTCGCATCAATAAACTGTGCAGGAGGGGATAACCAGTAGAGTCCAGGATGGGACTAAAAGTGATGGACTCATTTCAAGAGTGCTCTGACAACATCATGGATTCATTACTCCTTAACCAGGCATAGGCGGCACTGTGAAGAGGGAGCAAGACTGAGGTTGCACACAGGTGAGTGGCCCCAACTCTGGAAAGCTGAGAATAACATGAAATTGTGCAACGCTTGAAACACCTAATCAGAGATATACTCAAGTGCAATCAATAACCCTCAGTCTTTGGGCTAAGCTTAAAGGCTAAAACTCATCATGTGTCTTAGCAATTTCTGAAAAATATAAACCCTGCCTTTCTCTCCTGATATGTCTCTACTTGGCACATTCTCTGAGCTTCAGCCACCCTAGCATCTAGTTTCTCCATATACAAATGATCAATAGGTTTTTTTTCCCTTCTCCTCTTTATATTCAGCTAGCTCCTACTCTTCCTTTAGTTTTCCACACAAATAAGCAAAACCTTATTCAGTTAATCACCACAAAAATATTTTAAAACACTTAAGGAAAGAAACTGTTTCTTAATCATCTTGGCAGGGGCAGGCAGTAAAATGTACAAAACATAAATTTTACCGCCTTAGTAATTTTTAGGTGTACAGTTCAACAGTGTTTAGTACATTCACATGTCCTACAACCAATCTCCAGAACTCTTCATCTTGCAAAACTGAAACTTTAGACTCATCAAATAACAACTTCCCCATTCACTGCTCCCCTCAAGTCTCTGACAACATCCCATCGATATTGTCACCATGAATTTTACAACCCTCATTTAAGTGGAATCAGAGTATTAGTGTAGTTTTAGTATTAGTTTTCTTTTTATAATTGGTGTATTTTACTTAGCATAATGTCCTCAGGGTTCACCCATGTTATAGCATGTCAGAATTTCCTTCTTTTTAAAGGCTTAATCATATCCCATTGTACATATATGCCACATTTTGTTTATTCATTGATAGACAGACACCAGTTGTGTCCTCCTTTTGGCTATTATAAATAATGTTGCTGTGAACATGGTGTACAATATCTGCTTTCAATTCTTTTTTATATATACCAAGAAGTGTAATTGCTGGATTATATGGTAATTTTATTTTCAATT
This sequence comes from Myotis daubentonii, assembly GCF_963259705.1. Classification (NCBI taxonomy): domain Eukaryota; kingdom Metazoa; phylum Chordata; class Mammalia; order Chiroptera; family Vespertilionidae; genus Myotis; species Myotis daubentonii. The sequence continues at coordinate 61,151,402 of NC_081841.1, forward strand.
TTTTGAAAAACCATACTGTTTTTCATAACAGCTGCTCCATTTTACATTCCCATCAACAGTGCATAAGAGTTCCAATTTCTCCTCATGTTCACCTTCTGATTTTGCGTTTTGTTTTTTTAATCTAATGGGTGTGAGCTAATAATCCACATCAGAAAGTCTATGGCTGAGCATATAGTGTTCACTAAATACTTATGAAGTTTGATTGGAAAAGAGCTCAGCTCAGTATCATCCTAAGAAAGCAGGTGCATATTACATGGTGTAATTCCATCTCAGGTGTGCTTGGAAAAGAGCCCATTTTGTTCTCACTTGCAGTTATGCTAATAACTTCTATCTCCCTACTTTCTCTTTTGAGGTGTTTTAAACTATCTGGCTCTGGCTAGTTTGGCTCAGTAGATAGAGCATCAGCCTGCAGACTGAAGGGTCCCAGGTTCAATTCTGGTCAAGGGCACATGCCCAGGTTATGGGCTCGATCCCCAGTAGGGGCCATGCAGGAAGAAACCAATCAATGATTCTCTCTCATCATTGATGTTTCTATCTCTCTCTCCCTCTCCCTTCCTCTCTGAAATCAATAAATATACATATATAAAATTAAACTATCTGGATACATGTAAAACATTAGAGTGGGAGATTTCAAAAATAAATAGAAATTCCTTATGTTTTGCCAGTCATTTTTCTATGTGTATATTTTATACCATTAAGTAAGTTTACATATGAGCAATAGACATAGAAGAAGAATACCTATGTGGACCTGGGGGCAAAATTCATATATTACAAATAAATTTTAAATTGCTTCAAAATAAAAGTGAGAATTGCTGAGGGACTATATAACAGGGGGTCTCAATATTTTATGTGTGTTAGGCTTCACTGAAGAGGTGACATTTGAATGTATCATTTTTCTGTATGTATATTCAATTGTGTTAACTATTTAGAGAAGAACGTGTACTTTACTGGAAATAGGCAATAATTCAATCAAGAGACAGTAGTTAATCACCTGCTAAATATAAATACTTACAAAGACGAACCCAGCAACTTGACTTGTTCCCAAGAAGTGATATAGAGACTGAGAATAACCATCCAGGCTCTTCAGAGGTCCTCTACCAGAGAAAGTTCAAAGTTCTCATATGCAATAATTTAAATTTAAAGGATAAGTTAAAGAGAATATAATAGCCATCCACTGTGTATCTTGTACAATAACTTGTTTTTAAGAGCACACTAAGCCCCCATTGTTCCTTCAATCAGTGAATGAAGCATGTCCAGCATATAACACACATTATATCCAAAAGCACCATCAGGCCAGGCCAAGCAGGCATGGTTCAGTGGTTGAGCACTGACTTATGAACCAGGAGGTCACAGTTCAATTCCCAGTCTGGGCATATGCTGGAGATGTGGGCTCAATCCCCAGTGTGAAGCAGCCAATCAATGATTCTCTCTCATCATTGATGTTTCTATCTCTCTCACCCTCTCCATTCCTCTCTGAAATCAATACAAATACATATTTTTTAAAAGCACTATCAGGTTGGCACAGTGCTTTCACTCTATAATAATGCAAGGTACTGGAAACTGAAGTAAAAGATGATCCAACTCTTTGAGCCATTCAAAACAATGTTCACAGGAGTGTGGTCCTTTAAAATACCAGATATTTCAGTTCAAAACTTGAAAAGCAATCAAGAAGTGGTATGAGGAGTAAAAATAAATCAGAAGAAAGTAAAGTGATAAGTCAGAATTTATGGAGTTCCTGCCTCTGAGAAGCAGTTTATCAATGGGGAGAAAAGATAAAGATGATCTATTCACTACTGTCATCCATTCTCCAACAAAGAAGGTAAGAGTCCATATATGATATACACACAAGCAATGAAACCCATGAACAGGTCTGCAGCCCCACATTTCTGCCATCTAGGTCCTGGTTTGGTGTTGTCATGGTGGTCAACAATTGTTTAATAAGGTCACCTTGTTCAATGCATAGTCCTCACTTAATGGACTCACCATACCATATTACCATTTAAAACATATTAAGAACATGTTCCCTATCTCCTTCCCACATTAGCTACTCTTCTAGGTGGCAGTACAGATGACTAAAATGTAGAAAATGAAACTTTAAAAACTTCATTTGTGCTGTGCTGACCTCATTTTCTTCTTCCATATACAACTTGTTTATTCCAATCCCTGGGCCCTTTATTATGCTATTTTCCCTGCATAGCATCTTTTATAACACCTCTACTAATACTTACATTATAAGCCTGCCAGTATTCTTAATTCCCCCTAACTCACTCCATTCTCCTAGCCAAGCACTACTTCCTTTGATCTCCCTTAGTACTCTACACACATATATTGTGGTATAATAAGCTGGTGCTTCAGCTACATTTTTACCTGCATTAATAATGCACATTAAAGCTGCTTGCCAGTATACAAAACTATAAGACACACAACATGGGCCTCAATCTCAGCATTACTGTTTCAAACCCCACATTCAGCATTTTGAACTCATTGTATTTGTTTGGCTATATATAGGTATGCTTTGCTTTTTTATTTGTGCAGAGGTAGTATGATTAAAACATCACAATAATAACAATAACTTCCAGTTTTTTAAAGTGTACTCTGTTCCAGTCACTTTGCTAATAATTTTTCACATTTTTTTGTCAATCATTGAAACAATGCTATGCAGTTAAGTTGGTGTGAAGATAATTACTTCAATTAACTACACTACAAAATCAATAAAGAAGTTAAGAAATTTGCCCTAGAATTCCTATCTCTCTGAACTATCACATTTATTAGAGATGATATCTGGAACCAGAGTTGGCTTTAGAGACACATAAATCTGACTGATTTCAAACTCTTTCACTGCCCCTCATAAGCTAGGTTGTCCTGAGTGAGTTCATTAACCAGTTTGAGCCACATTTGTTCATCGATGAAATAATGTTATTGAGAATATTAACAAGAATTTTGTATATGAAATACAAAAGAATGAGACTAGCATACAGGAAACGCTTGGCAAGTGTTATTTATTTCCCCCTCCTTTTAAGTAAATTAGAAGCTCTTCAAGTCAAGAAATATCTTTATGACAATGGTGTAGTCTAGTGTTTCTCATATAATAATGTTACCATAAATAATCAATAAATGCTTTATGCTTGAACAATATAAATTTACTATTATTGAAAAAAATTCATATTAATATACTAACTGATTTAAGGTTCTAAAAAGATTCCTTTGAAAAAGATCTACTTAAACACTTTTTTCTTCCTGAATTTGGAGTCTACTACAATAAATGAAACTATACAAAGGATATGAAAAGTAACTATTTAACACAGGCTGTCTGGAGACATATTCAATGCATAAGGAGGAGAATCCTAATCAGTCTGAGGCTGTTAGACTACTTTAAAAATATAAGATCTGGTCTCTTGCCAAAATCTAATCGTATGCATTGTGTAAGAGGGCAATTCATAGCAGACATGTATCCGTAATCATCTCTATTGAAAAACCTACTAAGTACTGAGTGAAAAAATAAGTAAAGACATATCCTGATTAACTCAGTCTAACAGAGAAAACATGTAGAACATAATGTGGTAAATGCTTTTTAAAGGTTATGAGAATAATGAGGTAACAACATAAAGGAAGGAGATATTCACTAAGCTTGAGAGATCAAGAACTCAATACTCATTTGAACTTGGCCTTGTAGAAGAGTACAATTCACAAGGCAAAGAAGGAGACAAAGGGATGTTTTATACAGAGGGAATTATGAGAACAAAGACACAAATGCATGAAAAAATTAGGTTGCAATATGTTCAGAGGATGTCAAGAAATCCAATATGACTAAAACAAAGGGCAAATAAAGATGTATGTTCAGAGACAAGATGGGAAAGAAACATACATTCAGACTATTAAAGACCTCAACAGCCAGGCTACAAGCATAGAGTCAAAACAGATGTTTTGACTACTGTTTCAACCTTGAGAATATTTTTAACCCAGTGGTACACAAAATTCCTGTGTCTCTGTTCTTTCATAAAATGTCCTCTCATTTTATTTTGATACTAAGAATAAAGAAGAATATATAATTTAAAAATCAAGCATTTAAATATAATGGAGATCACTGGTAGATATCATTAAAACATAATACAACTGACAATGGCTAAAACTATACATGATAAAACTTACTAGACACTACAAATTGATGGAAGAATCCAATTTTCTTAATGAAATTTATATCTGAAAATTTTTTACTCCCCCAATATTGGACCTATTAGAAAAAAAAAATGGCAGATCAAGAAAAAATACAATGTCAGAAGCTATAATTTGTTAAATGGTATAAGAACAAAACTGGCTAAAAAGAACAGGCAAAATTTAAATACACAAAGAAGGGTTAACACATATGGAATGTAAGAAACAAACCAATTTAGCCAAAAGAATTATTTTTTCCTTCAGAAGTTCTGGTGTTAAGAATTAAATGGCAGATCAAGCCCAGAGTCTGAAGAACTTTACAACAGTCAAAGAGTTTAGTGCTAACAAAAACTAAGTTCTTCTGCAAGAAAATGATATACCAGAAGCACTATTTATTAGTTATTATAATTCATTCCTTAACAAACATGCATTAAGTACCTACCATGGATCAGGAGAGAGAAGTCACTGAGAAGTTATTACAAAAATAAGAGTGAGCAAACTCCTGTAAAAATTATCATGAACATCCAGAGTAAAATGGTAACATTGGGAACGGAGAGTAAAAACTTCAAAGGGCATTTTAATAGATGAAAAACATGGTCCTCGATTCATTCTCTATAAGTTTAAAAAATAGCAGGCTAAAGAATACATTACTGGCATATCTGCATTTCAAAAATGAGAGGGTAACCCATAATGTCTAGTGACCCATTAGTTCTAGATAAATGCAAAATTTAAAAAAAAAAAGTCCCTGGATATAGCAAAATATGCCATTACAATCTTAAAAGAATAAAAGAAAAGAAAATAGGAGAGTATAAAAAGCAGGGCAAGAGTGAGTGGAAATCAAAGACACAAAGACAATAGATACAGAATATTCATTCAAAAATCACATGGGAAAGGGTGTTCAGCGACTTCCTGGGGGGTGGGGGGATGTTATCTGGGTCTTGAATGATGAGCAGGAATCAGGAAAAAAGTGGTAAATCATACATACTCTTGAATCTACTCAAAGTCTGTTATTGCTATCATAGTAAGAGAAATTAATAGAGGAATATAAGTTACTATATTCAATAAAAGGTCAAGCAACTGGACTAGAGCATCAGCATCGCTTATAAAGAAGGAAATATAGAGAGAGGAAGACAAATTAGTTGGGAGATATACTGAAGTGGTGATAATTTCACTTTCCCAGGCTTTCCAAAATTGTATGAGTTCTAAGTCCTGTATTAAAGGTTTCATACTAGGGGTATGATATAGAAGTATTAAGCCTGGATAACTTAAGGAAACTAGAAATGGGAAAAGGAATGAGGGGGGGGGAAGGAGGGAGTTAGAAGGAACAATCTGTAATAGAGGAAGAAGAGGAAGAATAAGAAGTAGAATGACCTTTTTAAAAGATCAAATGACTTATACCAAAAACACACACACACACACACACACACACACACAGAAACTGGTCATTGGAAACAGATTACTGGCAGCATTAATCATGTTGAGAAGCAGCTGGGCAGCGGAAGAGGAGCTGCCAAAAGAAAGAAGCATATAAGAAATATCTTAGGGAAAGTAAGAGGTATTTTTTTTATTGATTTCAGAGAGGAAGGGAGAGGGAGAGAGAGAATATCAATGATGAGAGAAAATCATTGATCGGCTGCCTTCTGCATGCCCCCTACTGGGGATCAAGCCTGTAACCAGGGCATGTGCCCCGACTGGGAATTGAACCATGACCTCCTGGTTTATAGGGTGACCACGAGCCATGCAGGTCGGGCAGCAGGTATTTTTTGTTTTAAGAGACAACAGGCCCCAAATAGCGTCACTTGTTCTAAGCCCAAATCACAAACCAAAGCTTAGTATCTAACCTAACTGCAGTTTCAGTCCCTTCAGGAAAGTAATCTTAACCAGTCAGCACTATCAAGGTAATCTGCCAGACAGACCATGTGTCCTTGACCAGAATTGAACCCGGACCCTTCAATCTGCAGGCCAATGCTCTAGCCACTGAGCCAAACCAGCTAGGGCACCATTAGTTGCTTTTTAAAGCTCCAAATATACAGCCAAGTTTGAGAACCAATGACTTACACTAGAGCAGTGGTTCTCAACCTTCCTAATGCCACGACCCTTTAATACAGTTCCTGATATTGTGATGACCCCCAATCATAAAATTATTTTCGTTGCTACTTCATAACTGTAATTTTGCTACTGTTATGAATCATAATGTAAATATCTGATATGCAGGATGTATTTTCATTGTTACAAATTGAACATAATTAAAGCATAGTGACTAATCACAAAAACAATATGTAATTATATATGTGTTTTCCAATGGTCTTAGGCGACCCCTGTGAAAGAGTCATTCGACCCCCAAAGGGGTCACGACCCACAGGTTGAGAACTGCTGCACTAAAGGATGGTTTGTAATAGTAATCAAAATCACAAGGTGTCTGGAAGAAGAATTTCATTGATATAATAAAAACTCTTATTAAAACTATCCGGAATAGAAAGAAGGAAGAAAAGAACAAAAATGTGAATTAGGTTATGTAAAGATAATAATTCTCTAGTAAGTAGACCTGCTATTATGTTAACAATATTAAAAATTAAAGCAGGAACAGGAAAAGACTAAGCAAGACAAAGAAAGAAAAAGAAATGTAACCTATTGCCATTAGAGATGTGTGATGGAATCTTTCAATCTCTGTGTAATTAACCTAATATGCTCCTGTTCTATTCACTACTGGTGCCAGATGTGTAAGGCTAAGAAAATTCAAAAAGAATTTTAGTGATAAAAAAACGTTTCCAAATACTCACATATGCAAATTAAGTGATTGAGTAACTTCAAAGCAAGAAAAGGTCATCTCTCCTCTCTCACTGCCATTCTATCAGTAGTTCCTGTCCACTCTGGTTTTGTTGAAGATTAGCTCGGTAAGAACAAAATGTATATTACATTTCAAATGCAACAAAAGGGGTGGTTGAATTAAGATGATTTGATGTTATAATTTCTTAAGTGTTTATTTAATCTTTGCTTTTCTGTAAATACCTTTCAATCATTTAAGTATCATTTAAAACAGATTTTGTAAAGTATAATCAGATGTGCTGTCAGATGGGGAGACAAATTGAAAGTGCAATTCACACTGTTACAGTAGCAACGCTCACAGCAAAATATAATCCAGTCTCTACAGTGTATGTGATTAAAGACTTGCAGGGAGACGAGCATCTAAATTATTAATCAATGCTGTTTCCTTTGGTGAAAAAACCTGTGTGCTACATAAATAGGGGAAAGGTCTTTTCCTTTTTCTTTTAACTTTTGCAAATTGGCTGCCTGGTAAAAAGCTTCAATTATCACCAGGTCATCTAAGTGATGGCGAGGCATATACTACCAATTGATAGTATATGCTTAAGACAAAGTTATGGGCAAACATCTGGACAGCCAATCATCTCAAGAGGGCTTAGTAGTTATTATAAATGCAAACCCCCAGGCCCAAGCCAGATGAACCAACAGTTTCTAATGCAGGGGCAATTCTAGGCATTTGTTGTCTTACCTTGAAACATCAAGAGGGAATCAAGAGACACTGGGTGATAGGGGAGGCTAGGGGACTGTCTAGGGCGGGGGGATAAAATGGATACATATGTAATACCCTTTGTAATACTTTAAGCAATAAAAAAAAAAAAATTTTAAAAACCACTTTCACTCTCAGTTGCCTTGGAAGAATCTAATCTAATAAAAGACAAACATGCAAATTGACCGTACCTTCGCTACACCCCAAGCCACGCCCACCATTCAATCAGAGTGACTATATGCAAATTAACCCAACCAAGATGGCGGCCAGCAGCCATGGAGCTGGAGCAAGCAGGAGGCTTGGTTGCCCTGCCTGCCCTGGCCAGCTGTGGCCTCTGCTAAAGGCAACAAAGTTTCATTATAGAAGATAAATAAATCCCAGATACCTGCTTCCAGCCAGCCTCCACTGGGAGCTTGAGTGGCTGGGGGCCATGGCCAGCCTGCAAACAGCCATAAGACCCTCACCCAGGCTGGCCAGGCACCCCAGGGGGGACCCCCACCCTGAAGGAACTGTCACCAGCCTGCAAACAGCCATTAGCCCCTCACCCAAGCTGGCCACACCCTCATGGGGTGAGGGTCCCCGCTGGGGGCTTGGCCAACCTGCAAACAGCCATCATCCCCTCACCTGGGCTGGCCAGGCACCCCAGTGGGGACCCCCACCATGAAGGGGCTGTGGCCAGCCTGCAAACAGCCATCATCCCCTCATCCAGGCTGGCCAGGCACCCCAGTGGGGACCCCCACCCTGATCCAGGACACCCTTCAGGGCAAACCAGCCAGCCCCCACCCATGCACCAGGCCTCTATCCTATATAATAAAAGGGTAATATGCAAATTGACCCTAATAGCAGAATGACTGGGAATGACTGGGAATGACTGGTCACTTTGACACATAGTGACCACCAGGGGGCAGACGCTCAATGCAAGAGCTGCCCCCTGGTGGTCAGTGCATTCCCACAGGGGGAGCTCTGCTCAGCCACAAGCCAGGCTGATGGCTGCCAGTACAGCGGTGGTGGTGGAAGCCTCTCCCGCCTCCTCAGCAGCACTAAGGATGTCTGACTGCAGGCCTGGTCCCTGGTGGCAAGTGGACATCCCCCGAGGGCTCCCAGGCTGCCAGAGGGATGTCTGACTGCCAGCTTAGACCCAATCCCCCGGGGAGCGGGCCTAAGCCAGAAGGTGGTCATCCCCTGAGGGGTCCCAGACTGCACAGGCCGGGCTGAGAGAACCGCCCCCGCGAGTGCACAAATTTTTGTGTACCGGGCCTCTAGTCTCTTATAAATGAAAAAGTTAAAGATGATATGTCTTTTCAACTTCTTCACTGAGTCACTATTGGACTCACAAGTTACCCAATTGAAAGGCTTCTTCCCAACAACCTGAGTTGTGACTGTTAATTAAGCCAGGAGGCCATTAGACTGTGGTGGCTCTAAGGCCCTGGTGGAGTAGGTAAGCAAACTCAAATCTAAGCCTGTAAATACCTCAAGGTTATAAAATCAAAACCTAAGGACAATCACAAACAGCCAACTAGGATTAAGCTGTAGCCAATCAAATAATTTCCTTTCTTTGTTTCCACACCTTCACTCCAAGTCTTTTCCCTGGCTTCTGGTAGATGGCTCCTAGCCACTTCCAGTTCGGCACTGCCAGGTGGGAATCGATTTTTGATCCATTGAACTTGAATCTTTTAATATGTTTCAGTTTACCTTTTAACATACATAACTCTGAAAATAAGAAATTATGAAAACAAATTTAAAGTGGGCCATCCTAGCAAATATAAGGAATCACACAGGAATTATCTGAATCAGCTTTTACTTTGAACCAGGTGAGGAAGAGCAGAGTTTGTCACCCCAAAATATGCCTTTTGGGGGATACTGATTAGTTTAAGCCGGTTATATTTTTAGGGGTTCAGGATCAGTCTCACCAGAATGTGCCACCGTGGTGTGCAGATTATTTCAAGCAGAAGACAATTAAAGCCCAAGAAATTCAAGAGCTTTTCATCTCCTCCTTACCTGACTAGAGGAATTTAGATGAAAACTCCTGCTCTTAGAGCAGTGGTTCTCAACCTTGGCTGCACAATAGAATCACCTGGGAATCCTTTTAAAATCCTGATTTCTGGGCCTCATCCTCCAGAGATTCTGTTTCTTTGTTATGGGGTGGGGCCACAACATTAGTAACAAAGAAAAAGAATTTCCGGAGGATGAGGCCCAGAAATCAGGATTTTTAAAAGATTCCCAGGTGATCCTAATGTGCAGCCAAGGTTGAGAACCACTGTCCTAGAGGGAGCTATCACCTTAGCATAACATGAACTAAGTGCAGTAGACAGGGAGGAACCTAGTTACATTTCTTTCTGCATTCCATTATTCCTGGATGGCCCAGCAAGAATTTGCTTACCAAATGTTTGCTCTTTCTCATTCACCTGTGAATTGCCTGCTTGCCCTTGGAAGTCCCAGATCCCTGTCTAGAATGGCATATAAACCTTGACTGTCCTTGAGTCTCAAATTCCTATGGAACCCCTGAATGGACATATGTAATTAAATTTGGTTAGTCTCTCCTGTTAACCTGTTTCATGTTAATTTGATTATTAGACCAGCCAGAAGAACTAAAAGGGAAAAGAAGGACATTTTCCTTTCCCCTCACACTGGTCACAATGTGTATTATAATCCAACTAGAGGCCCAGTGCACGAATGTGTACATGGTGGGGTTCCTTGGCCTGGCCTGCAATCAGGGCCGATCGGGGATGGCCGCCAGGGGAGGGACTGTGGGAGGTTGGCTGGCTGTGGGAGGTTGGCTGTGGGAGTGCACTGACCACCAGGGGGCAGCTCCTGTGTTAAGCATCTGCCCCCTGGTGATCAGTGCGCATCATAGCGACCGGTCGACTGTCGTAACAGTCACTTAGGTTTTCATATAGATTACAAAATAAATGAGATAATTTAGAAATCACTCTTTCTATGCCTGAAACATTTTGCACTTTTTCATATGAATCTGCATTATAAACTACATACACTTTAATCGCAAATAAGAGATTCAAGTCAACTTTTCTGCCAAGGCCTTATTAAATGGTTGATGTGATCAGCAATTCAATTCTCCTCTTTGCAACAATTTTGGATAAATAAAATATTTGGTCTCCAAATTTTAAAATGGTTGCCAATAGCAAATAAGTATTTGTAATTCTAATTATGTCTTTCCCTGAAAGATGGTCTATGCTTTTCACTTCCATGCTACAAATTTTATAAAGAGTTATCACAAATTATGAAACAAAGATGCCTTATTGTTTGACTTTCCCGCTCAGTGTTGTTCACCAAGTGAGCGCTGAATTGGGTGGCTTCCATGTCTGAACCCAGATAATGGATGTGCTGCTGTCAGCAAGGCCTCTCTGACGGAAACCTCTTCTTTTGTGAAACTCATTCGGTAACCCTGTACCTGGCCTCTAAAAAGAATAAAACCGCATTTGTATGTCTTACAGTTGGTAGACCAGTGCAGTAAAATAGTCACTCTTTTTAAAAGCCTCGCTTTCCCTCGGTGGCATTCACTCCATTCTACAGGTCTTTGTCCTTCCCTAGAATGTGCAGCCCTTCTTCCACTTTGCTTCTCTCACCATAAAATAAATCAATGCAAAAGAGCCACTTCTGTGAACAGCTTTCTTTCAGCCAGGCTCTTAAAATGCAAACACAGCAGTGTCCTCGTTCTTCTGATCTGTTCTCAGACACCCTTTGATTGGGGCAAGAGGAGGGAGGATGGTAAGAGGAAAAGGAAGGAAATCATAACACAGATTCCAGTAGGTTAAGGATTTGCTTTCTTTTAGAGCAGCGGTTCTCAACCTGTGGGTCGCGACCCCTTTGGGGGTCGGACGACCCTTTCACAGGGGTTGCCTAAGACCATGGGAAAATACATATCTAATTACATATTGTGTTTGTGATTAATCCCTATGCCTTAATTATGTTAAATTTGTAACAATGAAATTGGGGGTCACCACAACATGAGGAACTGTATTAAAGGGTCGCCGCATTAGGAAGGTTGAGAACCACTGTTTTAGACTAAGAATTCTTTTGAGAAGAATCACGAAAAAGCATTCCTACAAGGTTGACCATGATGAAGGTGCTCAGAGGCCGTGAAGGGGAGCAGAATTTGGTCCCAAAACATGTCTCTCTGGCATAAGGATTATGTTAGGCTGGTAAATTTTAAGAAAGAGCAGACATAGGAAGAGCTGCACAGAGTGGAAGTGACATTTATAAGGGAAACCTCCATTTGTAAGAGTGTCTCTTTCTCTGTACTAAGGAAGAGAAGGGGAAGTAAATTTCTAGAAATATCAATGGAGACGGTGTGGATAAATCTGTATAACAACCACACACACTTGATTAAAGTGCTCCGCCTGGTAACCCCTCATAACTGGACTCTCCCGCCCCCACACCCCCACACCCCACACCACCCCCACACACACACACACCCCACCCCCGCTTTCCCCAACATCTTCTTTTGCCTTTAGCTAGAGATAGTATTTAAAGTGGTGGCTTGGGCCATTTCAGGAAGTTACTCCATTTTCCTGGATATCTGCCATGTAGATTGGAGGTATACTAGTACATGTTATTAAACATCTATTTTTTTTCCTTTGAGTCTATCTTTTATTACAGGGGATGTCTCAGCCAACAACCTAAAAAAGTAGAGGAAAAATTATTCTTCCTCTCACACAGCAGAATTACACGGATTTTGCTTAGCAATAAATATTTATTGAGCTGTGTGACTTTGGGAAAGTTTCTTAGCTTCTCTGTGCCACATTTTCCCATGTGAAAAGGAGTATAATAATATTTCTCCTCTACAGAAGGTTTTTGGACTAGAAGGAATAATGTATACAAAATACTTCACCTACCTGAGTAACTGTCCAATTAAATTAGCCCTTATTTTGAAAGCAGAATTGAATGAAGATCTCCAAAAGACCTAGCATCCTCTCCAAATGTCTTCCAAAATGAATTTGGTGAATCCAGTATCCTTGTCTCCATTTTTCATATCCATCACACTCCCCATTCTAAGATATACAAATATTAATGTAATATTTTGTGAAGAATACGCTAATTGGGAAACTTAATAATTTCTAAAATGAAAATGTATTTTGAAGTTGAAAAGGAAGGAGAAAGGTGACTTTATGAGAAATATGAGAGGAATGGCATAAGCCTATGTCTGACAGAAGTACTGGGGTTGGGGGTGTGGAGAAGGAACAGCCCACAGGTGTCCAAACACAGGTACACAGATTAGGCCTGAATGTCCTCATGATGATTGGTGTCTCTTAGAGTTAAAGATGCCTTGGATTCAATTGGGGAGCACTTAAGTCTACAAGGATAAAAGGCAGATTGGGGGGCCACAACCTAGACCTAAATTAGAACCTCTGGGGCGAGGGGGTGGTGGAGCCCAGAAATTGACATTTGACAAAAGCCCCCTCCTATGCTCAAAGTCCCCAGTGACTCATGCCAGTAGTCCATGTCCCATACTTCAAGAAACTAAACTGTAAGAATTGATGTCCCAGGTGAGGCTTGCTAAATTTGGCCTATTCTTACCTACATCTGCATTGCTTTTCAAACTAGGCACACAGGGAGGTGATCAATATTTCCTCACTGATCACTTGCAACTACCGCCTGATCAGAAAAATCAAGAGCCTAGTTTCCCCAGTAACCAGGAAAGTGTGTGGAATTCATTTTCATGGGAGAATACACTTTGCTTCTTCAGTGCTAAACTATAATAGGTTATAATGTGAAACTAAATGACACTTGCCATTTTCCTACAAATAACGTGATGCTATTCTCTTTCGGTATCAAATGAGTTATCATTAAAATGAATTTTGGTCAAACAAACTCCCCCCAAATACCAAACTTACTTGGTAATTGTGCATTGTTTAATTACCCTGCCACTGCATAGCACTTACCACATAATTAGATAAATAGTAATTATCATTTGAGGAACCAATAACTAAGCAGAATTCGTGCATGGTAATGGTAATCGCTGCTTTATTGGATAAACAAGGAAAGGGGAGCTTCAATAAAAGCTTCTATAATTAAGCCACTGAAGAACATCTCGAAAGTCATGGGTTTTAGATTTTATCACCTGAATAAAAAAAAAGAACAAAGTCAAATAGAGAAAATGTAGTGAAATGGTGATTCTGCTACTGTATCATCATTTCAGAACTTAAAGCTGGAAGCATAGGTTCACCCTTTCTGTTTTAAAAATGCTAAAATCCAAGTGAATCTATATAGCGAGGGCATAGGAAGAATGGGAAAGGAGTGAGGTAATATATGTTCCAGCAACTCACTGAAGTACTGCCCATAAAATGTGCTAAATTGGATCAAGTGTCTTCAGAGTTGGAAAAGGGAGCACAATTCATGCAGAGAAAGTTAGGGGGGGGAGAGAGAAAATGAGAGAAAAGAAAAGCCAATCTCAAAGAAAAAAAGCACTGTTTGACAAAGAGCACAGCAGTGCCCCCACCTGGGCAGTTCCATCGCTGCAGTAAAGGCACCTAGAAGGAGACCAGTTAAAGATGCTGTCATGGGAACTAGACTGGAAGAGAAGTCTCACAAAGAAAGCATCATAGAAATAAAAAAAGAAAAAGAAAAATTAACAGCTTTCTATGTTCACTCCCCACCCCATGTCCCATAGGCAAGTACTTCTTACCAACACTGTTCTATAAAGGAATACTTTAAATGCCACGCTGACTAGAAGCATGATTGCTAAAGCTTATTTAGGAAACAATTTGTTAGTTTCTTTTATGCGGGTAATCTTTCAGTGCATTTCATGCTCCTGAACTGTGAATTGCTTTCAGAGACTCTTTCCTGCATAGAAATATGTCCTTGGAATCACAGGAGAAAACAGTCTAGGACAGTGGTCGGCAAACTGCGGCTCCCAGTCCACATGCAGCTCTTTGGCCCCTTGAGTGTGGCTCTCCCACAAAATACCGACTTCTGCGCATGGGCCACGAAGTTTCGATCGCACTGTACATGCGCGACCGCACGTGGTATTTTGTGGAAGAGCCACACTCAAGGGGCCAAAGAGCCGCATGTGGCTCGCGAGCTGCAGTTTGCCAACCACTGGTCTAGGAGAGTCAGAAAGACTCTTAGATTTCCAAATAATAGAGCAGGACTTTTCTTTGTCTTTTGAACCTTAGGAGCAAGGAAGTGAGTTAACCATATCCCTGGGTTCACAGCACACTATCATCACTGTAAAACCTCTCTTGTTTTAGCTTCATCTCCAATTTATTTCTTTTTATAACATTTCTAAATGTTATGTATTGATTAATTTGAGAGAGGAAGAGACACAGAGAGAGAAACAGAGAGAGACAGAGAGGGACAATGTTCTAACCAACTGAGCCACCCAGACAGAGCCCCAATGTCTTTCTAATCCCTTGTCCCATTCTTCCCCATTCCTAAACTGCTTGCTAGAAGTCCTTAAATATGCCCATATCTTTATAAAAATAGTAAGTTTGTATGAATGTGTTTAATTTACAAATGTAATGTTAGACTATGCATTTCATTTTTTATTTCTTTTTTTCTTAATTTCTTAATATCTATTCAGGTTCTTGATATCTATTCATGTTGCTCCATTTATATCTAGCTTGTTGTCTTGAAGTGCCCTTGTTAAGCATACATACTGCACATTTTACTCCCTCAGTTCCCTATAGTCATCTTGGTTGCCTCTAACTTTCAAGTACCACTCCCAACACCACCAAAATAGACAGATGAGAGAGAAAGATAATCCTCAAATATCTTCCTTTACCTTTATTAGAATTTTCTCTAGGGTATACATAGGCCTGGGTGAGTCTTCATGGAGAGTACGCAAATATAACCTCACTAAGCACTAACAGACTGCTTTCCAGAATGACTATTCCCATCAGCAACTGGGTGAGAAAAAGGGGTATATTGTTTTGCTTCTGTTCTGGGTACTTTTCATATATTTAAACATTCTTTACCCTGTGGATCAACACTCTTCAAATTCAATTTTTTAAAAAGGAGGAGGAAGAAGAAAGGCTTATTTCAGAAAGCACAAGGTCAACAGCTGGGATGCAGTAATTTGGGTGGAGTAGGAGATAAAATATACTACAGTTTACAAAGGCTCAGCCATGCATTAGACGATTGGGAAGCTAAAAGACACAATGTTGGAATAGGGTGCATTCTCTACTGAGCACCTCATTTTCCTTCACAATAAGCGACATCTGTCATAAATCCGCTCTGCCATTTATACCCTGGATGACCCAAAATGATACCCTCAGGGCAAAAAGCAAACAAAAGTTTCCATTCAGATATCCACTGACTCTCCACTGGGAAACTTTCCATTATTATCCCCGAGTAATAAAAACTGGGGAGGGTGAAATTCTGGGTCCTAGGTCCCAGGATTATCAATCAGCCCTCCAGAAACCAGTCTGAAGCCCCTGCATTTTAAAAACCAGCAAAGTCAGTGCAATATCCTGTTCAGAGGCCGAAAACAAGCTTAAAAGCCAAACGGATAAAGCTAATAGCCCCAAGTCCTAATATAAACACCTCTATGATCTCAGGCGTATTCATTTTGTGTGTGTATGTTTATTATTATTACTGTTCTGTGAGCACACCAAGCATCCCAGGGTCTCTTGCTTCCTTCTCTGCCTGAGCTCTCTATCCCCAGATATTCACAAGGCTCATCCCTGGCTTTGCTCAAGTGCCCATTTAGCAGGGAGGGCTTCCGTACCACTCTTAGTAGCACTGTGCTTCACACACTCCGCTGTATTATCCATCAAAGCGCTTAATCACATAGATCTTCCCACTAGAGAGTGAACACCATCAAAGCAAGGATTGTGTTCGTTTCTTTCACTGTGCTATCGCCAGCATCTAGTCAGGGGTGGGCAAACTTTTGGACTCGAGGGCCACAATGGGTTCTTAAACTGGACTGGAGGGCCGGAACAAAAGCATGGATGGAGTGTTTGTGTGAACTAATATAAATTCAAAGTAAACATCATTACATAAAAGGGTACGGTCTTTTTTTTTTTTTTTTAGTTTTATTCATTTCAAACGGGCTGGATCTGGCCAGTGGGCCATAGTTTGCCCACGGCTGTATTCTAGAACAATGCCTGGCCCACGGAAGGCACTTAAGTGTGTGTGGATCAAGACTGTTTTGATGCTGATAGATGCTGAAGGTCCAGTAATGGAAAGAGCACCCAGTCCCTGCCCTCATAGAGCACACACCCTTGTGTGGGAAACAGACTAGCAGGCTGTAAGAATTGTACAGCCCAGTTCTTCTGACTCAGGTGGCTCTTTCCACTGCCATGCTCAACAAGGTACAAAAAGATGCGCTTCAATTATTTAGTGGCAGCTAAAGGAAGGCATTAGCAAGCAGGAGAAAAGAAAGCTTTAAAAGCCGAGGTAGTTGCCTTTTTCCATCATGTATTTCTAAAGCCTTCCTGTGGTTTTTTAGAGACCCATTCAGATTTGAGGCAACAAAAGAGGAAGTAGCCATGAGGACTCTTCGGGGGACTTTAGTATTCTGAAAGCATTTTCAGTTGTTTTTTGTTTTTTCAGTCTTCCATACCATTTTATTTTCTCCCTTCAACCATAATAATATGTGCACTTTTTTTTCTTAACAAAAGTGTCTGTAAACAAAGGCTTGTCCAACCCACTTACAGGCAAGGCAAGTGCTGCTTCTGCAAATGCCGCCCCATGGGCCCTCTGGCACCCAGCCCAAGTCGCCCCTAGCCCGGCTTCATCTTCACTAGATTGTGCAGCCGCTTCATGAGTCTCATTCCAGACTTTAACTTTTCCAAGGCTTCCATGATTTTTCCATGTTTTTCACACAGAATGTGTTTGCTCTTTACTGCATTGCCACCATCTTTGGGACCCCAAGACTCCTTGTCAGGACTGTCACTCCCAGAGGCTGCTCCTCCATCCCCCTCTTCTCCAAAATCCCTTTTTCCTCTGGGTGGCATCTTCAGAACTTGACATTGAACTCTCCACTGTATCAGTTTCTGTTCCTTCAGTTGTATATTTTATACATGGAATATTATTTAGGTTTTAAATAAATTATCATAGTAGATTAATCATTGTGCATAAATTTACACACATACATAACTTCATGTAGAGTTTAACAATGGGTACAGAACTGACAATTTGGAAATTTTTCAGTGGTTACCTACTTGTCCTCATTAAGTCATGATGCTTGTTTTCTAACAGGATGAATGGAATATCTACCAAGTCTCATTAGAATTGCGATAGTGTTTAGCAAGTTAGAATATAAAGCTTCAGTTCGTATGCATTGGAGTGGAAATGAATATTCTATTTTGTATTTTAAAGCCAGACTCTCCTTGACTTAACTTGGGGAAAGTGAAAGGAACACTGTCCTAGAATTTAATTGAGAGAGAGGGGGAGAGTGAAAGTTGCTTTGAATGTGAAGTTAGGTTGATCATGCAATTTACTCTCTGGAAACCACCTTTCATGCCTGTTGACTGACAATGCTGTCTGACATGAGAGAAACCCAGTCTAACAGACTAGTTCCTGCATTGAGAGCTATTGATCCGGGCCTCAGGATTGGGGGGAATATTGGGCTTATTTTGACGTGTATAATATGACCTAAATATGAGTGAATAAAGGAACATAGGATTATTTTGCAAATAACCTTCATTAGAAGTTTATTTTGCTTTGTGTACACTTTAGCTCCTGAGAACCAGAAGCACAAAGTGTTAGGCAGCAGTCTTCTCATCCAGAGCCCTTGAGGAGAAAAAATAATATTGGTATTAATAACAATAATAAGCTAATGGCTTTCCCTGATTACCACTAAATAACACACAAAAAGTGACTCTATGACACACCATCTTTTCTATCATGTTCAGTGTATTTCCTGAGTGAAGGAGTGACAGGACCCAAGTCAAATGATCAAAGGTCTACAAAAAGGCCCATCACTTACTGGTCATAAGACCTGGAAAAAATCACTTAATCTCTTCAGTGGTAAAACTCATCCTATCTTCTTAACAGGGGTAATTGCATCAAATAAAAGGTGTTATTATATAGTGTGGAAGAATGTGTGTGTGTGTGTGTGTGTGTGTGTGTTTGAGTTCACGTACTCAAACATGTTTGTGCATGTGTGGTTAGTTGGTCAATAGTGATGTGATCACAGATGTAATTGGATAGTCAGTACACAGTATTCATTCAAGTAGAAATCAAATACTCCTTACAAGAACAGAGCTCTGGTGACACAGCGCACTACAAATGCATTGGTAATTTTCACCTTCCTCCTTCTCACAGTTGTTTCTCTCAGACTAATAGGAGCAGGGTATGTAAAAGAGAGATTTTTAAATATTTTTTAAATGCCAAGAAATCTACACTAATAAAAGAGAAGCATGTAAATTGTCCATCCCTCCACTATGCCCACCAGCCAATCAGAGCAAGCATGCAAATTAACCCAACAAAGATGGCAGTTAATTTGCATACACAGGCGCAGAGCGAAGACTGAAGACAGCATAGAAGGAAGCCAAGCACTGCAGAAGGCACCGAAGTGGCGGAGAAGGGAGGGAGCCGAGGCAGCGGAGATGGGAGCGGAGCAGAGGCAGCGGAGATGGGAGCAGAGCCGAGGCAGCGGAGAAGGGAGGGAGCGATGAAGCGGAGAAGGGAGGAAAGTGCGCCAAGGTGGGCTTCGCTCCCTTCTACGCTGCTTCGCTCCAGCTGCAGGAACCCCTATTCTTGCAGGAATTTTCCTGCAACTGGCCTCTAGTATACTTATAAATGTATGAGTCAAAGGCATACCAACTAAAATTATTCAAATTTTGAATAATTACATAACAATATTACATTATATAAATTGGTTTTAACAGAAGCAAAACCAGGGAGAAGACAAGATCTTCAAGGTCAGAGTCTGACATTCTTCAACACTAAAGCCATCATCTGCTACAAAGTGATCGTCTTGGTCAAGAAAATGAACTCCAGAAGACCTCCATCAGGGGGAATTGTTTCAAACAGAATATAAAAATTATTTCCTTTCAGAAACTCATCTTATGTAGCTGAATTTCCTCTACCAAATATAAACTAAGTCATCAAAATCATAATTTTTCTACCATTTTTAAGCATCCAATTTCATAAATGAGGACAGAAAATACAACTTTTTTTCTTTTCAAAATTCAAAGGAAATAAGCTTGCAGTATGGTTTTCAGAATCTTAGTGCAGCCAGCTCCACAACTCGTAAATCATAATGTGCTTCCTTGCAGTGTCCTCCTTTCATGCTGCTGAATTAAAAAAAGCAATAAGGGGTGAGCAAATGTACCACTGGTTTCTGTTAACGTGTGTGCTGTATCTACAGATGGCTGCCTGCATTTCAAGCCAGGCATTCATCAAGGTCCAGGACAAAGGAATAAATGGTTCTGGTCATGTCATCACTGAGCAAATGTGCAAATGTACTTCTCTCTGGGCCTGGTCCCATTATTGCACAGCCTGAGTATCATGCACAATTTGTGGTTTGCCTTGTTCAAAATGCAGATTGCCTAGGTTAAAACTGATAAGAAATATGATCCCCTGCAAGCCACTAACCTGCAGAGTCCGAGAAAGTCTGTAGCTTCCTAAATAGCAGGTAACCTGTTGAAAGTTGTGCTTCTGAGATTACAATAATACCTAAACCCAACATATGCTAATCTCAACGCACTTAAATTATTCCTCCCCCTAAAGTAAATGATGAAAATATGTAAATAAAATAATGTAACATCTTCTGAAGGGGCTCTTTGGCGGAAGGAAGTGGATAAACACTGAAGTGTTGCCCCACAACAGAGTGCGCCCAGAAAGCTCAGGAGGAAAATCTGCTCTTGTAAATTGCCCAACTTCAATTGAGACTCCCAACGAATGTTTGCAGAGACAAATTAAAATCATCTGCAATACTTTCAACAATAAAGATAAATTAAAATTAAAATAATAAAATCAATGAACTTCCCTAAGGCTTAAATTACATAAAATAAGTCAAAAATTATAAATCATCACAGCAATGAAAGCTTTCTTTCAATTAGTATTTTTTTCCATAGTGATGGAATTGGTGCTTCTAATGGATACACTGAGTTAGGGCCAGGTTGTAGGGTTGCCCTAGTAAAAGTGCCCAAACTTTGGGGGGCTTATTAGTGGGTGCCTCTATGGACCAATCCTGTGCCTCAGACTGAACTAAGCATCCTCCATCAACAGGAAGTCTCTCTTCCTCCTGAAGGAGCTGTTTGGGGAAAATTATTTTGTTGTTGGCTTCTTTATCATTACTACCTATGACCTCCTCATTCCCCAACTGGATTTGAAGCATTTCAGGCAGCAGGTAGTGAAATGGACTAAATGAATTCTAAAGTGCTCTACGATTCAGAGTCTAGAGAATTTTTTATAATATTAAAATACATAAAACAACTAAGTTAAAAATTAAAATGGATCAGAAAGCAGTTAGGGAGTAATGAAATCAAAAGAAGTATGTGAATCCATATGGAAAAACAAACTCTCCTGGTAATAAGCCCTGGGAGGAGTTTTTCACACAGGGTATGTAATGTCTTTAATTCATTCACTAGTTCAACAATGTTTATTGAAAATATCTGCTATGTACACTGCAATTTTGCTTAAGAAATATTCTTTAACTAACAGTTTCTTAACTTGGCCTCTGACCAAAGCCAAGGACATAACATTTAATTATATTCATCAAAATACATTCTACCAGAAAATTAAGGTTTTAGCCAAAATATGCTGTATTCTGGCGATGTAATTTGGCCCCAGCAACAGCGTTTAGAGACTACTTAGTATGTACTGAAGAGTTAATATGTCTCTTGAGCTGAAATGTTTCCCAAAACACTGCTGCAAACATGCTTCAGCAGGAGCCGTCTATGTAAGCCCAGGCTCTTTGCTAAGCCCCGCAGGAAGTAGAAGGCTACTTTTTAGTTGATGTAGACATTCTGCTTTGACACTTGGAAATAGAGCTTTCATCCTTGTTTCAAAGGAAACGATCTCACCTTCGTATAAGGTAGGTGCAGAGATGTCTGGACAGGACCAGGTTTTTCCCTCAAAAATGAGGATGTTTTCAGCTGCTCAAATGATTCATACATAGCACAGGATATAGATGTATTTAACCAGAAAAAAAAATTAAGGTGGATGTTTGTTAATAGCATTCTATATTGCGTGCTCTTTAATATGACAAATTTTAAATAGCACCCATCTCGATGCTCCCCACGAAGATGTGTTAGTTGTAAGAAGGTCCTCATGTCTGTGTTCATCAGTTTTGTGCAGCAGCATAGAATTCACTCGAAAATCAGATTGTATGTACCCTCTCATCAAGATGTGGGGAAATGCCTGGCAATCCATGGAGGACAAAGACACTAAAAACATGTACCCATACAAAAATGAACTGTTACCCTCCTTCCCCCAAAAAAGGCTCATGCCTAAAACATTAACTTTCCCCCCACAGAGCGAAACTTTAACCATTATACATAACATTGGCTTTGAAAATGCCCATAATATTCCAACAGTTGCTTGGCTATGGAAATCACTCCTGGCTAATCAAGAGTATAAAAATATGTGCTCCCCGCTCTCTAACTCAGCACCACGCGCAGCACCACCACTGAAATGCCTTCCTCATCCAGAAGCAATGTTATACACCACCTTCTCAGAGAGGAGGACCAGAGCCAACTCACAGCTTGTGTTAGAAGAGAGATGTGAGAAGCTACACTTCTTTACCCGCCCCCAGAACAGACATAGTTCAAGAGTGGCATCTGGCAGATCTAATCATTTGAAGCAAATGTATAGAAGTGCTCCAAAATAGATTGCCAGAAAGCATATTGCCCTCATAGCCAATTAAAATAAATGGAGAGAAGGCTACACAAAGGAAAAATAGTAATTACCCAGGCTGGAGTGTGCCCAAGTCCGAACTACTAACATACCCGAAATGTGTAAATAATCACCCTTAATATTTTTATGATTTCAGTAATTGAGAATCGTCTTTTCTTCATTTCACCTCCCAAACAGCACTCCCTACAATTCAGTCTCTATTAACGATCTGCTGGAAGATTAATTGAATATTGACCTCACAAAATGGTTGCTACCTGCGGTGTCACTACAACTCTCCAATAAAAAAAAAAAAAAAAAAAAAAAAAAAAACAGGTCTAAATTGAGATACAGCAAGTTGAGAATTCCATCTCACCACTTTGATTATATTTTAACTGCTAGTACTTGGAAGCCAAAGTATTTTATTTAAAAACAAGGATTAAACCATTTCAAGACAACTGCAGTGTAATGAAAAAAGCCCTGGATTGGCAATCAGGAGTCTAGGCTTTCAATTATTGTTCTGTTTTCAGAACTTTATGGCTGTGACTGTGAACATTTGTTCATTCATTCTTTTATTCAACTATTTATTAAATATCTACTCTGAGCTAAGCGCTGTGCCAGTTCCCATCAGTCCATGATTCTTTATTTGTTTAAAAGGATAAATAGATATTTATATCTATTCTAACACACAGGGTTGTTATGTGAAGTAAATGAAAGTGTTTATGTGGTAGTTCTTAGTTAACAATAAAGTACTATGCAATTATGAAGTGACTATTATTAAGAAAGCATTATAATCCACTTCAATCTTCGCCTAACCAATACATCAAGGGGTGTATAGGAATATAAACAGAATTTGTGTGTATAATATATAAATTGTGCACAATGATATGTTATAATATATTTGAGTGATAACAAAGAAAATATAATTTGTAGACTAGAAATGGAGAGGCAGACTAGTTAGGTGAGGGAAATAGTGAATTTTTTAAACTCCTCATCCTATATAATAAAGAGCTAATATGCAAATGGTCATCACGCCCTTATGTCCTTGCGCCCTCACTCCCTCACGCCCTTGTGCCCTCACGCCGGGGCAGGGGGACCTGAGGCCAAGCTGGGGGACCTGAGGCCATGCCCCCCACCATGGCTCCAGGCCAGGGGACCTGAGGCCATGCTCCCTGCCCGGTGGGGCTTGGCGGGGGACCTGAGGCTGTGCCCCCCCACCCGGTGCCAGGCCGGGGGACCTGAGGCTGTGCCTCCCACCCTGCGGGGCTTGACGGGGTGGGGCCAGCCAGGTCTGGGTCTCACACAATTTCAAAGCTTGTTCAGGTAGGCAGGGACTTGATTCTGGGTCCCATGGTGCACCCCAGACTCTGACAGGAGGGAGATTTTCACATACATTTCACTAATTTTCTTTTATCTCTGACACTTCTATTATAGACAAAGGGCAAATAGCAATATTAAAATATTTCCTCTAATTAATTCCCTTTTAATGTGCACAAATTTTGTGCACTGGGCCACTAGTACAATAACTATAAACAGGGTCAAAAAATATTATAATTTAGAAGACAATACATGAAAAAAGATAATAGAACATGATGCTTCATGCTGTATTATGGAACCACACTGTCTAGGTTCAATTATTGGCTCTACCACTTACAGCTGTTGCCAAGGAAAAGTTGCTTAGGCTTTGGCCTCAGTTTCCTCATCTATAAAATGTGGTCAGCAATAATATACACTGTCTGGGACTCTTGGAAGTATTAACTGAACTAAAATACTATGCAGTACATTGTAAATCTACTTGAGCTTGAGCTATTTACAATGCAGAGATTTTATATTTATGGGTGGGAGTGTCAGAGATAATCTAATTTAATAATAGACAAACATGGTAATTGACCATACCTCTGCTACGCTTCCGATTGGCTAATCAGCAGGATATGCAAATTAACCCAACCAAGATGGCGGCCGGCAGCCACGCAGCTGAAGAGAGCAGGAGGCTTGCTTGCTCCAGTGTTGGAGGAAGCCAAGCTTCCTCCCCATTGTGGCCGGGCTCTGAGCTCCACTCTAAGCAACAAAGTTGCAATTATAAAAGCTAAACAAACCCCAGATACCTGTTTTCAGCAGGCCCTGGCCTGGGAGCTGGAGCGGCAACAAAGTTTCCAATATAGAAGGTAAATAAATCCCAGAACAAAAAAAAAAGAAAAAGAGGAGAGGCTGGGAGTTTCAGTTGCCAGCCAGCCTGAAAATGGCCCTCAGCCCCTCATCCAGGCTGGCCAGGCACCTCAGTGGGGACCCCCATCCTGAAGGGGGTGTGACCAGCTGCAAACAGCCATCAGCCTGTCATCCAGGCTGGCCAGGCATCCAAGCAGGACCCCCACCCTGATCCGGGACACCCTTCAGGGCAAACCAGCTGGCCCCCACCCATGCAACAGGCCTCTATCCTATATAATAAAAGGGTAATATGCAAACTGACCCTAACAGCAGAACGACTGGGAATGACTGGTCACTATGACACACACTGACCACCAGGGGGCAGATGCTCAATGCAGGAGCTGCCCTCTGGTGGTCAGTGAGCTCCCACATGGAGGAGCTCTGCTCAGCCACAAGCCAGGCTGATGGCTGCCACTACAGCAGTGGTGGTGGGAGCCTCTCCTGCCTCTCAGCAGTGCTAAGGATGTCTGATGCAGCTTAGGTCTGCTCCCCGCTGGCAAGTGGACATCCCCAGAGGGCTCCTGGACTGCCAGAGGGATTGCCAGCTTAGGCCCAATCCCCCGGGGAGCAGGCCTAAGCCAGCAAGTGGTCACCCCCGAGAGGTCCCAGACTGCGAGAGGGCACAGGCTGGGCTGAGGGACCCTCACTCCCCAAGTGCACAAATTTTGTGCACCGGGCCTCTAGTAATACTCATAAATCAATGCAGTAGATTTCACTATCGGCACACATATAGGTTTTTATGTCACTATTCAAACATCTACAAAGGCTTCATGCTGCCTTTGCAGACTAAAGTCATTCATTGGCTTTTAAAGCCATATATTATCAACCACTATTCAAATACTTGTCACAACTTCTAACATGAACTCTAAGTTCAAGTACATCAATTTTCCCCTCTATTGGCTCTTTTCCATTAGCATAATAAAAACTATATCTTCTCCTACTTGTTTTCCTTAAAAAAAAAAAAAAAAAAAAAAAAAAAAAAAAAGCTTTCTTGATCTTGCTTAATTCTTTTCTTTGGTCTCCTTCACAGCAAAACTTCTTGAAAAAACTGTTTGTATTTACTGTCTAAATTTCCTGTTGTAGTCTCTCTTGAACCTATTCTAATTGAATTTTTTAAATTATCTAAGTGCAGATTTCTCTCCATAAAGCTAGGCACACATCCAACTTCTGTTAGTTGGTTCCATTTGGAAGCCTAAAGAATCTAAAAGTTAATATGTCCTGCAGAACTCAATTATTCCTCCCATACCTGCTGCTACCTCCATCTCCTAATTTCTGTAAATGGAAACTCCATTGAGAAGGAATCTTGTTTGATTACCCTCTTTCTTTTACACTTCACATCCTCTCCATCAGTAAATTATGTCAACTCCTTGTCGGCAACATGTCCACCCAACTGGATCTCAGAGCTGCACCGCTACTTGACGCAAAAGCCCCATTGCCTCTCACTTGGACTTCTTGCAAGATCCTCCATGCTTTTGCCCTTGTCTCCCTCTGGCTTGTTCCTACAGAGCAGCCAGCGTGAGCCTTTACATAAGTCAAACAATGCACTGTTCCCTCCAAGCATCTAACTGGTTTCCCATTTCACTCAGTCAAATCCAATATCTTTACCACAGCCCCCGACAGTGCCTTAAGGCCCTGCCTGATCTGGCCACTCCTTCCTCTCCGATCTTATCCATCACTCCTCACCAACTCCTTCACCCTTCCTTTCCTGCTTCAGCTACACTGCTCTTTCTTTTCTTCCGCCATACATTCATCCACAAGAACATAAACTCCATGAGAGTGTTTTATAAATTATTGCATCCTCTGAACCAAGAACAGTGTCTAGCACAGTCACACATTCATTGAAAGAATACATTGAATTAATAATGAATCTATATTGTTCCATAGCAACTACTACACCTTCACTGCCACGCCCAAAGCCTAAGCTATGTCAAACCTTCAGTGAAGACTCTGAAGACAAGCATTCGTGTCAATATTATGCAGATGACGAGGCTGAGAAGGTTGCATTTCATGTCCCAGATCTCACAGCTGGAAAGTGGCAGCACTAAGGTTTTAACTGGAGTCTGTGCTCTTTCCCTGGGGCCTCTCTGCTCACTAAGTAGTCCACATCATTTCCATTCCTCCAACTTGTGTTGTTACCATGTCTGGGAAGTTTTCTTCCAACCTTACATTTCAGATTTCTACTACAAATCAAGGTTCTCTTAGTAATTTCCTTTTCAACATCCCATACATTCATATGAATTATTCCAATGTGTATCATTGTCTCCATTATTAGGAATAAAACACTTAAAGTTCACAAAATACTGTAATGCTTTTAATTATATATGCTTTTCCATAATTTCCTAATTTCTATGTTTGTGTTATTCTTATCTGCCCAAACAAATACAATTCAGGGCTTTACTTTGAACCTATTTCATTAAAATGTCTTTCTCATATATTGGCCATTGAGAATGTACCTACATGATGGATTAACCTGAAGACACACATATAATGTAAAAGAGTACCAGGTGCCTGGATGTCAGAAGCTACACACCTCATGTTTCCATTCAAAAATTCCTATAATTGGACATAACAGCACAGAGAGTAGATACCCATTTGCTCAGACACATGAAAATCTCATAGATCAGGATTTTCCTTTCCAGTGATGCTAAACCTGTTCCCCCATTTGTAAACTGAGGACACTCCACAAATGGTCACTGTTAGGTACAGATACTGAAATAGATCTTAAAAGTAACTCTCCAACATGGAGGCTAAAGTGTATGTGTTAACAGAATGTTTATTTGCCTGAGTGATTCTATTCTGTTCACCTCAAATCCACACTGAAGGCAGATAAAAAATTCATGTTCCTTAAACACCACTTCCCTCACATCACTCCCCTCCTATGAAAGCCTGCATATCTCTCTACTACCTACAGAATGAAGTCTAGACTTCTTAGTCTAACATGGAAAACTTCTCACAACTGAATCCTACTCTCTACAAACTGATGGCCCACAACTGTGTAACTAAGACTCTAGGCCAATAAATTTTCTCATTTTTAGGTAATTCAACTAGGTATTATATACTTTGTTAGCCACAATAGTCTACCTTCACTTCCTCAAATAATCTAAGTTCCTCCCTGAATCAGAGCCTGTACAAACGCTGCTCTTCATAGACCACCCTTCTCCCATCTCCATGTGGACAGTTCCTGCATGTTCAGCATAATGTCAACTGCTTGGAGACATTTTTCTCATGACCTCACAATTTAATCAAAGTGCCTTCCCACTATCAATTTTATCTATTTGTATACTATGTTTTTATTACAGCGTTTATCTCAGTAAATATCTTATGTGTTTGTCTAGGTTTTTGTTGTTGTTTAATTGTTTCTGTCTTCTCTATTAGAATGTAGTTTAAGACCAGGTGTGACATTTTCAACATTGTGGCTCTTGTATGCCTAGCATAGTGCCTGGTTCATCATGGGTGCTCAGGAAATGCATGTTTAATGAATCAATGAATGTGTACTAGTATGTGCAAGATTTAAGAGTTCATTTGACTATATGTTATATGATTCCATTTATCTGAAATATCCAGAATCATCAATAAAGACAAAATGTGGGTGAGTGGTTGCCTAGGGCTTGAGGTAAATGAGAGGGAAGGATGATGACTGCTAAAGAGTTCAGAATTTCTTTGGGGGGTAAGAAAATCATTCTAAAATGGACTGTGGTGATGGTTGCACAACTCTTCAAATATACAAAAAATCATTCAATTGTACACTTTAAATAGGTGAATTGTATTGAATATGAAACATGTACCAATAATGCTGCTCCCTCCCACCTCCAAAAAAGAATGCATTTGATTAATCCATTGGTTGACTGATTTGCTTTCCTTTTTACATTTTGATAGATTATGTATACTAGCCTATATATTTTTTGCTTTTAAAGTACTTAAGGGTACTATCAAAATTAAGTGACTATGGGGTAATGCTAATAAGGCAGTCAAATAGTAAAGAGTATCTATGCAACATCTACTATAAACCATGCAAGGTATTGGAGGTAACCAAAAAATGCTCAACCCTGCCCTTAAAGAGTTTGAAGAGCTAGTTTAGTCAGATTAAGATGGTTAAGAGGAAAATAGTGAAGATTGTGTTATCAGAAACCTCTTGTGACCCATCTCCTGTGGAGAGCGGCTACAGTGTTTGGACAGGTTCAAGCCTCAGACTAATGAGAGGGCACAGTCCTGTCATTGCCACGTGTAAGTCACAGCTTGGAGGGCAGAGCCCTCCCAGCACAATTATAGCCAACAGCTATAGTTGTAAGCTTGAACCTATGGTCTGAACACATGGCCCCATGTGCCTGAGTGATGTGGGCTTGATAGAGTTCAGGTGCATGTAATTGAGTAGGCTTGAAACCCACGAGAATGTTGTAAACATCTTGACCACACCCTTACTTTGCCTCTGGAATCTGGCTATAAAATAAAGACACAGCTTGTAGTCTGTGGCACTGTCTCTCTCCATCAGAGAGGGCAGTGTCCCACCCAGCCTCAGCTTTATTCTCTTGTCTGTCTTTTCTAATCCTTCACCACCCCCACTCAGACTCACCCTTGGCCATGCTGGCGCGGCACAATCTCCCATCCTCCTGCACCCCTTTTTCCGCCAGCTGGTACTTTAGCAACTAGCAGTGTACAGATGTAACCTAACAGCTCCTCACCATAGCTTCCAGCAGGTCTTCCCACTGCAGCCACATGAGCACTGCAGAACTGCTCAGCCATTCCAATGCACACACAAACTGCAGTAGATGGGAGTTAACAACTAGTACAATCCTGGACCACGTGGCATTGCCACCTCTCAGGTGCACAATTCTCAGGTGTATTGTACACCACTTCTCAAAGTTTTCCCAGCGGGATTAAGTTATAGTTGCCCACAGGTATTACTTTTCCCATCTTTATCTTTCCAAGTACTCCACTTCTTCATTCTGGGATCATTTCCCAAAATGCATCACCTGGTGAAAGCTCTGCTTTGGGTTCTCAGTTTCAAGCAATTTGCAAAATCTTTTTCTATATTTTCATCACCTAACCAAGAAGAACCAAATCTCTGCATCCAAAGCATAGATAATGTCAATCACGTAAGATAGCCATAAATGCTGCCTAGGTGGCCAAACTAATTCATTCAACAAGCCATTCATTCCTTCATCAAATGTTAATTGTGCACTATAAACCAGACTCTCTTCTAAATTCTAGAATACAGCGGCAGACATAGCAAAATCCACACTCTCCGGAGGTTATATTATAGTGGGGAAAAACAAATAATAAACAGGTAAATATATTATATGCCAGGTGATTTTATTATATTTACTTTTAGTATAATAAAAAATAAAACAGAATAAAGTTGTTAACAAATGATGTGGAGAGGTTGTAACCAGAAAAAAAAAAAGGTGCTATTTGAGTAGAGATCTGAATGAAGTGAGGAAGTCAGTCCTGAAACTCTCTGGAGAAAACTGTCCCAGGATAATGGAACAGCAAGGGCCAAGGCCTGAACTAGAAATGAACTTGTTATGTTCAAGGGAGAGGGAGAAGGCAGTAGAGCTGGAATGGAAGGAGCATGGAGGGGAATGGCAGGAAATAGGCAGGTGGCTCTTGAAGTCCAAGGGACAGAAGGTAAATTTTATTCTGGAAGCAAAAGGAGGACATCGGAGCCCAGCCAGCGTGGCTGAGTGGTTGAGGGTTGACCTAGGAACCAGGAGATCTCGATTCAATTAGCTCGATTCCCCATCAGGGCACACACCCCGTTTGCTGGTTCGCGATCCCCAGTAGGGGACATACAGGAGGAAGCCAATCTATGATTCTCTCTCATCACTGATGTTTCTATCTCTCTCTCCTTCTCCCTTCCTCTCTCTGAAATCAATAAAAACATTTTTAAAATGGAAGATATTGCAAAGTTTTGAAAAGGGGGAGAACATGACTGAATTTACATTTATAAAAGATCATCCTAGCTGTTGTGAGGTGAATTGGCCGTGGGAATGCCAAGGTGGATGGGGGAGGGGGATGAACACAAGTAATCAGTAACAGTTGTCCAAGAGAGATAACAGTACATACAAATGGAGGGAGCGAACATTCAAATGGATGAAGCACCTAGAGGGAAAATGAACATGTTAGTTCTGCTCAAGCACTGCTTTTCTTTCAAATGAACATTTTGATGAAAAGCTATTCCTATTTAACCAAAGAAAATTTAAATGAATTTTTAAATAAGAAAGTATAAAACTGTTCTGCAATATTACATGGTGTTTTTAATGTTTTCAAATAAAAGTAGAGTCTATGTTTAAGCACTTGACTTAAGGAGAGAACTTAGAACAGAACCCCCTCAATCACAATCTACAGGAAATCAAAGGTCAGATGTAAGTTATGTAAGTCAGGAGGGGAAAATATCCTAGGCTCACTGTTCTATATAGATTAAAAAATTAAAAGGGCCGGACTGGTGTGACTCAGGTGGTTGGAGTGTGGTCCCATACACTGGAAGGTCGTGGGTTCGATTGCTGGTCAGGGTACATACCTAGTTTGCAGGCTCAATCCCCTTTGGGGGCATGTACGGGAGGCAGCAGATCGATGTATGTCTCTCACATCAATGTTTCTCTTTCTCTCCCTTCTTCCCTAAGATTAAAAAAATTAAAAGGAATTTAATGAATACATTTAATGAAGGGATTTGAGGGGTAAGCCAGCACAAGTAAAAAGAGAGTGAAATTTTTTCTTAAAAGTATGATTGCCAAGTCCTGTCATTCAAGATACTGGTATGAGGAGAAATCTGATATTTCAACTAAAATTATAATATTACAGATGTGCAGATTTTTTAATAAATGTAAATATCATATTTTAAAATATTTTCAGAAAAAGTATTTTAAAAACATCCTTCGCTTGTTCATTTATATCACCTCCTCCTTTTACACCTTAAAAGAGACCGTGCTTGCATGAAGATTGAACCCAGATGTCAAAAGGCAAACAATATATTTATGCCACAGGTACATATATTTTTCTCTTTAACAAAAACTTCATATATTAATGGCCAACACATACATAGTACCTACTATATATGCTAAACACTATTCTAAGTGCTTCACAGACATAAAAGCATTTCATCCTCACAACTCCATTAGGCATGTACTGCTATTAGTCCCATTTTATAGATGGAGAAACGGAGGCCCACAAGAAGTTAAACATGTTGACATAGCTGGAAGCCAGAATTCAAAGCCAGGCAGTCTGGCTCTGTGCTCTTGACTGCCACACATGCCTTCCTTGTGTCCTGTACAGGTAATAGCTCGGTTTATGAGTTGGGGGATGCAACACGTGTAGGATGCAATTGCAAGAAAATGAGGGAGGCACCGAGGGAAACATCTCTCCTCAACAGCTAATCCTACCACATGAGGGAAGATGCAAGTGACATTTTCTAATCCTGCCAAACATCTCACCTGAAAGAGGGATTTGTCCTCCATATCATAGGCAGCTTCTCATATTGTGAAGATTTTCTTCTGGCCGTAGCAGGCAAGCGCAAACCTGCCTGGTAACAATACCAGGGCACTGTGCCAAAGAAGCTGGATTTTTATTCAGCTGCGTGAACAAAACCTGGTTTCAAAGACAAGGCTTCCTTATTTCTCATTCTCGGGGATTTCATTTAAGACTGAAAAATGTCCTTGCCATAAGAGGATCTTAATATAAGAGGAAACAATTCTATTTCATTCTAGGAGGGTTTTTTTTTCCTCCAACTTAACTCAAATTCAAAATACCATTCACCCAAGCATGCCCTCTTCTTTAAACGTGGCCTAAGACTCTCCTCTCAACTAATCTTACCAGACATTCCCAAACAATTCATGCAATCGCCTTAACACGCTTAAACAATTCGGTGACTTTTTTTTTATAAACAATGGCTGTTATCTTATACTACCCATATTTAACCTCATGAAAATCCAACTAAGAAGACTCATATTAGAATCTGCATTTACTAAAGAAAGAAGGTAAAGGATAGAGAACTTAAATGTCTTTCATAGGATCACATAAGTAGGTGAAGTATGGAGAAGATATGTGGATATTGGCTCCAGAAAAGTAAAGAGCAGACCACTCACTGTCCATTGGATATGAAATCGG
Organism: Myotis daubentonii; assembly: GCF_963259705.1. NCBI lineage: Eukaryota > Metazoa > Chordata > Mammalia > Chiroptera > Vespertilionidae > Myotis > Myotis daubentonii. Next base: position 61,184,133 of record NC_081841.1, read on the forward strand.
CCATTCAGCTGGCTTACTGAAAGCCTGATGTGCCAGTTCCGTGCTAATCACCAGAGTTCCATAGCGAACCACTGGGAACCCCCAAGCAAGTTACTTACCCACCTGCCCCAGTTTCCTTATCTATATAATGAAGCTAATACTAGTACCTATATCCCAGAATTGTTGAGAAGGTTAAACGAGGTATTGTATGTCAGCATGAAGCACAGTGCCTGGCACAAAGGATTTTAATACATAGAAATAGCACAATACAATTAGAGCAGTCGAATAATGATTGAGCTCCTCTCACCACCGGGTGGAGAGGTGGCTTGGATGACATATATCAGAAACGATGGATAGAGCCTTTGCCAAACCTGTGAGATTAAGGAAAGAGGTAGCATCTTGGCTAATATTAAGTTCTTCTTACATCTATATGCTGACATAGGAGTCCGTTCTCAGAAAATTTCATATGGTTACAATGAAAAATCTTACAAACAAAAAAGAGTCATACCAAAATAAATCTAGGCAAATGCTTGAAGTAACCAACTCTCCCCCCTCCCCCATTAACATTACTATCATTTCTTGTTGCTTATACTTTTAAAAAGGAAAACCAAATACAGGACCAAAACTGGGTCACACAAAATGAATCCACCTAGTATTAAATTAATCCTGTAATTTAGCATTCTATTATATATTGTCTTGTTGTCCTGTAGTTTCTTCAGAGGCTTTTAGCTATCCAATTAGATTAGGAGAAACACAAAGGCAGAAACTGCATAATATACTTTCTTTTTTATTCCCTACACGGCTTACTATAATTTCCGGTACATGGTAGAGAGTCAATACCCTAAGACCATGGTGGTTGTGAATTAATATCATGCTTTGGCAAGGCGAGGCACACATGCTAGTAGAACTCTCATGCATTACAGGAAAGAGTTTAAATTGGAATAACCACTTTGGGAAAATGTTTGGCAGTATTTACAAAAACTGAACATACCCATACTCTATGCCACAGCAATTCCACTATTGGTGTATATGCGTAAACATGTGCACACACAAAAAATGTATAAAAATGTTCAAAGCAATATGATATGGAATAGATCAAAACTGAAATAATCTAAATGTTCTTTCAAGATAGAACAAATAAGTGAATTATGGTATATTTGCAATATGGAATACAGTGCAGCAATAAAAATAGACTATCTCCTCTAATTAAATGATATCAAAAATGGTGAGTCTTGCGAGCATAATGTTAAACAAAAGAAACCAGGCCCAAAGAGGTTCATATATGATTCAATTTATATATAGGTCAAGGACAGGTAGAATGAATCTAAAAAGAAATAAGTCAGAAGCCTTTGGGAGAGGGACACATGAGAGACTTTTGGAATAGTGGTAATAAAAATGCTTATGTGAATAAAAAGCCTCAGGGCTAATATTATTGTAGTCCACTGCCTTTGTCCCTCTCCCTATTGCAATCACTGTAATTTATGAATGTTCTATACGAATCATAAAAGGCAAAGAAAAGAACATCATAGCAAAAACATTGGCCTATAAGATCTTCTCTAAGGTTCTGTTGCTCCCTTGAACTAATTCTGCAAGTTAGTCAAGTTGCTAAACTTCTCTGTGCTCCCTCACCTGGAAAAAAAAAAAAGTCTCTTTTATTCCCTAGGCAGCACAATACACAGTGATTCACATCATGTGTAAAAAGTAAAACAAAAATATATTATGATGATAACTAATTAAAAACAATTTAAACATCAGAAGAAACTATGGAGAGCTATAATAAGCTGCCAAGTGATGATATTGTAAAGAGATTTTAATACAAATAAAACTTGGGATCAAAAGGTCCCATCATGCTATGAACAGAACAATGTTACCAGAAAAATAGAAGCCAGATGATTTTATCATCATCCCAAAGCACCCTCAGCCCTCCAACCTCTCCATCTTCTGTAGAACCACATCACTGGCCCCCATTACCCAGCCAATGGAAAACGCCCCCAGGAACTGGCAATCACATGGTGGGGCATGTCAGGGCAATGAAGTCTTGCAGTGGCTTATGCTTCATTGTGTTTCCATAGAGCATTGGATATCCTTTATAATAAAGGCTAATATGCAAATCGACCAAATGATGGACTGTTCTCTATGACATGCACTGATCACCAGGGAACAGACGCTCAATGCAGGAGCTGCCCCCTGGTGGTCAGTGCACTCCCACAGGGGGAATGCTGCTCAGCCAGAAGTCCTGAGCCAGGCTCACAGCTGGTGAGAGGGCACAGACCAGGCTGAGGGACCCACGAATTTTGTGCACCGGGCCTCTAGTAGTACTCTATATATTGCAAGTATTGTGTAAATATTTGTAGCTTTTATTTCTTGTGATAAAAAAAGTTTTCTGTGGGGCATACACTTCAATCATAAAAGACATGTCTTGGTTTCTCCTTCCTATAATTTTCACCTTCTTTCTCTAAGAGAAATCCTGGCCCCTCCCTGAGCACCCTGCATCCACTGTATCCTTTCTCTTACAACCTTTATACAACTGGGCCTAGAGAGGAGGTAGGTGGCCCTCTGGCTTCCCCCTCACCTTATATTTTCATTATATTAAATTATATTCTCCCTCTCTCTTCCATAAAGTTTCCTAGCTTAGAATCTTATCAAATATTACCCCCAAACCCTCATTATTGATGTCATCTACAGATACCTGAGTCATTTTCACTCATTGGTTGACAATTTTAGCTCTTACTTCATGATGACTTAATAAAACACAATTCCTATCTTAATTTTTAGCTATTTTAATTCCTTCATATTTTAATCCAACCCTGGCCTCTTCTTGAATTTCTCTCCTCTAATAATTACGTCCTACACCCTATCCTAGCCACTTACTCACAAGTCATGTTACTCACCTTATTACCTACCTATAAACCCTCCAAATCTAAATTTCATGCATCCCACTTCCTGGCCACTTCTTTCTTCATGCTCATTCCTTCTAGTACCTCAATTTACTCCAACAATGCTTAAACCCCACAGGGACTTGCAGAACACTGATCCCACTAATTTTTCACTATCCTTCTCCCTTTCAATGTCTCTCCAACCTCCAGATGTCTCTCCAACCCCCTTGCTCAATTAAAATTCCATGGCAATCATTATAATCACTTCTTTGCATATATCTTTGACTCTTTTGGTCTCTCACCACCATCATCTCTTACCTGGATTATTGCCTTAGTATTCTAAGAGGTCCCCTAGCTTCTATCTTTATCCACTGACAGTCTGTTCTCAACACAGCAGCCAGGAGGGTCCTTTAAAAATGTAAATCAGGTCATGTCATTTCTCTATTCAATACTCTCAGTGGCTTCCATCTCACTCTGAGTAAAACCCAAAATCCAAGTGATGACTTACAAGCCTACTTATGATCCATGCCCTTATCTCTGACTTGACCTCCTCCTACTCTTCTTTTCACTCACTCCAGGCCACTATGCCTCAAACCCACCAGATATTCCCCTGCCTCGGGGCCTTGGTGTTGATGATCTCCGCTGCCTAAGATGCTCTTATCCTAAATATATCACTATGACTTTCTCCTGTGCCTTCAAGTTTTGCTCAAATCTCATTTTCTAAATAAGGCTTACCCTGAAATCTTATTTAAAATTGCTAAACCCCCACTCCAGCCTAGCACTCACAATCCTCTATACCCTGTTCTAGTTTTCTTTTAAATGTTGTATTTTTAGAGATCAACTATGCTATATAATTTGATTATTATGTTTGTTACCTTCCTCTTGTCGCCTCCACCACTAGAATTTAGACTCCATGAGGAATAAAGGTTTGGATCTATCTTGTTCATTTGTACCTGCCAAGTACCTAGAGCAAGACCTAGTACGTGGTAGATATACAATAGATTTGTTTAAATAAATCAAACATAAATATTTCTCTCTGTGTGACTTGCTGGATTTCAACAGCATTAGAACCAGACTGCAGTAAAAACTCCCAGATTCCTAATTTGCAATGCTTCTATAAGAAGTGGGCTCAGAAAGAAAAGACAGTTCCTAACTGACCATATGTTATTGACCAAAAGTTGATGTCTACACTTTCCCCCATAAGTAACAAATATTTTAATTGATCCACAAGTCAGTCTATAAGATTATATTTAATTTAGTTATTTAAAATATTTTCTATTATAAATGGACTAGAGGCCTGGTGCACAAAAATTTGTGCACCCAGGGGGGTGGTCCCTCAGCCCAGCCTGTGTCCTCTCACAGTCTGGGACCTCTTGGGGGATGACCACCTGCTGGATTAGGCCTGCTCCTCGGGGGATTGGGCCTAAGCTGGAAATCAGACATCCCTCTGGCAGCCCGGGAGCCCTTGAGAGATGTCCACTTGCCAGTAGGGAACAGGCCTAAGCTACAGTCTGAAATCCTTAGTGCTGCTGAGGAGGCAGGAGAGGCTCCAACCACCACCACCATACTGGCAGCCATCAGAGCTCCCCCTGTGGGAGCGCACTGACCACTAGGGGCAGCCCCTGCATTGAGCTTCTGTCCCCTGGTGGTCAGTGTGTGTCATAGTGACCAGTCATTCCCAGTCATTCTGCTGTTAGGGTCAGTTTGCATATTACCCTTTTATTATATAGGATAGAGGCCTGGTGCATGGATGGGAGCCAGCTGGTTTGCCCTGAAGGGTGTCCAGAATCAGGGTAGGGGTCCCACTGGGGTGCCTGGCCAGCCTGGGTGAGGGGCTGATGGGTGTTTGCAGGCTGGTCACACCCCCTTCAGGGTGGGGGTCCCCACTGGGGTGTCTGGCCAGCCTGAGTGATGGCTGTTTACAGGCTGGTCACACCCACTTCAGGGTGGGGGTCCACACTAGGGTGCCTGGCCAGCCTAGGTGAGGGGCTGATGGCTGTTTGCAGGCTGGTCAAGCCCCCCTCAGTGGGGATCCTCACCCCATGGAGGTTTGACCAGCCTGGGTGAGGGGCTGATGGCTGTCTTCAGGCTGGCACACCCCCTTTAGGGTGGGGGGTCCCCACTGAGGTGCTTGGCCAGCCTGGTGAGGGGCTGATGGCTGTTTGCAGCTGGTCACACCCCCTTCAGGTTGGGGGTCCCTACTGGGGTGCCTGGCCAGCCTCGGTGAGGGGCTGATGGCTGTTTTCAGGCTGGTCAAGCCCCCCCCTAGTGGGGACCCTCACCTCATGGAGGTTTGGCCAGCCTTGGTGAGGGGCTGATGGCTGTTTTCAAGCTGGCCACATCCCTTATAGGGTTGGGGTCCCCATTGGGGTGCCTGGCCAGTCTGGGTGAGGGGCTGAGGGCCATTTTCTGGCTGGCCAAACACCCCCGGTGACGGAAGCTCCCAGCCTCTCCTTTTATTCTTTTTTTTTTTTAATTCTGGGATTTATTTACCTTCTGTAATTGAAACTTTGTAGCCTGGAGTGGAGCTCAGAGCTGCCCGGGGGGAAGCTTGGCTTCCTCCATCACCAGGGGCAACCCAAGGCTCCAGCTCCATGGCCACGGCCCACTGAAAGCAGGTATCTGGGGTTTATTTATCTTCTATAATTGAAACTTTGTTGCTTTGAGTGGAGCTCAGAGCCTGCAGTGGCAGGCGGGAAGCTTCACTTCCTCCATCATTGGGGCAACCAAGCCTCCTGCTTGCTCCAGCTGTGTGGCTGCCGGCCACCATCTTGGTTGGGTTAATTTGCATATAGTCACTCTGATTGGCTGGTGGGTGTGGCTTAAGGCATAGCGAAGGTATGGTCAATTTGCATGTTTATCTACACTTTTATTAGTGTAGATAATAATGAATTAAACTAACTCAATATCAATTAAGCAGGAATGCAAAACACATGGGAAATTTTGGAGGGGGTGGCTACTACATTGATTGTGGCAATGGTATCACAAGTATATGCCTATGTCCAAATTTGTCCAAATGTACACATTAAATATGTGCAGTGTTTGTATCTCTATTATATCTCCATACAGCTGTTTATTTAAAGCAAGACAAAAATAATGAATATGATTTTGTCTTGAATGCCAACACTTAAGAGCAGCCATATTTAATTAAAGAAAGTGAGAAGGAAGAAAGAAACTTTCACACCTATTCTGAAGGGGATGGCAAGGCTCTTTCAGGCTATTAGAAATGTAGTCTCTGTTATGTCTATTTTCACTTCAAAGCATGGTTTCCCTTTTCTCTGTTACAAGTGGATCACTGGTGCTGCTCTTTTACCTTCTAGCTCGCAGATTGGTTCTTTTCAACTCATTGAAATGAAATAAAAAGAGAGCTCGAGAGAGTGAAGGAGACTACGTGTTTTTGATATTACTAGGCAACAGCTGGAAGGAGGGAAACAAAATGGTGCTAAAATGAAGAAAAATTGTTTGAGCTGAAAATAGGTGTATTGTACATGAGTAGGGATCAACTCCTCTCGGCTCAGAGGAAAAAATAAACAGTATTACCAAGTCCAGTGGGAAGTGTAACAGTGTGTAAGCAGGACAAGCAAGATAATTGTTCAGTTAGTGAGTTAATGAATTAGTGAATGAGGACATAAGTCATAAGTGTATAATTCAAGGGTTGCTTTCACTCTGGGAAGGAAAGTGACTGGAAAGAAGGGTTACATTTCCCTGATGGTTAGTCATACTGGCTACCTTTTAAAGGTTCTGGTTTATTTTCATTGTCTCCACATTAGACTTGCTTCTTGCTCTCTTTCTCATCGTATCTATCACTGTGGCTTCAGAATACATATATGTTTCTGGACATTTACATATAATAAAATTTAATTTTAATAGAGGGAAATGCATGGTTTTGTATTCCATTACATTTATATAGCACTTTCCACTTTATCAGTCATTTTGATGTGAAATTTTAGCATAAAGTGCTTTTAGGGACCACATACTATCTATATAATAGATAAGCTGGTCCAAACTGTTCATTGAAGAGCAGGAAAATGAGGTCCAGAGATGGCCAACGATTTCTCTCAGGTCACAAAGTGGGCCTAAAATGCAGGTTCCCTCTCTGCCCATCTGCTTTCTTTCCAGTAATCCACACAAGTAACTCAGGCAGACATTTCTACATGCATTTTACAAATAAGGAAACTGAGGTGTACACAGGTCACATGTCTTAAGTAAGCTACACAAACAGCAGCCCAACTCCAGCCTGATGCTCTTTCTGATATGCACACCTGCCCAAGGCAAGTCATGTCTGAAAAAGAAACAAATGCGAAGCCAATAAATCTTCGACAGTCTACCCCCAAATCATCTACATATTTATATTTGAATTTCATTATTTTCATATCATTATTTTCTATTTTGCACAACAAACCTGTTTGCTTTTGTAATACTATTAAGATTCACAGCAAGAATTTATCCGTGTGTTGTTCTTCTTTAGATATATAGAAACAATTTGGAACAGTATAAAACCTAACCTGATGATAGTATTGACTAGATCCTAAATTCCCTTCCATTTGTTTTGTAAACTGTGTACAAAGGATTTGAAAGGTTATCCTTTAGGAAAGGTTTTGTGTTTTGTTGAACCTTCCTTTCTAATTCGTCTGTGCTTTTTGTTGACCAAGTAACACAGGGTTGTGGAGTATGCCCTCTGCTGGTAAGAAGAGGAAATTTTTCATATTTAAACCAAAGAGATCCTTTAAATTATGTGACCATGTGGTATTATCTGAAGATCTAAAATATATGAGGCTACAAATAATTGATTTTTTAAATGATCATCATGTTATGATATAGACACTTAAATTTGGAAAGAAAATGGATTTACAAAACACAGAAACTGAAATTGAATTATTGGATTTATACTTATTTTGACATTTTATTTTCCTTTACTACTAAGTAAAGTCTAAGAGGCTACAGCTAGAAAGAGAAAGTGTAGTCATTCCCAGGTTGATGGAGCCACTCCAGTTTTTCATCAGATTTTGCTAAGCAAAGTGTCAATTGTAAGCACTGACTCTGTCATTAAATGGAAGTCATAAATTCAGTGACCAACATATCTTCTCCCACCCATTTTCTATCACTGTCCTTCAACAACTCCATATCAACCTTTTTAATAACTGCTTCCAAGTCAAAGAAAGAGCTAAATTCCCAGCTGATCTCCCAGTGTTCATTATAAAGGTATGGTTTAGACTTGGGAAAGTTACTTAAGCTGTCAACAATAAACTTAGGATAATATTTCTTACCTTCTAAGGTAATTTTGTGGACTAAATGGACAATATAGGATAGAGCAAAAGTAGGTTTACAGTTGTTCAGATGGAAAATAATAATAAATAACAATACAAGAATAAACTCTGTGTTTTGCATACTCAGAGCTGTTAACCTACTTTTGTCCCACCCTGTATGTGTTCCTTACTATGACGGTGTTGAAAAACAGGTCTTGCCCCTAAAACATAATGGGCATGCTATGATGATGACTGTCCTATATGATCTGTCACCTGGCCACCTCTCCTCGCATTCTCCTCTGCTACAGCCACACTGAACCTCTGCCATGCACACTGTGCCCCTGGGCCTTTGCACTTGCTGACCCCTATGACTGTATTGTTCTATACACAAACAGCACATGGCCTGTTCCTACAGTTCAGTTAGGGCTCTGGGCCACATCAAAGGGATCCTCCCTGAACACCCTATTTCAAATCCAACTGCTTTACCCTGCTCTTCTCTCATGTATCACTTCCTATTATTATAGTGATTTTGTTTTGTTAGTCCACAGCTTCCCACTAGAAGGCAAAGCTCTGTGAGGCAGGGACTTTACTTGGTTCACTGCTCTGTTCAGAGTGACTGGAAGAGTACCTGGTTCTTAGTAGGTAATCAATTAATATTTACTGAACGAGGGATATTTCGGGAACATTTTTGCTTTCAATGGAAGAGTGGTCTAATGACTTCTAGAGCCCCATCTTGTGATTTTATAAAGAAAGATCATCTCAAATAAACAGACCCCAGGCTCTTCCTATGGGTCACTAAAAGAATACTTTCAGAAGTCCTCAGAACTTCAATGGTATTCCTGAAGAAAAATATTTACATGGTGGTGCATCGATCAGGCATTTGAAGGCAAAATAGAGCAACCAAAAATAGCTTAAAAATACCACATTCCTGCAAATGGTTCAGTGTTTAAATGTTAAATATTTCACATAGCTTCTACTCCTTAAAATAAGCATATTCTATCTAATAATAGACAAATATTAAAATTAATCGTACCTCTGCTACGCCTCCCATTGGCTAATCAGCAAGATATGCAAATTAACCGCCAACAAAGATAGTGGCTAATTTGCATGCTGCAGGCAGATCCCGCTGGGCCGCCCAAGGTGAGATCCTGGCCTTCATGTCTTGGGCGGGGTGGGCGGGGCAGGAGGCAGCAGCTGCTGTCCGCCCCAGCACAGGATCCCGGCCTGCTGTGTCGTGGGCAGGGTGGGTGGGGCGAGCTGCAGTGTGATCCGTGAGAGGGCCCAGGTTGGGCTGAGGGACCCCCCTTCCCTGCCAGTGCACAAATTTTTGTGCACAGGCCTTCTAGTAATAGAATAATGCTTCTCAAGAACAAAAAAGAAAAAGAGGTAACAGAGAAAATATAAAATTTCAGTGTGTGAGCATATACTAGTACCTAATTTTTTATGACACTGCCGAACCTTATTAAAATAGAAGTTTTTTAATGCACCATGACACTCTATAGCATATTCTAAATCTACTCAAAAATCATATGCCTAGAATTCATCTTAAAGAAATATTATACTCTATTAAAAATATGCTACTATAAAAGCCCAACTTCAGGATAAACACATTTTAAATACACTTGCAATCACTAAGAATTAGCAAAATGAGGAAGTTGTCAACATGTCCAAATATTCCTAGCTGGTTTTCTGGCAGGGCTGTCTGTCTAGATGCATCAGGATTACACACAAGAAAAATGATTGCAGTCATTTGGTGTTTTGAAAAATGCCTGACACTATCCATCTTATTGCCAACATTTTATGCCCCATATTGCACATGATGAGGGAACTGACCTTTGAAAGAAAATTGTGGGGTCGAATAGAGAAACATAAAATGACAGAAACAGATAGAAAGGACTGTTGCTGCAATCATACTTGGATCATCTTCTCAAATGACCAACATTTCTAACCAGTAAATTTTTGTTACTTAATCATGCTCCTCAGTAAAAAATCTCCCATCCAGGTATGTATCACATGAAGGGAAATCCTGTAGCTTAAAAAAAAAAAAAAGGCAAAGCTATGAAAACTTCAGTATCTAGTCATATGTAGAAAAGTCTTATTGCATGCATAATTTCAGATCTTTGTAATATTTTACAAAGTAACAAATTATTTTAAAATTAATTAAGTGAATTTTAGGAACTTCCTAAGACCAAAAGGTCTTGGAACCCTCACATTGATTTTTCTCTCTCCCTGCTTCCTCCCTTTTCCCTTCCACTCTCTCTAAAATCAATGGAAAAATATCTTCCAGTGAGGATTAACAACAACAACAAAAAAAAGCAAGAGGAAAACCTCAAATTCCTTAGATATAGTTCTTCATTTATTCATTTAATAAACATTTCTTAAGTGCCTGTTACATGTCAGAGCTTGCTACTGGGAGTAAAAGATTATACATAGTCTCAGTCGTTGGGAGCTGAGAAAGCAATAACATGACAGAAAGGACTTCTAATTTTGGGGATAACAGCATCATCATGAAGTGCTCCCAAAGAAAAGTAAAAAAGAGACTAAGCATTAGATAAGGAGCAATGCATTTGGCCACTCCAGACATTTAGAAAACACAATCATGTGAAAGTCTGATATTATTTCAAATGACTAAGTCATCAGAAGTGATTTATTATGTTATTCCATCAATTTATCACCCATGGAAAGTAATAAGAAAATTATATGCCTTATTTTGCAGATTATGAAACCAATATTCTGAAAACTGTGACATATACAAGATCAAAAAAAAAAATGAGCAGATCTGCTAGCTCCTAGTCCCTGGTTTTCCCTATTATAATAGTTTCTCTGACCATATAGAGTAAACTAATTTTCCTTCCATTTTCCTCTTCAAACACTGGTGGGAATTCCTTAGTGACAAAGTAGTAAATGTTAAAGTAAGTCAATGTTCTTTGAAAATTGTCACCAAATACCTCTGCCAGTGCCATAAAAGCATAATGGAAACTGGCCAGTTGAGGTAGCTCCATTGTAACATTCTTAGAAACACATAATTCCCATTAATTTTTAGATATTTCTAGTACATTTTTCTAGCATTCAAAATATCTATACAACAGTATTCATTTGAAACTGGAGTATAAGTTAGCCAGTGAGCTCTTGGGCTTGTATTAGGTAGACCAGAGTAAAAACGCCAGCACCTCTACTGAGCTCCTCACTAACCCTGAGCTTGCCTCATCTGTAAAATAGAGCAAGCACCCACCACCCCATTAGTAAAATGCGTGCGTAAGCTCACAGAACATGCATGCTAAATAAACCATACAGTTGTGTATAATTTTCAAGTAATTTCATAGTGCATGCTTAACATTCAGTTAGAATCTATAGAAATCAGGAATTTCTAAGGCCTAATTTTTTAGTCATATTCAGTGAACATTAATAAAAGTGATAATAAGAATCTACCTGATATACATGAGGGCATGGAGAATCATCCAGAAATGTTAATTATTTGACTGTCACATTATTAAAAGTTGATGTCTATACTTCTCTTAAGGCAAATATAAACAAACATTTTTAAAATATATTTTTATTGATTTCACAGAGGAAAGGAAAAGGACAGAGAGATAGAAACATCAATGATGAGAGAGAATCATTGATCAGCTGTCTCCTGCACGCCCCCTACTGGGAATCGAGCCTGCAACCAGGGTATGTTCCCTGACTGAGAATTGAACTGTGACCTCCTGGTTCATAGGTCGACAACCACTGAACCATGCCGGCTGGGAAAACACACACACACACACACACACACACACACACAAACATTTTTAGTGTTAAAAAAACCTCTTATTTTATTCCTTTTATTTTCCTTGAGGTGAATGTTCCATATTGAAACCAGTGGAAGGCACACATATCATCTTTCTCTGATCTCAGCATTTCCAACAAAACAAACTGTGGGTCCATTATAGAGTGTTGTTGTTGTTGTCATTTTAATATCTGTAGATTCTTTGTGAAGGCGCAAAGGTGCCTGTGGTTAGAGAAGATATTTTCCATTTTTATTAGTACCTTCAAATTTCCATAATTTTTGCTCTTATTGGATTTTCTCAAAGCACGAAAGTAGAAAAATCTCTACTGGAGTGAAACTGCATCCAAATTATACCATCTCAGCCTTTCTTTGTCTTATTCCTAAGGTTATTCCAATGAAACAAATATTTAGAAATTTAAAGAGACAAGAATCCAGTCTAAAACACAGTACTTGCTTGGAATTTAACCTTACCGATAATAAAGAGAATCAGTATGCTTTGGATACTGTAATGCTGCTAAATGCTGCACACTAAAATGGACTCAGAAGAGAAAAAATAAAAACCTCTTTTTTCTGATTATTGCAAGGTAAGGAAAAAAAAATCTCTTAAATCTAAATACCGGAGGAAATGTAGTTTGCAGGAAATAATGTAAGTGCGCTCATGCTGCAGACTAACATCGCCCTGAAATCTGCCCCGTTAACAAAAGAGTTCACAGCCTCAATGCACACTTACACATCCTCCTTATTAAAATGCTGGAAATTAATTCTTTGCCCAAGAGGCATTCATGGTTCCATACTTAAAATCCTGCAGGTTCACAAAAAAGAACATTTCGATTATCTGCAGATGCTGTCATGCAAATTTAGCCTATTATTGAACATTTGCTGTCTATGGGAACACAAAAAAACAATCAGTAAATTCAGTGGAATAGGCTGCTTGGGAAGGATTAGGTTATCAGACTATAAATGAGGTAGAATTTTTCTACATGGAAATCGGTGAGATAAATTCAACCTTATAAATATGTGGTATTTATGGTAAGGGCAGCACAATAGAAATCAATGCCTGCCACTGCCCACCCACAAATCTCTAATCATGGCATATTAACAAGGCTTAAACTAATGCAGGATCAAGTAGAACACAATTTTTTTGGTTAATGTATTTTAAAAGTAAGTGTGTTACTAAAAACACAACAGAGAAAAGGAAAGAATTCCTGCTGCTAAAGGGTACCATTTGGGATTTAACTTCATAGTAAGTCCAATATCTAATTCTTCAGACAAACACTACACCTAGATATTTAACACCACACACATCATCATGACACAGCACGGCAGCTCTGTTGGACTTACTCTATTATAAAAAACACCCTTATTATTAGCCTAGTACCACAGTGTGAATAATGAACTGTATTGTAAGTTGTACAGGATCGCTTAACAAACTGCAATAATATGAAATTGCTTTTCAGTGAAATGCGTTGAAGCCAGGTTGTTCCATTTAATAACCTGCCTTATTCATTCAACTCTTCAATCTTCACATCTTGACCATCTACAGTTAGGCCCTATGAGAGAGTCAATACATAATTATGATAAATTAGTTGTAAGTTAAGCGATAATGTAAAATTGCCTTCAAATATAGCCTGATAAAATGCCAAAACACCATTACACTTTCATAATAATCGATATAATGTCAACAGGTTCCATCCTATGAAGCCTACCCAATTTGTCACACCGAGTGGAAATTACCAATCTTGGATCAGTTTTCATGAAGAGAGCCTGAGACACAGTGAGTGTTCTGTAAATACTTGATACCTGATTGCTGACTAATACCTGAGAGAGCTCCTGTGAAACAAATTAACCAAATCTTTAACATACATATTATTCCACTAGGTTCTATACACACATAGTAAGTTGAAAGGCCCTACTAACATCACATCTTGATTCTATTTTAGGCACCAAGAGGCAAGTAATTACAAAGCTACATCCTCAAGGTTACTGTGCAACCATGCATATCAGTGGACTAAATTTGACAGCAAGATACCAACATTCAAACCTAATCAGACAGTGTATTAACCAATGCTGCTGAGTAATTAATTTAGTGTTTGTGAGCTAGAAATAATCTAAAAACATTTTCAGTTTTCAGACAATTTTAATCTTGCTGCCATACTTAAATGTACCATAAAGCAATTCAAAGTCAGATCCCACTGGCATTTCCTAAACAGAACGATTAAACACCAAACACTGGGCCAGACCTTTCCACAGAAATTGGTGATTCTGATGACCAACCAGGTTTGGAAACCAGCCTGCCAATCAGTGCTCAAGTACAATATCTTCATGATCAATATCTTTCTGTCCCCCAGGTTTTTCAGGTTTTCTGGTAGGACAGAAAACCTGAAAAAAGGCCATGCAGCCCAGCTAGCATGGCTCAATGGTTGAGCATTGACCTATGAACCAGGAAGTCAGGGTCTGATTCCTGGTCAGGGCACATGCCCAGATTATGGGCTCTATCCCCAGTGTGGGGTGTGCAGAAGGCAGCCAATCAATGATTCTCTATCATTACTGACCAGAGGCCCAGTGCACGAAATTTGTACACTGGTAGAGTCTCTAGTGGCTGCCGGCCAGGGCCTCCCTTCATTCCCCCAGCCACCTGCCACTGCTGGGGCCTCCATCTCTTCCCCCAGTTGCCTTCCAGAGCTGCCACCACCCCTGCCAGCCACGGCCTCCCTCCTTTCCCCCAGCAGCCACCACCAGCCAGGGCCTCCCTCCTTTCCCCCGGCCGCCTGCCACCACCAGAGCCTCCCTCCCTTCCCCCAGCTGGCCCTGCCACCTGGTCGAACTCCTGGACAAATTCCCAGTCGAGGGGACAATTTGCATACTATGCTTTTATTATATAGGATGTTTCTATCTCTCTCTCCCTCTCCCTTCCTCTCTGAAATCAATAAAAATATATTTAAAGCCGAAACCAGTTTGGCTCAGTGGATAGAGTGTCGGCCTGCGGACTGAAAGGTCCCAGGTTCGATTCCAGTCAAGGGCATGTACCTGGGTTGCAGGCATATCCCCAGTAGGAGATGTGCAGGAGGCAGCTGATCGATGTTTCTCTCTCATCGATGTTTCTAACTCTCTATCTCTCTCCCTTCCTCCCTGTAAAAAATCAATAAAATATATTTTTTTAAAAAAATATATATATATATATATTTAAAAAAATAAAGCAAACAAAAAACTAAAAATATACTTTTTTTAAAGGCCATACATTTTATCTTTGAAGAGTTCTATTAGCAAATCCTTTATCATAAAAGCCTAATATGCTAGTGTCTAGTTGTCCGGTGGTCTGTTCAACCAATCGAAGCATAATATGCTAATGATAATGCTAAGACCACTCAACTGCTTGCTATGACGTGCACTGACCACCAGGGGGTAGATAGTCAACTGGTTGAACAGTCTCTATGATGTCCACTGACCACCAAGGGGCAGATGTTCCGACTGGTAGGTTAGCTTGCTGCTGGGGTCCTGCTGATCAGGACTGAGAGAGACAGGCCAGACATGCCCTGGAGCCTTCCCATGGTCCCTTCCCAGCTGGCCAACTTCCCGTGTCTCTCCCCGGCCCCGATCATGCACCAGTGGGGTCCCTTAGCCTGGCCTGCGCCCTCTCACAATCCGGGACCCCTCGGGGGATGTTGGAGAACCAGTTTCGACACGATCCCACAGGCCAGGCGTAGGGACCCCACTGGTGCACAAATTCTTACACCAAGCCTCTAGTTCTTCAATAGTTAGCCAAAATCTGTGTTCTAAGAATGTCTATCACAGGACTTTTTGAGTCAAACATGCCCTCTTGCTCTCTTACATGAGAGTACAGCGCTTCACAAACATGAAAATAGCTATCATGTCTCACCTTCCCTCAATTTAAAGTTGTTTGCCCATGACCAATCTTTCTGGTGCATCCCATCTTTTTCCTTTACATCATTTACAATGGCTAGGTTATTGGTGTGCTCACCTTTGTACAGCCTATGTTCTCCACTAGGCCTCTCTCCATGAGTTCAAGGATCATTGGCACCATTGCACAGCCAGCAACTAAAACATAACAGGTGCTCAATAAAGTTTTGATGGATGAGTATGTTAAAGAATAAATAAATTATTGTCAGGGGGTGGTGATAAGTCCACAGTCATTTGATTTAGATCATCGTAAGTTATTTTTAGAGAGATTACAGAGGAAGAGTAAGTTCCTGTTTTAGAGCTGGTCCCCTACATTATAGAGAAATCTCAGTAAAATATGTTTAAATGACCTTTTATATAAGTAATTTTTTCAATGATGAAGATAAAGATCAGCAACATTTGTTTAGCCTATATACAGGGTGTCCCAAAAATGTATACACACTTTAATTCCAATGGGTTAAATCTGAAAAGAAAAACATCAATTGAGCTATCAGCTGTTGAGTGTGTATACATTGTGGGGGACACCCTCTATATGTTATTCTATAGAGTGCAAACAAGTACCATACATTGGTGATATAGTGTGAGCAGAATAGATACAGTTCTTGCCCTCATGATGTGATGATGAAATTTAAGGGGCTACTATACAGAGAAGGAAAGTAAAATATTTACTGCATGAGAATTAAATTCACATCCTTGCAAAGATCTAGCAGTGGAACATCAATCCCAGTAATTGGATAATAACTACAAGACGGGAAAACAGAAGATAGTAGACCTCAATTTAAACCAATAAATCATAGAGTTATAAAACCAAAACATAAGCAGTCAAATTCAGAGACAGAAAGCAGAATGGTGGTTTCCAGGGGCTGAGTGGGGAAGAGAATGGGTAGTTACTGTTTAAGGGCATGAAATTTCAGTTTGGAAACATGAAAATGTTCTGGAGATGAATGGTGGTGATGGTTGCACAACAATGTGAATGTACTAATGTCACTGAACTGTACACTTAAAAATAGTTAGAATGGTAGATTTTATGTTAGGTAGACAAAAAATCCCCCCCCCCCACCAAAAAAAAACAAAAACAAAACAGAATCACACAAGGCAGTGCAGTGGTCATTTAGCACCCATGTGCAGAACTACTAGTCCTAAACCTTTTATTGAGTTACACATGCACAAGCATGGAGAAACACCACCAACTGCAGGGTCTTCAAGCAAAACAGACAGCTACATTTGATAAATGACGCATCATTATACAAGTAGCAAGGAACCTCAAGGACAATGACAGCTCATTTTTTCTTCTGATTCCCTTTCAGGAAAGCACTTCAGAGCTATGAGACTCAGTGGGTGTTTTTTAAAACACCTAACCTCCAAAACACAAAGGTTTACTCCTCACGTGAAAAGGCCTTACTTTGAAAAATCTCAGGACGTGACCAACAGAAATGACTTCAGGATGAAAATGAGAAATACTGGTGAAACTAATTGGAAATTGGTAACCTTTCCCAAATACTCTCACTGTTCTCTGTTCTTTGTTTACACAGGCACAAGGGAAACAACATTTAGAATCATGATGCAGGTGGTATATTAGTGAGGAAAAGAAAAAAAAACCTATCTATATACCGGTAGATAAAAGCCCAGCGACCAGAACGGCAGAATGACTAGTGGCTATGACGTGCATTGTGGCAGTCAACCAGCCTGATCCAGGCCCTGATCAGCCCCCCCACCCGGCCAGCCCCCAACACCCGAATCGGCAGTGGGCCAGCCAGCTAACCGCCAATGGCCCCTCCCCCTGGCTGGCCCCATCCCCGATCAGCCCCTCACCCCAATTGGGGGCGGGAATGGCCAGCCAACTTCCCATGGCCCCTCCTCCCCACCAGCAGGGCCCAATGGGCCCCCATTGGGGCAGGCTGGCTGGACCCCAACCGTGCATGAATTTGTGCACCAGGCCTCTAGTTTTAATATAAAATGTAAGGCATACTATAATATTCCTCTGAGTCCTTCTCAGAATCAACCATTTTACCAACCATTTATATGGAAAGAAAAACCAGAAAGTGTTACTACCAGGCCAGTCAACCTGTCAATCACATTTATCACTGTGTGTAGGTGACACAAAAGAAAAAGTATTATCCTTTGCCCTTCAGGAGCTCATAATAGGAAGCGTAATTGTTTGTATGATATATAATTTGGCCAAGGAGTTGGAATGCAATGATGAGAAGAACCTGGGCTCTAGAGTGAGGCCAATCAGTGATGCAATCCCAACTCTACAACTTTTTAGCTGCATGGCCTTAATAATATTAGCTTAATTAATGAGGGCTTACCACACACCAGGAAGTTTGGTCTATAATCCACGCAAGTTAATCCTCACAAATCCTATCAATATTATCATCATTATTATTTGAATCCTCACCCAACAATGTGTTTTTATTGATTTTTTTTAAAGAGAGAGGAAATGGAAGAGAGTGAGAGAGCAAGAGAACAAGAGAGAGAGAGAGAGAGAGAGAGAGAGAGAGAGAGAGAGAGAGAGAGAGAGAGAGAGATTGGTTACCTTCCCTACGTGCCTGACTAGGGATCAAACTCACAACCTAGATTATATGCCCTGACTGAGAATCAAAACCCACAACCTGTTGGTGTATGGAATGATGCTCCAACCAACTGAGCCACCCAGCCAGAGCTATTATTATTTTACACACAAACTCAAGTTATTTAACTTCCCTGAGCCTCAGTTTCCTTGGGGGAAGAGGGATTAATAGCAACCTCATACTATTGTTTAGAAAATTAAATGACTTAATATGTAAAAAATAACTAAGATTCCATAGGTTCTTAGTGAATGAATGTATGCTGATATCATCACTTAATTACAGTATGTTTATAAGAATAGCACACATTTAGAAAAGTTATTCCAGGGGACCATTTTTAAATACTTTTTAAAAACATATTGTCTGAATTTTTTATAACTACAATTTAATTTAGCAAATAAATGTGTTCTTATACACAAGGCACTGTACCTGGCACTACAATGTACACAAAAATATATAACACACTCCTATGATTAAGGTGTTTGTAATCAAGTGAATTTACGAGAAAATTTATTCTATTTTAAAAGTAAGGCAGCTAACCATTGGCCTAAAGATTGGGGCTTGGTGTGAAATGCCCCTATTCAGGAGTGTATTCTGTTACAATCCCCATCACTATTTTGCCCCATAGCTACAAGATAACTTTTTCCCTGTGAAATATGCCTTTCTGCAAGTTAAATACCAGGTAAGTTCACCCAAGCACAGTTGCTCTTGTTTTCCACATTAATTTCCAAGCATATATTTTATAAACACCTGTACCAATTGAACACATGCTGATTTCCAACCATCGGTATGCAATTCTCTCAATAAACGACAAGCAGCCAGAATGCTGACATTCTGTTTATAGTGACAACCTAAACTACCATTCAAACTCACTATTATCTGTTATAATTATCAGAATGAATGAAAACAAATGATCGATAATGAAAAAGCTTCTCATTTATCTCACATGGCAGTGTGCTTTCAATTCCTAGTGAGATTTCCCAAGATATTTATGGTGAAATCTACCCAGAACACTGACCTCAACTGAAAATCTTCTGGTTTGGGAGAATGCAGGAAATTTCCCCAGGGTAATAGGGTGATATATGATATATAAGTCCCTGGATATTCCTGCAGTAAATAAGTACTGAGCATGTACAAAACATCTGAGAGAATTTATATTAACAGAATATCTGGCACAGTAAATAATTTATGTTACAAAATGCCTCCCATCTCTTCCAGGTAAACTCCATCAAAGTAAAATTTTGAAATCAGTTAATTTGCTGAAATAACATAATCATTAGTCAAAATCCATTACATTTCACCATGGAATCTCCAGTACTATCACTGTTCCTCATCCTTCTAATAGCAATACATGAATGCGGCTAAATATCACCATTTTGCCCTACAAAAACAAGCAAAGGCTTAAAGACAGTATTTTTAAATACATCTAGAGATTTCAACTCAACTAAGCTTGAAATTAAGTTATAAAACTGATGTTTTATACCACACATAATGCTTTTAGTTCTTGCATTTCCAATGTAATTATTTTTAATTTCTTAATACTTACATTTTTTTATTCAATTTTAATTGTATTTGTTCCATCTTAAACTCTGAGAGTACCTCATTATAAATATTGAAAGATAGTCATCACTGTGGATTCAACAGTCTAATAGGATATTGGGAATTTACTTTTATATGAAAATATTTTTTTATTTTATTAAGTTGTTACTAAATGACAACCAATGCCAAGTTCTCTACTGGCATTAGGCATATGATGTGCCCTCAAAACATGGTGGGAAAAAGAAACACACACAAAGATAAGGATTAACATACAATATGAGAGTGTGGCAATGGTGATAGATACAGAACTCCCCACAAACACAGAGGCATGTGCCCTCATGACAGTCCCCATTCCTGGGGAAGAATTGAATCTTGAAGAACAAACAATATCTCCCTAAGCATACAATTCAAGCAAACAAACAACAAAAAGGAAAGAACATTTCCAATAAAGAAAGATATAAGACACATGACCTAGAGGTAGGAATGGGCATGTTTTCAGAAAATGTCAACTGGTTGTGTCAATGAGTTGTAGCCTAGAGGACATTAGGAAAGGGGCATAGGGATGGGCGGATAAGATAGAAGTGGAGATTAGCTGCCTACAAACCAGATTGTAGAGATTCTTCAATGACACACTAAGGAGGTTAGGCCCTAATGCAGGCAACAGTTGGTATAAATTTCCCCCTTTATGTTCCCTTTGAAAATGACTTCAATGAAAACATTCCCCTTTACTCACTCATTCGTTTCTATGCCCAGGGACCAGCAAACACCACAGAGGCCAATTTTTTCCTACTGCCTGTTTCTGTATGGCCCTCAAACTAAGCATAACTTTTACATTTTTAAATGGATGGAAAAAGAAAAAGAATACTACATCATGATATATGAAATTCAAATTTTTGTGTCCATAAATAAAGTTTCATTGAAACACACTCACATTCATTTATTTGGGTACTATCTATGAGTGCTTTTGACCTACAATAACAGAACTGAGTAATTACAACAGCGATAGTATGGCCCACAAAGCCTAAAAAATTGACTAAACTCTAAAAAGTTAGCTGATCCCTGTTCTAGACAATGGCAAAACACAAGGAGATCTAATTGTGGAGATGAAGGAAGTAGACCTACCCAACTCAGAATGATGATAAGTACTGGGGTACAAAAACCTCACTATATTGTAGGAGCACATAGTTAGGACACACAGTCCACATTGTGACAAGGGACTGTGAAAGGCTTGTGAAATTGGATTAAATTAGGAGATTAAATCTTAAGGAGCCTTGCATGTCATGCTGAGAATTCAGATTTAATTATGAAGTTAATGGTAAGCCTCTGCAGGGTTTTCAGAAGGCCTATGACATGATCAGTCTTGTATTTGAAAACAGCCATTCTGATGGCAACATATCTACTTGTACATAATGGCTTTTTCTGGCACAGCAAACACAGCAGTGGCACATAAGGATGATTAGCTCTGGGAAGAACTGATGAGCATTCTTATCAGACAACCATTTTTCTTAGTTATTTTCTGTCTCTTAGTAAAATAATAACAACAATACTGGTACTTCTGTAACTGAGTGTTACTATGTGCACAGCACTTGCTAAGGGCTTTGGATCTATTAACTCATTCAGTCCTCACCCATATGTCCTGTGCAAATAATGCTTAGTGAACTTGATGCATACAACAATGAGATCCGATTTAACCTTTTTCTGCATGAAAACACTCCTAGTGTTTAAACTAGTGTTTTGCTTCTAGGTGAATACATTGAACAGCTGTAGCATAACTTTGACTCCTTTTGTCAAGCAAGACAAGTATTTTCATACTCAGTTATCCACTACAACTATGTACTTAGTGTCTGCCATGTATCAGGCAGTCTGCTGGAGAAGCAGCATGTGCACTAGCAAGTAGTTTCCATTCCCAGGGTTGGGATGCTGAATGGGGACAGCAAAGATACTGCCAATCTCAGACCTGAAACACCGGCATCCATCAACTCAGGTTTATACTGTTTGATACACCTAATCCTTGAAATCCTTCTTATTAAAGCATCCACCTGCTAAGTGGTTTTGTGGATAGATGTTCTGGTAAGGGGGGGACAGCTACAGAGACAGAGATAAAAAATTAACAAGCATTGGTGATGAGAATGAAGCAAAAAAAGACAGAAATCAATACTTCATACATGGTATTTCGGGCCTATTTCCCAACAGCAAAAGTGATGAAATAACAAGGGATTGTTATCTGGGTTGACTGGCTTAGGAATAGAGAACAAAGGGCATAGGGGAGGAAAGGGTGACCGCTATAGTGTGAACAAGAGGTGGATATGTAGAATTTACCTTCATTTATAATAAAAAAAAAGGGGGGACCAGGGATGGAACCCGCCTCTTAAAGGAGCCACCCGGGGACTTGAGCAACACTTAGGAATAAATCAATAGAAAAAATATCCAGAGAAACTAAGATGGCGGCATAGATAAACACCGGGAAATTGTCGCCTCACACAACAATTGAAGAATGCCGCAAGGGTCAGAGCAAACATCGTCCAGAACAACAGGAAGGCTGGCTGAGTGTAATTTCTACAACTAGAAGAAAAGAGGGGCACGCTGAGAGCCAGCGGAGCTGCGGAGGTGAAGTGCAGAGGTACGGCGGCGGCTCGCACGCGGAAAGGGGGTGGCGCCTGAGGACGCGGCTGTCTTTTTGAATCACAAGCTCCTGACTGCTCTGAACTCCGGTTCCAGCGGGTCTCTGGGGACCCAGGGCTCATACGGGGAGAGGCTGGTCTGTCAGGCGGCAGCGGGCGAACTTGAGGGCGGATTTCCCTCAGAGGTGCTTGCAGCCGTTACCGGGACACTGAGACACGCGGCTCCAGGCGCAGAGAATCACCATAGCTGCTTTCACCGCCCTTTGACTCCCTGAGACCCCGCCCCACCCAGGCTGCGGCAGAGGCTTTTGCATGTGAATGTACCTAACTACAGCCCAGCCAGGCAGACCCGGAACTTCCAAGAGAAGGCCCAAGGCCCCGCAGCGGCTTGCATTGCTTCACAGCTGAGCCTCTTCGTGGCTCCTGCTGTGTGGCCTCAGGCAGGGGCTGAATTAGCACCTCCTTAGATCCAGGAGCCACTGTACCCAGTGGTCAGAGGGGGACCATTCTCCCACTTCAGACACAGCTGATTCCCACAGCCAATTGGCCTGGAGGTCAATTCCTCCCAGTGATCCTACAACAACCAAGGCACCAAGAGTGCACCAAGAGTGTCTACCCCAGGTAACTGGGGAGGCTGAGCCACTGGGCCCTACAGGACACCTGGCACGCAGGGCCACTCTATCAACACAGGGAAGCAGCCAAAATGCGGAGACAAAGAAAAAGGTCACAAATGGCAGAAACGGAGGAAAGCAAATGACTGGATATAGAGTTCAAGGCCACGTTTATAAGGTTTTTCAAGAATTTTATGGAAACCGCCGATAAATTTAATGAATCCCTCAAGGAGTATAGTGAGACCATGGAGGACATGAAAAAGGACCAACTAGAAATTAAGCATACACTGACTGAAATAAAGAATAATTGACAGAGATCCAACAGCAGACAAGAGGATCCCAAGAATCAAGTCAAAGATTTGAAATACAAAGAAACAAAAAATACCCAACCGAAAAAGAAAAAAGAAAAGAGATTCAAAAAATATGAAGATAGTGTAAGGAACCTCTGGGACAACTTCAAGCGTACCAACATCAGAATTATAGGGGTACCAGAAGGAGAGAGAGGGCAAGATATTGAAAACCTTTTTGAAGAAATAATGACAGAAAACTTCCCCTACCTGGTGAAAGAAATGGACTTACAAGTCCAGGAAGCGCAGAGAACCCCAAACAAAAGGAATCCAAAGAGGACCACACCAAGACACATCATAATTAAAATGCCAAGAGCAAAAGACAAAGAGAGACTCTTAAAAGCAGCAAGAGAAAGACAGTCAGTTACCTACAAGGGAGTACCCATTCGACTGTCAGCTGATTTCTCAACAGAAACCATGCAGGCCAGAAGAGAGTGGCAAGAAATATTCAAAGAGATGAATAGCAAGAACCTGCAACCAAGATTACTTTATCCAGCAAAGCTATCATTCAGAATGGAAGGTCAGATAAAGAGCTTCACGGATAAGAAAAAGCTAAAGGAGTTCATCACCACCAAACCAGCATTATATGAAATGCTGAAAGATATTCTTTAAGAAGAGGAAGAAGAAAAAGGAACTCTTACCATTTGCCACAGCATGGATGGAACTGCAGAGCGGATAAATACCACATGATCTCACTCATTTGTGGAATATAATGAACAACATAAACTGATGAACAAGGACTGATCCAGAGACGGAGAGGCATTGATTGGACTGTCGGGCCTTGGAGGGAAGGTAGGGGAGGGTGGGGGCAAGGGGGAAAGATCAACCAAAGGACTTATATGCAAGCATATAGGCCTAACCAATGGACACGGACAACGGGGGGGGTGAGGGGATGAGCGGGGGGGGGGGGGAGGGGTAGAGGGTACACATATGTAATATCTTAATCAATAAAAAATATTAAAAAAAAATAAAATAAAATAAAATAAAAAATAAATAAAAAATTTAAAAAAGGGGGGGTGGGGAGAGCCAGACCAGTGAGTCTCAGTGGTTGAACGTCAACCTATGAACCAGGAGATCAGGATTCGATTCCTGGTCAGGGCACACGCCCGGGTTGCAGGCTCGATCCCCAGTGTGGGGCATGCAGGAGATAGCCAATCAATTATTCTCTCTCATCATTGATGTTTCTCTCCCTCTCCCTTCCTCTCTGAACTCAATAAAAATATATCTAAATAAATACATAAACAAATAAATAAATAAAAATAAAAAGGGGGAAGAAACTAAATATTTTGCTTATATTAAATAAGTTTGCTTTTGAATTCAGATCTAAATTTACAATTATATGTACATCTAGGTTATAGGATATATTGTGTTTTATAGATTTAATCACTTTATTAATAAACTAGAAAAATCAGATAACAAACAAGGAAGTTACCATTTCATTGGAGCAATACCCACACAGCACAAGATTTACAAACCAAGACAAGGGTTAGAAACCATGATTTTATAACTAAGAAAGTGAAGTGTATCTTAATTTCCTCTCAGTTTCCTACAGAAACAACACACCTTTTGTATTCACTAGAGAACATCACCGAGTCGGAATGACAACATTTCATACCTCTGTACTTTTTCAATTCACCTGAGATGGATAATTTTACTACTATATCCACTACTTAAGGTCTGAACTTGACCTGCTGTCAAAGAGAAGGAGGGAAAAAAGGAAAGAGAAAAAATTCAGGTAGGGAAAACTGCAGGTCTCTCCCCAAAGCTTTCCACCAACAGTTACTTCACAGTCCAATTTTTTCTTCACTGCACATTATCATCTTTATTGCCAGAGGGTGGCTAACCTCAGTTACCTTATTAGGAGGTTTATAGAAGAGTTAAGTAGACATTTTCTAAAGTTGTGAAAAATCAGAAGTGTTGATTATTGCTAAAGTGCCTGTTTGTGTGTGATGTGATAAAAAGTTTCCAACATCAGGATCAGCTGTTTTACCTCTACTGCTTGAAGAGTCTCTGCTCCTATTTCTCTTGGCTGCCTCCAATGTGAAGACATTCTCTGCATCAGGCAGATCCCTTCTTCCCCTCTCACCACACCATAATCCTATATAATAAAGAGGTGATATGCAAATTGACCATCATACCCTCACACAAGATGGCTGCCCCCATTGCTCAAAAGATGGCCACACCATGTGGTCACAAGATGACCACCACAATATGGCTGGCAGAAGAGGGCAGTTGTGGGCGATCAGGCCAGCAGGGGAGGGCAGTTAGGGGGAACCAGGCTGGCAGGGGAGGGCAGTTAGGGTGACCAGGCCTGCAGGGGAGGGAGGGCAGTTGGGGGGACCAAGCCTGCAGGGGAGGGCAGTTGGGGGCAATTGGGCCGGCAGTGGAGCAGTTAGGCATCGATCAGGCTGGCAGGCAGAAGTGGTTAGAGGCAATCAGGCAGGCAGGAAGGTGAGTGGTTGGTTAGCCAGCAGTTCCGGATTGTGAGAGGGATGTCTGACTGCCAGTTTAGGCCGGATCCACCAGCAGTCGGACATCCTCCAAGGGGTCCCAGATTGGAGAGGGTGCAGGCTGGGCTAAGAGACAACACCCTCCCCCCCAGTGCACAAATTCTGTATACCCGGCCTCTAGTTCAGTATAAAAATCTTTGTTTCTACTAGGAAAGTAAATAAACAGCTCAATGATCTCAGCTTCACTCTCCTTAGCTTTCTGCAGAGACGTGATAAATACTACTGTAAATACAACCTTACAAAACCTACAGCCTATATAACCTGACTGTGTTATGTTAATGAAAATGAACAGTTATGGAGAATAAGATAAATAGTTGTCTAGAAAGAGCTAGATATGGATCTCATCGGGCATACCTTCTTCTACAATGACTCTGTGCTAGTGTTTGAGGGGCCAGCTGCTTGACCAGAGCACAACTTCTGCAGACTGCTTTTACTCTGCAGTTGGATAAAGTTAACGTCCCATATGAGAAACCATTCTGATGTCTACATAATGATCCCCTTGGCGGCTTTCTCTCTGTATGACATAAATCCAAAAAAATGTCATTGTGGACTGTTTTCATGTATAAGAAAGAACTTCTACATAAAATGTATCATCCATATTCAAGCAAATAGGTACAATTTAGCCAGAACATTTTATTGCTGTTGTTTATTGCAAAAAAAAAAAATCTGTCTATTAACTTGCTTTGTTTCATACTTAGTAGAGCATAAGAAGCATTGCATTTTAAAAGGCATCTAATAACAAAAAATATGTTTTTATGAGACAAATTATAGCCTAATTCAAATTTTATTTTCTAGCCCTGATTTTTTAAAAACTGGTTGTTCCATCTTAATTACAATACAAACTAGAGTTTTACCAAACGAAAATAAAAAATATTGATTACCTACTACGTATACTGAAGAGAAGCCAAGTGAGTAGTCTAGCCAAGATTCTAAATTAACTGGTAAGAAATATTAACATGGTAAACAATAAACCCTGCTTCTTTTTTTATACAATACATATTTCAGTACATGCAGGAACCCATTCAATGAGGATTACTAATAATTTATATTCCAAAGGGGGGGTGGGAATCTACTAACACTAAAACAATTGGGAGGAGCAAACATCATTCACATCATTCTTTTTAGATAAACATAAACCATAACCATGAAGCCTGGCCAGTGTGTTCAGTGGTTACAGCACAGGTTCCATTCCCAGTGATTCTCAGTAAAGGGCGTGTACCTGGGTTGCAGGTTCGATTCCCAGCCTGGGGCGGTGGGGCGGGGGCAGGAGGCAACCAGTGTATGTGAGTACATTAATCTTTCTTTCTCTTTCTCTCTTTCTCTCTTCCTCTCTCTCTCATTCTTTCTCTCTCTTACCCTCTTCAACTCTCTCCCCCTTTCTCTAATAATGCAAAATACATCTACAGGTGAGGATTAACAAAATAAAAATAAAATAAGCCCTAACTGTGAAAGAGATTAAATTTAGTCTATTGCCTTTTCTCTAGCCCTCTGATAAATCACTGGTGAAATGGGAAGGTTTCTTGGGTATTCCATTTGTGTAACTTTCATTGCCCATTTATTTTAAGAAGGTTTACCTGAGTAGATGGATGTAGCCATTCAAAGAAGGCACACAGAGGAAAGGAGCATGTAAGCCCCTGCCAGGCCTCCCCACAGTTTGCACTGAGGTGAACCCATGATAGATTTTCTCTCTTCTTGGCAAAGCCTGGAAACATCCCTGTCACTAGAACAGGTTGATCTGCTTATTGATCTGATTTTCTTTCTTCTAGCTCCAGCTTGACTTGACCTTTCATGTTTCACACTTCCTCCTTTGTCTCACAAACAAGTCTGATTCCTCTCCTCTGGCAGACAGTAGTCATTTTTTCCCAACTTTGCTTTGGTTTGCAGAGCCTGGGAGATGGCCTATGCTTCGCATTTGCTGAATAACAGCATTATTCAGCTTATTTGCTGCATCTTCTATTTTTATCAAAGGTTTCCATTTCAGAAAGTACTTCAAGTCATGATCAATCTTTTGGGGACTTCAAGCTTAAACAAAATGCCTTCAACATAGGAAAGCATTTAGAATTATAAATTTGCATTTAAACGCTTGACCATGCTGGCATCACTTATGTGGCAATATCAAACAGCGTGAGATAAATCAGAGCACAGCTTGAAATTATAGTCCTAATTTATCTAATTTCATAATAATTTAGGGTCTTTTTTTTCTAAAAACCAATAGCTCAAAATCTTACAATTTTTCCAAGGAATTCTCTTTTCTGTTTGAATAATAACTCTCCTGTGGTTCACAGAATCTCATTTATAACAGCACTATTTCTAAAATAATTATTTCTAATTAAATTTAGCTGATCAACATCAGCCAAATATTTATTAATTTTAATTTTATTGAATTTATTGGGGTAACATTGGTTAATAAAATTATGTAGGTTTCAGATGTATCAGCCACATATTTATAACTATAAAATTAGACAAAACCACTGCAGTAAAAGAGTTTAGTTTAAATTATTTAAATGAAAATTTTCTAGACTTGCACGTAAGTTACTATTTTGAATTTAATTTTGTGAAGATAAAGAATGAACATATAGTCTACAGCCTTTTAAAATGACCCTAGACACGGGACATGAACTAAGAGGACAATGTTTACACTCAAATAAATTAATAAACGAGAGTATTGTTCATGGGGCAATAGAGAAGGGAAGAAAAATACTACTAGAGAATAATAAATTATCTTCATGAGAAGTTATATAAATGTAAAATCTCTAAGAAAGTGCAATTTATTACAACAAGCAAAGTAAGAAAATGCTCAGTTTCCTTTTGTTAGGGTTATGATACATAATAGTGTAGTACTTTTCATACAAGAATCCCAGAACATTCTAATTATTTTTTACAGAACATCAATGTTACCTTACTTTATAGAGAGTGAATCTATCCCCACCCCACCCCCCCAAAAAATAACTTCATGTGTGGTACTTTTCCATATACCAGGCCTGGATTGAAGTTTATTCTAAATCTTCCATGAAGCAGATACTATTCCTACTTTAGAGATAAAGAAATTTAAGTGCACAGGGTTTAATTAATTTGCCCAAGTTGTCAAAGGTAGAAAGTGGGAAAGCAGAGGTTCTAACCCAATAATCCATCTGTAGAATTCCTGGGTCTAAATGCCCATGTTTTAATGCTTTACCATCACAGATTCCTTTGGAGAACTACAAGACTAGCTCAGGAGTTCCGAGGTCTTTAGTTACTAACTCTTCTGCTGTAGTGACAGAATCTGTTATCAGACTAGTTGGGTTCAAATCCCATGAGGCCATGTCATGGGTAGAGAAGAACAAGGTCCCTTGTGTTTTCATTGTTATAAGAGAGAAAATTCCCAAAATATTTCTCTGCAACTCTAGCACCAAATCAAGTTCTCAAGGAATGTGTCCAAAGGCAAATGTTCATTCTTGTTTTCTATGGATTTAGTCTGGCCTTCTACTAGGACAAGCTGGGCGGGGCTCAAGGACCTAGTCTATCTACACCAAGAGCTAGACCAGGAAGGGACAGGAAGACAGTTCATTCTGTCCGTCACAATGAGTCTCCCTCTCTCACCTGTCTTTAACCTCTGAACCATATCTCCTTGTCTGCAAGAAGAAAAGTCTAATAGGACTTGAAAAAAGACCTCTTCTGACAAAGGCTCAAAGCACAGACATTTATGAAATAATTCTCAGCTGCCAGGTACTAAATACTAACTACATGGCCAATCCTAGAGTCCACTATGGCCAAACATGTCAACACAACTTAGCAGAAGTATCATGTGGGTTACTTGAATCCACCTCTGCTTACAAGTGAGTTTACACTATATAAATTCAGTTAATTTTCCTAAGTTTCTCTACACTATCGCTTTAATCATAACAGAAGGTTCTCAAAGCTCCTGACAGCCAGCAGTTGCAGAGTCATCTACAGGCTGACTGGCCACCTGTTGTGAGGTAGGAGCCAAGAATAAATGTGAGTAAAATCATCTTTGTTTATTAAGCAGGAAAAGGGACATCTGCCACAGCAGCCAGTACACCGCCCCAAAGGACAAACTATAGGCCAAACCTCTTCCCAATTCCTGGTCGCTTCCATTCACGCCTCCTTTACATCTAATACAGGAGTCTCTGCCATCTATTATTCATAGTGTGATAACAACAAAGAGCTACCAAAGCATAATTACTTTCTTTTAAAACATATGTATTTAATTAGCAGACATGCATTAGAAAATTTCTAAAGATGAATACTTTAAAAGACCAAATAATATGTTACCTATTGAAAATAAAAAATGTCAATGTATTTAATTTTTTTTAATTAAAAGACAGGTAAAGAACATTTTAACCTCCATGAAATGCTTCTAAACAATCATTTTATATTTTTATTCCAAGTGAAATCGAACTGATTATCTCAAACCATTTGGTTAGGTTTCTAATCTATAAAGGAAAAACCCAGTGGCAGCGCTGCTATGGTCAGCTGGGATGAGGGGAAAAAAGAAAACTATCAAATTATGGAAAACCTAGCATGTTTCTGATGTGCTAGACAAGTTCACCTGTCTGATATGTTTTTCAACACTAATATTATGCTTGTTAGAGAGGTATTATAATAGCCATTTTACAGATAAAAAATTATGTGTCTGAGAGGTGAGCAACTCATTTAAGGTCATATAGCTAATAATTTGCAGGTCTTCTGCTTGCAAAGCTTCCAACTCCAGTAAACTATGCATTATCTAGTTTTATGCCCCATATCTTAAAGCTTAAATTCATGAGAAGGTGGTTGAGTATCAGACAATATGACAGAACATCCTGAATTGACAGGACAAACTGTCTTTCCTCCTCACCCAGCTCTTGTAAAAAAAAAAAAAAAAAAAAAAAAAAGAGGACACAAATAAATGTGAATTATAAAATCAAGAGAAAGAGCAATCACTGTATACTTCTATATCACCTCCTTAGTTAAGCATAGGTCAAGATTTCTCTGGAATTAAAATGAACCCAGGTGAAGAAAGTTGACTTAGCCCTCAAGGTCATGACCACATAGATGAACTTACATAGGATAGGGAGCTCATCTCTCTCTCTCTCTCTCTCTCTCTCTCTCTCTCTCTCTCTCTCTCTCTCTCTCCACACACACACACACACACACCATACAAAGTTTCTAGAAAATCAGCATAAACAAAGCAGTAGTATCATCACATCATTTTCTAGAAGAAAAGGGGGGGGGGGAAGACTTTAGAATTAACAAAGGGCACTGCTTTCAGCACTACATTTACCTCCCATGTGAAAGGGTTATAAGGAGTAAAAATCATTATGTTTATATTAATTGTATACATCCAAGGCTACTTTACCCAACAAGGCTATCATTTAAAATTGAAAGAGAAATAAAGAGCTTCCCAGACAAGAAAAAGCTAAACATGTCTGTTATCACCAAAAATTATTAAAAGAAATGTTAAAGGGTTTGCTTTAAGGAGCAGAAGAAGAAAGAAAAGAAAACACAGAGGAACATAGTTTAAAAAATAAAATGGCAATAAATATGTACCTATCAATAATCACATTAAATGTAAATGGCTGCAATACTCTAATCAAAAGATGTAAGGTAGCTGAATGGATAAGAAAACAAGACCTATGTACATGCTGCCTCAAGAGACCCTCCACAGAACAAAAGATACACACAGACTAAAAGTAAAGGGATGGAAAAAGATATTTCATGGAAATGGAAAGGAAGAAAAAGTGGGAGTAGCAATACTTATATCTGACAAAATAAAATTTAAAACTAAGGCTATAGTAAGAGGCAAATAAAGACACAACATAATGATAAAGGGAGTAATCCAATAAGAGACTATGACCCTAGTAAACCTTTATGCACCCAAGACTGGAGCACCTAAACATATAAAGCATATCCTGATAGATATAAAGGGAGAGATTGATAGCAATACAGTTACAGTGGGGGATGTTAATACCCCATGACATCAACGGATAGATCCATTCCAAAGCAGCAGAATATAATGGTACATTCTTTTTTAAGTGCACATGGAATCCTTTTTAGGATACACCACATGTTAGGACACAGAACAAGTTTCAATAAATTTAAGAAGATTGAAATCAAATTAAGCATCTTCTCTGACCATAATGCTATGAAACTTGAAATCAATCACAAGAAGAAAACTGAAAAACACACAAAGACCTGGACACTAACATCTTAATAAACAATGAATGGGTTAACAATGAGATGAAGGAAGAAATCAAAAGATACCTTGAAACAAATGAAAATGAGAACACAACAACACAAAATCTGTGGGACGTAGGGAAAGCAGTACTGAAAGGGGAATTCATAGCATTACAGTCTATTTCATGAAACAAGAAAAAATTCAAATAAACAATCTAGCTTTATACTTAAAGGAACTTGAAAAAGAACAATAAACAAAGCCCAGAGTAGAAGGAAGAAAATAATAAAGATCAGAACAGAAATAAATAAAATAGTCTAAAAAAGAATCAGTGAAACCAAGAGCTGGTTCCTTGAAAAGATAAACAAGATTGACAAACCTTTTACTGGACTCATCAAGAAAATAAGAGAGAGGACCCAAATAAATAAAATCAGAAATGAAAGAGAAGTAACAACTAACACCAAGTAAATACAAAGGATTGTAAGAAAATATTATGAACAACTATATGCCAACAAATTAGACTATCTGGAAGAAATGGAAAAATTCCTAGAAACATACAACCTTCCAAAACTAAATCAGGAAGAATCAGAGAATCTGAATAAATAGATTACTACTAGTAAAACTTAAGCAGTAATCAAAAAACTCCCAACAAACAAAAGCCCTGGACCAGACCACTTTCAAGGTGAATTTTACCAAACATATAAAGAACTGACATCTATCCTTCTCAAACTATTCCTAAAAAATCAAGAGGAGGGAAAGCTTCCAAGCTCACTTTACAATGCTGACATTATTCTAAGTCCAAAACCAGATAAAGACATGACAAAGAAAGAAAATTTTAGGCATATATCCCTGACGAACACATATACTAAAATCCTCAACAAAATATTAGCAAACTGAATCCAGCAATACATTAAAAAGATCATACATTGTGATCAAATGGAATTTATTCCAGGGAAGCAGCTATAACAATGTCCACAAAACAATAAACATGATACATCACATAAACAATTTGAAAGATAGAAACCAATAATCGTATTAATAGATAAAGAGAAAGCATTTTATTAAGTCCAGCAACTATCTACACTAATAAAAGGGAAATATGTAAATTGACTGTACCTTCATGATGCCCACCAGCCAATCAGGAGTGAGTATGCAAAGTAACCCAACAAAGATGGTGGATTAATTTGCATATGCAGGTGCTGAGCTGCCGGGGTGGGGCAGGACACTTGTCTCATTGCCACGGCATTCCGCACTGCCCCAGCTGCTCCAGGCCTCTGGGCAGTGTGGGAAGGTGGAAAGGCAGTTCCGGACCTGAATGAAGGCAGAAAGGCGGCTCTGGGCTGGAGTGAAGGCAGAAAGGTGGCTCCGGCCAGAGCAAAGGTGATGCCGGCAAAGAGGGGAAGGAAGGCCCGTTCTTGCACGAATCTTCGTGCATCGGGCCTCTAGTTTATGATAAAAAACACTTAGCAAAGTGGGATAGAGGGAGCATACTTCACATAATAAAGGCCATATATAACAAACCTACAGCCAACATGATATTTAATGGGCAAAAGCAACAAGTGTTACCCTTAAGACTGGAAATGAGACAGGGATATCTGCTTTCACCACTATTATGCAACTCTTCAACCACTCTTAGGTGCTGAAAGTCCTAGCCACAGCAATCAGACAAGAAGAAGAAATAAAGGGCATCCAGATTGGAAAGGAAGAAGTAAAACTGTCATTATTTGCAGCTGACATCATACTGTATATAGAGAACCCTAAAGATGAATCAAAATATTACTAGAACTGATAAATTAATTCAGTAAAGTATCAGGATACAAAATAAATATCCAGAAATCAGTTGCATTTTTATACACCAATAACAAACTATCAGAAATGGAAATTTAAAAAATAATCTCATTCACAATTGCTTCAAAAGGAATAAAATATCTAAGAATAAATTTAACCAAGGATGTAATAGACCAGTACGCAAAAATTATAAGACACTGAAGAAAGAATTTGAGGAAGATACAAATAAGTGGAAGCATATACCATGCTCATAGATAGGAAGAATTAATATCATTAAAATGTCCATATTACCCAAAGGAATCTACAGATCCAATGCAATTTATATCAAAGAACAAATGGCTTATTTCACAGAACTAGAACAAATGTTTCAAAAATGTATATGGAACCACAAAAGATCCCAAATAGCTACTGCAATCTTGAGAAAAAAGAACAAAGTTGGAGGAATCACACTACCTGATATCAAACTACACATTAAGGCCGTAGTAATCAAAAGAGCATGGTACTGGCATAAAAACAGAAATATAGATCAATGAAACAGAATAGAGAACCTGGAAATAAACCCATGCCTTAATAGTCAATTAATATTTGACAAAAGAAGCAAAAATATGCAATGGACTAAAGATAGTCTATTCAATAAATGGTGCTGGGAAAATTGGACAGATTTTTGCAAAAGAATGAAATTAGACCATCTTCTTACATAGCACACAAGAATAAACTCAAAAGGGATTAAAGACTTAATTAAATGTTAGACTCAAAACCATAAAAATCCTACAAGAATACATAGGCAGTAAAATCATGGACATTTCACATAGCAATATTTTTTCTGATATATCTCCTCAGGCAAGGGAACAAAAGAAAAGAAAAGAAACAAATGGGACTACATCAAACTAAAGAGTTTTAGCACAGCAAAGGAAATCATCAACAAAATGAAAACACACTGAATGGGAAAACATATTTACCAACTATTCATATGATAAGGGGTTAAGTTTCAAAATTTATAAAGAACTTATAAAACTCAACACCAAAAAAAAACAAAGTACCCAATTAAGAAATGGGCAAATGACCTGAAGAGATACTTCTCCAAAGAGGACATACAGATGGCCAATAGACACAAAAAGATGCTCAAGATCACTAATCATCAGATTAAAACCACATCACTAATCAGCAAATAAAAACCACAATGAGGTATCACCTTATACTGTCAGAATGGCTGTCATCAATAACAAGTGCTGGTGAGGATGTGAAGAAATGGGAAGCCTCATGCACTGTTGTTGGGAATGCAGATTGGTGCAGCCACTGTGGAAAACAACATGAAATTACCTCAACAAATTAAAAATAGAACTCTCGTATGACCCAGCAATGCCACTTCTGAGAACTTATCCGAAGAAACCCAAAACACTAATTCAAATGAATATATGTACTCCTGTGTACACTGCAGCGTTATTTACAATAGCCAAGATTTGGAAGCAGCCCAAGTGTCCATCAGTAGATGAGTGGATAAAAAAGTTATGATACATTTACACCATGTTGTTAAAAGAAAGAAAATTTCAAGAGAAAGAAAATTTTACTTTTTGCAACAGCAAGGAGAACAATATGCTAATTGATATAAGCTGGTCAGAGAAGGGCAAGTACCACATGATTTCACTCATACGTGGAATTTAATAAATGAACTGAACTACCAAGCAAAATAGAGACAGACATAGAGAACAGGCAGACAGCTCTGAGAAAAAAAGTATATATAGAGAGAGAACTCATGGACATGGAGAATAGTGTGGTGAGTGTAGGGTGAGTGGAAGAGGTCATAGAGGGGATAAATGGTGATGGGAAAAATAAAAAAACAAGAACCAACTATAAAGTTGCCTTTAAGAAACCCACTTTAACTAAAAGCACAGCAAGGTGAAGACTACAGGGAAGGACAAGAGGCACCACGCTGACACTAATTTAAAAAGCTGGAATCCCCCTGTTGACATCAGACAGAGCAGAGGAGAGAGCAAGAATTGTGATCAGGGTTCAGGGGTGGAGCACGAGGGATTGTTAGGGCAGTGAAACTATTCCGTGGGACTATAATGGTGCGTACAGACACCACACATTTGTCAAAAACCACATCATGTGCAACACAAAGCGCGAACCCTAACGTAAAGGGACTTTAGGTGACTACAATGTGCCAATAGCGGTTCATCCATTGACTATAAAGCCGTCCCACAGTCATGCCAGTAGCACAGGCTTCTTCATGTGGGGCGTCAGCGGTGCATGTGAACTCTGCGCTCTCCATTCAAGTTCATTGGTTCTTTACACCGTCCCATTCACAGCCAAGTTAGGAACTGTTTTCTGGAACCACCGGCCTCCCCTCCCCCACCCAACTGACCAGGCCTGGTTGCTGGGCACCAGGTCACCTGAGAGACAGAGCACTCCGCAGGGTTCTGGGTGGTCTCTGTGCCCACCAGACACTGGCAGTCAGAGGCGGCGCCGAGAGCCCGACCAGCCATGGGGGGCCTGCTGCCTGCCACCGCACCCGCCTTCCAGCTGACCCTGCGGCACCTGTGCGGGGTTCTGCTGGGGATTTGGGAGCGCTTGAGACCCTTCCCGGGCCCCGCTGCGTTCCCCTGGGGGATCCTGGTGGGCACTCTGGTGGTGGTGTCTGTCATAGCAAAGAGACGACGCGCTTTAAGAAGTGCGAAGGCGCCAGGTGCAAGGTGCTCTGCCCGCCGCCATAGAGTCTGTGCAAGATGTAGTGAGACCACTGGACCCCTGACAGGAGTCAAGCACGCCCTCAAGTCACCCGGGGTGGGGGCCAGTCCTCTCCTGTTGCAGACTTTGTGCTTGAGGGCACTGAATAAACACCTGAGCCAGCTGTCACGTCAGGACACGGTTTACTTATGGAAAACGGCACCCAAGAGCCAACCTCCTAAACGTTCCCAAGTGGCTGGTGAAAGGCCCACCTCAAAAGCATCGGGGATTGATGGAGAACAACTTCAGAAGAACAGAACGGATGGTCTGAACAAAAACTCTCATTACCCACAAAGTCCAGAATTGCTCCAAGGAGAAATTATGGGATGGAAGCAGAAAACCCAAGAGAAGGAGGAGGGGAAACAGAGGCTGGAGCAGGTGAACACAGGAATGGAGCAGGCCCTGAAAGTTAGAGGCGGCCAATCAACGTCAGTGGCTGGAAACCCCAAGCCTGATGAGCTTGGACATGACCTGGGTGGTGGGAACTTGGAATTCCCACCAAAGAGGGGAGTAGACAAAGGAGATCGATTCATCCTTGGGTCGGAAGTTGATCTCAAGGGTGTCCCTCATGGTGCTGATGACAGGCTGTCCCTTCAAAGCGCTGACCAGGGAAATCAGGAGATAGCCAGACAAGTGTGGGAGCAAAAGCAAAGGAATGAAGAGCTTGCAGCAGAAAGAACGAGTCTGCAAACCGAGAAAGCATCTTTGCAGCGTGAAAATGCAAGCCTACAAGATGAGATTCAACAGCTGAAGCTGAAGCTGGAAATTGCTCCTGATGTATATGAAGATCCTATAACACAATTACAGAAAAAACTGTTTGAGGCGGAAATGCGCGGCTTCGAAATGGAGAAGAAGTTTTTCAACGTCTGGAGAAACATGAACTCCAACTATCAGTTTTTGAACAGGTATAGGAAGATGGTCCAAGACATGAACCAGGAGCTACGAAGAAGCACTTTCTACTATGAAAATGAGATTCGATACCATCAGAGAAGAGCCGAAGAAGCCTGCATGGCAGCCAAGTTCACTGAGAGAAAGCTCGAGTACCTATGGAGAGAAAATGATCACAACAAGCAAATGCTGGCCAATGTCAAGTCCAAGTTCAAGCCTTTCCCAGGTGGCCCTTTTGTTCCTGCTGCTCTACCCCACAGCCCACAGAGGCCTAAAGTGCCAGGCCATGGATCATCTAGTCCCCAGGAGGAAAGTCACACAGTAAGAGCTCAAGAATCCAGCATCATCTGCAGTTGTGACTCAGCTTCCACATCAGATGGGTCCTGAACCCCAATAACCAGGGTACAACAGCTGCCTGTGTTTCTGTTCCAGTAATTCTGATTGATCGCTCTTTAGTTTCGCTACTCTTACTAAATTGATGCCACAGTTATCGTTAGTAGTATACAGCATTATAACCTTACCATACTATTACTTAAATATAGATTCATTCATATAATTCTCATGAATACATTATTCCTCATAAGACCCTTTAGAATTATATACTAAAAGTACTGTATTTTGATTTAAATGACCACTATTACCTAAACCCTCATCTAAGTTTGCCATTGACATTTAAACAGAGACCATGATTGTATGATTGTATGATATTACAAATTTATAGAAATGACTTAATGTGTACCTGAACAAATTTTGGTTGGTTTCAGAAGCAATGCCAACAAAAAAATAAAAAAACTTTAACAGGACAACAACGCATTCAAACTACATAATATTTTCATTACTTCAGTCCTAAATTCATAATTTAGTCCTAAAATCATAGGATAGTTTAGCCCTAAATTCATAGATTAGAAATCTTTAGTATTCTTTCCAATTTATAGTGCTTTCTTCTTCCTTCTTGTTGGAGATACTGTTTATTGTTTAGCATTTCTAAATTTTATGCAGTCAAAATAAAAAAGGTTACTCTTGATGGCAAACACAAACACATACACTCTCATTCTCTGTCACACACACACACACAATGAAGATACAAGGTCCTCTTAATTGTTTTGAATATGAAGAAATGTAAACATATTGCTGAAAATTTTAATAGATTTTAAATATATAAGTCAATAAAAAGAAAAAATCATTGTATTCATAATTATTATAATAATTTCAGTATTGTTTCTAATCTCACCAATTTGGAGTGTTCACAGCCTCAAGAACCCGAGGCTTTGGCAATCACATTATTCATTATCTGATTTTTTAATTGTTTAAGTTCCATAGGATTAATAATTTGTTAGTTTTTAAAAAAAATTAACTCATATAAGACTTCTTGATGCATTAATAAAAAAATCTCAAGCTCTCTTTTTTAACAAGGCAAAAACAACAAAGCTGTTTGAAGCTTGTTGTATTTATAAGCATCAGGAGTGTTGTGAGCTTCTCTTGCTTTATATTAACCAGACAAACAGAAACAGAATATGTGGAAGTTCCCTTATTTCTCTTTTTATTTAAAAAAATAAAATCAGACGAGGTAGCGACATTTGCACCTGAGAATATCCTTTCCCTTAGCAATAAGTTCCATTTCTTTATGTTTTTTCCCATTATTTTTATTATTATTATTGATGTTATTCTTATTGTATGTTCCAGGGATTTAAAAAGTAAATAAAAATTTATGATCCAAACTTCTATCTCTTCCTCTCCTCCAACCAAAAAGCCGCCCTAAAATAAAACATGTACACAAACTGCCAGGCCCCTGCAGCCATTTCAGATGGGCACCTGGAAAGTTTTCCCAGCCTATCTGTAGAGCAAGACTGAGCTAACCTGTTACCCTTGCTTTCCAAAGCCTGAAATTATGGTGGATTACATCAACCTTTGGCAGGAACATCACCCTTCCTGTGTCTCCTTATGCAACACCACCAGATGCCCACTCACATCATGAGGTTTTTCATGAAAACACATATATTCCTGGGTGCCTGGAGAACTAAAAGTCCATGAGCTAAGAAATTCCCAAAACCCTAAGATCAGAAAATAGATAATGATGAAAAAGGAGCTTCATTCATTACAAATTGCTGATGCAGAATATATCAGACCCTAGAAAAAAGGTTTGCTTTGTATATTCTGCACATTTTCCCTACATTTCATCAGAACCCAAAGATCTTGTTCCCCAGAGAAAAAGATTTCCATCAATGAGTTAATGCCTCAAGGACACAGAATCCAGCAACGCTGATATTATCACCTAATTCTCTACCCATCTCTAATTGCTAGCCCTAAACCAAAGAACTAGTAAAGAAATTTCTATTAATTGCTCTGTCAGAATATGAAGGTAATTCCTACAGGTGTAATGATTTATGTCACCAATCTCTGAATATATTGTGTACCAAACGTTCACATTTAAGTTTTGTAGTTGACATGCAGTTTTCTGCAGAATCAATTATTTAAATTATGGTTAGGTTTTCTTGCTTGTCATGAAAATCTATTTAAACCATTCACTATGTCCCTAAACAAAGTACATATAGCCCAGTTGGCACTGCTCAGTGGTTGAGCATTGACCTATGAACCAGGAGATTGCCGGTTCAATTTCCAGTCAGGGCACATGCGTGAGTTGTGGGCTCAATCCCCAGTGTGGATCTTGCAGGAGGCAGCCATTCAATGATTCTCTTTCATCATTGATGTTCTCTCTCTCTCTCTCTCTCTCTCTCTCTCTCTCTCTCTCTCTCTCTCTCTCTCCTTCCTTCATCTCTGAAATCAATAAAAATATATTTTCTAAAAAGTAAATATGGCACTATTTCAAATTTGTTTCACTCTTAATTAAAACATTATTTTATGTAAAAATAAACTCAAAGCTCATCTATTCATTTATTAAATTGACCCATATAAAATGTCATTTTTGTAAGTCAAAAAACAATTAAATATTGACAATTTATATGGGCAACCTAGGACACTCATCAAAATTAACTGAATGCCATGACATAGAAGAAAGTTGGGAGCAAAGATCTATAAGGCAAAGTCCTTGTATTTACAGGTCATCATATCCAATGAACACCATAATGTGTATTATTGGTACATAATATTATGAGCAACAATTTGATGCATATTGACTCAAGGGCAGCAAAAAAAGACCATGCATTTTTTAAATTATCAAGCACTGTAAGCAGTAGACATCTTCACCTTTCTCTGAGCCCAACCCCCTTTACTAACCGTACACCCTGAGTAGGGGCAGGATGAAGGTTAAGCCTCACTTGGCAGACAACCCACATAAATGTTTATTAGACTTGCCTATATCAGGAAGGGCCAGAGCCAGCTCGTTCTTTGTGAATTTATTCATATATAATGGTCTGTAATTCAAGCTTTCTTATTACTCTCTTTAGCTGTAATATTCATTCAAATTAGTTTCAAGTGATAAATAGATTAATCAACTGAATAAGGATATTCAATCTGTTTTCCATTTGAGGAATTGAGACAAAGAACACCTCTGCTTTCTGTAGGTTGCCTAATTATGCTAACCATATTTGACTGACTATATATTAAACAGCGAGCCAAGCAGGATGCTGGATCACAATATGATCCCTTATTCTCAACTTCAAATTGCATGGTTAATATTTAATTAAATTTCCCACAGATTTCTCCATAGCTAATAGAACCATGTATTATATTGATATTATTAAACTCTTATAAAATTATACTTTGGGGACTTGGATATAATCTTAGTATCCAGTCCAGTTCCAATTGAATTTTAAAATTTTAATCACCTTTCTGAACATAAAAATAATATTCTGTAATCTTCTTAAAAAGTCAAACAATGAAAAAATA
Organism: Myotis daubentonii; assembly: GCF_963259705.1. Lineage (NCBI taxonomy): Eukaryota > Metazoa > Chordata > Mammalia > Chiroptera > Vespertilionidae > Myotis > Myotis daubentonii. Next base: position 61,225,519 of record NC_081841.1, read on the forward strand.
AAGTAGAAATTGAAAGTCAGCTGTAATTGGAGAGGGATAGAATAAGGAGAGCAAGGGGTGGTGATAGAAAAAGAGAGTGACTTTATACTGATATCAAAATAATGACATCCAAAAGGCCACAACCAACACATCCTTCTGTAGAAAATAGGCTTCTGTGATCCATCTTCAGCATAGTGAACTTTTAATGGAAATGGCTACTGAATTTCCCCAGGGCAAACAGAATGTAGGGAGGAGGGAAGAGGATTTAAGAACGAAGATCTGTGTATGTGAGCCAGCATCACAGTGGAAACACCCAAGGCTCCCAGGATGAAACACCTCGCCCCCACCTCAACTAGACAGGGGGAGGTGGAGACAATTAGAAAAGGCCTCAGCTCATTTTTTTTAATGGCCCAATAGGAGACAATGAGACCTAGAATACTTATGAGGAAAACTATTAACCTCATAGTATTCAGCCAATGAGGAACGGGAGGAGGGATAAATAGCCTGTGATCGCTGCTTCCTGTTGGCCTGTTCAATCAGATGAACACTTGCTCTTCCAAGAACGTTTAAAAGTTTCATGTTCACTATGCTTCTGTCTCCAAATCCATTATTTGAATATGGACAGGTGAGCATTTCTCACACTCCTTTGCCCTTAACTACTATACAAAATTACATATGCCTACTACCAGATATTGGTTTAAATGAAAATTCCTTATAGATACAGATGGCATAGGACACCTCCAGATGGTGTGTAAAAAATAGCAATGGGTCTAAGTCTTTATATATTATTGTTATTATCCTATTGGATGACTCATTTATTCAACTGATATTTATTGAGTGACTACCAAGTGCAAAGCAGTGTTAGACATTGGGGATACAAGAGGGAATAGGCCCTGCCCTCTTGAAATTATATTCTAATGGAAGTGATAAGATGTGAACAACCAATTACAAAACAAATTATTAATTAGACTATCCATATGTCAAAGGCATGGGAATACATGGTGCTTTTAAAGCATAAGGAAATCTAAGCTGTGGGAGATATATGGATGGCTTCTACAGGAGTGCTATTAGCTGAGCTCTGAAGGGTTCAGAGTTCATTCCATTTAGACAAATGAAAGGAGTAGAAAGAGAGTCCATGTACAGCTAGCCACAAAAACAAAATCCCTAGGAATAAAACAGCACCAGAGGCTATTCAGAGAACTGAAAGGAAGCCAGTGTGCTCGAGTGAAGAGAACAAAGGGAGGGCACCCTGAGATGGAGCTTGTGCAGCAAGGAGGGTCCAAACGCCACAGGACAAAGATTCTGAACCTCAGTGCTATTGACACTTGGGATCAATAATTCCTGTTGTGAGGACCTGTCCTGCACTTTATAGGATGTTTAACAGCATCTCTGTCCTCTACACACTGCATGCCAATAGCACCATTACCCACCCTCAGATGTCTTGTGAGAACCAAAAGTGTCTCCTGACTTTGCCAACTGTCTTCTTAGGGACAAAATCATCCCCAATTAACAACTGCTGCTATAGGCCCTTATAAGTAATGTTAATAAGTCTGGCCTTGGTCCTAAAAGCAATAAAAAGACACTGAATAGTTCATGCAAATGAGTAATTTTTTCAAACAATCTGTGTAGGGCAGGAGGAAATTGAGAGTGAAATTCTACATCTGGGAGAGGAATGATAGCTCTCCAATCCTACAGAGGAGTAGGTCAAGCACTCCCCAGATGTTCTGAATTAGGTAAGCTGCCTCGCTGGGAGTGGGAACAAGGCCACTTGCTGTGTCCTTCCCCAAAGTTCACTTAGACTGAGGGGCCTTTTGTGCATCTGTGTTCACCTTACAGCCTGGCAGTAATGCTCTACATAGTGTTTGCTAAATAACACTTTGGTGACGAATTGTTGGAATTCCAATATGCATTTTGGGGAGGGGGTAAGAGTTACATTAAGACAGTATGGAAAATAAACTGTAAATGGAGAGTATAAAAATATAGAATATATAGCAATAATTATATTTTATGCTCCCTGGAGAATATCTGAGTATACCTATTTTTAGCACAAAACTAAAAAAAAAACAAAAATCAAAACCAAATATAACATACAGAAATGAAGAAGTTGTGTCTCCAAAATCATGCATTTTTCTTACCAGTCCTGTGACTACACTAACTTGAGACCTTCTTTATTGGTTAAAACAGAAAGTCAGTCAACTGCATCTCTCCTTAACTCAGTTCCTTCTGCTCTTTAGGAAAAACATCAAATAGACTTACACTTTAAATAGACTTGCTATGAACACTCTTATTAAGATACAATAAGAGAAAGGAGCATTTTCTACAATAACCAGGTGAATGTTGGTGTTGTTTAGTGCTCCACCCCCAGCCTTTGTCTTTTCTCTCTTGCTCTTTCCCATGTGTTGGCTCTGCCAGTGGACTTGCTGTTCCTTCTCCATCTGTCCTCACAAACCATGGTCCATCTGTGCAGGATGAGTTCCATTCAAACCAGTAACCAAGAAGCAAGAGCCAAGGTCCCTAAGCATGCCGGCATGGAAAAACACAGCCAGTGGAACTCCTCTGACCCGTGAGCCAGGTGAAGTCTCCAGCAGCCAAAGCAAAGCAGTCATTAAGTGGCTCTCACTTGAGTTCTGGCTCAAAGTTACAGGCAATTTCCTGATTTTTACAAAACCACATGATTCTAATCCACTCATGTCACAAGTAAATAATGGATATCAGCCCGGCTTCTAAGCACTGGCAGCAGCGGTTCATGAGCTTGGTTGGCATCAGAATGATCTGCTCTGCCCTTTACAAATACATATACCTGGGCCCTACTACAGACTTATGGAAAATGAATAATGAGAGATAGCGGCAGGCTACCTGTAATTTCAAAAAAAAAAACCAAGAGAAATCTGCACATTAAATTCTGATGTACTCAAAAATTCAAGAATAACTATTTCTAGACTAAAGCAATAATTAATAATGGTCAAATAATTAATTAGTAATTGCTCAGAGATAATATATATAATTCACAAAATAAATTCTTTTACCCCAGATGATTTCAGTCTCTTGTACTAGACTGAAATCTCTTTGGAGGAAACATCTTTGTACCCAGGCTAGTTATACAGCAAATGCTTACTGAGTTTTAGATAAATAAATACAAAAGTATCTACATACAAGAATATCCTCTTTAATCTGATTTATCATTTTATGTTTATATAAGAACTTCTAGGGGGTGGGTAAGAAGAGATTAACCAAAGAACTTGTATGTATGTATGCATAACCCATGGACAAAGATAATACTGTGGTGAAGGCCTGGGTGGGGGGCAGGTGAGAGCTAGAAGGGGTCACTGAAGGGTGGAGGGAACATCTGTAATACTTTCAACAACAAAGATTTTTTTAAAAAATTTAAAGAACTTCTAGACATACATAAAGGAATAGAAAGAATGAAATGCCAGGGCCTTCATTTTATTCTATCACTTGGAAATGCTATGCAAGAAAGTACAGTATACCAGGCTCCTAGAAAGAAAATGCACATCTCTCTTACGCATCTTTCCCACCATGAGTGCATTTTAAGTCTCCATTATTAAAAGAAATGACAATAACCCGAGTTATACATAAAAGTTACCGAACTCTCAGGAGGAAATTAGGTTATAGTTAGCCCTCCATATCCAAAGGAGATTGGTTCCAGGACCCCTGTGAACACTAAAATCCACAGATGCTCAAGTCCCTTATATAAAGTGGAGTAGTATTTGCATATACCACACCCAATCCTCCCATACACTTTAAATCACCTCTAGGTTACTTATAATATCTAAAACAATATAAACACTATGTAAATAGTTGTTCTATTATATTCTTTTGGGGATAATGACAAGGATAAAAGGACTATGCATGTTCAGTACAGATGCAACCATCACAGACCTAACTACACAGTGTCTGTCAGCAACAACGTAACATTATTTCAAATATTGTGGATGTTAAATGCAACATACCTCATACTAGTTCTCTGTTTTATTAATTCTGAATCTGTCCAAAAATGACAAATGTTTTTCTACTTACAGAGCACTTCATGAAAACTGCTGAGTAAGGGCACTAGAATAGGTTCTTCGTTTCTAATAAATCACTATAATTTATGTTGCACACTCTCCCTTGGAGAGGATAATAAGAGGCTGATGTGCATAACATATTTCCTCAAAAATAATAGAAACACCTTTTACTGGATTTGTACTCACTCTGGACAAGCAGTTGTAAAGGAGAAACTTGATGGTTGAGAGCAGGGCGTTAAGCAGTGTTGAGAAAGATCAGTTGCCAAATGGAGCTTGGAATGGGACTTATAAAAGTAACTCATATGAAATTAATGTTACATTGCCCTGATATCAATGCCATTCTTGCCAGTAGTATGCCTAGGAATGCTGCTGAACTCAAGGAAAGGGAAGTTAAAGGGGCGGGGTGGCCCCACCACCTGTTGCTTAAACAGTCCTCAGATGCATATTCACTTGTGCCATCAACCCATGAAGCCACCACCATCACCATGGCGGATATGCACAGAGTCCTGTGATACCCGCTCCCTTTCAGTACTTCCCAACCTGCAACATGCGTACGAATCACCCACAGAACTTCTTAAAACAGATGCCTGAACCCTACCTCTCCAATCTGGATTCAGTAGGTTGTGGTGGGATCCAAGCTTTTGCATTTCCAAATCTCCCAGGCGATCAGATGCTGCTGGTGTGTGCACCACACTTTAAGTGACATTCCTCCAAGTGATTTTTCTCTAACTGCTTTTACACTTCAGGGTTGTTTCTGAGTGTTCATATTAACTGGGTAAGCTAAGAAAGCTGAAGGCAAACTCACTGGAGGATTTGGCATGTATTCTAGCACTCTGTACCCTGCAATTCCCAAGGAAAAAACCCTGAGTGGGAAAATACCACTCAACAGACCCCTATAAATATGATGTTTAGTGGAACAGCCAGGATCCAATGTAAGATAGTCAGATTCCAAAGACCATGTTTACTAGTATTCTACTACATCACAGTTGTCAATAAAGTCATGAGAAGATGAAATCACTTACAGAGAAGGGGGGGGACCCAAAAAGAGGCTGAGGTCAGAACCTTAGGGAATACCATGTGTTATAGGCTTAATTGTGCCCCACTCTCCCCAAGATAAGATATGTTAAACTCCTAAGCTCCAGTCACTCAGAATGTGACTTTGTTGGGAAATAGTCTTAGAAAAGTGACAAGGTAAAATGAGATCATTAGAATGGGCCCTAATTCAACATAAATGGTGTCCTTATAAAAAGCGAAATTTGAATGTGGAGACAACATGCATAGAAAGGAAAAGGTATAAAGACACGTAGAAGACAGCCATGTGAATGAAATACTGACATCCACAAGCCAAGGAGCACGAAGGACGGAAGGCTAGAGGCTGGAAGAGGCAGGGAAGACCCTCCTCCAGAGCCTTCAGAGAGAGCACTGCAGTGCAGGCATCTTGAGATTGGCTTTCCAGTGACTACAATTGTGAGACAATACGTTTCTGTTGTTTTAAGCCACCCAGTTTTTTCGTGCTTTATTACAGTGTTCCTAGGGAACCAACACACCAATATTTAGAGGAACAAAAAGAAGTGTTGGCTAAGGAGGCTGAAGCCATGGCTAAAGGAGTGACATTCAGTGCCATTGGACCAAAGGGGAAAGAAGTCAAAATGAATTTAGATTATAGAGAAACTAGAGGCCCAGTGCATGAAATTCGTGCATGGGAGGGTATGTGTGTGTCCCTCAGCCCAGCCTGCACCCTATCCAATCTGGGACCCCTCGAGGGATGTCCGACTGCCTGTTTAGGCCCAATCCCACCTCCGACTGGGAAGTCGGACATCTCTCTCACCATCCAGGACTGCTGACTCCCAACCGCTCACCTGCCTGACTGACTGATGGCCCCTAACTACCCTCCCCTGCCAGCCTGATCACCCCTAACTGCCCTACCCTGCCAGCCTGGTTGCCCCTAACTGTTCTACCCTACAGGCCTGGCTGCACCCAACTGCCCTCCCCTGCAGGCCTGGTCACCCCTAACTGCCCTCCCCTGTAGGCCTGATCACCCCCAACTGCCTTCCCTCCCCTGCAGGCCTAGTTCCCACCAACTGCCCTCCCTTGCAGGTCTGGTCCCTCCCAACTGCTCTCCCCTGCTGGCCTGATTTCTCACAACTGCCCTCCCCTGCCGGCCATCTGTGGTGGCTATCTTGTGTCCACATGGGGGCAGCCTCTTTGACCACATGGGGGCGGCGATCCTGTGTGTTGGAGTGGTGGTCAATTTGCATATTATTTCTTTATTAGATAGGATAAGAATTTCACAGAAATTAGCAATTGTTTTCCCTCATGTTAGAGGTAAAGAATAATGAACTCCTTACATGTCTATAGGACCTTATTATTTAAAAATGTTTTCATCATTGATTCTCAAAACAATCTGATGAGGGAGACATTTCTCCTCTGTTTAAATAGGAGACTGGAGCTGAAAAAGAACTAAACTTTAAATGAAATTGTAAAATGTGCAGCCATTATGTTAAGTGTTTCATTATTTAGTATCTACAACAACCCTCTGGAGGAGGTGTCTCATCCACCACTCTCAGGTCAGGAAACATAGAGTGTTAGGTAAATGATCCATGATCAGGGTTAGTAAGAGGTTAAAAAAGCAGTCAAATTCGTATCTGTTGCCTCCAAAACTCAAATTCTTTCCAGTATACCATAACTGGCCTCCATGTGGACTGTTGTGCTCCATGAAGTAGTTATTGAAATGAGACAGGTACTGAAAGTGGATTTATTAAACCACAGCTTCCAAGATACAGAGAAATAGTTAAAAGATATTTCTCTTATCTGCAAGGCCTTTATGCATAAAGTAGTTGAAGAAACCATTCACATAAAAGTAATTAAAGTTCCTGCTGGCAACATAAAATCTATTACCCACCCAAATGTACTAGTTAAAGGGCCCTTCTGGTCAGGTGAACAACTTTAACTGGCTCTGTCATTAGGAAATCCAAAGTAGAAGTTGGAAGTTACTATAGAATCATGTGTATACTTATTCTTCTCCTCAATAAACAGTGAAAAATCAGCATAAGACAAAAACAATATAGTACATTCCAATATAAAATTAAACATTTATAATAACAGCATGTTTCTTTACCACCCTGAAGATTAAATAAAGCTTTATGGTTTAATAAAGATTTCTCACGGGACCTAGAAGGCTGTTTTCAAATACTATCCTACTTTATTTTAAAGCATTTTTTTTCATCTTTAAGTTCTGAAAGAAGATTCCAATACTGTTTAAAATCCAAGTATCTAGAAGAGCAAATGATATAGCATTCTTTTTAATATTAAATGTTTTTGAAATCACAGAGTTATAAAGGGTGTATAAGTAGCATTCAATTTACCCATACATTGTTAATACCTTCTATAAATGTATTGTAAATAATGATCATGAAGGAAAGCCTCTAAGAGGGCTGTCTCCACCATGGCATCCATTCCATATTGGAAGGGCATTCCCAGGACAGAGGGGGAACTGTCCCCAAGTTCTCTCCTTCCCACAACCAAAAGCACTCCAAGGCACCACTCTGCCCCAGTGTTCAGGACAATCCCGATCTCATAGAAGAATACTGTGAACACCTCTAGCCCCAAACTTACGTTCAAACACAAACAGCATACGTCTCCTGGCTACTAGCTCAGTTTAGCTGCTTGTGCCCCCCATTTTGATCAGCTGGATTTAGTTCTAGTTTCTGCACTCAAGTCTTTCTTTCAGTAGCATACACAGTGCATGTATTCCTCCAGAATTGTGACTTTGTCTTCATCTAGCCAGTCTCCCTGCTGGTACAGCATCTTGCTCTGAATTCTAGATTTGTGGCTGAGAACTTATAACTAGCTGAATGGTTTCTTAGGTCCTACCAGCCTACATGCCTACCTAGACGCCTAAGTATTTGTATCTATTAATTCACCTTACCTGTGAAAACTCTTACAACTGCATGATGAGCCTATACTTTGTTGCTCTGCCTTCTGATAATGGACTCTGCATCTCATTAAGTGTATTGAACCCCTCATTCTGGTAGAGCAGCCTTTAGGAATACTCTATGCTGCCAAGGTTCATTGTGCTATATCAGCTCAATCCTGAAGACAGACTATTTTGCTGACCACTTCTTGGATCCACTCAAACGCAGACCTGTCAGCAACTTGTCTTTCCTTACCTTTCTTAGGGTCTTCATAATCAAAACTTCATAATTTCTGCTGATCTCAATGGTTTAACAAAAATTAGATTCTCAAAAATAAAAAGGAAGATAGAGCTGTCAGCCATAAATGATAAAGGCAGAAGTAACAAATATTTATAATTTGTATGTTTCTCATTCTGGAAATAGAAATTTAAAACATGCCATTTTTAATTAATAATATTTCATTGTATGTTTTAAATCCTGCCTTATTTAAGAGGGATAAATAATATTTGCAATTAGTTAAAGGTATTATGGTAATTGAGTCTCAATGGGGTACATCTGTGACACTCTCCACAATAAAAATAAATTTAAAAAAATCATGTTTATACATCAAAAAATAATAACTAATTACAAATATTTTTTAATTTTACTTGTTGGTGTTTTGTGTGCCACAAATAATTTTGGAAATAGGTCACACATTACGTACTTTGCAGGGAGTCTAAGTTCTTCAAAAGAAAGGGCTACATTGCTTGCATATACATGCAATAGTTTCATCCTATATTAAGTCCATAAATCCCTACACATGGATTTAAACCACATGCTGGGACATTATTAAGATTTGTAAAAGCTTTTCTGATATCAGACTAAAAGCTGTAATAACAATTATGATAATTACATTGGAAAAATAGAATAAACAAAGAAAAGCACTAAAAAAGTAACAAATGGCAAAAAAAAAAAAGTAACAACTGGCACTTGTTCTAGCATTCTAAAGCAAATACAATCCTCTTCGATTTGAAAATCTTCTATTAATTGCTCATGAGACTTGTAATGCTCCACACAATTGGCAAGACTTTTTCATCTTTGAAAAGCATACTTTCAGATATAGATACAGAGGTACTTGAGGATCCACTAACAGTGTGATCCTAGAGTGAGGTATCCCCCTTCTGAGGAGAGCAGGTGGTCAGGAGCTGTGATTTTTTCTTTTGTGAGGTGCCAGGAAATCTCAGATTCCAAAATCTTTTCCCCTTCTCAGAGGTTTCCTATTGCTTGAATTGCCCAAAGCTTTTTAGTTTAAGTTCTTAATACTAGTATAACTAGCAATAATCTGGGAATTTTAACACTTTAAAGCTGCTATCATCTATATATATAAAAGGCTAAGTGACCAACTGTACATATGTCTGACTGGCCAGTACATATGATGCACACTGGCAATTTAAAAATAAATGTTGTCTCACGCATGCACAATACATATAAAGCTCTCGCTGGCACCAATCACAAGCGTGTGTTTCAATCTGTCATTGTCGATCATGAATTTGGTTGTTTTTGTTGACATTCTGAAGCTGAAAGAAAGCGGTATCATCGACAGAATATGTCTGAAGACCAACTGTTGACACAACGTACCTCTGAAGCTGAAAGAAAGTGACATCATTGACAGAATATGTCCGAAAAACAACTGTTGGCACAACATATCTCCGAAGCTGAAAAAAGCCAGCATCATCAACAGAATATAGCTGAAGACCAACTATTGGCCTCCCATTTAAATTAATTTGAAGACAGTTTCCCGTGATGCCAGCATTTGCGATGACTATTAATAAATCACAAGGACAAACTCTAGACAGAGTAGGAATATTCCTACCTGAACCCGTTTTCAGACATGGTCAGTTATATGTTGCTTTCTTTCGAGTTCGAAGAGCATGTGACATTAAAGTTGTAAATACTTCATCACAAGGAAAATAGGTCAAGCACTCTGAAAGTGTTTTTACTATTAATGAGGTATACAGGGAGATATTAGAATAAGTTTAATCAATTTATCAGTCATTGTTTTAATCAATGTTGTTTTTATATCATGTCTATGTTGTTATTGTTCATTTATTAATCAATTAAATGTTATTTTCATATACATTTTACTAATTTTCTTTCATCTCTGACACTTCTATTATAAAGGGCAAACAGTGATATTAAAATATTTCTTCTAATTTATTTCCTTTCAATGTGCATGAATCCATGTACTGAGCCACTAGTTTCTATATAACTGAGAGTAACAAATATCTATGGAAACAGATAAAGTGATGAGAGGAAATGAATCATGAAGTTACCAAAAATCTGAGCCTGGGAAAGGTGCCACCAAAAAAAAAGAAGAAAGGCCACCAGATTCTGGGGAAAATACAAGGCCAGTCATGTGTATGTGCCATGGGTGGAAAGCCTGAGTAGCTGGATTCTGGCCTACAGCAGGCAGGCCTCCTCCTGGCAAGGCCAACAGACTGAGCATTAATACCCATGGAAGTGGACAGTAATTTTCAGTTCAGACCTGACCTTCCTTTTGTCGGGGTCCAATGTCTGCTTCCTAACTGCTAGTAAATCAACAGTCTTTAGCAGATATTGTTCTATGTGTTAAACATCTTGGGGACCAACTGGTTTTGGAAAAAGGCCATGAGAAATGGAGTATTTTATTTTTCATCCTTTTGAGGTATCGCTATTCAAATGCTGGTTGATCACCTGGGCATAAAAATCTCTCCCAGGTGTAATGGAAAGAGAAGGCAAGCAGTCAGGGTCCTTCAAGCTTCCAAACAGGTCAGGCTGATTACTGCTTCTCACATTTGGCAGGAAAAAAAAAGGGGGGAGGAGTCTCCATCTGTATTCCTTGAGCCCTTTGAAAATCACCATGCCTGACATTTTAAGGCCCAAACACCAGAGATGACACTCCTTTTAGAGAGAACAGACTGAACCACCCATCCAATATAGCAATGGGCTTCTTTTTTGAAAAACTTAACTAGCCCATCTGGCAGACATCTGAGACACAGATACTCTTTAATGTGGACAGAGTAAGAAATAAGAATAGAATCCTAAGGAAATACGAGTTCCCACAAATGAAATTGCCTTCATTCATGCTCCAGTTGTCCTGTTCGTTTCCGATTTTTTTTTCATGCTGATAACCTCCTTCCCAACTTCTCTGTTTACGCTTGGGCTCACACATTCTCTTAATCTGTTAATTATCTGTATTAGTTATTCATCAAATACGATATGTCTCTGGCTGGAATATAACAAAGTAATAACAAAAATTTCATGCTCTCCTAGGAATAACTTATAAGAGACAAATCTAAATTTCATCATACAGTGCATGCATTATACTCCCCAGAGAGATGTTACTATTCAAACAAAGCTTCTTATCCCTTTCTTTCAAAGCAATCTAGATTCTAAAAATTTCAGCCAAAACTAAAAAATTTAAAAAACACATATTTATGGGTAAAGATGTTATGCTTTCAAAATTTTGCTCTACAAACTTTTGCCATATCTTAGAAAATATCAACCTATGCGGAGGTACCAGCTATTATTAACCTGGGATGATTTTTAATGTTCCTGTTTTTAAAAATTAAGAAATATTACATATGAGAAAATCAAACATGACAATTCTTTTCTTCATCCTCTCCCCTTTCAAAAAGCAATCTAATTACAATGGCTACCAAAACAGCATGAGAGAAACTTATCCTTCACACCACATATACCATACATACGGCAAACAGCACCAAGGTATCCCAAACCAGCACTGCACGCAGAGAGTCAACAAAAGACAGGAGAGAATGCAAACTGCCTGCAGTAAGAATGACCAGAGCAAGGGATCTGAGAGCTCACCGAGAACTCAAGAGTAAGACTGTAATTCAAAGGCAATTTGTGGGAAAACAAGATGAATGCTGGAATTTGAAAAAAAGAAAACCAGAGGCCCCAGACAGGGTCAAAGTAGCCCATGGCCATAATGATGGATTCAGAAAGCAACAATTTTGTAATTTGCTCTTTAAAAACTAAGACTAGATCTAAAAGATTACAGTGTGTTTCTGACACCATTTGACCCCAAAATTCAACCTGCTCCCATGTTTGTTATATATCAGAGCTAGAAAAATGAGTCAAGATAAGGCAGTTTCTGTGCTGATTTATTGCCATCCAATTAGGAAGTTCCTGGCTCACTGATCAGAAACAAAGATTAAAGGAAAAAAGATATTATAAAGGCTAAAACTTCTACAATCTTCTATAGAAACCAACTACAAACGATATGCAGGACCTAATTGGGTATGTGTAATAATGCCGGGAGCCGGTCCATGCTTGTTGTTTCAAGGGACCTGGCATATATGGCATACTGTTCTTAATATGTTTGCTCACCTTCTTGGCACTATGTGTTTTAACCAAGGTCTCTGAGAAAGGTTGTTTCCCCAGGTAGGGATTTTCCCCTGAAGTTAGGGAGGGAATAAAACCCCTTAACTAAGTGCCAGGTGGGTAATTAATCACTTTAACTACAAACAATCATGCTTAAGCTGCATAATCTTTACTCCCTGGAATGGAGATAAGAAACGCCCTAACCTTTGTAATAGAGATTGATAGGATTGAATCAACTGGTATAAATACAGATGTAACAAGACAGAGAGAGACAGAACTTGGAAGAGAGCCAAGAAGACAGAACCTACACAGAACCTACAGACAGAAGAACTTCGCTGAAGAGAACATGGCAAAAGATCCTGGACTGAACCTGACTACAGAAATTGGCAAGAGAACCTGATTAGAACCTGGTGACTGAACCTGACTGGAGAACCTGGACAGAACCTGGCTGGAGAACCTAGCGAGGGAACATGGCCACAGAACCTGGTTGGAGATCCGAAGCAGAACCTCTCTGGAGATCCAGACCAGAACTTGGCTGGAGATCCTGGCTGGAGATCCTGGCTAGGCTGCTGATCAACTGAACACTGTCTCCGTGTCCTTCCTTCTTCACCGACTCCGTCCACACCTTTGGGGACCCCTGGACCTGCTGGGGTTGGACCCCGGCATAATAAATCACTGCAAGTGGCAAAAGAAGAACAAATTTTAATCTTTAAATGTGTTTCTTCTGAATTTTGTTGTATTGTTACCTAACTGATAAAAATACTTTTTAAATGAAGGTAAAAATTCCCTTATTTTGTCTAGCTACATTGAGCGAGGATATCCAATATTAACAGTACCTTATGTACATGAAGAATATTTACGTAAGTATAAAATACTGTACAAATTTGAGTAAATATTGTTACTATAATTGTTATCTGGCCCACTTCATTCTTTTTTTGTTGAATTTATTGGGGTGACACTGATTAACAAAATTATACAAGTTTTAGGTGCACAATTCCACAATTTCCTTTTTCTGACTAGCTTATTCCATTTAGCATAATGCTCTCCAGGTCCATCAGACTGTCTCCAAGAATGAGATTTCCTCCTTTTTTACGGCCAAGTCGTATTCCATTGTGTAAATGTACCATTGTTTTTTTATTTACTCATCTCCTGATGGATAGTTGGGCTGATTCCAAATCTTGGATCTTGTAAATAATGCTGCAATGAACATAGGAGTGCATATATTCTTTTGAATTAGGTTTTCCCATTTCTTGGGATAAATTCCCAGAAGTGGGATATCTAGGTCCTAAAGCAGTTCTATTTTTAATTGTTTGAGGTAACTCCATACTGCTTTCCACAATGGCTGCATGATCTGCATTCCCACCAACGGTGCACAAGGGTTCCCTTTTCTCCACATCCTCCTCAACACTTGTTTGTTGATTTATTGATGATAGCCATTCTGACAGGTGTGAGGTGATATCTCATTGTGGTTTAAATTTGCATCTCTCCGAAGATTAGTGACCTGGCACATCTTTTCATATGTCTACTGGCCATCTGTATGTCCTCTTTGGAGAAGAGTCTATTCGGGTCATTTGCCCATTTCTTAATAGTGTTGTTTGTTTTTGTACGTTCTTTATAAATTTTGGATATTAACCCCTGATCAGATGCATCATTGGTGAATATGTTCTCCCATTCAGTGGGTTGTCTTTTCATTTTGATGGTTCCTTTGCTGTGCAAAAACTCTTTAGTTTGATGAAGTCCCATTTGCTTATTTTTTTCTTTTGTTTCCTTTGCTCAAGGAGAAATATCAGAAAAAAAATTACTACGTGAAATGTCCAAGATTTTACTGCTTCTGTATTCTTCTAAGATTTTTATGGTTTTGAGTCTAACATTTAAGTCTTTAATCCCTTTTGAGTTTATTCTTGTGTGCTGTGTAAGAAGGTGGTCTTTTTCATATTTTGCATGTATCTGTCCAATTTTCCCAACACCATTTATTAAATAGACTATCTTTAGTCCACTGTATATTTTTGTGTCCCTGGTCAAATATTAATGGACTATAAAGGCATGGGTTTATTTCCAGGTCTGTATTCTGTTGCATTGATCTATATGTCTGTTTTTATACCAGTGCCATGTTGTTTTGATTTCTATGGGCTGGTAGTGTCAGGGAGTGGGATTCCTCAACTTTGTTGTTCTTTCTCAATATTGCTGCAGCTATTCAGGGTCTTTTGTGGTTCCATATAAATTTTTGGAATATTTGTTCTAGTTCTGTGAAATATGCCATTGGTATCTTAATGGAAATTGCATTGAATCTATAGATTGCTTTGGGTAATACAAATATTTTAATGATGTTAATTCTTCCTATCCATGAACATGGTATATGCTTCCCTTTATTTCTATGTTTTTCAATTGCTTTTTTCTGTGTCTTATAATTTTTCTGAGTACAGGTCTTTTACATCGTTGGTTAAATTTATTTTTAGGTATTTTATTCCTTTTGAAGTAATTAATGGAATTGTTTTCTTAGTTTCCCTTTCTGTTAGTTTTTCATTGGTATATAAAAATGCAACTAATTTCTGGATATTTGACTTGTATTCTGCTATTTCACTGAATTCATTTATCAGTTCTAGTAGTTTTTTGGTGGAATCTTTAGGGTTTTCTATATACAGTATGATGTCATCTGCAAATAATGACAGTTTTTCTTCTGTCTTTCCAATCTGGATGCCTTTTAGTTCTTCTTCTTGTCTGATTGTGGTGGCTAGGACTTTCAGTACTACGTTGAATAAGTGTTGCAAAAGCAGACATCCTTATCCTGTTCCCAGTCTTAAGGAAAATGCTTGTAGTTTTTGCCCACTGAATGTTGTTGGCTGTGAGTTTCTAATATATTGGCCTTCATTCTAATTGCCTATGCCTTAACTAAATCAGCAAGAACACTGTTCAGAATCAACACATGAATAACCAAACACCATGGAAATTGAGGGATTTATCTTGCTCCAATAATCATTTCACAGATTACTGTCATGTTCATTACAGGATATTAATACTTCAACGTAGTATTTGCAAAATCCTGAGAATTTTAAATTACACTTTTATTTTTCATTCCTTAGGCTCACAAAATAGAAAATGCATGGAAGGAAACTAAGATTATCTTAAAATTAGTAAAGTAAAATAGTAACAATAATAATTAAGTCAGGAACTGAAGCATCAACAAATGTGCTGATTTATTAATAGGTGATAAACTTTCTCAGCAAGAGATTTTGATCAATTCTGATGACTACTCAGCCATCTTGGTGATAGCAATATTTTAAGACAGAAATAAGGCAGAAATGAAGGAAGGGAAAGAGAAAGAAACAAAGGCGGCCAGGTGGCAGAATGCCTGCATTTTAGATCCTCCACTGATAAACTGTATGATATTTGGCGAGTCAATGTTCCTTTAATATATAAGCTCAACTTACATCCCAGGAGCATGCTGATGATTAAATTAGGGGGTGTAGGTGACATTATTTTACAAATAATAAAGCCCTATGTAATATAAATTTATTACTGCTACCACCATTCAGCTCAACAGAGGAAACAATAAGAAATAATGAAGAATAAATTTGATTAGGTGCTGGGTTTATTTGATCACAGAGTACTGTTAAGTTTCATTAATTCAATTTCTAATGTAAAATTTTCAAACTTATTTATCCAAAGTGTTAGCTGGCATTTTTTTATAAATACCTGTCAAACAACAACAACAACAAAAAAAAACATTTAATTTAACCAGATAATTAATAAATTATTTTTCCTTGAGGTGCATACACATAGCCACAAATTTAGAGAAATTGTCATCTTACTGCTTAAATAAGATTTTTTTAAAATAAATAAATGATAACCCCTTAGTCCCACCTTCGCCTCCTGGACTTCAAGAATAATATAGCCCTGACCGGTTTGGCTCAGTGGATAGAGCGTCGGCCTGCAGACTGAAGGGTCCCAGGTTCGATTCCGGTCAAGGGCATATACCTTGGTTGCGGGCACATCCCCAACAGGGGGTGTGCAGGAAGCAGCTGATCAATGTTTCTCTCTCATTGATGTTTCTAACTCTCTATCCCTCTCCCTTCCTCTCTGTAAAAAATCAATAAAATGTATTTTTTAAAAAAGAATAATATAGTTCTGGATTTTCTGAAATACTAGGAAGTTAAAATGGAAAATAGGCCACTGCTTTTTCAGTCTGGAGGTCTCTGAACAGAACCTCTGCATGCATCCTTGACATATACCTCTTCAAAATGTCACAGGAAAAAATAAAAACCCAAGCCACACACATTCCTGCTTTATAGAAAACAATGTGTTTTGATAAAGTTGTGGGAAACTGATATAGGGTTAAGCCTCAGACTGACCTGCTGGCAAAGTCACAAACAAGTCCTAGCTTAGAGGGCACAGTCCTCTTAGCATAATTAGGCTTGACCTTATAACACTCCCTAGATCTTATCTGGGAATCTAATGGGCTGAGGAAGTGCAGGAAGTATAACCATGGTGTAAACAAGTGAAACTCACAAGAAAAGTGTAACTATGGTAACCACTACCTTGGTTACCGCTCACTATAAAAAGCTTGGTGAGGCCTGAGCACAGGGGAAGTCCTTCCTCTTGAGTTGGACTCTCTCGCCTGGTCCCCCAATATTCCCAAATTATCTCGTGTCTTTCCTTTTTCATTTCTTCCAGACCCGAACCCTGAACCACGCAGGACGTGGAGGGGAACACTTACGACAAAAGTGATCTCTGAAGCAAATTTTTTCAAATAATTTTAGTGATCACTTTAAGATGGAGATTGCATCCAAGCAGGAAAATTCTCTCTTCAATGTCTGCATTGAATAGTTTTAGTAAAAACAAATATAAGATAGTAACAATACCCTCAGAATACTGGAAAGGAAGATCCCCCCTAGAAGTTCACTTTTTCCGATATTACATTTTCCGAATTTCTGCATCTTCACTTGTCACCAGTTACCTCTTTATTCGCTCCTCAGCTTCTGACCATAATGTTGTTATAACAAATTCATTATTACTTTTCTCCCTGCTAATTTCATTTTATTATTACAAATAAGCTTTATTATGAGTAAACTCAATATGCGAATTATCCAAATAATATAATTAGCAAAATGGAGAATTATTTTGCATAACCCAATGCCTAAAACTTGTTATCATAATTGAGTTATTTCATAGTATAGGATAGCACCCACTAACATGTGTGACTATTTTATCTGGGCACTAAATACACGTGGAACATACACAGGCCAAAGAAGAGGAATGTATCACCCAAAGATTTAAAAATACAGACAAAATGTCTGTATGCAGAGGTACACTAACAAGCTGACTAGTCATGCAGTTGCTCTTGTTATTAAGAAACTATCATTAGAAATGTAACAAAATAGAGAAAATTATATTTACACAAAGTTATCTCAATGAGAATTTATAGAAAAGAATGCTTTGATGAGTCTCATGAGGTGGGATATATCCCACAGTGGATATGGCCAAGACGCTCTGGTATTATAGCTTCTGGAGATGTGGGGAAGGATTCCCTGAGTAAGTTACCAGCATCCCTCCACCACTTATTGCACCACCATGGCAACCAACCAAATAAATGTTGACTAGAGAACTAGAAGGAGCACCAAATCATTTTCCTTCCAGTGCAGCCAGGTGTCACCTAACATGATCAGATTTTCATTGTAGATGGTGTACTTTGGCAGCACTTGGAGAAGAGACACTTAAAATCACAGAGAGATATTAGTAGACAATTGCAGTTACCCAGGCAAGAAGTACCCAGTACCTAACTCAATAGGTAATAGTGAGAATAGAAAGAAAACAGCTGAATCCGTGCATGCGTTTGAATAAGATCATACAGGGGACAAGCAAAGAGGAGATCCTTAACTAAACCATTTTTGGTTGAATAAAGGGCCAAAAAGCCAAACCACACTGAGTTCAGGAGCAAATAGAGACTATAAAAAGAGATGAATATAAACCCTTTTTCCATGAAGACTGACTATAAATGAATGTTTTAAATCATCTTAAATGTCATGAATAATCTTTAAAAAAAGCCAACATATCTAGGAAAAATGGGGATATGAAAACCAGGTTTTCAACATGAAGTTAATCTATATATATTATGCACATATGCAATTAAGTTTATTGAGTGACATATTAACAACAAAAAGAACATGTAAGCCAGAATGTTACCAAGAAACTGAAGAACAAAGGTAAACCCTCTGTACCTAATATACAAACAAGTGATGAAGGAAAGCTTGGTTACCAGTTGCCTGTTAAAAAAAAAAAAAGCTGTTTTGAAAAATGTTCAAGCCACCACATGAAAGTCAAAGTCAAAAATGAATAATTTAGTAAAGCATGAATTACCCTCAGAAAAATGTATAGATTAATAAATGTAAAGCCAGATTAATGCTGGCTAGAGCTACTGCACGGTCCTGGCTGATTTGGATGGACAGCAAAAATTCCCAAAGCTGTCTAAGTCCTTGTACCTTTGAGGCCAATTGTGGGGTCTCAGTTCCCCTCTCAGGAACTGGACCTTCATGGCCGCCAGGCAGTAGATAAAGAAGACATGAGAAGCTGTCATTGGGCGTATACTAGTAAGAGAGTCTTCACTGTAGGAGCCAATGGCCATGTAGCCATTGCTACTAAGCAGCCATCATATAAAGCAGTCCCATAAAGCAGGCAGCCACACGCCAGCTGGTTAACAACACATCTTTCCTACAAAGCAGCGTCCAACATAGGAGCTATACAAACACAGTAGCCCAACCAAGTAGCCACAAACTGGCTGGTCAGTAACATACTTTTTACCAACTTAGACAAAAGAGGCTTCTTGCCCAAATAGTGACATCAGTCTTTTGGGTTATAGAAGGGCACCCTTGCATCATGCAGTAAGATTACTGCATCCTTCCTTTTGCACCTGCGTCTGGGAAATTGGCCTTGGCATTGAACATCCGACGTACTCTGATCAGGGTTTCCACATCAATTCTTTTGGATAGATAACTATGAAATGGCTTTACTGTTACCACTACTGAAGGACAAATAAAATGCCTGAGACTATGCCCTCTGCCCTTCCTGAGATGCAAATTTTAAAAATTATTATTGCATCTCTTGCCAATATGTCATAAAAAAAAACTTTATTAAAAATTTTTCACAATTCCGTATACATCCGTGTAAATAAAACACATGGTCACATATATGTTTATCGGTTAACTAGATATCTGGTACACGAATTCATGCACAGGTGGGGGGTGAGCCAGCCCATCCCGATAGGAGCCGATCAGGGCAGGCTGGCTGCGGGGAGGGGACGTAGGAGGTTGGCCAGCCGGCCGACCCCTGATTGGGGTGGGGAGAGGCCGATCGGGGTGGGGCTGGCCAGGAGGAGGGACTGTGGGCAGGTGGCCAGACGGCCCTGCCCCTGATCAGGGGTGTGGGGGGCCGATCAGGGGCCAGGCCAGCCAGAGGGAAGGGACCCACCCCCAATCAAGGTGGGGGGAGCCGATCAGGGCTGGGCCAGCTGGGGGGAGGGGCCACAGGAGGTTGCTCAGCCTCACCCCTGATCCAGCCAGGGCCGGCAGGGGGGAGGGGCCGCCCCCGATCAGGCCGATTGGCCTGCTGCAGTGCACATCATAGTGGCTGGTTGTTCCAGTCATTCTGGTCATTCTGGTTGCTTGGCTTTTATATACATAGATAGATAGATAACATAAAGCACCATATATTCCTGGTGACCTGGCAGTAAACCCCTACAACAAAGTGCTAAAGTTACTTTAAGTGAGCTTTATACTAGAGCCAGCCAGTGCTGACTCCCAAGAGGCAATTTGTATATTTCTTTCCAACTCCATGTTCAGTAATGTCAAGTCAGTAGCTTAAATCAGTCATAGTGGGAATATTTACACCACAGAAACTAGAAAACATTGCAAATCAAAGTCTTTGTCTCCTTCTAGAGAACAGTTATTAAACCTTTATCAGCCAGTGACTGCCATAAGTAAGCAACCTTTCATCGGTGCTATAAAAAGCAGGCTTGGATTCTTTCCCTTCTCTGTCTGGGAGAGTTCTCTAGGATTTCGAAAGTGCCAAAATTTTCAAGTCTGCAAGTTCACTCTCTCCAAGAAAATACACCTGAACAGCATCTTTAGTGCTGCTAAATTACACTACAGGGGGAAAAAATACTTTTTTGCTAAATCAGCTTTTTGATACTGCTCTAATATTTCAGTTCCTGGCTTCCTGACAGCTAGGAGTCTAATTACCACTCTCCCATTCATCCGTTCAGCAATCCTTGACTATTCAGACGTTCAATCCAGTGGGGCGTACAGATTACTCCTTACTCCTCCTCTTCCTTCCTGCTTCCTGCAACAGGACTTCGTCCAGATGCAGAAACAGATGCCCATTGTTTTGTGATATGGAATGCTACTCATCCTACCTAATAAAAGAGAAACATGGTAATTGGCGTACGACCGCTACTCTTCCCATTGGTTATTCAGGGCAATATGCAAATTAACTGCCAGCCAAGATGGCGGCCGGCAGCCAGGCAGCTTGAAACTAACATGAGGCTTGCTTGCTTCAGTGATGGAGGAAACCAACGTTCCTGCCTACCCCTGCAGGCCTCTGAGCTGCAAGCAACTATGTAACAAACATAGAAGCTAAACAAAACCCCAGAAACCTGCTGGGCTTCAGCCAGCAGGATCGCAACATTGTAAGCAAAGGCCAGAAACCTACTTTCAGCAGCGGAGGCCTAAGAGCTGGAGCCAAGCCTCAAAGCTAAAGCTGGCCCAGAATAAAAAAAAAGAAAAGAAAAAAAGGAGCAGTTGGGAGCTTCAGTCACCCCCAGCCTGAAAACAGCCCTCAGCCCCTCACCCAGGCTGGCCAGGCACCCCAGTGGGGACCCCCACACTGATCAAGGACACCCTTCAGGGCAATCCAGCCGGCACCCACCCGTGCACCAGGCCTCTACCCTATACAGTAAAAGGGTAATATGCCTCCCAGCACCGGGATCAGCGGAGCCGCGAGGCCTCCCGGCACCGGGATCAGCATGACAGGGGGCAGCGCCCAAACCCCCTGATCGCCCTGCGGCTCTGTGTGTGACAGGGTGCGGCGCCCCAACCCCCTGATGGGCCCTGCTCTGTGTGTGACAGGGTACAGAGCCCCAACCCCCCTGATGGGCCCTGCTCTGTGAGTGACAGGGGGAAATGCCCCAACCCCCTGATTGGCCCTGCTCTGTGCATGACAGGGGGTGGTGCCGCAACCTCCCCATCAACCCTGCCTTGAGTGTGACAGGGGATGGTGCCCCAACCCCCCAATCGGCCCTACCCTGAGCATGACTGAGGGTGGAATCACAACCTCCCGATCGCCCTGCTCTGTGTATGACAGGGGGCAGCGCCCCAACTCCCCAATTGGCCCTGCTCTGAGCCCGACCAGGGGCTGCACCTAGGGATTGGGCGTGCCCTGTGCCACCCGGGAGCAGGCCTAAGCCAGCAGGTCGTTATCTCCCGAGGGGTCCCAGACTGTGAGAGGGCACAGGCCTGGCTGAGGGACCCCCTCCCCCCGAGTGCACAAATTTTTGTGCACCGGGCCTCTAGTCTATATAATAAAAGCCTAAGCGACCGTTTCGGTGGAATGCCCAGAACAACCAATCGCTATGATGGGCACTGACCATCAGGGGGCAGATGCTCAATGCAGGAGCTGCCCCCTGGTGGTCAGTGCATTCCCACAGTGGGGGTGTTGCTCAGCCAGAAGCCGGGCTCATGGCAGGCGAGCACAGCGGTGGTGGCGGGAGCCTCTCCTGCCTCCGCAACAGCGCTAAAAAGCAGAGAGCTGAGCGGGAAGGAGCAGCGAGCCGGCAGGCAGTAAGGAATGTCCTGGACTGCAAGAGGGCGCAGGCCAATCTGAGGGACCCCGCCCAGTGCACATATTTCATGCACCAGACCTCTAGTATTACTAATAGCCTTGCTATCCAAGTATATACTCCATGCTCTGTGCCAGGTGCTGACAATACAAAGATGGATCAAGCACAGTCCCTCCTTGTGGCAGGTTGCAAGTTTAAGTGTGGCAGACAGACATATAAGTGGCTGCTTCCCACTGTATTTTAAACAAGAGGAGGAACAGCAAAGAACATTATAAAATTTCAGGAGAATTCCAAAAGTGTACAACTTCTCAATTCCATGCAATTCATTGACTTAGTGACCACAGTGAGCCGGGCACTGTACATATCTGTCACCTGTTCATGAGGTTATAGAAACGTAGTGAGCGAGGCAAACACACAATCAGTGAAGTAGGAGCCACAAAGCAGATGCCAGTCAGCAGTCCTTAGAACTACACCATAGATGTCCTTTTTTTAAAAAAATATATACTTTTATTGATTTCAGAGAGGAAGGGAGAGGGTGAGAGAGAGAGAGAGAAACATCAATGATGAAAGAGAATCATTGATTGGCTGCCTCTTGCATGCCCTACAATGGGGATCAAGCCTACACCCCAGGCATATACCCTAACTTGAAATCCAACCATGACCCTCTGGTTCAAAGGTCAATGCTCAACCACTGAGTCATGCCACTGGGCAGCAAATATTTTCTTAAAGGGCCACATAGTAAATCATTTAAGCTTTGCAGTCCATATGGTCTCTGTTGCTAACTAATTCTACCTTTGTAGTAAAAAAGCAGCCACAGTCAATACATTAAGTTTCGAGCATGCCAAGCTCCAATAAAACTTTATTTACAAAGACAGGTAAGTGGGCTGGAGAAGTGACCTGTAGGCCATACTTTGCCAACCCCAATTTCAATCTTAAAAATTGAGCGAACTCAAACATCTTCATAGTTGCCTGTGACATTTACCAATATCTCCTTCTTATTTCACCTTCTCTTTCTTCAGGCAAGATTGTCTTAACATGCACTCAAAGCAACTGGTGATTAAACAATTTCATAAATTAATATTTTAAATAGTCTTCTGCTTTCTCACCCTCTATCAGTCTTCCTAGCACCTGGCACTTAATAAGCTCATAGTAGATCCTCAGTATAAGCAATTGGTTCTGTTGGTTCCATTAAAATGATGAAAGTTGCTCTGCCTAATTTGTAGTTAGTTTAGAACTTTAGGGTCTGAATCAAGACATAAATGCAAAAGTAGGATTTAAGAAAAACTGCACATTTGGTGGGAGACATTAGTTACAAATGAAGGCTGTATTCAAGCATTGATGGTTACTGTTTGCTAAATAGAAAGTACAAGTTTAAAATGAGATAATTTCTTTAAAATAAGTTATTTGGGTAAGTATTATTTGAAAGTTTACTGAGAAAGCTTACTGAGTTTATCTGACTTTTTCATAAATTAAAGTAACTACCATTGGCTTTTGTAAGAAGTAAAAGGAGATAGAGAGAAAGGGTTGAAAGTTCAGTGTTTCTTCTATTTTGTTGCACAGAAATTTCTTGCCGGGAGCCGGTCCATCCTTGCTGTTTCAAAGGACCTGGCATACATGGCATACTGTTCTTAAAATGTTTGCTCACCTTCTTGGCACTATGTGTTTTAACCAAGGTTTCCTCTCTGAGAAAGGTTGTTTCCCCAGGTAGGGATTTTCCCCTGAAGTTAGGGAGGGAATAAAACCCCTCAACTAAGTGCCAGGCGGGTAATTAATCACTTTAACTATGAACAATCATGCTTAAGCTACATAATCTTTACACCCTGGAATGGAGATAAGAAACGCCCTAACCTTTGTAATAGAGATTGATAGGATTGAATCAACTGGTATAAATACAGATGTAACAAGACAGCGACAGACAGAACTCAGAACACAGAACCTACACTCAGAACCTAGGCACAGAACCTACACTCAGAGCCTAGGCACAGAACCTACACAGAACGTTTTCTAGAGACAGAAGAACTTCGCTGGAGAGAACATGGCAAAAGATCTTGGACAGAAACTGGCCTCAGAACCTAGAGACAGAACCTAGCGAGAGAACATGGCAAAAGATCCTGGACTGAACCTGACTACAGAAATTGGCAAGAGAACCTGACTAGAACCTGGCTACAGAACCTGGCTGGAGAACCTGGACAGAACCTGGCTGGAGAACCTAGCGAGGGAACATGGCCACAGAACCTGGTTGGAGATCCGAAGCAGAACCTCTCTGGAGATCCAGACCAGAACTTGGCTGGAGATCCTGGCTGGAGATCCTGGCTAGGCTGCTGATCAACTGAACACTGTCTCCGTGCCCTTCCTTCTTCGCCGACTCCGTCTACGCCTTTGGGAACCCCTGGACCTGCTGGGGTTGGACCCCGGCAATTTCTAAATTAGGTAATAAGTTAAGGCATTACAAGATCCAAAATTTGATCTCCTGGCATTAGTAAACACAGTATTAATGGTACCATAAAGACTTCCAAAATGGGAGTTAATTTAATTCATTCTCATTTAAATAAGAGTCATTAAAAAGTAAACAGTACATTTCCCCCCAACAATAATTTTTCCTTTCTCCAAGTTGCATATATATTACTCTAACTCAGATTACTATTTCCTCAGTAGAATTTTACATGTTTGGTAAGTATAAAATGCTACTCTAAATACATATATTTAATCTTCTGGTACGTTTTTCAGAATACTCTTAGTTATCTTTTATTGTGAATTTGAAAGAGTACCTTTATATAGGGAAAAAAAAACCCTGTATAGAGACACTATATGCAGAGTATATAAGATTATTTTATGGATGTAATAAATGGATAATTTACTAACTCTGAAATGAAATCTATCAATAAGTAAGCTAAAAAATTTGTAAGTTACCTATTTAATATGATCCTATCTAAAATATCATTTACTAAAAATATATTTTAACAGAAAATAAAGCAAAACATTCATAATACCAAAAAATGGGTTTAATAACTCAATTTATTATTGAGGGGACTCTTTACCCTTTTTCATTTTTTGCAAGTTGAGAAACAGCACCACCCAGTAGACTGAGATTCCCAGGTGCAAAATATGGCTCTTTTGCTTAGTGACTGAATGACCATGGCCATGTTACTTAGTACTCTATGGATTCCAATTTGCTCTGCTGTAAAGTGGGAATAATACTGGAACCTATCTCATAACATTGATGTGAGACTTAACTGGGATAATATTTGTAATCCACTATAAACAGAGCTTAATACATAGAAAATGCTGAATACAGTTTAGCCATTAGTAATGTGCTCTTTTTTTTTTTTTTTGGTTCGTTATCATTTTATTTACTACAAATTGACTTCACAAATGACAAACAAGAGACTATAGCTGCATAGAAAGGCAGAAAAGAGAATTGGTGTCAAGCAGTTTGGACTGAGAAAGACACCAGATTACAGCTCAGTGTCTATGTTACAGCTGCGCACTTCTGGCGAGGAGCTCTGGCTTCCCGGGGAGGGGGGGTCTGGTGCAGGGCACCAGGATTCCAAAGCAATTTAGGCCCAGGAGTAACAATTAGACCAGAAATCCAAATGGCAAAAGTGTGTACAGTCACAGATTCTATGGTTAACTACAACTCAAATACAGAAAATGTGTCTGCATGCACACAAACTCAAATATGGACATGATAGTAAAAGATTTATACTTTGCTTCAGCTTTCTTTGTCATTAGTGCCTTAGATTTAATATAAAGACTTTCCCATTGTGTTGGCATCGAAGTAACATTTTTAAAATGAAGTTTCAGAACACTGAAAGCTAAATTTCAGACCTTGCTAAACCGGAGTCACTTCAGTGTCTTCCGTGGAAAGGAATTGTATACAAGGTACAAGTCACTTGCAGCTTTAGCTCACTGAACCTTTTTTAAAAAGAAAGGGACTGTGCTTTACTGTAAATTGCATTTTAAAGCAGAAGCAATATAATGGTCCTTCTGGAATCTCATAAACTTTGAATAAAAATGAGCAGTTCACACTTAATGCTTTGTTTTATAAAGCTCTTCCAGATACTTCAAGTGTGAAAGCTGCTACTTTACATAAAACAACATTCTATTGTATAAAACTAGCTTCTAAATGGATAACATTTAGGTACATTTCATGGCACTTTAAAATGCATTGTTTCTTGGACCTGCCTTTATTGGTGATGTCTGTAACTCAATTATAAAACAATTTAAGGTCTGGAAACATGATCTCAACACAATCTTATTTTTAAAACAGCATTTTTATCTTCTAAATATATTTATGGTACAAAAGTTACTTTCAGACATATAATAGGTTGACCTGAATCACTATAGCAATTAATATTTAACCCATAGACTCAAGGATGATTGGAAAAGTCCTCCAATAGAAGGTAGTCTAGTAGTGCTGAGCTTCGCATCACATAGCCTACCTTTTATGTGTTGTCATCTCTTTTTCCCTCTGTGCCCCTTTCATTCATTCATTCATTTATTCAAGAAATAATTGTGAGCACCTACTATGAGACGAGCAACAGGTTAGGCCCTGGGATTGCTGTACTAAACATAAAGATCAGTGTAGTGGGTGTTGTAGGGAGATTCACACAATAAACAAATAAGTTAATAAATAATATATCAGTGAGTAATAAATACAACGAAAAAATAAAGCATGGCAAGAAATATCAGATATGCAGAAGCAAGCAGGGGTTGCTCTTCTACCATGGATGGTGAGGGAAGGCCTCCCAGAGAAGGTATCATCTGAGCAAGAACCTGAAAGAAGTGAAGGAGCAGCCATGTAACCATCTAAAGAACGTATTCCAGGCGGAAGAAACCGAGGTTAAGTTCATTCTCAATAATTTATTCCGCTCTCTCTTACAGGCCACTCATTCCGTTTTCAGCTATGTCTACTGTTTAGCCTGGCCACTGAGGTTTTAATATTAATTTTTATATTTTTCATTTAGAAGTTCTACTTACTTTTTAAATCTGTTTGATGATTTTACAGTCTCTTGTTCCTTGCTCATATTTTAATCCCACGCTTTATTGCTTCAAATTATATTAAAGATATTTATTATATATTTTTTGCCTGATTAATTCAATATCTGAAGTATTAAGGATTATTTATAGTTGCACAAAACAGTATTACCACAAACACAGTAACTTAAGATAAAACATCTGTCATCTCAGTTTCTGTGGGTCAGGGCTCTGAGCATCATCTAGCTGAGTCCCTTGCTAGAGGTCTCACAAAGCTGCAATCTAAGTGTTAACCAGGGCTTTTATCTCATCTGAGACTCAATTTAGGGAAGGATCCCCTTCCAAGCTCATATGGTTATTGGCAGAATTTAGTTCCTTGCAGCCTTCCTTCATGGGTGAGGCTCTCAGTTTCTTGCTGGCTGCTGGCTAGAGACTGCTCTCAGATTCTTGCCCTGTGGCTTCTTCCATAGGATATCTCACTACATAGCAGATGGCTTCTTCAAAGCTACCAAGGGAGAGAGTCTCCTCAAAAGATGTGCAATACAGCCTGCACCTGTGTGGCTCGTGGTTGAGTGTCAACCTATGAACCAATAGGTCAGGGTTCGATTCCTAGTCAGGTCACATGCCCAGGTTGTGGGGTCAGTCCCCAATGTGGGGTGTGCAGGAGGCAGCCGACCTATGATTCCCTCTCATCATTAATGTTTCTATCTCTCTCTCCCTCTCCCTTTCTCTCTGAAATCAATTTAAAAATTTGTGCAATATAATATTATGTATCATAATCATAGAAGTGACAATCCATCCCTTTTGCTATATTTTACGAATTAAGAGTCTCAGGTAGCACCCATGCTCAAGGAGAGGAGACTACACAAGGATGTGCATAGCGAGCAGCAAGAATCACAAGGCCACAAGAGAGTCTGCCAGCCATTGGGTTTGATTCTGTTGTGTTTCAGCTGGTTCTCTCACATGGGGCCTTGTTTCAAATTTGAGGTTATTTTTTGTTAAGGAAATTCTTGGAGGCATAGATATAAGAAAGCTCCTCTAGAAAAGATACAGCTTTGCTTCTACCTTCTCTTAGGAAAAAAAAAAAAATCGAGAACATGTTGAAATTAGCTCCTGGTTAAGGTTTTTATGAACCACAGGAGTGGCAAGAATTCAAATTTCAGACCCATGTGAGAGCCATACTGTTTTTACAAATTCTCAGGAAGGGCTTTTTTCTCCCTACTACACAAAAGCAATGCCAAGACAAGCATACTTTTTTGTCGCTCTGCACAGTGGGTTTTTACTGGTTTGCTGGTTAACTGAAGATGCAGTGCTCTGGTTTCTAAAACTGCTCACTTTGGTTGGGTCTTCGTTTTTGTCTCCTCTTGTCTGCCCTAAGAAGCCATCAAATAGAAGTTCCCATAGGCAGATGCCGCTAGCGATGTCATAAGTATTAAATAGATCCTAGCCTTTTGTGGGTGGTGGCGAACGCGGAGAAAACGTCATGAAGGCCTCGGGCACGCTTCGAGAGTACAAGGTGGTGGGGCGCTGCCTGCCGACCCCAAGTGCCACACACCACCCGTCTACCGCATGCACATCTTTGCACCTACCCATGTTGTTGCCAAGTCCCGCTTCTGGTACTTTGTGTCTCAACTAAAGAAGATGAAGAAGTCTTCAAGGGACATTGTCTACTGTGGGCAGGTGTTTGAAAAATCCCCCCTTTGGGTAAAGAACTTTGGCATTTGGCTGCGCTACGACTCCCGCAGTGGCACCCACAGCATATACCGGGAGTCCCGGGACCTGACCACCGCAGGCGCCGTCACCCAGTGCTACCGAGATATGGGGGCCCGGCACCGCACCCGCACCCACTCAATCCAGATCATGAAGGTGAAGGAGATTGCAACCAGCAAGTGCCGCCGACCAACAGACAAGCAGTTCCAAGACTCCAAGATCAAGTTCCCGTTGCCGCACCGGGTCCTTCATCGCCAGCGCCAGCCACACTTCACCACCACAAGGCCCAACACCTTCTTTTAGATTCAGGGTCTCTCCGTCCCTTGGTCTACCCAAATAAACTCTTTGGGGGAAAAATAAAATTATATATATCTCCTAGAGTAGGGTTGTGAAAGGGCAGTCATAAATTGTGAGGGAAGAAAAAAATGCTACATTTTAGTATAATCTTTTCATATTATTTAATCACATCATCACCAGGAAGTTGCTCATATTATGAAGTATAATCATTCATTTTGGAAACTGGAGGCAACACAGGAATTAAAAAGCTATAATGTCTCAAAAAAAGTAAGATAACATCATTCATTCATTTATTTTATTTGCTAAGTATTTATTGAGTACCTACTAGGTATCATATCAGACAATTATCTAGCTTTTGGTGACATGTCAATAGATGTAAGTGACAAAGGTCCTTGACCATAGGGAACTTACATTCTAGTAAGAATTTTAGTAAGTATAAGGACATAAAGCTATTTCTTGGAAAGATGGAAAGATATGGCAATAAGAAACTCAAAGGAGGCTCAGAAAAATAAATATAAAACATAAAATTCTCATACATGGCACTTTACTTAGAAGTAGATTTGACCCTTCATTTTCAAAAACAAATATGTTCTTAAAATTCTTGCTAAGCCTGTAATAACACACTATGTCCTGTAGGGTGGACTCAAGCTTCTTGCATCTGGATGGGGCACTAAAGGATAAAATTAAACTCATCTCTTCTGACAAACAGAACACAATAGAAAGCTCAGAAATGCACAGCAAAAGAAACCATCAACAAAACAACAGGAAAGCCCACTGCATGGGAGAATATATTTGCCAATGTTATCTCCGATAAGGATTTAATCTCCAACATTTACAGGGAACTCCTACGACTCAACAAAAGGAAGATAAACAATCCATACAAAAAATGGGCAAAAGACCTAAATAGACACCTTTTGAAAGAGGACATACAGAAGGTCAAGAGACATATAAAAACATGCTCAAAGTCACTAATCATCTGAGAGATGCAAATCAAAACATCTCACAGCTGTCAGAATGGCTATCATCAACAAATCAACAAACTGACAAGTGCTGGAGAGGATGCGGAGAAAAAGGAACCCTCTTGCACTGCTGGTGGGAATGCAGACTGGTTCAGCCATTGTGGAGAACAGTTTAGAGTTTCCTCAAAAAAATTAAAAACGGAACTTCCATTTGACCCAGTAATCCCATTTATAAGAATATATCCCAAGAAAACAGAAACACCAATCAGAAAGGATATATGCATCCCTATGTTCATAGCAGCACAATTTATAATAGCTAAGATCTGGAAACAGCCTAAGTGCCTATCAGCAGATGAATGGATTAGAAAACTGTGGTACATATACATAATGGAATACTACACTTCTGTAAAAAAGAAGGAATTCTTACCATTTGCAACAGCATGGATGGAACTGAAGAGCATTATGCTTAGCAAAATAAGCCAGTCAGAGAAAGATAAACATCACATGATCTCACTCATTTGTGGAATATAATGAACAACATAAACTGATGAAGAAAAACAGAACCAGAGTCACAGAAGCAACGACTACACTATCCAACCTATGAGGGAAGGCAGGGGGTGAGGGAGTAAGAGATCAACCAAAGGACTTGTATGCATGCATATGAGCATAACGAATGGACACAGATGGGGGGCTGGGGGGGCGGTGAGGGCATGTGCTGGCAATTGGGGGCGGCCGGGGAGAGATAAATGGGGGGAAAAGGAGACTTATGTAATACATTAAACAATAAAGAACTTAAATTTTAAAAAATATAAACCTATGCATATATGGTCAATTAATTTAGGACAAAGGAGTCAATAATTGGAAAAGGACAATCTCGGCATTGTAAAGCTCAGTCTTCATTTCCTGCTGGTTATAAACAAAAGGTCTTTCCCAGTTTTTAAAGGCCACCACGTTCCTTAGCTCATGACCCCCTTTGTCTGCCCTCAGAGGCTGATTCCCTCTCACACTAGGGAACTGTCCTCCTATCGCATCTCTGACCAGCAGGGAAAGGCGGTGCACTCTCAAGGACTCATGTAATTAGACTGGGCCCCCTGATAACCCAGTGAAATCTCCCATCTTGATCACATCTCAAAGCCTCTTTTGCCAATGTTACTGACTGAACGTCTGTTTCCACCTAAAATTGATATGCTGAAATTCTAGCCTCCAAGGTGATGGCATTAGAGGTGAAGTAGGGAGATCATGAGAGAAGTGCACTCATGAGTGGAATTAATGCCCTTAGAAAGAGCCACCAGAAAGCTCTGCCTTGCCTTCGTCGTTATGTCGGGGTATAAGAAAATGATCATCTGACACCTGGAAAGGGTCCTCATCAGAACCTGACCATGCTGACACCTGACCTCAGACTTCCAGCTCCCAGAACTGTGAGGAACAAATTTATGTCATTGATAGGCCTGTTATTTCTAAGCCCCTCTCCCTGAGTCTATGCTATTGTGCTGTAGCAGCCCAAACGGACTCAGATAGCCGTGTAAGGTAACAGCCACAGTTCTGAGTAGCAGGACACAGGCATCTTTGGGGGGCCGTTATCCTGCCTACCATACAGCCCCAGTGACTTAGCTCCAGGGTGGTCCTGAAGCAGGAAAGTTATACTGGCTACAAACAGAGGCTGCGTTGGGAAAAAGAAGGAAAGAGCTTTCATGGTCTCTTTTGGTCATGCATAGCACAAAATGGAAGACTTCAAATAACTGCCATCATTAAATTCCTAACTATTATATAGAAGTAATTTCAGAAAGTTCCAAAGGAGGAAATAAACTTCCTACATAAAGTAACTGGAATAGAACCTTTTTATTAGGATGCCCTTATTTTGGGATACAGAACTTACTTTGCAAGCTATGTACTATTAAGTTCCCATTACATATTATCAAAATTCTTTATGAAACAATAAAAATCCAAATCTATCATACCAAGTCATGTTACAATAGGGAAATATTATTTGTTTTCATAAAACCGTTAATAATGGCAATGCATGTGTGTGTGTGTTTTTTTCTTTCTCTAGGAGTATGCTTGTGGTGCTTTATCACTTCAGGATAATTCTCTCTTTTTTGTGATACAAGTGTTTTCCATTAATTTAACCTGAAATGGCAACTTTAAAATGTTCTTTCTGATTTCAGAGTACATTTATTTCTGTCCATTAGAAGATTTGCTTTGGGTTATTTTAGTATTATTTAGCCACTGTAGTCTTCTTATGAGAATTGCTTTCTAGAAGGTAAAATTGGTTATAATCTCTGACTATTAAATTTTTCCCCAAATTTTAATGTAAAATATTCCTGCAATTTTCAATGCTAATCTATCTAAGTCAACATCATAATTGGACTATTTATGTAACTACTTTATGTTATGAATAACTTCAGGAGCCATATCTTGCCATAAAATTCTTATTCAGTTTATCTGCTAAAATTTATCTGAGGAAACAATACATATTCCAGATATAGCTCAGGGTAACCTTTAGTTAATGCCCTTGGATCTTTTTATAGCAATAAAATCCATTCAGAATGCAGCACCTTTGAAAGAAAGATAGATGCAATGAAATGTTCATCTTAATGGTTAACCAGATTATGTGTTTCTATTTCACCAATGAATGCTATTCACATAGTAAATTATTCATTATCCAAATGAGAATAAGGTATTCTGATATATCGAATATTATGGTTAATGCAACATATAAATATCCTGCAATCATAACCTTTAGGAACAAAATTTAATCATTAATAACATAGATATTCCCAGAAATTAATCCAAATACAAAGAAAGCCAATAGTTTTTGGTTGTCACACCTAGGAAAGGTGGACACACACACCAAGTAGAATTGACAACTGTAATGCTTAAGAGCAAGAGAAGCAATTCTGGAGAAAAACAATAATGAGAGGAATTGTTCCCTTGTTCTGTTCCTGAGAGCATGTGAGGTGCTTAATATACATCCTGAATACATTCCTTACAACTGCTGTGTAACTTACGTGGCATGACCATTTTGGAGATGAGGAAACTGAGGCTCAGAGGCAATTTTTAAAATTTGATTTAGGTCAAATAACTAAACGAGTTGGGATTTGTGAATCGGAGTCTGAGCTCAAAGTTCATTATCTTTCTAAAATTTACTAAAAATTTTAGATGACAGTTGAAAACACCATTACTCTTTAAATTTAGAGGGAAAGATACTTTTATTTGGAGTTTTAGAACAAATAGACAATTTTGCCTTGTCACGCCACTGTACACATAGATATAAAAAAGTTCATATGTCAATTTTAAAAAACTATAGCTATCAGACAATAAACAACTTTACTATGCTTTTCTTATTAACATATTGCCAGTATAACATTCAGAGTGAAAACAGAGCTAGCTTAGGAGCCAAAAACAATAGAAGGAGACGAAACAGAAAAATACAGAGCATCCAAATCTGTTGGACTTTGGTTTCCAAATGTGCCTTCGCTGGATTCAGCAGAGAGAATGCCAATTCCTAAAATAATTATCCAAATTTAAAAAAAAAGTATTTTTCTGTTCAATATAATCATTGAGTTTTCCATTTGTTTCATGTATAATACAATTTTAGGCAAATACTGAGTCATATCACCAAATTGTATTCCCCAATAAATAACATTAAGATACATATTTGTTCACTATGTATGTTACTGATCCATCTGTAAACTTGAAACAAAATGATGGTAAATCACAACTATTAAGTGTGTATAATGTCTATATAATTCACAGAACTTCCAATAACTGTCACCATAAGAATACAACTGATAATCCTCCCAGTAAGTCTTCTATTGAATTTGCACAATATAATGAACTAAAAGAATAATTTATGTTGTCTGTATTTTCCTGTCACTTTTCTTAATGTTGTTAAGATTTTCTACCATAATTAATCAATATTAATTTTACTATTTTACTAACAATATTCAATACTATAACTGAATGCTACATATACTATTACTTTAAGTAGCTGGTTTTGCTATGTTTAACACTATCCTAAAAGCACTCCCTCAAGATTAGAAAATCATGCAGCCTTGCTTTTCCTCCAAGAAATTTAGTTCCCAAATCCAATTAAGTTGCAAGTATTTTTTGCAAATTATTTTCATGAGTACAAGCTTTGCAAGAAATCAGAATGTAATTCAAAGCATACATATTTTACTAAAAAAAAAAAAAAAAAAAAAAAAAAAAACTCATTAAAGTGATACACCTGACTTCCAGAAAAAAACAAAAAGCAGTCAAAATATCAAAAATCACTATACGGAAGTAAACAGGAATAACCAGAAACCTGTTCCAGGTAAAAGTTTGATAATCAATCATTGATCATAAGGTAAAAGGCTCCTGTTTTCCTGCCTAGTCTCACCAATGAAAATACCATAACGATGTTGAAAAATGGTGCAGTTGAAAACTCCAAATCCTACGCAGACTTGCAAAAACAATATTCAGACTGAAAACTGTCATACTATCTGGGTAAAGGCCCAGAGCCTAATATATTACAAAACTTTTTATTTATTTATTCTTATTGGCCTCTGTATTGTGGGCAAAAATGGGCCACATGCTAACCTGACTACTTCAGGGAAGGCCTGTGTGTTGGCCTTGAAAACTCAGAGACCTAAAGTAACCAAAAAAGATGGTCTGAAATTAATACTTTTTAAATTAAAAAGCAGTTTATAGTGGTTAGTCATGTCCTAGGCTGGTATCTTCCCTGACAAAGGTCAATCTTTACCTTAATTGAGCCTATTGTCTTTTTGCATCTAAGGTAACATATATCATTGGAATGTCAAAGTAATTTTCCTCCTTTCAGACCCTTCATAGCACAGGCACTGCTCTGCCTAGACCACCAATCCCTTCATTGCTATTGAGTTAATTGTTGACTGTTAACTATCCTGTACCACCTATATAAAAAATATGTGTCTGTCATTATACTTTTCATCCAATCCCAGAGGTTTCCCCACTTTGCTTTTGCCCGCCTCCCTAATCTATCACTAATAGATTTTATGTAACCCACTTATGTCTTCTCTTTTGATTGTAATATATAAAGGAAGGTACTGCCATTCTCTGGAGCATTACCTCAATCCATTGAGATTCTGCTTCCCGGCAATTGTCGACAGTTTGGCTCAAATGAACTAACAAAAATTCTTCACAGATTCAAATGTTTCTTACATTAATAGTATCATCCAAAAGACATCAGGTGTGGTTAATTTTTTTTGAAGAATAGTTTTATTTATTTGTGTTTTGTGTGTGTGTGTGTGTGTGTGTGTGTGTGTGTGTGTGTGTGTGTGAGAGAGAGAGAGAAAGAGAGAGAGAGAGAGAGAGAGAGAGAGAGAGAGAGAGAGAGAGATAGAATAAAGAGAAACCTCTGTGTGAGAGCAACATCAATCAGCTGCCTCTGGCACTCCCCCTACCAAGAATCAAGCCCAAAACCCAGGCATGTGTCCTGACCTGGAATCTAACCAACAACCTCTCCAGGCCAGGTGTGGTCAATTTTTAAAATCATGCAGTTTGACTAAGCAAGAAGCATTACATATGTTGATAT
Source organism: Myotis daubentonii (assembly GCF_963259705.1). Classification (NCBI taxonomy): domain Eukaryota; kingdom Metazoa; phylum Chordata; class Mammalia; order Chiroptera; family Vespertilionidae; genus Myotis; species Myotis daubentonii. The sequence goes on from NC_081841.1 coordinate 61,261,122, forward strand.
AAAATCAATCTCTCTTTCTCTCTCTCTCTCTCTCTCTCTCTCTCTCTCTCTCTCTCTCTCTTTCTCCCCTCCCCTTCCCCCCCCCGTGTGTGTGTGTGTGTGTGTGTGTGTGTGTGTGTGTGTGTGTGTGTGTTTAGTGGGGGATGCATGCGAGGGGCTGTTATGATTAATGGGAATGAAACTAGAACTCAGAGTTCCGCATGTATGAGATTTCATGTCAAATATAAAATTTACACCAGTGATCAGCCTTATTATCCATAAAATGATAAAGAAAAACAAGTTGTTTATGGCATGTCAATAACAAACACACCAATAGCCTCCAGAACCACATCACTTTATATAACAGCTGATTGCAATTACAGATGTCAGTGTAATCTAGAGAGTACCAAGGCATGTAGAAAAATCTTGAGAAAAATGCCGTCATTTCTGTGTGACTAGGAATAATAATTTTTCATAGAGAAAAGATACTATGAATTATAACTGAAAAGTAAAAACAGGAGAATTGCCCCACAAACAAAGGCTGATAATTCTTCTTTTCCTGAAACATCCCTTTCTTTAATATATTTTTATTGATTTCAGAGAGAAAGGGAAAGGGAGCAATAGAAACATCAATGATGAGAGAATCATTGATCAGCTGCCTCCTGCATGCCCCCTACTGGGGATGGAGTCTGCAACCCAGGCATGTGCCCTTGACCAGAATCAAACCCAAGAGCTTTCAGTCCACAGGCTGACACTCTATCCACTGAACCAAACTGGCCAGGGCTGAGACATCCCATTTTTTAAAAAAATAGTAAAGTATCAGACAAACATTTACTCTCCTTAGAACATCAAAAGGAACTTTCAATATCAGGTGTTTTCTAAGTATCTGGGTATCATTGAAAGGCAAATAAAACATCACACTTCACAATTAGACTTGCATTTTAACGATATTACTTAATTGACTCATGTCAACTGGACACTGTGTCTCTTTATTACTTTCCTTTTTAATAATTTTTTGTCTTACTTTTTTATTTGTTTAGGTTCTTTCGAATAGAAAGATTAGTATCAGATCTGTAATTCTATAAACTCCATTCCACAATTCCACAGAGGCTCAATTCCACAGCCACTGCACTATAATGCCTTTTCCCTGGCTTCTACAAAAATAGAAATATGGTTTATTTACCTCCCTCACTGAGAGCAGATCTCTGTGCAAATTTTAATTTCTTTTTTCTTTTTTGTTAATCCTCACCTGAGGATATTTTTTTCCATTGATTTTCGAGAGAGATGAAGAGAGAGAGAAACATTGATGTGAGAGACACATTTACTGGTTGCCTCCTGCACACACTCTGACCAGGGATGGGAATGGAACTAGAAACCCTTTGGTGTTCGGACTGATGTTCCAAACACTGAGCCACACTGGAAATATTGTGATGAATAATTGTGATGTCCTTATAGATACAATTGAAAGGGGGAACTGGAAACTACAAAAGTGAAGCTTCAAGTATTTTTAAATTACAAATACCCTGGCATGAGCTGACGTATTCTCTCAGTGACCTCTGTTTAATTCCAAAGGCACATCCTCAGTTACCTGTATAAATCCACCACATAGGCACCTTGGCACTAGCAAAGTTGTAGGAGGGAGTAGTAGGAGAAAGATGAGATGGAATTCTCTTTTCATATCCTCACCTCTGTTCGCTTTTGAAAAGCTGAAAAATATCAAAGCTAAGCTATTTTTCCTGCTGGCACCCTAAGAGCAATTATCTCATCTTCCACCTGCCTCCTAGGAATAGGTCTTACAATAGTTAAGCAAGGGGCTCATATATCATGCCAGTCAAATCATCAGATGGGCTCACTTTCTGTTAGAATATGGAAATGAAAAAATTCACAGACTTCAAATATCATTCAAAAAATTCAATTTACAGGAATTCTCCTTCACCAAGCCAAATGTTATCTTTGACTTCACAAAGAGAATTTCAGGTGTTTTGAACTCTTCATTGTTCAGAGCCGCTGGAAAACGAGAACCTGCCATCTGCATGATTGCATCCATCAGAAATATTGATGCTCACAGGTAATCATTTAAAAGCAGAGATGATGAATTCCTACTGATTGAAGTCATCTGTGTTCCCAACATCAATGCCCACACCAATACATAGATGCTACTCAGAAACCGTGAGCCCGAATGTCACCAATTTTCTCCACGTTTGAGAAGTTTCTTGTGTGGGGACATTGCAAAGCATGTACTCTCTAGAAAGGAACAAAGCCAGCTTGAAAAACTCAATCACAAAAGAAGTAGAATGATTTTGTGTCACAATTTCCACAGAAGGGATTAGCTTAAGCTAGTGGAAGCCACCATTACATGGCTTCGGGGCTCCACACTGGTCACTTACTCTCCTTCACTCCTTTCTTATTGCTCCCTGACAGCCTGTTACTCTTTGTAGTATAACCCTGGCCATAGCAACATCCCTAGTGACACAGGGGCAGGACATAATCAAGACAGAGGTTTCTTTAAAGGTTTGTCTTGTTTCTTTTCTGGGAATCACTGATCTGGTATTCTTATGATGAGTTCAAAGAGACAGAAACAGCATCAAAATATTTATCCTGTAACAATAGACAAGAAATGCCTCTTAAACCATCTAATGACACTAGCTAATGTGTTGAGCAGTTCCTAAGTGCCAGGTACATGTGTAAACATATATATGTTGAGTCCAAGTATTTGTTTCTTATGCTTGAAAAAAAGAAAACAATATGTTACTACTCAGGACTCAACTGCCTTGGATGTTTGAATTTTAGTTCTACATGTCAAGACAACACAATAGTGACCATGCACGTTGCTTCAGCTTCTAGGTGCATTCCTCATTAACATTGTAAGATTTGCTACCATATTTAAAAAAACATTTAATTGGATTAGGTATCATGCTTCTTATGGCACATGTGTTATTTCTAATATTTATAATGTCAAGGTGGTCTGACTTCTTGAAGACATTTACACACTTGCTTGCTAGTCCTAGGAGTAATATTAATTTTTCCATTCGTTCATTCATTCATTCATTCATTCTGTACCATCTGAGACTAGCTCTCAGCAAGAAAGTAGAGGAAATTCCAAAGATATAGAAGTCAGGATTTTTTAAAAATATTATTGCTTATGCTGCTTTATTTTCTGAATATTACTGGGAAATTTAAGTTTAAAAGGTATAGTAAATACAGTATAAGAGTTAGCACTAAATGGCAGAGACTTTCTTAATCTCAAACACTGACAGAACTGGCCTCTTTTTTGAGCAAACATCTTAGGGTATAATTCTTTCCATAAAGACAAAGTGTGTGTGTGTGTGTGTGTGTGTGTGGTGTGTGTGTGTGTGTGTGTGTGTGAATAAGAGAGAGAGGAGGAGGGGGGGAAGGGGATAAGGAGGAGGAAAATGGGGTAGGGGAGAGAGAGAGAATATGCTACAAAGCTCTGCACCCTCTCACAGTCCGGGAGCCCTTGGGGGATGTCAGACTGCCATGGAGGCAGGAGAGGCTCCCGCCACTGCCACTGCACTCGCCAGCCATGAGCCCAGCTCAGGGCTTCTGGCTGAGTGGCACTCCCCCTGTTAGAGTGCACTAATTGAGCGTCTGCCCCCTTGTGGTCAGTGCGCATCATAGTGACCGGTCATTCCGCCATTTGTTTGGTTTGCATATTAGCCTTTTATTATATAGGACTAGAGGCCCAGTGCACGAAATTTGTGCACAGGGGGCAGAGGGTCCCTCAGCTCGACCTGCACCTCTCCAATCTGGGAGCCCTCAGGGGATGTCCTACTGATAGCTTAGGCCCGCTCCCTGTGGTTCTCTGCTGTCTGCGGGGCCCGCTTGACCACTCCCAGGTCGCCGCGGGCAATGACCAAGCAGGCCCTGCTCTCAACAGCTGCCCCCCCCCCGGGACTGGAGGACTCCAGCGGGGCTGAGAGGACTGGACACCGCCATCTTGTGTCTATGGGTGCCGCCATCTTTGTGTTGGAGTGAAAGTTAATTTGCATATTACTCTTTTATTAGATAGGAAAGGCTTTAAATTATACCAGCCAGGGACAATAACCATATAAGCAAATATACTCAACAATCTGATCTTTCACTTGATTGAAATCAAGTGAAAGACTTTTGGTGGCATCTCTTCAGCTAGGGAATTTATATGGAATGCTCCTTAATAATGGAGAAAGTGGCATAGTTTCATTGTCTTACCTCTGCTAGTAGTTAGGCTACACCTGTAATAACCAATGAGTGATCTGAACACAAATTCAGAAATTATTTGTAGTTCAAAAGAAATACCCATAGAAAAATGCCCTCATTATCATGGGCTCTGACTACCAGACCTAAAGGTTAAGGTTAAATAACCATGAATATCATTTTAGTGCATCATGAGGTACCAGTACACTCTTTCATGGTTTTTTTTTCTTTTCTTTTTTGTTTTTCATGTCAATTTTGTAGGGATCACTATACAGTTTAATATAATCTCATCATCCATCTCTTGGTTATAAAACATGAATGTTTCAGCTATACCAAATTTCAAATACGAACACATGAAAAAAACTGGCACAACCTACCATTAATTAGTGTCCTCAGATAGTTAATTAGAGTAAGTCTTGTTGAAGATACAAACTACAAAAAAATATATACCCCAATAAAAAGCAAAAAATAGTCTTTCAATAAATAGTATTAAATCTGTCATAGACAGGCACTGTTCTAGATCTTGTGACTACAGTGATGACTTCATGTACAGTCCCTTACATGAAGCTGAGAGCCTAATGGGTCAGAAGGTGATAAATGCTATGGAAAGATTAACAGTAGCAATGTGAAGGAAAGTAACAGGAAAGCCCTCTCTGAGAAGGTGGCATTTAGGCTGCAACTAGAATGCCAGGAAGGAAACAATCTCATGAGGATAAGGAGGAAGAGCTCTCTAGGCAGAGGGAATACTCAGTGCACAGGATTTAATTGCAAATAAGTTGGGCATGTGGCTACAACAGAGTGAGCTCTGGTGAGAACAGGACCACAAAAAAAGCTCAGAGAAGGGGGCAGGTCATGGAGAACTTTGTAAGCCCGAATAAGGAGAGTAGATTTTCTTTGGTGCTAGATAGGGAGCTTCTAGGGGGAGTGACATAATCTCATTTACACTTTTAAAATCCTGTATAATAAAAGCGCAATATGCTAAGTGTCCGACTGATCGGTCAACCATTCGGTCGACTGCTTGACCAGTCGCTATGACATGCACCAACCACCAGGGGGCAGACGCTCTGACCCTCTACTGGGGTCCAGCCGATCGGGACTGGGCGAGGGGGCCAGACATGCCCTGGAACCCTCCCGGGGTCCCTCCCCAGCCGGCCAGCCCCCATCGGCCCCGATCTGGACTGGGTGAGACAGCCCTGATTGGTCCCGATCCCTGGCCAGGCCGAGGAACCCCACCCATGCACAAATTCAAGCACTGGGCCTATAATATTACTATAAGATGTTCTTGAGGATGAATTGTTGGATAGCAGCAATCCAAGGAAGAATTACAAAGAGATATCATGCTGGCTTGTACTAGGATGCTAGGAGAAAGAGAAAAGACAGATTTGGGATATGTTTTGAATGGAGGGTTAACCATAACTGGCTGTTGGGATAAATGTGGGGAGCAAGGATAGTAGTGCCAGAACTAAAATGGGGAAGACTAGAAGAAGTAACTTTATGGGTGTGGGGTTAATACAGTTTTGTTTTGGCCATGTTCTGTTTGACATGCCTAGGCACACCATTTCTTGGTGTGTTATCAAGTAGTATACTTCACTACCCTCATGTTTATAAAAATTAAAGGGAAGTCAGACTAAACTTCTTAAATTACATTTTAGACACTATCTTATCATACTCATTCTCTAAGCATCTTGGCTTAGACAGCGTTTCCTCTCTGGAGAAAGATAGGTAAGCTGAAAAGTAAGATGGGCATAAGGACTAACATCCTTGGGCAACAATATCTTACACCCTCCATGTTAAAAATGATGCACTCTCTGGATGAAAATACTGGGTGACCAAAATAGATGAAGCAAAGTAAAAGGGAAACAAATCCCTAATCAGCTGACAAAGCTGACCTTCAGCCTAGCACAGGTCACTCCTGTATAATGAGACTGTTAGTTCAGTGATGGCGAACCTTTGACACGTGTGTCAGAGGTGACACACGAACTCATTTTTTTGGTTGATTTTCCTTTGTTAAATGGCATTTAAATATATAAAATAAATATCAAAAATATAAATCTTTGTTTTACTGTGGTTGCAAATATCAAAAAATTTCTATATGTGACACGGCACCAGAGTTAAGTTAGGGTTTTTCAAAATGCTGACACGCTGAGCTCAACAGGTTCGCCATCACCGGTTTAGTTAGAAAGAGAAGTTGGTGTGAGAATATAGTTCTTGGATGTTCTTATTCTCATCTGATGCCATTGCAACCTTTAAATTCCCTCCTGCCAGAACAGCACAGAGGACAGGGCAAGGGCTAAAACAAACTAATCCAAAATATTGCTTTTGATACCAGGACGCCACACCCCAGTTGTGGTATTATGGAAAATAAAGATCAGTGGACAGAAATAAGAAAGAAATGAAGACTAAAATCTGGGGGGTAATGTGGAGGGGGGGCCATCTTAAGATTTCACTATTACTCTAGTATTGTTCCCTTCTGTGTAGTAGACATTTTTTCAAAGTTAGTCTTCTCCTATGTAATCTTCACATCAGCTCTATGAGGTATGTGTTATTATTATAGATGAGAAAATTCATTTTTAGAGAAGGTAACTTGTGTAGCACTGCACAGTAAGTGATAGAGCCAGGACTGGACTTTAAGTCTCTTTAACTTCAAAATTCATGTCAGTACCTCCATATTAATAATTTGCTAGGTACTTTCTGATTACACAGCAGGAACACAGTGCATTTTCAGTTACCTGTTATTATAAAGTGACAGGCAGACACAGGTGGCACTAAGATCTTTCTGTGCCATGACTATACAGACAAGAATGAATTCTCCCATAAAATGGTGAGAGAGCAAGGACTGTTATATTGATACTAGAGGTCCAGTGCATGGATTCATGCACCAGTGGGGTCCCTCAGCCTGGCCTGCAGGGATAGGGCTGAAAGCAGCTCTCTGACATCCCCCGAGGGGTCCCAGATTGTGAGAGGGTGGTTCTCAGGTGATAGACCCCAGAATCGGGCTCCCTCCTCTCTTCTCCCAGTATTATGTCACTTTCTCTCTGTATCTGTCTCACTTCTCCCATCTCATTTTACCCTAAGTCTGGCGGTAACTGATGACTTATGGGCATTTAGCTGCAAAATGCAATTATTTAGCAAACAGAATTTACTTAACCTGGAATCTAATTGGCCTAGGGCAGGACTCTGCTCAATGTCAGGTTCCTGTCCAGGCCCTTCCACCCAGGCTGAGTCCTGTGGTGGCAGGAACATCCTTCTTCCCACCTGAGCTGCTCCTTCACCTCCTTCCCTCCCTGGAGGTTGCCTGCTGGCCCTACAGTTCACCCAGAAGGAGGGAAGCTGCATCCGGTTTCCCAGCTGAGAGTGGCAGTGGGAAAATTCGCTGCCTCCACTGGAAATCGATATTAAGCAGATGGGCCAGTGCAGGCGCCAGATGTTGGAGCTGCAGCCAGTAGATCCTGCAAGTCTCATCATTTAGCTAATCGAGTCGAAAAGTTTCTGTAAGGGCCAGACCCAAGTCTTCTGCAATGGGCTCGAGGCGTGGTGAGAGCCAGACCCAAAGTGGGGAGTCAATGGGCTAGAGGCCCGGTGCACAGATTCATGCACCGGTGGGGTTCCTCAGCCTGGCCTGCAGGGACTGGGCCAAAACTGGCTCTCTGACATCCCCCAATGGGTTCCAGATTGCCAGAGGGTGGATCTCAGGTGACACGTCCCAGAATAGAGCTCCCTCCTCTCTGGTTCCAGGTGCATCACCCGAGAACCACAGATGCCAAGTCACTGCAGCTCTTCAGCTCCTGCATTGAGTGTCTGCCTCCTGGTGGTCAGTGAGCATCATAGCTACTGGTCAGATGGTCAGACAGTTGCTTAGGCTTTTAGATAGATGATAGATAGATAGATAGATAGATAGATAGATAGATAGATAGATAGATAGATGAACCAGCCTTCAGATTTGCATATTGCTAAAACAAATTATATTTCTTTATGTCTTAACTATGTTATATGTTTATAGTAGACATGTTTTTTAAAGTATGTGTGATAAATCTAAGGTTGGATTGGTGGGTACAAACTTGATTTCATTTGATTTACTTAGCTAGCAGAGCATTTTATAGTAACATCTACTTTTCATTAAACGTACAATAATTAGTGGATGCAACAGTGATTTAAGTTTCTGTGTTATTATCCATTTATTTCTGGGAGAGAAAGAGAGAATATGGCCAAGTCAAGATTAACTTTAGATTTCTGTGCCCGGCAGTAAATAAACCACCAGGCACCACAATATTCCAGCCAGCATGATAGCACAGACATAGAGTTTTTCCAACATATATTAAATAAATATTTTTTGCATTGTAAAAATTCTCATATTTTATGTTGCTTAATCTTGACATGGAAAGGCTCATTTAAAAGGAAGAATTTTTTAACCCCCTCAAATTCTAGTCTCTAATGCAATTTAATTGTTTTGGAAATGATATGTCTCATGAGCTTATGCAGAATTCATTAAAATTCATAGATGGTGATAAATTTGCTAATTTGGAAGCATTTATAGTAAGACATTACATATGTCAAAGTTTTTTCATCACTAACAAATCCAGAGATATAGAACACTTTGAAAATAAGAAATTCTATTTCCCTTTTGCTTCTGAAACCATATCCTTGAATCATCTATTTATTTTCCCAAATAAATAGTATTAAGCAAGCTTATATGTGCAATACTCACATCTAGAATCCTTTTATCTACATAATTGTTAAATATTTAATGATTACAGGAAACTTGTCACACATGAAAGATGGATATATGCTTATTATATTTTCAATTACTGAATATTGTGCCAAGAATATGACATTCTGTTCTTTGTTATTAAATGAAATGTTTGTGTAATGACAGTATCTACCACTTGAGTACTCACTATATGCCAGACACAAATAAGTGTACAATCTACATGGTATATTATTTAAAATGTAAATAATTCAATGTACTAAGTATTCCATTAAAAGAGAAATAAGGAAAAAGCAGTGACTGTCATTATAGACATGCTAGCTGTCCACTGAAATCAGCTGTTCTTCCAATAGTGATAAAATTCTACATGGGATATGGACGTGAAGGTAGACACTGTATATCTCCAGGCTCCCTTGCAGTTAAATGTGGCCATGTGTCCAAGCTCCTGCCAATGGAGTGTGGGTAGAAGCAATGTGTGCAAATTCCATCTCACTGGTTTGAGTGGAAATCAGTGGACCCAGATTAGACTCACCCCCTTCTTACAGCTCTGTTCCTAATTGACTGTAAGGAGCAGAACTGCCAGCCAGATGAAAACATTTAATTTAGGACTGCTATTTGCCCACTATTTTCATGTCTATCTGTTGCAGCCAGATTAGGATAAGCTAATTAATAGGTCATACATACATTACCACATATACATATACATGCATTTTATAGTCAATAACCATTGGGGGCTTTCGTTTTTGCTTTTGCAGGTTTATTAATCCATTAAGTTATATAAGAGCAAGTACAGACCAAAATACAGTGGGGCCTTGACTTACGAGTGTCATGACTAAAGAGTTTTTTGAGATACCAGCTGTCTCTCAGCTGATTTTTTGCATTGAGTTGATAGAGTAATTTGAGTTAACGAGCTCCTTAACGAGCTCGGTCTCGGAATGAATTAAACTCGTAAGTCAAGGCCCAACTGTAGTAAGAATGCCCACATGAGCTACAAATAAACTACTGTTTTCTAATTATTATATTGTTAAAGATAAATAACATTGCAATTATATGGTTTTGAGCTGAAATTTTATAGTTTAAAAAACATTCTCAAAACATTCTCACTTGATCCTCATTACAGTCCTTTTATTTTGCAGATCACAAAATAAAATACAGAGCAGTTAAGTAACTTGCCAAATAGTGCACAGCCCTCCACCAGCACAAGAGGCACTAAACTGAATCTTTGCTCTTCAGACTACGTTATATAACCTCTTTGGGCCAATATTTCTAATGTGTGACTTGGTAAATCCACCTAATTTTAACTGTTCATTTCAAAAGGAAGTAAATTTTGCCTGGTGTTGTTTTTTTCTGAAATTTTTAAAAATCTTTATTGTTGAAAGTATTACATATGTCCCCTCCCCGCCCCCATGACCTCTTCTAACCCAAACCAACCCATGCCCCAGGCCTTCACCACCCTATTGTCTGTGTCCATGAGTTATGCATACATGCATACAAGTTGGTGTTGTTTTATTAAAAATTAGATAAGATCAGACTTTCCTACATCCATATATTTAAGTATGTCTAGTGTAATTTGTATTATTCTTTTTTTAAAAAAAAACAAACACGTTTTTTATTGATTTTTTGGAAAGAGAAGAAGGGAGAGGGTGAGATAGAAACATCAATTGGCTGCCTCCTACACACCCACTGTGGGGATCAGCCTGCAACCCAGGCATGTGCCCTGACCTGTAATTGAACAAGTAGCCTCTTAGTGCATGAGACAACGCTCAACGAGCTCAGCCACACCAGCTGGGGTGTATTATTCTTTCTTAAAAAAATTATTTATTGGGTTGACATTGGTTAATAAGATTATGCAGGTTTCATGTGCACAATTCTATGATATATTTTCTGCATTGTGTACCCACCATATATTTGACCTCCTAGACCCCTTACTCCCCACCCCCTTCCCCTGGTAACCACCATACTATTGTCTATGTCTATAATTTGTGGTGTTGTGAAAAATTCAAGACCTAGGAACAGAAATAGGCAAAGAAAAATGAAGAATTTTAAAGTTTAAAGTCTCTTAGGAAAAAGTCTCCAAATTATCTTTAGGTTTTGTTAGCAGGGCATCACAGTGAGATTTAAGGCACTAGAAAAAGAACTTGATTTCGTAAATAAATATTTCCAGTGCAAAAATCTTAATTTTTGAGAATCACTTTTCTGTCATAGATTTCAGAAAAGTTTCATTATTGACATGACAGTTGGGACAGTTATATTTTATTCTACTTCCTAACATTTCTTTAGGGTTTTCCAGGTATCTCCCTCAATAAAATCTAATATTCTCCTCATGATTCTTCCAAATTTTCTTGCCAAGGTTAGACACCACATGTATTGTGTGTGATTTGTCAGGAACCTTCCAGAAGCATTTCTCACCAATCTGATCTCATATTTAAACAACATTTCCCCTGCCTCCCAAAAGAAGGAATTAAAACAGCTTCTACCAATTCTTTTTTTATTTTTTATTGATTTCAGAGTGGGAGAGGGAGAGATAGAAACATCAATGATGAGAGAAAATAATTGATTGGCTGCCTCCTGCACGTCCCACACTGGGGATAGAGCCTGCAACCCAGGCATATTCCCTGACCAGAAATCGAACTGTGACTTCCTGGTTTGTAGACACTCAACCACTGAGCCATGCTGGCCGGGCTACCAATTCTTTAATCCACAGAATTAACCAGCTGCTTTAGTGTTATATGACACAAAAAGCAGAAGGAATAAAAATATAATTTATTTCTTAACCCTATAAGTATCCAAATGGGCTAGAATTCAGATAAAATAGTTTTACTGAAGGCCCTGAACATGTCTATAGCTGCTCGGGGCAGCATCAAGGATGCCAGGGAAAAAATAATATGAAACTGCAACCTCCAACAAGGAGAAAAGAGCTCAAAGGAGGAAATCTGATAGAAATGAAGCCTCAGTGAATTTTTTTAAAATATACTTTTATTGATTTCAGAGAGGAAGGGAGAGGGAGAGAGAGAGATAGAAACATCAATGATGAGAGAGAATCATTGATTGGCTGCCTCCTGCACTTCCCCTACTAGGGATTGAGCCTGCAACCCAAACATGTGCCCTTGACTGGAATCGAACCTGGGACCTTTCAGTTCATAGGCTGACCCTCTATCCACTGAGCCAAATCCAGCTAGGGCTTCAGTGAGTTTTAGATTCCTCCAGTGTAGTAACCTAGATTTAGGTGATGAACATTCTGAGATATTTAATATCAATGAAAATAGTGCATATTCTTCCAATCCTAGATAATTATTTATGAATCCATCAACCAGAAATTATTCAACATTAGATAAATTATTAAATTCATTAATTAGTAACCTAGAGATTTTTTTTAAGTTTTTAAAGACTGCAAGACATTTTATTATTAAACTTAGAGAATTATTGTTGGCTGACTTGATTAGGTCTCTCCTTAAAGCCAACAGCTAAAAGACACATCTTTGAATTAATTTGACCCTAGTGATTTCAGAAGCTACCAAACACACAAACGTGGTGTAAAGAGATGCTTTTATTCTGTGCTCCGTTTTCATAATTGACAAAGAAACATTCACTGATATTTTTGCTCAAGGTCATTGCACAAGCTATCTTTTACATAAGAGTAAATTAAAAATTAAAGTTCCCTCTAAAATTAGCAAGTAATGATTGTTTAATTACAAAAGAGGAAATGCTTGGTCACTTCTTTCTGAATTGTTAAAGGAAAGTAATAGTGTTGGTGAAGAAATGAGGATCAGCATCGAGTGTAGCTCATTTCTGAGAAGAAATTTATTTTAATGGCTTGATCATGAAATCCATCTGAAGCTATGAGTAGGTATTATAAAGCATGAAGAAATTTCATAAAGATATACAACCTCATTTCTCCCTTAGCTGCCAGGATCCCACTTTGTTCCAATTCTCTTCCAAACTCTGACAACTTATCAGTACTTTCCAGGATTGCCTGTCCATTTCCAGAGCTTTTTCTCATTATCCCATATACTCCCTCAAGATGATCTCATCCGCACCCATGAATTCAACTGTCATCAATATGCTGATTGTCAAAATCCACATCTTCAACACTAACCTAATTCTAACTTCCCAGTCCATAGTTTTAAAACCTCTACATGACAGGGACCTCAAAATTAACATGCTCCAAATTTACTACCTCTACTCTCTACCCCACAGCCAAATAATGTTAGCCCTCCTGTGTTCTCTCTCTCAGTCAGTGGTTTCAGTCTTCTCCTTCAGTGTTAATGGTACACCCATGAGTACCTACAGCCTTCCTAGTACAAAGCAATGCCATGCTTCACAAGAAAGAGGCTGGATCCCTAAAATCCCCCAGTCATTCACTTTGGTCTCTGGAGATCTAGGAAGACCAGTTACTATGCATGTTTCACAAGCTTTTCTTGAAAGCAATTCCTTAAGTTCCAACTATAGCCTTTCTCTCTATAAGGTCATATGCATCCCAAGTCAGATTGCATTTCCAATGCCATGTCATGTCATCATTTGCAACTGCCACTTTCTTCAAGATCAGCTCTCCAGAAACCATACACTAACATGTTCTTTGCAAGCCCCTTTCTCCAAAAAAGTCTATTCATGCAAACAGAAGCTTAAGCAAACTGCTGCTCTCACATACCCAATATATTTGAATCTGTTTATCTTAACTATCACAGACACATGCATACATACACATACACACACACACACACACACACACACACACACACACCTGCAAACTCAAAGTCTGCATTTTCCATCATCTAACACTCAACTGCATCCATCCCTGTCACAAAGGCAGGTAGTAAACTTACATAAGAAAAAGAGCATGAATTTAAAATATCAAAGTTTATAAAAATATACTTTATCCATTAATTTCAATTTATTTAATATTTCTGAAAGGTCTACGGGATTAGAGTCAATATTGTAGCTTGATAAATGTTAAACGGCATGTTGTTACTAAATCTATGATCTAAAATCAGTATTCCTGACTCGAAATAATTCTTGGATATTCAAGTTAATCTGGTCCAATTTAACCACTTTCTTCAGAAGAAGCTGCTCACAAAAAAAGTAAATCAACTAGCACACTAATGACAAAGCCAACTAACTTAATCTCCCTGCATAAATTTTCTTCTGCTGCATCATGAATTACCACAAACTTGGCTGCTTAAAACAATGCCAGGTTATTAGCTCATAGTTCTATAGGTCAGAAGTTCAAGCACAAAGACACTGGTTTCAATACTCAGGCCCTACAGACTAGTCAAGGTGTCAGCCAGCCTGTGTTCTCATTTGGAGCTCAGCTCTTCATCCAAGACCATGTTGTTTGGCAGAATTCAGTTCCTTGCAGTTGTAGGACTGTTCTCCCTAATTCGTTGTTGGCTATCAGATGGAGGCTGCTCTCAGCTCCTAGAGGCCATTCCTTTCCATGTGGCCTTTTCTATATTCAAAACAAGAAACAAACATCCTCCTTTGCGTCCAAAAAAAAATTTCCACTCACTCTGAATCTCATTCTCTAGAAAGAGCACAGTCTCTTTTTAAAGACTCACCTGGTGAGGTCAGTAAGGGTCACCAAGAATTATCTCCCTTTCTTAAAGCCCAGGTTTTATTCACCGTCCAGGCCTACATTTAAAGATATGGAATTATATAACAATGTTCATCAAAAGGTAGAATTCTGTCTACCACGTTACCCTTCCTACTTATGACAGTTCTTTCCTACCACATAAGCATGCATGAGATTGAATTACCTCCTGGGCAGAGACAGGAGGAAAAATAGAAAAAGAAAAAATAGACACGGGGGAGAAAAATGTGCACTTCCGTTATGGCTTCCTTGATTTGCCACACACGTGAACTTTACAAAATTCTAAAATCTATGCATCATTCAATGTGGATCTATTAAATCTCTGAATATCTCTGGCTTTCACTTTCATAATTCATAAAACAATGAATCTCCCTTTGTATGACCATACATTCACATATAATATATTTACATTATGAAATTTACCAGGTGACAGCAAAAAAAAAAATGGTCTCGACTTAATGTAAATATCCACAAAGAGTAAGTCTCCACAACCAGCTCATGAAAAAGCAGCCTCCTACGCCTTTGACAAATGGTCTATTTGCTCTTAGCATCAAAACCTTCTCCTGAGTATTACTTCCATTTGTAGAATTATTATGCCATCTTTGCAAGTATTTAATCATTTTAACTTTTCAAGTTACCTTTACAATTACTGTCACATTAATTTTAAAAATCCACGTAAAAATAGGTCGAGCAATGTATTACGTTTCTCGTTACACAGGTGGAAAAAAAGCCTGAGTTTGGGAAAGGTTAAATGGTTTTTCCTCAGCAAGTGAGGAACATAACCAAAGGCAGATTCCAATGTACCTTTCATCTGACCTGATGTACTTCCTATTTCACTGTTGCTCCATCATCTTTGTTAGTAATCAGCTGTTTTATTTTTTAAGTGTACAAGCATCACATCTTGTTTACCTTGCTTTGCACAGGGCACAGCACACACAATGCTTGCTGATGCCACCGATACTTAACATTGCTGAGTGACAAATACGGTTCCGGGCTGAGGCTTGGGGTTGCCCCAACACCGGACACAGCCCTGTCTTCATGAAGCTCATCAAGTTCAGATACTACATTCGAGGGGAGTGACTTCTGACTCAGTCTCCAGAGAGCACCTGAATCTCCAAGAAAAAGAGTCTTAACATGGGCTATGAAGTCAAGCCAAACAGTAATTACATCATGTACTGATAATAACCAGTCATAACTGGACACAGTGAAACATTTCATTTGAACTCTGAAGAATATCCAATATAATTTTAAAATATAGCCTCTGAGAATAATTTCTATCATTTGGTCACTCACTAAAAAGAAGTTAACACATAACAGTAATTATGGGTCCAATATGTTCTACAGCTATTTTTTTTTTTCATTTAACCCTGCAACAACCCTTTAAGAGTAGGTGCTATTATTATCCTCATTTTTTAAAAATATATTTTTACTGATTTCAGAGAGAGTAAGGGAGACAGAGAGAGAGATAGAAACATCAATGAGAGAGAATCATTGACCAGCTGCCTGCTGCATGCCCCCTATTGGGTATTGAGCACACAACCCTGGCATCTGCCATGACCAGGAATCAAACCAGGTTCATAAGTTGATGCTCAACCACTGAGCCACACCAGCTGGGCATATTATCCTCATTTTTAAAGTAAGGAAACTAAAGAAAAAAACTGTCCAAAATCACACACAATAAGTATTGGAGCTGAAATTTAAACTCTTAAAATCTGATTCCAGAATTGAGCTCATAACCAGTAGTAGACTCTATTGCCTCAATAAACATTTGCTGAGTGTCTTCTAAATTCCAGGCACTGTGAATTTATTTTTTGGGGTTTTTATTAATGGATATTATAAACTGGAGCAGCAATCTGATCTGATATAAACCTGCAATGATCTGATATGACTGTGATACCATCTGATCTGAATTATCTCTTTCAGTAGAAAATGTACTGCTACAGTTTCTACAACTTTCACAATGATAGTGACCATTTCTTCCCTCTAACAACATTCCTGTTATCAGAAGAGAGTAAAGGAGTTACAGAAAGTAGAAAAATGCTTACTGTCTACCTTCCAGTCAAAACCCAATTAAATATTTCTCTGAAGTGCATGCCAAATACAGGTTTTATCTTTTGAAACCTCTATCTTTGAATAATATCTCTTCTCCCCACCAAAGCAAAACAAACTTAAATAGGGGTGCATTTTTATTCATTTGAGTCTGAAGAATATTTTTATAGCTACATTCTGAAACCACATTTGACTCCAAATACTTGTACATCCTTTACAAATAAAAATTTATTCTGTTATTAAGAACGTTGGTTTGTCTCCCACAGTTTTAGCATAAGGCAGAAAAAAATAGGTCTTTATATGTTTTAAATATTCTTTTTATGTAGCAATGAATGGAAACCTCGCTGGTGTAGGAGTATCTTTAGTGTACTAGAGTCCTGATAAATTATCTTAGTCGTTAAAATATCTAGAATATTTAAAATTTTTGTAGCTTTAGCATTTCTGTGAACTTTTTCATTTTTCATCATCTAATTTCAATTCTTCCCACACTTGTGACTGTTATTGGAGAATGTTTTATTCTCATTGTGTGTGTGCTTCAAAGATACATATAAGAAGAGATGCATCAGTATTCCCAGGGTGTTTTTAAACTGAACTCCAAATTCAAGAGATTTATGGCTTAACTATACGTACACAGTACATTTTCCAAAAAGCCAACCTTTCATCAAAAGCTGTACTAGGTATGCAGAGAGAAACAAAATCATCTGGCAACTGCACTACATTCTTCTAATATTTTCTCTCTCCTTTCTCTATTCCACTCCCTCCAACAATTTTCAAGTCAAGTTTATAAGAAAGCTTTCAGAGAGCACAAAACCACTTCCCAATTATATGCTTAATACTTAAATACCTAACAGCTTATCAAATGCTTGTTTAAATAATGAACCCAATTATGACAATCATTAGCATTTTTCCCTTTGCTCTTCTCTAATTATAATAGTACAAAGGGAGAGACATAATACAAATGATGCTGAATAAGCAGAACAAAGTCACAGTCACAAGAAGTGGGAGAAGTCTCAGCATATGTACTAATGGCCAGTTAAATATGTCTGTCCAAACCTGAGAGCAATGTTCAGACATGACCCCTCCATAATTTTTATGAGAAGAGAAACTGTGCTCCTCAGAAAGGAGAAAAATAATAGTCAAGGGCAAGTTCTCCCTCCAATGGTTCCTTCCCTTCTGCTGAATGTTGCCTTCAGAATTAACAGACCTCATCCTTAGATGATCAGAAACACGGATGCCCAGTGGTAGGGACTGGTCAAAGAAGCAGTAGAGACATCAGACATATATCTGAATGGTGAGTTCTGAGAAACATTCTAAAACCCACTTTGCTTTCTTTTTTACCCAGAATCTGTCAAGGTGAAAATAAATCTCATATTTCAAAAAAAATGATGAGGTAGAATAGTTATATTCAAGACATGTTGCCGAAACCGGTTTGGCTCAGTGGATAGAGGGTCGGCCTGTGGACTGAAAGGTGCCAGGTTCGATTCCGGTCAAGGGCATGTACCTTGGTTGCGAGCATATCACCAGTAGGAGATGTGCAGGAGGCAGCTGATTGATGTTTCTCTCTCATCGAGGTTTCTAACTCTCTATCTCTCTCCCTTCCTCTCTGTAAAAAATCAATAAAATATATTTTTTAAAAAAAGACATGTTGACATCAATTAAAACATTTACTAAGGCTTTTCTGATACAGCAGTTGTTTCCCATGTCACACAAGTCAAGGATATACTTAAAGTTAAGTTCATTTGATGGCTTGGACGTCTTTCCTAAAAAAGGGAAATAGAACCTGTTTAAGGTGCTCAGGAGCCACTGTATTCATCACACATGACCTCAAGCTTTAGGATCCATGAGGAAGCCCTGCTGCTCCAATTAAAAACTGAAAATTCCAAGTGTTGTTGGTCTTGTCAGCCTCACTTGTCAAGCTTCTACCAATTAAAAACTGAAAATTCCAAGTGTTGTTGGTCTTGTCAGCCTCACTTGTCAAGCTTCTACCAGATAAATACTCCTTTGCTATTTGTTCACGTCCCCAAGTCCCCACTCCACAGCCAACCAGAGTAATTACCCGACCCCAGCTTGAGATGAGGCTGTTTTCCTCTGCTCCAGCCTATCCATCCTTAGATGCATCCTTCAGTCCCTCCAACTTCTATCAACAAGGATTTGTCTTTCCTTTACCAGATTTCCCTGTCTCCATGAGCAGAAGATGGATGTTGGAGAGAATCTTCCCTATTCTCCAATTATTAATGGGGCAATGCTGAAGTTTTTAGGATCAGTTCTTCAATTATTGGTCATATATTATGTTAACAATCTAGTCTAATAAAAGACAAACATGCAAATTGACCGTACCTTTGCTACACCTTAAGCCACACCCACCAGCCAATCAGAATGACTATATGCAAATTAACCCAACCAAGATGGCGGCTGGCAGCCACGGAGCTGAAGCGAGCAAGAGGCTTGGTTACTCCAGTGATAGAGGAAGCCAAGCTTCCTGGCCGGCTCTGAGCTCCACTGAAGGCAACAAAGTTTCAATTATAGAAGGTAAATAAATCCCAGAATAAAAAGAAAAAAAGGAGAGGTTGGGAGCTCCCGTTGCCGGGGGGCTTGGCCAGACTGAAAACGGCCCTCAGACCCTCACCCAGACTGGCCAGGCACCCCAGTGGTCCCAGGACCCCCACCCTGAGGAGTGTGTGACCAGCTGCAAACAGCCATCATCCCCTCATCCAAGCTGGCCAGGCACCCCAGTGGGGACCCCCACCCTGACCCAGGACACCCTTAGGGCAAACCAGCCGGCCCCCACCCGTGCACCAGGCCTCTATCCTATATAATAAAAGGGTAATATGCAAACTGACCCTAACAGCAGAAAGACTGGGAATGATTGGTCACTATGACACATACTGAAAACAGCCATCAGCCCCTCACCCAGGCTGGCCAGGCACCCCAGTGGGAACCCCCAACCTGAAGGGGGTGTGACCAGCTGCAAAACAGCCATTAGCCGCTCACCCAAGCTGGCCAGGCACCCCAGTGGAGACCCCCACCCTGAAGGGGGTGTGACCAGCCTGCAAACACCCATCAGCCCCTCACCCAGGCTAGCCAGGCACCCCAGCGGGACCCCCACCCTGATCCAGGACACCCTTAGGGCAAACCAGCCGGCCCCCACCCGTGCACCAGGCCTCTATCCTATATAATAAAAGGGTAATATGAAAACTGACCCTAACAGCAGAAAGACTGGGAATGATTGGTCACTATGACACATACTGACCACCAGGGGGCAGACGCTCAATGCAGGAGCTGCCCCCTGGTGGTCAGTGCACTCCCACAGGGGGAGCTCTGCTCAGCCACAAGCCAGGCTGAAGGCTGCCAGTACAGGGGTGGTGGTAGGAGCCTCTCCCGCCTCCTCAGCAGCGCTAAGGATGTCCGACTGCAGCTTAGGCCTGCTCCCCTGAGGGCTCCTGGGCTGCCAGAGTGATGTCTGACTGCCAGCTTAGGCCCAATTCCCCAGGGAGTGGGCCTAAACCAGCAGGTGGTCATCTCCCAAGGGATCCCAGACTGCGAGAGAGCACATGCCAGGCTGAGGGACCCCCCTGAGTGCCCAAATTTTTGTGCACCAGGCCTCTAGTCATATATAGGTCTGGATTTCCCTCAGAAACTAGCTGAAGTTAAAGTGAAAAGATAGACATCTTATATGAAACTTTAAAAATCAAAAAAATATATCTGTTCTGAAGGACATTGCCACTATTTCTTCCTCAGATAAAAGAAAATTTTTCAGTGTTATGTTTGTTACATGACATTATGTTAGTCACATGTTATGTTTTATTCCCGCCTTAGTAGATTGAGGTAAATTAAGCCTGATTAACCATGCTTCCAGGAAGATCACTTCTAGGCTACATGGTCACAAAAGAAATAAGAGCAGCAGAAGAAAGTTGACCTAGAAGGTGACCTAAATAAAGTAAATAAATAAATTCTCAAGCTGGCACAAGATTCTATGATTCTGAGAAGTGAGTTTTATTTGCCTTAGAGACTTCACTGAAATGTCTCTGTGTGTTCATTAATTCCACATTTTACTGTGTGTGAAGTATTGATGGAAGAACTGGGATATAAAATAAAGCAAGACAGGCACAATCCTTGATGTCATTAAGCTTATATTTTATTGAGATGATAGAAATAAAAAACATAACTGGTACCATACACCATATACAAAAATTAATTTTAAAAGGATGAAAGATCTAAATTGTAAGAGCTAATTTTATAAAATGTAGAAGCAAACATGGAGGAAAAGCTTCATAACATTGGATTTGGCAATTATTTCTTGGATAATATATCAAAAGCACAAGCAACAAAGGAAAAATTTGATAATTTTGACTTCTTCAAAATTAAAAATGTATGAAAGGGCACTATCAACAGAGTAAAAAGGCATAGAATGGGAGAAAATATTGCAAACTGTATATTTGATAAGGGATATATCCAGGCTATATGAAGAACTCCTATAACTCAACAACAACAAACAACCAGTTTAAAACATGGGCAAAAGACTTGACTAGACCTTCTTCCAAAAAAGATATGCAAATGGACAATAAGCACATGAAAAGATACCCAACATCACTACCCATTATGAAAATGAAATCTAATCCACAGTGCTATACCACCTCCATTAGAATGACTGTTATTTAAAACACACACATACACACACACAAAGTAAGTGTTGGTAAAGATATGAAAAAATTCAAACCCTGTTCACTACTGTGGGAATGTAAAATGGTACACCTACTATAGGAAAACAGTTCCTGAAAAAATTAAACATCGGATAACTACATGATCCAGCACTTCCATTTCTGAGTGTATACCCAAAAGATTTGAAAGCAGGGACTCAAACAGATATATCTATATACCCATGTTCAATGAAGGACTGTTTATAACTAGAGGCCCGGTGCATGAAATTCATGCATGGGGGGGAAGGGGTCCTCAGCCCGGCCTGCACCCTCTCACAATCCAGAACCCCTCGAGGGATGTCCAACTGCAGTTGGACATCTCTCTCCCAATCTGGGACCGCTGGCACCTAACTGCTCGCCTGCCTGCCTGCCTGCCTGATTGCCCCTAACCACCTCTGCCTCAGCCCCTGCGGCTTCATCCAGAAGGACGTCTGGAATGACATCCAGAAGGTCGTTCGGTCGTCTGGTCTAATTTGCATATTATACTTTTATTATTATAGATAGCCAAAAGATGAAAGCAACCCAAGTGTCCATCAACAAACAAATGGATAAACCAAATATGATATATATACATACAGTTGAATATTATTCAGCCTTAAAAAGGAAAGAAGTTCTGGCCCTGGAGCATTGTCCCACACACCAGAAGTTTGCAGGCTGGATTCCTGGTCAGGGCACATACCTAGGTTACAGGTTTAAACCCTGGTTGGGGCATGTTTAGAAGGCAACCAACCAATCAATGTCTGTCTGTCTGTGTGTGTCTGTCTGTCTCTCTCTCTCTCTCTCTCTCTCTCTCTCTCTCTCTCTCTCTCTCTCTCCCTGTGTGTGTGTGTGTGTGTGTGTGTGTGTGTGTGTGTGTGTGTCTAAAAATCAATAAAAGCGTATCTCCTCGGGTGAGGATTTCAAAAAAAGCAAAGAAATTCTGACACATGCTACAACATAGATGAACTCTGAGAACATTATGCTAAGTGAAATAAACCAGTCACAAAGGACAACTACTGTATGACTCCACTTATATAAGGTACTTTGAGTAGTCATATTCATAGATACAGAAAGTAGAATGGTGGGTGTTAAGGGTTGGGTAAAGGGAAGAATGAGGAGTTACTTTTTAATGGGTATGAATTTTCAGTTTGGGAAGATGAAAAAAGTTCTAGAGATGGATAGATGGTGATGGATACGTAATGTGAATGTATTTAATGCCCCTGAACTATACAATTAAAAATGGTTAACATTGTAAATTTTATTTCATGTGTATTTTACATAATTTTTAAAAACAGAATAGGAAAATTTCAGACATTGAGAAGGGCTATAAGAAACAGTATAACAGTGATAAGAGAAGGGATTAAGACAGCATTACTATGAATTCAAGTATTCAGAGGAGGTGATATTTTTCTAAATGTCTGAATGATGAAACTCAGAAAGGTAAGACCCGGGTGGTGGAGGGCCAGCATTTCAGGCAGAGAGAAAAACAAATGCATAAGATGTGCATTTGAAGAGCTAGGGAGAAGGCCCAGTAGAGGGAGTCCTAGCAATGTATTGATATGGGATGACCTCTATGAGAAAGGTAAGGCATTGCGGGCCACGAAAGCAGTGTGAATTTTCTTCTAAGGACACTGAAACCTTAGGAGATTTTGGGAGAAAGGGAACTCTGTGATCTAATTGTTTGTGAAATATTGTTTTGGCAGCTGTGTAGAAAATATATTATAGGAAGGCAAGAATCAAAGCAAATCCATTAGGAGTAAGTACAGAGTAGTTACATCCAAGACATGATGATGGCTTGGAATAGATGACAGCAGTGGAAATGGTGATAAATGAATACATTTAACATATATTTTGATGGTAAAGCCAACAAATATTCCTGGTTTTTTATGGATAGGGTAATCTTACATTTCCTGTTCACCTGATTTCTGCCTACTGTCCCAGTGCCCTCTTTTGTTCTCAACATTATTCCAGTTTGGACAATAAATCATATAGTTGCCCTGGCTATAGGAATAAAAAAATAAGGAAGACTCAAAAATGACTCTTCAGCTTGAATAAAAAGTTTATGGTACTGATGTTTCAAAGGTGGTCTATTAACAATATCATTAAAGAAGGGAAAAACATAGTAGGAACTTTGTATTCCATTTGTTATATTCATGAGTCCTTTTTGTCCACGGTCATCCAGCAATCCCATGTTCCTCTTCCCATCCCAATTCAATCGATATGTATGCAGCTCAAAACTTCAGGCAAAAAAATAATAGCAAATTAAATTAGCCAACTAAACAAAAGTTCAAGTAACTAACTGGCCAGAAAAGTAAAGAAGAAAAGCAACTTTCAGGAGGGAGCAGCATGTACAGGCATATGATGGCCCCCAGTGCTCCTGCTCATGCAATGACCAAGTTCATGGACGGTGATCTTTGGTCTGGCAAGGCTGTAGTAGAATGATGCTATTCTGGATCCTGGAGCCTGCAATAGTTTATACCACTAAGTGAGTAGAAGGAAATACTCTCAATAAGAATCTCAGGGAAAAGAGCCCTAAATAGAGACTACTTGCTCCACAGAAAATGGTACTGGGGATGGGTTAGAAAACACTTCAAAAGTAAGGAACTAAGGTTACATATGAATTCTTCTTTAGCAGGAAGATAATGGCACAGGAATACTTTATATCTACATAATTAGAAGTGATGTAAATTGGAAGTCAAGAAATATGTTTGGATATTTGTAAGTTGTCATTTCCTGAAACACTCCAAGGAATGTCAGATTTATTATGATTTTGCATTCTGAGAAAAAATTGAGGTGGGTGTCGCCTGAAGAAATACCTACTAGCTATTCTGCACACACACTCACACACACACACACACACACTCACACACAGCAAAAAAAAAAAAAAAAACCCGCATAAAACCGAACTGCTTTTTCTTTCCCTTTATCCAAAGCAAAGTAGCAGCAATGGAAAAAAATTTTGCTAAAGTATATTCTTAATTCTAAAGTTCAACAGAGTACAAGGCCAAAATGGAACTTCAAACCAATCCTGAGATAATTGTTAAACCAAATTAACACCAAAGCTTATTACCAGAACCATTGCCCTTTATTAATATTTGAAAGCCAGTTAGTTAAGATTAAAACTTCTTACTACAAAATGAACCAATATATTTTTTAAGTGATGGATAATTGACTGGGGACTGCCAGTTCATGTAAGCTGGGTAAAGAAGTAAACAGGAAGATTAGTTGTGTTTCAAAGGGAAATATTGCACTTCACTTGCTACCCATAATTCCTAGACTATTTTAAGCCTCAGTTTTGTGAACCATCCACATACTATGATGTCCAATATTACCCTAAATGGAAGAACCCTAGCAGTGCCCAAGGACTTGATGCTATTTTTTTTTTCATTTCCGTACTTGGTTTTGTCAGTTAATAGCCTTGGGATGAGCCAAACAGGATATGAAGAGCAGCAGGACTTAACTGGAGTCTAAATTCAGCTGTAACATCATGAGGAGAAAGAAAGGAAGGAAGGAGAGAGAATATGAATCCCTTTAAGCCAATTGAATCTACTCTATATTCCTAATGAGTTGGTCCAATCTTTTAAATACATATGGTTCACAGAAGTATCTGAATGAACTTTTGAAACCACAGAGCTGAAAGAAATAATTTCTAAAGAATCATTAGAATTGAAGGTTGGATGAAATCTACTACTTGTTCAGGTTTTCAAGACTAACAGCTGTGGGTAATGTTGGATTATGCTTTTGCCCATGCAAATATAATTCATCTCACCCCATTATTGGCTTTTATTCCCTTAACAGAGTTCTTTAACCACAGATCCATCAAACCTCACTCAGTGTAGCCTGTACTCTAAATTAAGCTGGATATCATTTAGATGTTATCGTTTATGCATTATATGCTACCAAAATAATATCAATTTTCACAAGACTACCTGAATATTATGTTCCACACATAGTTAATTACCTTCAAGCCCTTGCATTGGCTGCTCATTTTATTTAATGGTAGAGTCTTCCTTTGCTTCAGTTCCTGTTCAGATCTTGGCTTTTTCAGTGGATTAAATTTCAACATGACTTCAAAATAGTCTCTAACTTCTAGTCCAAAAGAATTAAACTCTTGTGGAATTTATCCAAAATTTTCAATCAATGGGCTGATTTGAAAGCTTTCTCTACAAATAAGTGGTTAACTATAGGAATTTGGACTCTGAACAAAATCTCCTGGCAGTCACTTACACATGCATAATGTAACAGAAAATATTCAAAATCCACCATAAAGTTATCAAAATTTAACTGCAAAATCAAAGAAAATAGAAAATAAAATATGTTTCTAGTTTGAAAAAACAGAAACATAGTTTTACAGTTTAAAAAATAATGGGGATTTTAAACAGAACAGTCAACATCACTTTGAGCAATCTGCTGATTTAGAAAGAGAAAGAGCTTGCCTCAAGGCTGTGAATAAGACATTTTCCTTTGACAACTGAAGGAAAATTAGAGACTGAAATAGAGTCACCACTAAACCAAAGGCTAGAGCCTCAAAGTCACCTAGTCTATTCTCTACCTCTTTTCCACAATCATTTAATCATTCCTTTTTCTTTCTTGTTGAACAAATATTTCTTTAAAAAAAAAAAAAGGTAATCTCAATTTCAACCTTCATTTTCCAGAGAAAATATTCCCATTTAGATTAAGATGAATGAGCAAAGGTATCTCTTCTTTGGTTGTTTGTCCTTCCTATAAATCTGCCACTTTTGTTAAAACATTCCATAAATCCTTCAGAAGACAGCCATTTGGGGCCTAACTTAGACTTCTAATTAAGACTGGATAATGCTGGCAAAGCTGGATTCTTTACTACTTATATACAGATATTTGTGCCTATGCTCCGTTGTTTTGACATTTTCAGGAAATCCGAACAAAAGATTTAAATATTCACACACATAGTATAGCAAAATTAACCGAACAGGCATTGTTAAGTGTTTAGTATGTGCCAAGCATCTTGCTAGGTGTAGATACATCCTTTTCTTATCTCAGGTGCCAAGACAAAGCCTTGGCTCAAAGCCCCAGTGTAAGTTCTGTGTTTCTCATCCAAGTGTCCTGCCACAGTGATTTTTCAGTCCACAGTGATTTTTTTCTTTTTCTAAGCAACTATAGCTTTTATGTCAATATATCTCATTTTAATTCAAGACAGTGAATGTCCATTTGACATTAATTAACATCATTACAGAAGTTGGTGCGTGCTTAGCATACAGTAGATATGTATTAATTTGCCTCCTTCTTTAACTTAATGTATATATTTACATAAACACATGGAAACCCATCATATAATGATTCTCCAGACAAAGACACTATGTTTTTATGCCATGTACTTTACAATCTTGCTATTACTAGAGAGTGAAGAAGAGGATGATCGCCAAACTACCTATGAAGAACTATAGACTGAAATTACTGGAAGTCTGACCCAGTAATTCAGATCTTTTCTCATTACTCACATCTCCAATGTAATCATTTGAAGGTCCCCAATTAACAGCCACACCTACATGGTTCCAGTCCCTACCTTTTCATATTCAGTGATTTATACTCTGGTTTCTCTTCAAATCGCATAAATCTTTTGCCTTTTACTAAGCATATTCAGTGATTTGTCAAATTGAAGGCCAAGGGCAAGCTCAATCACAATACTTTTCCATAACTATCTCAGACCTGTTGCTCGAGGAAGGAGATGTTGAAACACCATTTGAAGAGTTGCTATTAAGTGTTTTTAATGCATTTCCAATGAAGTGTAAAGCATTCTAATGACTGTCAATGGAATATCAAGTTGAGTGATATACTGATCTAGGGTGATAATGAGCAACAATACTAAATTGTTTGAACATTTAAAATTATTTTTTAAAGGATAAATAATACCCACTGCTACAATACTCACCTATTGGCATCTATGTCCACATACTCTACCTTCTTCCTTAATAACACGGAACTGTCTGTGCTCCTAGCTAAGATCTACGCTCCATTTGTGCACTAATCCCAACCCCTCACATCTACTCAGGAACACCGATCCAGCTCTTCTCCCCTCACTCTTACATGAGCAGATTGTCCCTCTCCTAGATCACTACCACAGACACACAAACATGTTGTGACTTCTCCCATTTTATTAAAAATATAACTTTCTAGACCCCATTCCCTTTCACCTTAATCTCCCAATCACCTCATTTCTCTCCAAGCCTTTAGCAGGGGTGGGGAAACTTTCTTCTGCCAAAGGCCATTTAGATATTTATAACTGCATTAGTGGGCCATACAAAATTATCAACTTAAAAATTAGCCTGCTGTATTTGGTCAAACATTTAATTAACTCACCCCTAATGCCTTGGCAGGGCCAGACCAGATGATTCCACAGGCCGGCTGGTTGTTCCCCATTCATGCTTTATAGCAAACCTCCTTAAAAGAGTTGCTTAAAATCCTATCTCCATTGTCTTCAAGACCACTACTATCAAGGTCATAAATGACTCTTTATCTTTATAAATTCCATGGTCAGTTTTCAGTCTTCATATTGCTTGACACAAATAATCATCTCAGTTACCTTAAAATATCTTTCTGACTTCCCCAACACAACACTCACCTGGTTTTCCTTCCACTCATTCTCAGCCTCCTTTACTAATTTCTATTCAACTACCCAATGTCAAAAACAGCCTAGAATGAGTCAATGAATTAATAAATGAATTAATAGGTGAATTAATTCATTTATTAATTAATAATTTATTAATTTATTGAATCAATGAATTAATAAATGAATCAATCAAACAATCAACTCATTAACAAATGTATTGAAAATCTACTAAAGTAGGTTAGGAGATGGCTCTAAGATTAATAGCTCCAAGGTCTGCCTTTTGCAGAAATATTCTATCAAGGGAAAAAAAGGCATAATGTTTAAATTTCCTTAGACAGTTTCTGAGACACAGGCCTGGCAAATTATCTCCCTCCAAATCCCATATAATTTTTAAGAGCATTATAATTAAATGAATAATTGCCATTTATTATTGGTTAGACATTCATTTCCAGATAACTTCACACATCAATAGAGATTTTCTTTATAATAACTTGGTAGGCCATTTATATCCTCTTTCTAATCAATATATCCATTACATTTTTAGACATTTGATAGGATTTAGTACACAACTTTATTATATTAGAATATTATCAAGGTCTTGGCTGTTATAATTTTGCATTTATAATGCATTATTGCTACATCTCTGATTTATTTGATTTTCTGTCATCAGCTAGAAGCAAAACCTCCAACAATATTGCTCCTTTGGGAAAATATTATCTTCTTTATAAAACCATTTTCAGGAATGTGTTGTATTGTTACTCAATGTCTAAATCCATTTCTATGGTTTTAATATAAGCCACTCTTGTGTGCATGCTTTGGGTTTATCAAGGTAGCATTGATGATGAAAATGAAGATTTCAAGTATGTGTAATTAAAGTGATAAATGTTTAATGGTAAGATCCAACAATGACAAAAAATAGAGTGCATACTGGCATTGCTAGATTTTTTTAAACTAATAGAATCTACACATTCAAATGAATTGTGGCTTCAAAGTTATGTATCTTAGAAAGCAAAGAATCAACAAGACATCTGGGGAGTCAAATTTTAACTATAAAGATAATGACTGCTGGTACTTAAACATCCAAGTAGGTACTGTTCTCCTCAAAGTGATAATCTTACAAGGCTGCACCACATTCCAATGATGGTACCATATGCTCAGACCTTTTTGGAATTCCACCTTCAAAAACATCACTAAAGCCACATCACACTCTTTTGATTGTCCTCAGAGGACCACATATTCATACTTTGAAGTGGGTTTTTTTAAAGAACCAATATTACTTAGTGTCAAGTCCAATAAATCAGGTGAATGATAAAATTGAGTAATACTATCTTGAATCTAAAACAAGATTTAACTACAAAATAAAAAGACAGATGTCCTTGTAAAGACTATAAATTTGCTCTGAAGGCAGGTCCAAAGAAGGAGATTTTAACATGTACTGAGCAATTGCAGCAACGTTGAATACTTTGAGAGATATCAATCACTTGGATTATACATTCAGGAACTTTCATGTTTTTTAAATTCCTTCCTGTGGTTATTTGTAAAATTCAAGTGCCTAGAAGCCAACCTTTCCCATCCTTCTCAGGGTTGGCCTCCCAACTTAAATAAAAAATATCTGTATTATTGACCCTTGGCTTTAATAAGAAAGAATTTTAGGAAGAAATTGGTTTAACTTTTAAAATTTTAAATAGACAAATAACATAGGGGAAATAGACAAATGTAAACCTAAATTTTATCGCTGAATTATCTAATATAATAATTTGTTCATTTATTTGGGCTACCATTGAATGCTTACTGTCTTTCAGATACTGTTCTAAACACATTGAACATATGATTTCATTTCATCTTTATAAGAACCTTGTAAAATACATTCTATAAATTAGCTTTATTTTTTCAATGAAGAAACTAAGGTCAGAGAGATTAAGAAACCAGCAAAAATCTCATAGCTCAAAAGAGGTAGTGCCAGAAAGGGAACACAGGTGACTCATCTAGACTGTGCTCTGAACTACAGAGCTATAGTGCTGGGACTATTGGCCAAATTATCATGAAGAAAAAAAAAATTAGAGAAATGTATGCTTCAGAGGTACTAAAACTTGCAAGGATAGGAAGGGATGATAGTAAAACATTAGTCACGGACAAAGTCTCTTTAATTGCCTAGTTTTCCAAATGCTAAGGATGTTTCTAATAGTATCATTATACCTGCTTACCTGCCCCCAGATTCCAGGTCCCAGACCTCATAGGTAAGGTCTTGCTAAGGGATCTGAGTGATGCAGTGAGTGTCTGGCTTGCATGCTCTTAGCAAGCTTCCCTACCTCATGATACAACCACAAGAGCGTCATAAGCCTTACACTGTGGGAGTAGGAAATATAAGGTCCGTAAGTGTCAGACACTTCGCTTGGCACTTAGGCTGAACCTCAGGGAAGGGATATAATTACCACCCTGCTAGAGTTAACATAGTGAGGGGTACACAGCCAAGAAACAAATAAACAAATAAAATAAAAGAGTGTTATTCAAATTTATGAGACAAGTAAACGTGACACGGTAGTAAAGAATAAAAGGGATGATAGGGAAAGGCCTAGAAGACCCCCGTCAGGCCTAACACCCTGAAACCCAGATGGCACAGCAGTAAATACAATGTAGAAGTGCCACGGCAAGAAAAAACTATGAATCTAGTGCCTACATCTCAGTGGCACCACTCAAATAAAGCAGACCCCATAAGTTGAGATGCCCGTTGTTCACACTAGCCTAAAGAGGGTCTTTTACACCCGATTCCATTAAACTTTGGGGGAGGCTCTAAAAAACACAGGAGATTCCAGGAATCAGCAAAGATCCTCACCCTTGTGTTGTTATACTCATGGGCACCCTTGCGATGGTTATTTTCTGATTCGTAGTAATGCAGAAGAAAACGAACATTGTTCAAAGACGAATCCCTTTCTGCCAATCCTCAAGTATGAACCAAGTCTTTGAGAACTGACATACCTCAGAAAGCCTCGCTGAGGATGGGTATTTAAAATGAAATCTAAAAAATGAGAAGGAGCCAGTTATGCAAAGCTCTGAGAAAAAGAGCATCACAGATCTGGTTCAAAGAGTAAAGTTTTACAAAGACTGATCTTAGGAAAATGTCTCTCATGGTACCATATCACTCTTAATACCTTTTTATATTACCAGTTCCCACTACCATGAAGCCAACATCCCACAGTAAGATAGGGAAACTTTATCAAGAGAAGCAGAGGGTGACTTTTGCTTCTCTCCTTTGGGGATCTTATCTGCTGGGCTCTTAATATCTTTAAGCACAGCTCACTCCCCAGAAGGATCCAGACACTCCTACCCTGATGTTAAAGATGTTCCTTAGATTGAGATGTGCTCTTTCAAAAGCAAGCATCCACAAATCAGTGCTAATACAAACACTAAAATCACATAAGTACTATACAGCAAACGCGGGAAGGTGAGGGGGCTCTGCTCCAACTATATCTGAATCAAAAGGAAACCATTTAGAACAAACTAAACAGAAACAAACTCATAGATCCAGGGAACAAATTGGTGGCTGCAGGATGAGAGGGAAGCTGGGGGGATGACAGAAAAAGGAAAGAAATTAAAATGTACAAATTGCCAGCTGTAAAACCAGTCATGGAGACGTAAAGTACAGCATAGGCAATACAGTCAATAATATTGTAATGGGCCCTAGCCAGTTTGGCTCAGAAGATGGAGTGTCAGTCTGTGGACTGAAGGGCCCGGGTCAATTCCAGTCAAGGGCATGTACCTCGGTTGCAGGCTCAATCCCCAACCCTGGTCGGGCATGTACGGGAGGCAATCAATCCATGTGTGTCTCTCACATCGATGTTTCTTTCTCTCTGTGTGTCTCCTGCTACCTTCCACTCTCTCTAAAAATCAATGGAGAAATATCATTGGGTGAGGAATGAATAAATAAATAAATAAATATTGTAATGGTTGCCAGATGGGTACTAGACTTATGGGGTGATCACTTCATAAGTTATAGAGATGTCTAATCACTATGTTGTACACCTGAAACTAATATAACATTGTATGTCAACTATAACTAAAAAACATTTTTTCAAGTTTTTTAAAAGGAAACGTGTTTTTGCCTTGGCTGGAGTGGTTCAGTGGTAGATCATCAGCCTGAGCAATGCATGGTTGCAGGTTTGATTCCTGGTCAAGGGCACATCCTTGGATTGTAGGTTTGTCAGGGTGATGTGGGAAGTTATTGATTGATGTGTCTCTCTCACATAGATCTCTCTCTCTCTCTCTCTCTCTCTCTCTCTCTCTCCCTCCCTCCCTCCCTCCCTCCCTCTCTCCCTCCCTCCCTCTCCGTTCCTTCCATTCTCTCTAAAAATCAATGTAAAAAATATCCTCCAGTGAGGATTAAGAAAAGAAAATTGTTTTTAAAAAGCTGAGATAAAAAGACATAGCTCATCACAATGAGATTCTATTCATAGACAAACAAGTGCAAAATATTAACTGAAGAACAAGGAATAAATTTTATTTTAAAAGAGTTTACTAAATTAGGTGATAACAATTTAATATTATAAATATGTGTTATTATAAATAATAATTTGTTTTATTATTTATAATCCAGGATTATAAATCCCAATTATAACTGAGTCTTCCTTTTTTTGTAAGTATTCCCAGAAGAAAGTAAATTCTTTTTAATAAAAATACCTCTAAAGTGTGTAAGGCAATTTCCAATATTTCAATAATGATAACTCAATGTTACAAATGAAGTCAAATCAGTAGTGTTGCTCGTGTACAACCACAGGCACAAATGGCTGAGCTTGTCACTTACAGGCAGTGTGCAAACTGTTTCCCAGGTGATAAGCTGGACTGATTACCAGGCTTCTAAAATATCACACTGATTCGCTCAGGGGCTGTTGAGCAGGAGGCTCATGTGCCTGTGCATGTCTTTGTGGGACACATGCCTGAACTCACACAGCCCCATGCCCCAGATGGCAATGCTGTTCTGTCCGCTTTTTGCTTGTATATCTCTCTTTTGACTTGACCGTCAGAATGTCTACTGCTATTTACCACTCCTTGCTATTTCTAAGCTTTATATTCAGCTGTTGCAACTGTTTCTAATCTCCTCTATTTCCTTTTCCATTCTTCACTGATTATTCAAAAGCATTTACTTAGTAATAGTTACATCCCAGGCACTGTTTTAGGCACCAAGTGAACAAAACAGACATGATACTTCATTGCATAGCACTTATAATGCAAAAGGAAAAGGAACATTAAAAATATATGTTGCAGTAATACAATACTAAAGAGGAAAAACAGAAAGGAGTTTATTTACTTGGTTCCAGAAGGCCTTTCTAAGGAAGTAATAATTATACCAAGGATAAGTAGGACAAAGTCAAGAAAAAAGTGGGAAAAAGACACTCAAGAAATAAGTTGTAACCTGGGCAAAGGCCTCAGAACAAGGAGAGGTTTGTACATGTAAGGACTAGAAAGGTCAGTCATCTCCAGTCAAGATGGCAACGTATGTAAACACAGTGAAGGTGAAATTGGCATATGATGAGGTGCAGGGGAAACGTAGGAGCCAGCTCATAGCTTAGAGGTCATGTTAAACATTTTTAGCATAAGGATTGACCAATGAACAGTGTTGACAAGATTGACAAGATGGCAGGAATGGAAGATAAAAGACCGATGATAGAGGCATGCATTTGCAACATTGAGTTATCATTATTAAAATACTAGAGGCTCGGTGCATGAAGTTTTTGCATGGGTAGGGTCCCTAGGCCTGGCCTGTGATCAGGGCCGATGTTCCCTGGCTGCTGGAAGCCAACCCTGCCCCCCACACCCGCCACCACCCACCCCTGGTTCCCCATTCCCCATCAGGCAATTGGAGCCTGCCGGCTAGGGGGAGGAACCAAGAGGTTGGCCGGCAGGTCCCAATAAGGCAATCAGAGCCTGCAGACTGGGGACAGCTCCTGCATTGAGCGTCCGCCCCCTGGTGGTTAGTGCGCTTCATAGCGACCGGTCGTTCTGCCATCCAGTCAATTTGCATATTATGCTTATATATATAGATTGGAAATTGCCTTGTACACTTTAGAGGTGGACCCCACTTCATTTCAATGAGTTTCTTCTATCTCTCCAGTCACTTACTAGTATATCCCACTCTGATTTTTCATGAAAAACCTTGACATATTAGAGACACCAAGATCCCTCTTTTATTCTATGTGGCAAAGCCAATAATTAGTTCTGGTTCTTCTTAGCTGTGTTCACTGTTCTTGGAAGCAACTTTATAATCAGAACTTAAAGATGTTGCCCTGGCCGGTTTTGCTCAGTGGGTAGAGCATCGACCCATGGACTGATGGGTCGTGGGTTCAATTCCTGTCAAGGGCATGTATCTCGGTTGCTGGCTCAATCCCCCAGCCCTGGTTGGGTTGCATGTGCGAGGAAGCCAATTGATGTGTCTCTCTCACATTGATGTTTCTCTCTCTGTCTCTCCCCATCCCTTCTACTCCCTCTAAAAGAAAAAAAATCAATGGAAAAATATCCTCAGATAAGGATTAAAACAAACAAAAAAAATAAACCTTAAAGATGTTTTAAGGTTGTTCAGTTGATCCCCAGATAAAATCTATATTCCTTGGATTAGAAAACTGTGGTACATCTACATGATGGAATACTATGCTGCTGTAAAAAAGAAGGAACTCTTACCATTTGCAATGGCATGGATGGAACTGGAGAGCATTATGCTAAGTGAAATAAGCCAGTCAATCAAGGAAAAATACCACATGATCTCACTCATTCATGGATAATAAAGACCATTATAAACTTATGAACAATAATAGATACAGAGGCAGAGCTGCCTCAAACAGATTGTCAAACTGCAGCGGAAAGGCCGGGGAGGGTTGGGGGGCAGGATGGAGGGGTGTAAGAGATCAACCGAAGGACTTGTATGCATTCATATAAGCATAACCAATGGACATAAGACACTGGGGGGTAGGGGAGGACAGGGATTGTCAAGGGCGGGGGGATAAAATGGATACATATGTAATACCCTTTGTAATACTTTAAGCAATAATAAAAAAAAATAGAATGTCAAAAAGAAAATCTATACATTCCCATATATTATAAGGAGTTTTTGCTTGAATGCTATTGGAGTTACACAGACACACTCACACTTTTTTAAACAGAAAGAATTTTAT
Source organism: Myotis daubentonii (assembly GCF_963259705.1). Taxonomy (NCBI): domain Eukaryota; kingdom Metazoa; phylum Chordata; class Mammalia; order Chiroptera; family Vespertilionidae; genus Myotis; species Myotis daubentonii. Next base: position 61,296,058 of record NC_081841.1, read on the forward strand.
ATATTGGAAATAAAAACACATTTGCTAAACTTTTATTTCAATGATGAATCATGCTGTCTTAACATTTTATCACAGGTGTTGTTAACTTGAAGTCCATAAACATCTAAGGAGAAACTATAACTAGCTTCCTAAAAAACTATTCTAAAATACTTAGATCCATTTATGCTTAGAGATTTTCCTGTAAAGGTCCATAATACTCATCAGATTTTCAGTATATTTCAGAGTGAGTGACAGATTGACCTACCTGAGCCTAGCAAGCTTTCCCATCACCCCCATGGGCACATGACTAAGGCCTGCCCAATCAGAGTCTTTCCTGGCCCTGACAAATGAACATGAGGGGAAAAAAATGTTTTTGCACTGGAGTTGCTAAGATTGGGCTACAATAGCCATGTCCTTGTCTTATGGAAAAATCCTTCCAAATAGAACAAATGTAGAAAAAAATAAAAACATGGGTAAAGAAAAATAGGTAGAGACTTCTGCCATCATTAAATCCACTCATTAAGGCCCTAATTCTTCCTTCTCTGTCTCCAATCTGTCCAAGCATTCTTCCAAACTACATCAGCCAATCAATTCCTTCTTGTTAAGCTAGTTGGAGCTGGAATTCTCAGTCACTTGCAACAAAATTAGTCCTAGCTATTAAAATAGCCCCCACCCCCAAAAGCTGAAGAATCAATTCTTTGATGTAGTAATCTGATATCAGAATCCCTCGGAGACTTAAAGATATTAAAATTAAACCAAGATACAAATTCACATTTGACCAGTTAACATTGAGAGATATTACTATGATTTAAAGACCTACACACACTTTGCTGGATTTAATTCTAGTGGCAGAAATTAAAGCCTAATTAAACACCTGTGGGAAGCATATTAAATTATATTTACACATTAAATGTTTCCATAATAAATCTAATAAACCATAAGAACACTAGAGGTTACAAAGCAGATGGCATATTTTGGATAAATTTAAAGGAATTAGGCAGTTTTCATAAAATTCTTCAATCCTGTATATGTCATAAAAAAAAAAACTAAAAATTCCATGATAAAAAGGGATCTGTGGATCTTTTCAATTTGAGTCTAGTAGTAATAATAATAAAAGAGCAAAACTGATAAATCACAAAATATAGAAACATTCTGCCTAACCAATAGTGTAAGTCTCTAGAATATTCTCCAAATCAATCAGATATATAATAATAACAAGAAGTACCTAATAGTAAGTGTGGGGGGGGGGCGGGGAGTGAATTGTAACACACCCACTTCCATTATCTGAACTATATTAAAAGTGCATTTAACACAAGAATGTGACCAGTCTTCTTAACTTTGGTAGCACTAGCAATGAATAAAATTTATCTTTCCTTTTTCATCCTCTGAAAGTCCTAACATTCCAGAAACCTCACAAAACTACAGAACAAATCCTTTTAGAACTCTTAGACCACCCTAGCACTTTACTATAGACGCATACCTGCGGGCTTTTAGCAATGTCTAAATCATTCAGAGTTCATAATTACTGAATTCAATGGCCAGTTATTATCTGAGATGTGCATTATAAATTTAATTTCCAGTCAGATAAATAGCAATGTAGTGAAATCTCATTGAGAATGGGGTGTTTCAGATAAACAAATTTCACCAAGCAGATAAGGAGGGAACTAATATATTGGGAGGGAGCAATATGCTGGCTTCACTTGACACCATATGAAGTCATTGGAGCCTCACAGCACCCCTGTATGGTGGGAAGCATTGCATTACTTCCACTTCATGGATAAGAAAGATAAGAAAACCAAACTCACAGCATTAAGTAATCCGCCCACATCCCTTAAGCATAGACATGAATCTGGATGAAATGTAAATCCAGTCTAAGTACAACTCCAACCTCTGTTTTCACCATATCATGCTGCCTCCTCTTAGCTAACAAGTTGTTTTCATGTAGGTCATGTTTTAGTTAATAAATGGTCATAAAATGGGAATGCATTTTAAATGTGACTTTCCTTTTAAAATAGAAAATATTGAACATATTTTCTTAACATCTCAGGGATATCAGCAATGTGGAGTTTTGGTGTTGTTGCTGTTTTCATTTTTCTTTTTTAGCCCTCTAGATCAAGCTTTAGGTTGTTCCACTGGCTATCACTGTGTATTATATGCGCCCAAAACACTGTCCCTTCATAATAGTAGCTTTCCACATACATATGGGTGCACACACACACACTCACTCCTTCAGATTTGCTCTTCTGTGGATGGGGAAACAAGATAACCATATTGTTTCAGAACTGTAAGTTTATTAAGAGTCATTAAAATTCTGGAAGAACTCAAAGTCAATTCCCTGTCTTCACAGTAAAATCTCTGGAATCACTCTTTCAGAGGCCTCCTCAGTTTATTCCCTTACATCTAGTAAAAGTTATATTCTAAAGGATTAATGTCTCAGAAAGCAAGACTGAAGATAGAAAATCACCTCCAAATACATAAAATGTATAATTGTACATTTATACAGTATGGTCTGGGATTTCTAGCAAACAAGCTGACTTCTAAACATAGACTGTAGCAATGATTATAACATGGATTATATTTTTCAAACCCTTACTCACCTGTTAGCATCACTTTAAAATGTCATTTGTGATAGCCCATGTCATACCCCTTATCCTATCCAGCCTTCTTAAAACTACAGTGAACCATAGCCAGTTTGTCTCAGTGGTTAGAGAGTCAGCTGACTGAAGGGACCTGGGTTCAATTCTGGTCAAGGGTGCATATCTCAGTTGCAGGCTTGATCCTCAGGGCATGTGCAGGAGGTAACCAATCGATGTGTCTCTCTCACATTGATGTTTCTCTCTCTCTGTGTCCCTCCCCCTCCCTTCCATTCTCTCCAAAAATTAATGGGGAAAAATGTCCTTGGATGAAGATTAAGAAAAAAACAACAACACTGAGAACCTTCCTATAAGGATGAAAGTGGTCATTTATTGTGCACATCCTAAATGTCAAGCACAGTGCTTCCTATGTGCAGTGACTCATTACTGCTCATAACCAAGCAGGTCTTCATTCATTATGCTCTTCAAACTTGGAGATGCCAGTCACATAGACTACAATATGAATGATAATGCTTGGGCATGGACAATGCTCAGCTCATGCTGTGGCCTGAAGATAGGCATTATTTTGATTTCCATTATCACAGAAACCAAGGAAAATAAGGCAAGTGGTAGGGATAAATGTAAGTGGTAGGGATAAATCAGAAAAAGAGGTCGGTCTTAATCACTATGATACACTAGATCCTATAGTTTCCTATGGAATACTTCTTAATTGTGACACTTGAAGACATACCCATCATGGGCTGAATGTTAGTGCCCCCCAAAATTCTTACATTGAAATCCTAACCTTCAACATGATGGTACTAGAAGGTGGGGCCTTTAGGAAGTAATTAGGTCATGAAGGTAGAGTCCCTATGAATGGGATTAATGCCCTTATAGGGAAAAAAACAACAGTTTCCATCTCCTCTCCTCTCCTCTCCTCTCCTCTCCACCCCTCCCCTCCCCTCCCCTCCCCTTCTCTCTCTCTCTCTCTCTCTCTCTCTCTCTCTCTCTCTCTCTCTCTCTCTCTCTCTCTCTCTCTCTCTCTCTCTCTCCTCTGCCATGTGAAAATACCATCAGAAAACTAAACCAAAAGGAGAGCCCTGGCCGAGAACCAAACCATGCTGGCAACCAGATATCAGATGTTCAGGCTCCAAAACTGAGAAATAAATGTCTGTTGTTGAAGCCACCCCGTCCATGGGTGGAAGCCTAAACTGACTTAAAACGATGCCCATACATGCAGAAAATCAGATACACATGTGCAAACACACACAATACAGAAATGGCCTAAATTAGTACCAGATTATTCAATAATAACTGAATTGGAGTCTTTTTTAAGAGTGCTCTAGAAGTAACCAAGGCCCAGGAAAGTCCTGAGGATTCTAAGAGGTCCCTTGAATATCAGGGCTGCTTGAGGAGCCAGCACTTCACAATCTCGGTTTCTTGTCCAATGACACAAGAAGAGCCAATACACAATTGACTCATGGTCTTGACCCACATGGCTGACACCAAATTACCATACCATCTCTTAAATAAGTCTAACGGTGCAAAGAACTGAAACATCTTCAATCCATTATCATGCTTATCATGAATTTGAACCTACATTAAAGGTATTTTGCATTTACTTGGAGATGCACATTCATCATACAATAGTTTGTTACAAATTTCCTTAGATTGGGAGTTAGTTCTGCTGTAAACCCAAACCTGGCTTTTTTCCTGAAAAACAAAGAACTGTAACATGTAAGTGGGTTCCAAGGTAGACGGTCTGCAGCTAATGGGTTGCAGGAGCCTAGGTGCAGCTTTTACAAGAGCAATCCATCAGAGGGCATGCACCATCACCACCATCAGGATGGACCATTTCTGAAGTCTGTTTGAGAGTCCATTAACATTTCCCACTTTTCACAAATATTTATTGAATACCCACTCTAGGTGTAATGGCATTAGGCATTGGCATATTGAAATGAATAAGGAATAATCCCTGTCCTCAAGGAACTCAGTCAAGGGAAGGAGGAAAATATAAAAATAAATTCTAAAACATATAAAGCAGTGCTATGAACAAAGTGCTGAGAGAGTAATCATCTCTGCCTGTGGGTAGAACAAGAGGTTGGAAAAAGAGTCCTGGGGGGGCGGGGGGAAGCCAACATTACTAATGGATTTTGAAGGACAGGTAGGAGTTTGCCTGGTTAAGAAGCCGAAGTGAAGCTGGTGGGAGCTTCTTCTTGCTGCATAGTTAACGATAAGAGTGTAAGAGGAAATTTTCCTTTCTGCTCTCACTGTAAGTAGTGCTTTGTCCTCTTCTGTTGTTTTTTTTAAGGATGTCTTTATTGATTTCAGAGAGAGGAAAGGAGAAGGGGAGACAGAAACATCAATGATGAGAATCACTGATCAGCTGCCTCCTGCACGCCCTCTACTGGAGATTGAACCATGACCTTCTGGTTCAGTGGTCAATGCTCAACCACTGAGGCATACCAGCCAGGCCTCCACTGACTATATGTGTTTTTTAGTATAATGTAGGTAATGGGAGCAGGTTCACTAGGTTTCATTTCTATTAAAATGGAATAGGTTGCATTCAGAAACTATTGCTACATTTAAAATATCTAAGTCCATTTTTAAAAATAGCCACAGTATCTGGACTTTTCAACAGTTCATGTCATGAAAACATGAGTCATTTTTCTTCAAAAAATATAACTTAAAGGTCATAATTAAACATCAACATTTATTAAAATCAAGTTAATGCTCCCTGAAAATCAGGTTACTCTTCCCAGTATGCATTTAAATTGGCAACTAGTGACTAGTATAACATGTTCCACATTGTTTCACCACAGCAACATGGAAGCCATTACAAAAATGTAAAATTATTGATGAAAGGGTGATCCCTGAGATCTTTTCCATAAACTCCAAGAACTGAGCTACTTATTAAACAACAATGTCAGAAATACTCTAAATTACCATGGCTTTTCAGAATTCCAGAGCTACCACCAAATCTAAACAACTCCCTTTTTATAAGACAACTAGAAGCCCGTTGCACGAAGATTCGCGCAATAGGCCTTCCTTCCCCTGGCTGCCGGCACCGGTTTTCCTCTAGCACCTGGGACCCAGGCCTTTGGTCCAGCCGCAGCAGAGAAGCCAAGCCTCTTCAGTCTTCAGTCTTCAGTCTTCACTCCGCGCCTGTGTATGCAAATTAACCACCATATTTGTTGGGTTAATTTGCATAGTAGCTCTGACTGGCTGGTGGGTGTAGTGGAGTGACATCAATTTGCATGTTTCTCTGTTATTAGTGTAGATAATATATCCTGAACCAAACTCCCTCATCAGTTATAAAGTAAGTTAATCAAATATATTCTGGTAGAGAAAAATTAAGCTAGCAATTCACGATATTTAAGTGAACCTATAACTATCATGCTCAATCTTCATAGATTTCATTTAAAAAGGCTTTGGGGCTATGCTGAGCACAGCTTCTCCGTCACCTTTGTGTCTTATCAACAGTCCATTCAACAAGTAGAGAAACTACCCAATTCCTAAGTCACCCATATATATTCTGGCTGGTACTAGCCCTGATTTCTTTCTCTACAGCATACTCTTATGCTCAAGTAACCTATAGCCCTGTTGACAAAGATGTGTGAACTCAATTACATGACTTCCTCTCATGTGATCAGAGTTCATACTCAGAAAGGCACCTGTCAATGCCTGTCATCTCCCTCATTACATCTGAAATCAGAAGCATCAGACCAGAGGAAACCTTGACCAAAATGCTTGCCATTCACTCAGAAATGCTACTTGTCCAAAACTGCTGGCATTTACCTTGTCAATAGAAACACCTTCCTGGAATCTGTAATATGTGCTGTATATATAGCTGGACGCTTTCATTTCTGATCTCGTGCTAAGGTCAAAGTCATACTTACGTACTTACCCCATCAGAACCCAGCAGCAATGGTCTGTCAATGTTCAGTCCAATGTACAGAGGATATCTTCAAATTAAGACAGCACCTACAGTTGTGCAGAATGGCTATTTACAGACTACATGCTTGCTTGTGCACACCTAGGAGCTGGCAGGGCAGGATGGTATGCACTGATGGGAAATGATACAAATGATAAATGAGCAATGTCTAATTATTCCAGTGCTGCTCAGACTCGGAGACAAAAAGCAAGCAAACTGAGAGTCTAGGATGAAACTCCATCTCCTCTAACCCTATTGTGCCTGTGTACTGCAGTACATATTAATGTAACATCAAGCCCTATTTTTAGACCTCTGCAATTCCACAGGCATAAATCATTCCTGTGCCACAAGTCACCTTTGAGTTAGCAATGCCAAGTTTAACATTTTGCAGGATTCTACAGACTGTATAATTGCAAGCAAGTGATATTTAAAATGAATAGTAATAACTTTAATGAAATAATATTAGCCTAAAAATAGATTGTTTGAGTGGATTTAAGTACTAACTAAAAGAAAAAGTGACAAACGTGCCACTTAGCTAATGCTCTCTGCACAATAGCTTTCACAGTTGAATTTGGAAAGCTGTTCTTTTGCAAAAAAAAATGCTAATGAATGTCTTGTTTTCTTTTTACATAATACTGTTTAATCCTCAGTGCTTTTTAGCCAAGAGGGTACTCTGAATTGAACATCTGATTAAAGAAGGAAAGACACAGAACAACCAAAAGCACAAATTGGTCAAAGTGTTACTTTTTATAATAGTCCATGACAACTGTTGGGGAAATATAACTAAAAACAAAATCTTCTCAGAACTCACAAGTTCTCTCCCCAAAGGTAACAGAGAAAAAGAAAAAAAAAATCTATTTTGAAGAAGCATTAAACTAAAATGTAATGAGCATCACATGCAATCTGCTAAGAAAGTGCAAAGATGAAAGGTAATCTCATTCTTTTATATAGCCTAGCAGATACAAATCATTAGCCACGTATTTTCAAGATAAACAATAACTAGTCCTCAAGTAAGAGGACCTGACAGCGTCATTTGTCACACATGGTTCATCTTAAATGTACCTGGTAATTGGCTTTATCCAGAGGAAAAACAAACCTCTCTTATCTTTATGACAAGAAGTAGTTTTGCAACTTAGTACAAGGCTCCCACCAAATTCTCCTGCCCTACCCTTCACACTGGGATACAGGGACGCTAATTTCCTTGATGTTTACATTTCAAAGAGATGGCTCCCAGGTTCTTGAGGAAAATATCCTTGGGACATAGACCTATCCAGTTTTCAGGATTCATATACGTTTGAAAGTGAGGAGAAAGTACAAGTTTGCTAAAGTAAATGTTCTAGGAAAACGTGGGGAAGAGAAGTCTCTTCCCTTATTTTCAACAGGGAGAACTGAGCCTTCTAACTTGTATTTGTCCTAACACCATACAGGTTCAGTGTGATTACCATCATGCAAACTTGTTTACACAAGATATGTGAGGACTGCAGGTTCCCAGAAGTGAAAATCCAATAAAGTAAAACAAAAATGATTTCTGAACCATTAAATCAGTGCAAATTAATACATCATGCCAAACCACATGCATTATGGACTGCAATGATTATTGGTAATATATTTCACCAGGGGAAAGCAAATTCTTAATAAGCCTTTGTTTTCCTGCCCATTTCTGACAGGAATGATGATTTCATTTCTAATTTGTTCAGGAGTAAATTTATAATGATAACCAAAGGGAAATGCTTTTGCTCCCCTATATGAGATTACCTACACAATCATTAGCCATTAAAAATGTATTATATTGAATACAAAGAGAAGTATTCATCTAAATAATACATGTTTACCCTACAAAAGACAAAAAGTATAGGAGAGATAAGTTAAATGAATCAACTTAACCAAAATTCCCAATCAGTCCTATAGTTAGAGCATATATTTGGCTAAAGATGCATCCCAGACTCATAGTTCAAACTACCTCATGAACTTTCTACTTATATACAGTAATTTTCCACTAAGTGCTCTTATAAAGCATCACCTAATGTTAGCATTAAGAGGGATGTGTAATACCAATCAATAGCCAAATAAAACAAAACCACCAGAAGTCAGAAGGGGATAATGCAGAGACTAATGCTTTCTGATGAGACCTTTAGAGGGCAACTTCAAAAGGACTCATCCAGAGGCTGTAGCCATTAGTAGATCACGTGCAACACTGACGAAGATGCTAACATCTTTAATGAGAAATAGGTGCAATCTTAGTTCTTGCCACATGTGCTTCAATTCCTCTAGGAAAATGCTTTGATAAAAAGGAATGTCATAAAGGAAAGAATGAGGTTTTATCAACGCACTAAGTAGAATACTAAAACTCAGGCATCATCCAAAAAGTTGTCTGGGTTTTGATGTTTGAGAAGGCGGAGGAAGAGTCAAAAGGGAAGGGGTGTTTTGTTAGCATAGGTAGTTACCTAGTATTAATAAAGGAAGGGAGCAAAGGAAATCTGACATTAAGCAAAGTAAACTAGAAAGCTGAATCAGATATTAAGCCTAATCTACCAGGGAGCTGACTAGGACAATAAACCTGCGTCACTAGGAAGTTGCAGCATTCACAGGCTCCACAGAGAACCCCTGCATCCTCCACCCTCGGAACCTAATCCTGGAAGCGGCAGGAAGGATCGGTTACCAGTCATTAGCCGGGATTGCCAGGGGAGAGAGAAAACAATAAAGTGGAAATTCCTGTGGTGGGTGCATGCCCAGAAGAAGCCAAGATGGTGCATGAGGAGGGCCTTCTACTAGGGCATGCACAGTAGAAGCCAAGACGGCAACCATGAAGGGAAGATGTCTAATCTGGGAAAAGACCGATTCGTTAGGGAGAGGGCCCAGCACAAGCCCAAGAAGGACTGGGAATGATATTGGTCAGTTTGAAAGCCAGAGATAAAAGAATCAAAGCTTAACAAAGGCCTCTGGCTTGGTAACAGGCATTTGTTTGCCATTCATTCCTGCGCTCCTGCACTCCCATTAGCTCTCTCTCTCTCTCCATAGTGGCCACAGGGGCCCAAAGGCAAGACGAGGTACAGCAACACAGCACTGGGCAGAGCCAGGAACAAAGACGAAGCCAAGTGGGGACAGAGACTGAACTGGACTAAGCGTTGGCATGGACTGGACCAATGGTACAGAATTTCTGGACCCTGGTCCTTCTTCTGGGCTTGACGAAGACAAGGCTGGACTTCTTCCACAGCCGGACGGACAGAGATGAGCCATTAAGAACCTGGGGGCAGTCTTTTATTTCTATTCCAGTGAGCCTTTCCACTACATCTCATCTTCTCATAGGGTCCTGAAATGCTTTTCTTGTGACTCTGTGAAAGGACCCCATTTCAACCAGCAACAGTTTCATTGCTGTCAATCTAAAATCTGCCCTCAGATCTGATGTGTTTGGCCAATTAAAAGAAGTTATAAGAGATTCACTAAAGATGGCACTCCGGTCTGCTTGCTGAGAGTCTGTAGAGTAACTATAAACTTTTCTCTAGTATAGTCTCCTTTAATTTACATGAAAGGAGAAGCTGTTTCTCCAACACTCACCCCTAACTTCCTACTGTGAAGACAGCTGCCTTATTTGCCTTTCAGCGAATTAAAAGTTAAAATAGCTTCACTGTCAGGAATAGCAGCAGCAGTGAAGGGACTTGTAAAAGACCTTCAATTACTACTGTAGACTGTTCTATTTTCAAAGGATCACTGCTACCTTTTGACTCTAGTAAAGACTCTCTCAAGAAATGATACCTTTTTTTTTCTTTTTTCTTTTTTGCAATTTTATAACTTTATTTGGCAATCAGCAGTAAATTCTCCTCCACGTTAACTGTTTGTAGATTCTTGAAAGTGGTGACAGGTACATAGGTGACCAACATGTAGAGATTGTTTGGTGAATCTTCATCCTCATTACATTTTCTGGACAATTGTACCCAGGTACGGTATAGGACATTCCTTATTCCTTTTGCCCAGACAGCTTTGTTCAGCCTAATGTCAATGCATACATCTCCTTCATGACAAATTTCCAGATCTCCTTGAGTTCCTGAGGGGCATGCTTCTTGAAACCCACTCCATGGATGTGCTTGTGAATGTTGATGGTGTATTCTCTGGTCACTGCCTCATTGATGGCAGAATGGCCCTTCTTCTTCCCGCCACCCTTCTTTGCAAGAGCCATTATGTCCAGCCCAAGTTGGAAAGAAACAGCTGCAGGTATTGTGGGGGTGGATAAGCAGGGTTGCAAGTAATGATACCCTTTCTTTACTAACTCACTATCTCCCTCTCTGCTGCTACCCTCATTGGCAAAGGTCAAGACAAAATCCCTAACAAGAAACATTCTGCTTTCTTAATGTTCATGCATTGATTTTTGCTTTCATATTCTTATACTGTTAAAAATTCACCAGTAATAAAACTAATTCATAAAAAGTTTAAATCAAAACAAAAATTTATGTCACTGCAGTTCTGGCAAAAGTGTAAGATGAATCCGATATGTTCTTTTTTTTATTTAGTTGACATACAATATTATATTAGCTTCTGGTGTACAACATAGTGATTAAACATGTGTATACTTTATGACTGATCACCCCAATAAGACTATCCATCTTGATATAGGAGGCAGTTAGAGAGACACGAGCAGAGTAGAAACAACAGGCTAGGTACAGAAGGTCAACAGAGCAGGAAGCCCTGTGTGCCTAGAAATGAGCAAAACTGGGCTGGGACTTTGTCCCCAGAGTGATCTTTCCTCCCCTGACATATCACTGGTCATGCTGTTTAGAACCCCTGACCTTTCACATTGCTGGTCATGTGGCTCAGACCCTCCCCTGACCTTGCCTCCCCTGACACGTTGCTAGTCATGTGAGAGACCCCCTTAGAGGAGGAACAAGGGGGCCAGAGGACTCCCATACAAGCCTTTGCTGAACCCCTCCTATAGGCATTAAGTCCTAAAGATAACATCTAGGCCTCAGTTGTTCAGCTCTAGGCCCAGAAAAGCAGCAAGGCCAGGTGGGGCAGCGCCATGGCGGACACCAGGACCAGCTGCAATGACTAATGATCCTCTGCCCTGGTACCAACCAATCAGTGGAGACCACAACCCAGAGGAAACACACCCGGAAAGCTGATGAATATTCTATTGAGACCATCCCCTGAGATCTCCAGTTAAAAGCCCTTAAGATGAAGGACCAAGCTCTCTCTTGAGTACTCCCATGCCTTTCCTCCCTTTTTTCCCTCAAGGCACATATATTTGCTCTCTTTCTCCTAAGCTCCAAGGGTCCCTTTATCATCTCTGTAACTTGTCTCCTGAGTTCACACAGCCCAGCTAGCTCACTTCTTCTACCTTTATAACTTTCTAAATAAACTTTCACTTGTATTTGAGTCTTGGTTCTGAATTCTTTCTTAGCCAAAACTCAAAGACTGGGGTCTAACATCTGGCACCATTTACCGTTAACATTCTGATGTTAACCATACATATTTAATAAAATATTATTGACTATATTCCCTATGCTGTACTTTACATCCCATGACTATTTTTATGACTGCCAATTTGTATTTCTTAGTCCCTTTTCCTTTTTTCACCCAGCCCCAACCCAACCTTCTCCCATCTGCAGACCATCAGTTTGTTCTCTGCATCTGAGTTAAAAAAAAAAAAAAGTGTTGAGAAAGGGACTAATGAGAGTTAATAAAGCTACAAGAAAAAAAGATGTCATGTCTTCAAAATGGCAAAAGGCAACAAAGAATAAACAAAGAGAACCTCAAATAAATGCTACCAGAATCCTGTTTGGCTTGCACATTATTTTCCCAAATAAGTCATAGTTTATCTCAAAAACAAAAATTAGGCTGTGAATTATGAAGACTTTTTAAAACTATGTTTTCTTTATTTTAGTCTAAGAATCTCAACACTTGCAGAATTCTGATTTAATGAAACAAATTTGTTTCTTAAGTAAGGCTTTTATTGGAAGAGGAAACTGAAATAGGAGGCCTGAAAGAAGAGTTATTTCATTAGGATATTAATGAACTTCTTAATTCTTCTGCACTTGTACTTCCCTCAGAGAAAATTCATAACAAAACCTCCTCTTTAGAATATGAAAGCTCACTGGCTTATTTTGTTAAAATCTCCTGAATGACTAAACTGAGAAGGCTAAAATGGACATTACTATAGTATTTATGACATTATTATTGTCATTAATATCTGCCAGAGGCCATTAAAATTTTCTTCTTTTTTTCCTATTTTGTTTCGGAAGTCATAAAGAGTATTGCCTAAAGAATTCATTCTTTCATTCACTATAGTTTCATGTATTTTTAGCTGTACATTGTGAAAAGCCATAGGAAAGCTTTTATTGTGTATCAATAATTTCTAATGTGTAATAAAATTAAATTATTTAGGAAATGCAGAAATCATATGACTCAATAACTAAACATATATGGTTAAGCCAACAAAAATCCAACATTTTATATCATGGGTCAGGCTGCTAAAAACCTCCAATTAGTAAAAGTTTTAATAATAACATAAATTATGACAATTGCCATGCACATTAAATATGTGATCAGATTTAATGTGTACAACATTTTGGAATTGTAAAATATACTCTATTTAAAAAAAAAAAAAAGCCAGGTACATTGCCCAGGTTCACACAGACACTTGACAGTAGAGCCTGCATTTTTTTAACATGTTTTTATTGATTTCATTTAATTGAACGTGGGCTGATCTAATTATGGATTGGTTGAAATGCAGTATGATTTAGGTCATTTAGGCTGAGGCTAATTTCTATAAATAACACAATACAAATAACACAATACCTTTCTTTTTAACTATTGTCTCAAAATATTGGCTTCCTTTGAGTAATTCCTTCTTCCCTAAAAGTTGGCTATTTCCCATTTTTATTTTAATTTCAAGTCTAGAAGAAAAACTAATAAATTCATTTTGACCAGAATGTCATCAAACTGAATAACAAGAGTTAGCTTACATTTGCACCAAGATTGTGCATGTTTTTCTTTCCAGGCCGCCACTTTCCAAGATTATATATAAGATCATCTTCATGATACTGCAGAAGGCCAGTATTTCACACTGTGCTGGGTTGTTGTTTGGTGGTGGGGGGGGGGGGTGTTCAATTTATGACAGCATATTACAAGAGCTCTGGTAAGATTTTACAGTTCATGAGTCTCTAGCCTTGGATCAAGCCATACTGCAGCTCAATCTTTTTCAGTCCTTGTTAGCAGAGGTTGTTGTAACTAAATCGAATATTTAAAAAGTACAGTTCCAGGTCCAAATCACAGACCATAAATTCAGGTGATCAAGAAACACCACTTTTTGTATATTGAAGGTTCTGTATACATGTGATGAAAATTTCATCTTGTTACATTTCAAAATGCATCCCCTCATGTACCCTCACTTGCCCTCCCCCTCAGTCCTGGTTTCTCAAGGTTATGTCTGATTTCCACCCTGTGGTTATTAAGTTAAAATTGGCCAGTGGGGTGGAATCCTAGTCCAATATGACTGGTGTCCTTATAAGAAGAAAACAGGCTAGAGATGTGGCCACACAGAGGAAAGACCATGTGAGGACACAGCAAGAAGATGGCCATTTGCAGACCCAGGAGAGAGGCTCCAAAAGAAACCAAACCTGCCAGCACTTTGATCTTGGATTTCTAGGCTTAGGAACTGTAAAAAAATTAATTCCTGTTGTTTAAGCCATCCAGTCTATAATAATTTTTTTTAATCCTCACCCAAGGATATGTTTTGTTTTGTTTCGGTATTTTATTTTTAGAGAGAGAGGAAGAGAGAAAGAGAGAAATATTGATGGGAGACAGAAACATCCATTGGTTGCCTCCCATATGCACCCTGATTAAGGATCAAACCTGCAACCTATGTATGTGCCCTGCCTGGGGATAGACCCCACAAATTTTTTGGTGTACAGGAGGACGCCATCCGACCAGGGCCAGTCTGTAATAATTTCTTATGTTAGCCCTAGCAAACTAATACAAATATGAATAAATATTTTGGATTTCATTATAAAATATGGTTTCCTATTTTTAAAACAGCCAGCTATTTTTGTAAGCTGAAATTTCTATCCCTTTTATTGATTAACTCTTGTGCTTATCTTGAATCTTGTATATGTCACCTAATCCTTGTATTGTATTATATTTACAGTAACTCACAATAGATTTAATTTTGCTATTCTATGATGCTTCCAATTTTATTTTCAAAATATAAAAAACTGTGTATATTTAGGAAATGCAGTTTTAGGAAATTAAATATTTATCTCTAATATTCCATATACATGACCCAGAGTATTCAACCCAAAACCTGACATCTTTGAGGTTTAAATACTTTTGCAGTTAAAACTGGTCTCAGATATTGCCTTAATTTTTTTTCTTTGAAAAATAGATCAAATATAATAAAAATGAGCACCAAGAAAATGGAGTAGAATGATTCTTATGTTTCCTTTTTTACGTGATAGACACAGATAATCTGAGAATGAGCTTGAAATGGTTTTTCATGTAAAACTAGAGGCCCGGTGCATGGATTCATAAACTGGTGGAGTCCCTTGGCCTGGCCTGCAGGGATTGGGCCGAAACCAGCTCTCCGACATCCCCCAAGGGGTCCCAGATTTCGAGAGGGCAGTTTTTGGGTGATTCACCCCAGAATTGGTTCTCTGGTTCTAGGTGTGTCACCTGAGAACCCCTGCTTCCAAATAACTGCAGCTCAGCAGCTCCTGCATCGAGCGTCTGCCCCACAGTGCACAGCATAGCTACTGGCCAGTAGGCCGGTCACTTAGGCTTTTATGTATCCTATATAATAATAGGGTAATATGCAAATTGACCCTACCAGCAGAACCACTGGGAATGACTGGTCACTATGACACACACTGACCACCAAGGGGCAGACGCTCAATGCAGGAGATGCCCACTGGTGGTCAGTGCGCTCCCACAGGGGGAGCTCTGTTCAGCCACAAGCCAGGCTGCCAGCTGCCAGGACAGCAGTGGTGGTGGGAGCCTCTCCCACCTCCTCAGCAGCACTAAGGATGCTCAACTGCAGCTTAGGCCTGCTCTCCACTGGCAAGTGGAGATCCCCCAAGGGCTCCCGGGCTGCCAGAGGGATATCTGACTGTCAGCTTAGGCCTGATCCCCCAGGGAGTGGGCCTAAGCCAGCAGGTAGACATTCCCTGAGGGGTCCCAGACTGCAAGAGGGCACAGGCCAGGCTGAGGGACCCCCCCCCCGCACCCCCCCCTGCCCCCTGAGTGCACAAATTTTTGTGCACTGGGCCTCTAGTATAGTTATAAAATTACATTTATAAATAATATAAAAACTATAACATAATATAGCCTTCTATATCAACATAAAAGGACTCTGATTACACACAACCTATGTTCAACTACATGGTCACATCATATGACATTCCTTTTGATTCCCAGATGTGAGGCACTAACTATACTGCATTCCATATTCATCATTTTTTAACTTCCTTGGTATACATAATTATTATATTTATCTGTATTTTAAGAGATATTTCCACTGTTTTAACTTTGAGCTTGCTTTGTTTTAGCATTACATTGTTAAGATTCATTCATATTTGTAAATGCTATACTTCATCCAACAGCTGTGTTATATTTTATTGTGAGTATATCACAGTTAAATCATCCACTTTCCTACTGATATGCTTTTGGACTGTTTCCAGGTAGTTGCTTAAATAGCACCGAAATGAACATCTTTGAACATGTTCTCTGTTGTACCTGTAAATGAATTGTATTAAATACCTAGCAGTGGAATTCCTGAGTCACAAGCTATGTGAATGTACATTTTTTCAAAAACATTCATTTTCTAAAATGATTGCACCAATTTGCATTCTGCATAGCAATGAACATCTAGTGGATCTATATCTTCTCCAACAATTTATATTATCAGGCTTTTGATTTTTTTGCCAAAAGAAAAGTATAAAGTGATAGTATATTATTATCTTTGCATTCTCATGATTAATAACAGATATAATATGAAGTAAGAATATATCTCCATATGTTTGTTGGTCATGAGTTTCTCTTCTGTGAAATGTCTATTAAGGACTTTCATCCATTTTTCTTACTGATTCCTATGGGATGTTTTTGTACTCTTGATATCAATCCTTCTACAGTTGGGTATATTCTGAATATCTTCCCCTAGTTTGTAAACTTTTCATTTTCTCTAAGTGGTTTCTTGATGAACTAAAGTTTTTAATTTTAATATAGTGAAATTTATGTCTTATCTTTCATAGTCAACATGCTTTATATCTTCTTTAAGGAATACTTCCTGACTTCTAGGTCTAAAATATATTCATCTGTATTTATTACTAAGTTTTCAAAGCTTTGCTTTTGACATTTAAATCCTTAATCCATTTGTTATTTTTTTTTTCCTATATAGTGTGAGGTAAGAATCTAACTTTATGGTGAGGGTTGACACTTAATGAATTATTTACTCTTCAGGTATTAATCTCCAGTTATAGAACATTGTTATTACATGACTCTAAAATAAACTATCCCAAAATTCTGATGTTAGTTAGTTATACAATACTTTTATAAATGAAAGAAAATCTTGCACAGTTGAAACTGAAGTTGCTAATTTTGTCATATATAATTAGGATAATTATAAAAGTGAGAAACATGAAGATGATTTTTTCTGACAACTAAGCATTCCCATTCCCCTCGCCATAGCAATTTAAAAATCTATTTTGACTAATTGAAGCACACACAAATTCACACGTACACACACCACACACAGAAACAGCAGTGAGGAAAAGGCAAGCACAATTATTGTTCCACATATAAACTTCCCTTTATATTTCCCATTCCTACTATGATTTGTTTTACAAATATTTTTATATTAGTGTTCTGATTTCTGCTCTAAACTAAAATTGGGTTAACCTCTACCTTAAATCTAACTTCACAAATTAAGTAATGGCAGACCAAAATATAAATTAATTGCCAAATATCCACTGTCTCAGAGGAGCTCTTGTTTCTCTGTTTCTCCACCATTACATTCTAAAAAAGTAAAAGGGCTTAACTTCTAACACAGTTAACAAACATCTACTATGGGCAAAGCACTGCACTATATAATATAAAGAACAAAAATTTGCTCCCTAATATAATCAAGGAGCCATAAATAAATTTAAAATGGGACTAACGATGATAAATTATGTAATAAAAGTACCCACAAATGTTGATTGAGTTCAATTATGCTTATAATTACCAAGCACCTAAGAGAATATGCCATTGTACATTTCAAAGGTCTCATTAAATAGGCATTTTTTATTTCTTTTTAAAGAGTCCCATTTAGTAATTTCACAATGTTGGAAATTTATAGTTGAAACAGCCAACAGTAATAACATTGGTTAAGCAAAGTCCATTTACCATATAGGGATACCTCAGACCATAATATAAACACTGACATAGAAGATGCTGTATACCTGAAACTAATACAAAATAATATGAATGTAAACTGTAATTGAAAAAATTAAATAATAAAGAAGGAGATGATGATGAACGTGGCCAACATATTTGATAAAGGCTTTTGTCCAAACCTAAGAGAGAAGAGGAAGCACTGAAGAGCAGGTGCTTGCCATACTCTCCCCTCCTGTGGTGTACATAGCCCGACAGTTACAGCTACTCGGTTACTTGGCTTTAGGTTTCCCTGACCCAAAAGCAGGATCAGCTCTACATAAAATTATGGAGATTTGGAATGCCTGCTCTAGGTCCTCTAGGTTCCTGTCTTCCCAGTTTTCCATATTCCCACTGCCTTTATTCAGAACCTTCAGTGGAGTATCCCATCCAGGCCTTTCAGTTTCAATGGATACATTATGATTTCTATAAACTACTCAAGGTAAATTCTAACTCTGCCCACTATTTCTCCCACCCAATGGTTCTGCCCAGTATCACATCCCCTGTGAGTGTCAGGGTATCTTCCAAAGCAATCCCAATCCAATCTCACACCAATATAGAGAGACCCAATCCTTCCTGGGGGAGTCGATGTAATCATGAGGCTTTCCATGTAATTAGGAAAAAAGTATGGTGCCACTAAAGCCTAAGAAAATCTTCAGTTGAGGGATCAAGTCCAAAGGCCACAATAATTTGTGTTTGAGACTGAGTCAGTCCCTAAACTCCACTGAGACTCAGTTTTTAATCTATCAAATGGAAGACATAATAACAAATTCACATGAATGCTCTAGGAAAAGACATGAAGTATAAGAGAGTATTTGTAAACTATAAAGTGCCTTAAAATAGATGTGGCTTTCATTTTCTGGCGGTGATAAACCAGTAGGGAAGATATTTAATTACATGTCCCTCAAAACATTCTGTAGACGCGCCTGCTCCACCTTGCTAAGCATAGGAGTGCCAACGAATTTGTAGGACAGAACAGGGATCGTTTTCAAAATCATACCTCCTTTCAATCATTGGCCCATTCACAACAGAAGGAGGAAAGAGTCAATGTCAGGCACAGGAGCTTCCATTCTGTCCATGGTTCAAAAACAGCTGGACAGATCACCTTTGAACTTACTGGTATCTGAGCCTATTGTCTTTCTCTGCCTCTAGGATCACATTTGCTTGGACTAGTGAATGTCCCGGTAACAAGTCACTTTCCTTTTTTCCAGTGCCCTCGGGGCACAGCCCAGGGTCCCAGGGTAGAGACCACAAATTCCCTCATTGCTACTGTTGTATATTTTTTAAAAAGCTAGGGATGAATGAATAAACAAGTGGAAAAACAATTTTCTCCCTCTCCCTCTCCCTCTCCCTCTCCCACCCCCTCTCCCTCTCCCTCTCCCTCTCCCTCTCTCTTCCACTCTCTCTTTAAACAACAACAACAACAACAACAAAATGGCCCTAGCTGCTTTGGCTCAGTGGATAGAGCATCAGCCTACAGACCGCGAAGTGTCCCGGGTTCGATTCCAGTCAAGGGCACATGCCTGGGTTGCGGGCTAGATCCCCAGTGTGGGGTGTGCAGGAGGCAGCTGATCGGTGATTCTCTCTCATCGTGGATGTTCTATCTCTCTCTCCCTCTCCCTTCCTCTCTGAAATCAATAAAGATATATTTTTAAAAACACACACCAACAACACAAAGGTATTATTCCACCTCTATGTAGTAAAAACTATACTTGTACAATGTTTTGTACTTATATTTCATGCTATTAAAACAGGGAAATTAAAGCGGGGAGAGGATAAAAGGGAGGGATTGAACTTTGGCGTTTCAAAATGGCAGCTGCCGCCCTAACTGGTTTGGCTCAGTGGATAGAGCATCGGCCTGCGACTGAAGGGTGACCAGGTTCGATTCCGGTCAAGGGCATGTACCTTGGTTGTGGGCACATCCCCAGTAGGGGGTGTGCAGGAGGCAGCTGATTGAGGTTTCTCTCTCTTTGATGTTTCTAATTCTCTATCCCTCTTCCTTCCTCTCTGTAAAAAAATCAATAAAAAAATTTAAAAAGAAAACCAGCTGGACAATGTGGAGGCACTGCAAGCGCAGAAGGCCACCGAATTCCCAGGTAAGCATCACTCTTACTGAAATAGATGTCATCTTTGTTTTTCCAGAAACGATGCTGATTTACTTGCAGAAATCAGCCTGTGAAATTAGCACAATCTTAAACCATATAATTGGCTTCATTCGTAACCAGCAAAAGTCAAAGTAGTCTAGATGAGACCCAGAATTTTCATATTTCTAAACTTTAAAAAGCAGGGTATTTGCTTTCTTTTCCGTTTTAGGGGCACATTAGCATTAGCTCTTTGATAATAGCAGTTAACACTCAGGGCTCACCAGGCTTTAGGCATTGTTTTAAGCAGATGACATTCTGCCTCATTTAACCATTACAACTCCATGCACTAAGTACTATCGTTATCTTGCCATTTCATAGGTGAGGGAAATAAGGCATGAAGAGGTTAAGAAACTTACCCTGGGTCACACATCTATTTTCTGATGTGCCCAGGATTCAAACCCAAGCTGCCTGATTACACAGTCCACTCTGGACCCACTGTGCTCTACTGCCTCTTTATAGATTCCTCTCAATAGAGTGATTGATGGTTAAGTATACGAAAAGTGAGGAACCACTGTTCAACATGGCATGGAGTTGTAATGGTTAAATGAGGCAGAATGTCATCTGC
Organism: Myotis daubentonii; assembly: GCF_963259705.1. Classification (NCBI taxonomy): domain Eukaryota; kingdom Metazoa; phylum Chordata; class Mammalia; order Chiroptera; family Vespertilionidae; genus Myotis; species Myotis daubentonii. The sequence goes on from NC_081841.1 coordinate 61,316,647, forward strand.
TTAAAACAATGCCTAAAGCCTGGTGAGCCCTGAGTGTTAACTGCTATTATCAAAGAGCTAATGCTAATGTGCCCCTAAAATGGAAAAGAAAGCAAATACCCTGCATTTTAAAGTTTAGAAATATGAAAATTCTGGGTCTCATCTTGACTACTACACAGTCACTCCAGAATTCACTCTAAGACACTGGCGACCTCCAGGAGCAGCACCCACCTAGGTCTGCTGCGCATGGCAGCCCTCCGGAGCGTGCAGCACACAAAAAGGATAAGCCTACACAGTGACCCTATCTCCACCATAAACCATACCTTCCTGCTCACAGTCTTTCCCACGCTGCTTCCCCACCCAGGAGAGCCCTGTCCCCTCCCCCCTACTCCTCTCAGCATTCACAAAACCACTCCTCACTCAGGCCCTGCCATATCCTCCTTGAAGCCTTTCTGGGCTCTGCCAGCTACCTCAAGGATCTGCATCTCTCCTCTCTGAACACCTACATTATGTTCAGTTTCCTTTGGGGGCACCTTAAACGACTGCCTAGCATTTGGTTACTTAATGTTTTGTTTTTACCAAACATATAAATTTACTCAGCTACATTGATGTAAGTTCATTGAGAACAGAAAGCAGTTTTGATTTCCCCCCCTGGCTGCACCCTCTTCCATAAACAGGCACACATACATACATTCTGCACCTCATATACCACTAGAAGTTCAATAAATACTGTTTGGCTAGTTGGCGGACTAATTGATTAATCTATTGAATAAATATTCTCTCACCTGAACTTAAACAGCCTCCAAGGTTTTCTGCGCTCAGACGTGGATGCACATACAACGTGCGGGCCAGTCAGCTAATGGACTGAAGAAGGAAAGTAAGAAAAGCTTTCACTGGGAAATTACCCTAATTATAAAAATCACAAAAAGTAGAAATGTATAAGGATTCAACCTAAAGGAGTTTTAAAGGGAGACTTGACTAACTGATAAAGCAAGGAGAGGAAAGTCATTTTATACATTTAGTGTGAAAGTACCTTTTCAGGATCTGAAATTCAAACGCTTCTCTCCATGGGCTCTGTCATTTTCCTTCAGAAGATGTAATATAGCTCCCACCTTTTAAGTACATATTAAAATTTACATGGCTTGCACCTTCTACTTTACTTCTTCCCTCTACTCTCTAACACACCTAAGTACACACACACACACACACACACACACACACATCCTGACTTCTCCCCGCCCAACCTTCCCTCCCTTCCCATCACCTTTTGACTACAAATTACTAGTTCTGAGTCATCAAAAACAGTTCCTTTCCTTCATTAGCTTGGGCTCCCTCTGCTGGGTCTGCAGCAGTAAAACATACAACTCATTAGAATTGGAGGTTATAGAACTCATTCCCCACAGAATTTCTGTTGTAACTAAAATTAAACTCAATATCCAGCAAAATATAGTAATAATAAATCAAAACAAATGGTTTTTCAGAAACTGATATACAAATCAGTGTTTTTCCCTAGTGTCCATTCGTAGTAGAATAGTGGAACTCAGCAGGAAATCTCAAAGATTGCAGAAATGAGATGAAACTATGCAAAAGAAAATAATCATATAAATAAGATCTGGATTACAAATATGTTTGTCAGAAGCAAATGCAGATGAATATGACCAAAGGCCATATAAAGGCTCTAAGTGAGTTTTCTGAGGAAATAAAGAAAAAGCAGCAACAGCTAGGTAGTATTACTAAAGTATTAAAAATCAAGGCTGTTGATAACATCACTGTTATCAACATTATATAGTAGCAAACCTGATGTTATGGAGTATTTGAGCCTATACACACACACACACACACACACACACACACACAAAATCACAAAGTGCATTCACATTTACTAAGGATAATAGAAATGTAACTTACATAATAAAAAAAAGGTAGATATTGATTCCTGTTCAAAGGAAATATTGTATCTTATTTCATTGATTGGTGCTTATTACAAAAGAGAATGGTTATATTGACCGAAAGCAAACCATCAGACCCGGATAAAGAATGAAAATAGAACAAAGACCTTTAAGAATCTGGAAAACACTATCAGTCATATAATTTTTCCCTTTAAGATAGACTAGTATTCTGCAATAAGTATCTTAAAACAATCCCCAGGTGATCTTACAGAATCGCCAAATAAGCAGGGAACTGGATATTCTACAGCCTAGAAATTCAAGACCTGAGCATTTACCTTCTGAGTCCAGGATACTCGCAGAACCTCAGGTCAGGTCATTAAAGAAAGACGTTTGCTGACAGCGCTTCTGGTGTTGCCAGTCCACTCCCTTCTCCATTGTCAAATAATTAGCTGCCATAAAAACTTAACCATGACTAGCTACAAAATTTGAAAAGCCCCTTATTCAAACGGCATTAAAAATTTCAAGACATTGAGAGCAAAGCAGGAAACCAACTATGTAAACCCTTCTGATCACAGCCCTGCTAACTGCAGGGCCTATGTGACTGCTTATGTCTCACCCCAGGACACTGGCCTGGATTAGCTGGAGGTTAGCAGTAATAATGTCTTCAAGGGCCCTTCACTCCCAACACTCACAGGCAAAAATGTTAACCTCATGGCTTGGCCGCGGTGGCTCAGTGATTGAGCGTCACCCTAGGAACCAGAAGGTCAGGGTTTGATTCCCAATCAGAGCACATGGCCAGGTTGTGGGCTCAATCCCCAGTGTGGGGCATGCAGGAGGCAGCCAATCAATGATTCTCACTCATCACTGATGTTTCTATCTCTCTCCCGCCCCCTTCCTCTCTGAAATAAATAGCATTTTTTTCATGTTAACCTCATCTTCCCATCCTGTGAGAATTTCTTTGACAAGACAGATACATCTTTCCTAAAGCAAACATGATTCAGTTTAGTTCCTCAAATGTACAATGGGGCCTTGACTTACAAGTGTCCTGACTAACGAGTTTTTCAAGATACAAGCCGTCTCTCGGCTGATTTTTTGCTTTGAGTTGAGAGCTAAAATTCGGGTTACGAGCCAGCTTCAGATACCCCACCGCTAGTTGGCGCAGCGAACGTCACAGTGAACGCCACAACATCAGCCCAGCACCACGTGTCTCACTCGTTCACTTTTTGATTTGACATACGAGTAATTTGAGTTATGAGCTCCGTCACGGAACGAATTAAACTCGTAAGTCAAGGCCCCACTGTATACTGGAACCTGTCAATGGGGCATATTTGTGTTCTGTTTATCCAAGTTTGGTTTCAGAGACAGAGCATCTGTTGAGAGAATCTAAGATAACTCATGCAAATTTTTTAATTTCCTTTCCTCTGAGGCGCTATATAACATAAGTGGTTAAAAACACAGCCACCAGAGCCAAACCACCTGTGCTCAAACCCCATCTCCTCCACTGGCCACCTGTGTGAGTGTGAACAAGTTACTTACCCTTTCTGAGTCTCTGCTTCCAAAATTCAATAATAATAGTACTGCTTCATAGGGTTGCTCATGGGAATGTATTGAAGCAGTACCTTTAAGGAATTTAACTTGATGCTTGGCACATAATAAATGTTGAATTGGGTATTATCATTATGTAATAAGAAAATTTTCCTATGTACTAGAGTCTGGATCATGGAAATGAGCTGGTGGTTTGTGAGCTACCTGACATTTAAAACTCAGTAGTGTTTATGCGGCTTAACAGATAACCTTATTATATAAAATAACTTTTGGTATAGCTCAATGTGCTTCATAATTTTAAAGGTATTCATTTATTCATTTAATTTCTGCTGTAAGTGAGCTCACCAAACAGACACTTAAATGGATCATTTTAATACAATGTGCCAAGCACAATGACTGTTGGGGGACAATTTCCACAAATCTCTCCAGTTTCTGCACTTTCTGAGCAAAGGCATTCGCAGATCTTTTGTTTCCGATTAAATGTTCAGGAATGTTTGTATGCCAAACAGCTTTGGAAGACAGAGTGTCTTTCTCTACAGGGCAGAGGGCGAATTTGTTTTCTGACCAGAATATGAAAGATAATGCGTCTTTCCAGGGCAAAGCCTGGGCAGCTTTGTTAACAGCCCTTTTTAAAAGACTGAGGTTTCCAGTGTTTGGAATTCTTTGGTTGTGCCACAAGCCCACTGTGTGTGGACAGAAGGGGAAAGGAGATATTTCATGCAGAGGGAACCGAGGTATGAAACAGCAGTGTGTGGATGCATAAGTATAAATAATGCAGTAATGCCAGCCAGTGAAGGCGTGAAACAGGAAGTGGGGAAAGATGAGGCTGGCGAGCAATGCAAGGGCAGAGCCATGGGGGACTTTGTGTGCCAAGTATGTATACACTTATTTCATAATGCCTGTTTACCTAATGATTTTTTACCATCGGCTCTTGAAAGTTATGCCATTTTTTGAACAAATCTTTTTTTAATTAGAGCAACATTTGATTTCCAAAATTCGCTAAATAAATACACTATAGGACATGATATACGGATGTTACCGTTTAATGTCACCAACTTACTTGACTAATCAGTGTTTAGTCAGCAAGTATCTTATGGAATACATTTGAATTAAGTACCACATTTAAATGAAGCCAAAAACATTTGAGAGAGATGAGAAGAGAAAGCAGGGGTCTGTTGTGTGTGCATGCATGCCCTAGTTTCATCCTGGGTTCATGTGTTAGATGAGGTCTTGGGTTTAGCCTTTATTTTGCCCTAGAGGTGTTTTCCTGTGCTATCATTTATAAAGTGAACCTTGAGTACAAGATAATCTTAGTCCAAAAAGGTTGAAGAATTGGTGGGGAAAATAGGGCAGAAAGAAGATTGCACCTTCCAAAGAATGATTCCATTGCGCTCCACATCTACCATTCACTGCCCATCCCAAGTCTTTTCTTCCTCCTTTGTCGAGTATAATAAACCTTCCTTTTGTGTAGAAATTGGATTTCTCTACTTTCAAATTGTTGTTTATTATTTACATAAACCTGTTTTTTTGCTGAATTGTTATCTTTTTCCAACTGTGAAAACAGTTTAGGTATCTTAAGTTGGGATGGAACGCATTATAATTTTTCTCATTAAAATCAATGGATTTTTTACTTTTAGTTTTTCACTTAGCAGTAGGTTTTAAAAAAAAAAAAAAAAAAGGTCAGTCATCAAATGAGAGATAAAGTGCTCCAAATTTTGTGGTAGGATCTGAAGAGACAATAAATACCTTAGCCAAGAGACCATACATAGCATGGCAGCTATGGCCCAATTCTCCCAAGTCAGAACACCGAGTTACGTCTTGGCGCTACCACATAGTATATGTCACCTAGACAAAGTTTCTTCTTGGGCCTTCATTTTCTTGTATGTTTAAGGTGATAATAGTTCCGGTCTCACACTATTGTGAAAATTGAAATATTTACTGTATATTGATCACTTTAGATCAAGTACATTACTTACCAGTACTCAGTTAAATCTTACCTATTGTTATTATTATTATTCCTCTCATATTTGTAGTTTTTGTAGACCACTCTGACAGCAATGTGGGGATATATATGAAGGGAGAACATATATTAAGACTGGCAAGAAAAAGGCCCTGAAGGTACAATCAAGATAAGGAAAAATGGGTAGGGAGTAAGAAGCAAGAATACGGTGGAAATAATTCATTCTATTTTGGACATGTTGAGATTAAGGTGCCTGAGTTACATTCTTATTTCTTCTATCTCAGTAGTCTGTTCAGGGCCAATTTTATCACTCTCTTAAAAAAATATTTAAAAGTTGAATTAGGATTATGCTTTTAAGTAAAAACTGCAGAATATGCAGGCTCAATACTTTTTATTGTTTATTCAATGATTATGTATTCAGAGAAATGGCCCTGGAAGCCACATCCTTGTTACTGTTAAGTATGACTAAATCGATGCACTGAGTTTGCCCTCAAATAATTCATTTCCTTGGGAACTCAGAGGTTGTAAAACAAACATAAATTAAGTTTGTGTTTACCCTGCCCTTGCCAAGGCTAATTATTTAACACTAGAGGCTCAGTGCACGAAATTCATGCACAGGTAGGGTCCCTAGGCCTGGCTGGAGATCAGGGCTGATCTGTGGTGTGACTGGCGAGGCGATCATGGGGGCCCTGCTGGCACCCACCTTGGCTGGCCTGGCACTGCCCACTGGCCAGCCCCATCTCCCACTGCTGCCGCCAGTCACCTCCCTCTGCAGGGCAACCGGCGGTGTGATCGAGGAGTCGCGGGGCCCGCTGGCACCTGCCTTGGCTGGCCTAGGGCCTGCGGGAAGCTCCTGCATTGAGCGTGTGTCCCCTGGTGGTCAGTACACATCATAGCAACCAGTTGTTCCACCAGTTGTTCCACCATTCGGTCGATTTGCATATTAAACTTTTATCATATAGGATAGAGGAGAGATAGAAGTGTCTAAAAGAAAGGGTTAAAAACAAATCCAGGTAAAGGACAGGAGGTTAACACAGGAACAAGTGACAGATTGTATGTCTTTCATGCTTTGTTTATCCTCTTTTACCGCTATAACACATTATCATTCACGTGACTCATCTCCTCACTGCTCTGTCCCACTCAAGGTTCTCAATAGTCCCCTCTCTACCTCCCTGTTCCCTCTCCTCACCACCTCCTCCTGCAGTTACACAGAAGGGCAGGGACTGTTTCTGATTCATGTTTATGTCCCTTCTTCCTAAAATAGCATCGCACATATTAGGTAATGTATGCTTAGCAAAAAGGGAATCATTGATTGCATAAACCCACTTACTGATGATAAGCTACTTAATTGTGTCATAACTCAAAGCGTGGTTCTAAGGATAAAATTATGGCGACACAATAGGAGGTTCCTAGAGTTGTAAACACCATACATTGTATCTAAATTCATGTGAGCAAGAAGTTACTACAAACATATAAAATTAAATTCACTCTCATGCTTTCAACTTTTATTTTCCAAATAATTCAGTAAATGACATCATAAAAACTTCTACCTTATTTACTGCGCTAGCCCCAGAATGTGAATGAGACAGTTCTCAATAAATATTTAATTAAGATACTAATAAATAAACAGATTCCTTTGTTTTTCTACCCAGAAGGGGTGTTTTTCTTGGATTGTGCACACAAATAAACTTTATCGAATTAGTAGAAGGAAAATCTTTTTTCTTTCTTATGTTTCCACAATGGGCTTAAAGTAAAAGCATAGTAAGTATTATAAAAAACAGTTGTATTGACAAAAGTATTCTTCCAAGACCATGCCACTTATTATCCTTAAAGTATATTTACAACTCATTAACACAGGTCAAGTTATATTTCAATTCTGTTATAAGGTAAAAAGTAAAAATAATCCCCTCTACAAGAAAAAAGTAGCAATTCTTACTCAAATAGCTGTTAGGACATAATTGAGCCTCTTCAGATAATTGTACCACAGCATAACATCTTTATCTGTCAACCAAGGGCCCACACTTCTAAACTTGACCAATACAGCGGTAATTAACGTTGGTGAAGCACTGAATCTCTGTGAGATGCTAAATTATCATCTGAATCGCCAAAAATGCTTGCTGTCATCTTGAACATGAAGTGAATTTTTCTGAATTCTAATTTGATAAAAAGTGCTAACCTGCAGAGTTTCTCAAAATCAGAACTACAGCCATTTGAACCAGACAATTCTATGTTGTTAGGACTGTCCTATGCATTGTGGGACACTTAGCACCATCTCTGGACTTTACCCACTTCAGTGGTTCTCAACCTTCCCAATGCTGCGACCCTTTAATACAGTTCCTCATGTTGTGGTGACCCCCAACCATAAAATTATTTTTCTTGCTACTTCATAACTGTAATTTTGCTACTGTTATGAATCATATGTAAATATCTGATATGCAGGATGTATTTAGGTGACCCCTGTGAAAGGATTGTTCGACCCCCAAAGGGGTCACAACCCCCAGGTTGAGAACCGCTACACTAAATGCTAGTAGCACCTCTTCCTCCCACCAGGGACAATCAAAAATGTTTCCAGGTATTGTCAAATGTCCGCTAGGGGGCAAAACTGCCCCCGATTAAGAAACACTGCTAACGAAGGTAAAATGTGTGGCCTCTCTGAGATCCAGAATACTGTAATACTCCATTCCCTAATCATTCTAGATGAACTAGAAATCTGTGTTATGCTTTAGTAACATCCCATTAACCAACATATTAGATTAACCCATAAATCCCATTTCCTTGTTATAAAAAATGATAAACAGAAATCAAAAGTATTTACTCTATTCATGAACTTAACTTTCTTATATTTTAGTAGCTTTTTTTCACAGTAAATTAGAAGACAGGGGGAGTTCTTATGGCAAATTGCCTTCATTGTCCCAAGTGGCTGGGAGGCCTGAGGGACTCTACAGCCATGGGGCTGTGGCCTGGCGCATAATACTCCCATTTAGCTTTTCTTTTACTCTCAGTAAACACAGTAATTCAGAACTTTTCAACTGCTATCAAGAAGTTTCCCCTCCTGTTGCTTCAGAATTTCCCCTGCTGTTGCTCAAACGCAAATGAAGGAGAAAACACATGAT